>NC_084793.1:37450702-38108827 GCF_963169125.1 Humulus lupulus
CTATTATTTCCATTGCTTGTCCGTGCTCTTTTGTCATTGTCGGATTGCTTACTATCAGGATGCCTTCTCTTCTACCCATTATTGTTGCTATGCTGATGGTTATTGTTGTGGTTCCAACCCTTTTGAGGTTGATTCTGTTGCTTAGGTTCAGGCTTGCTGGCCTCCTCCTTACTAACATTCATCTGAAGCCTTTCCACTTCCATAGCCGTTTCTAGAGCATCGACATAAGAAGTGGTTCCAGGATTTGCTAGCTTGACTCCTAGCTCAATCTTTGGTCTGACTCCTCTAACGAACTTGGTGACCGTCAAAAAGTCAGTTGGGACCAACTCTGGTGCAAACTTGGCTAATCGATCGAACTGTCGAGCATACTCTGCTACCGTTAAGTTGCCCTACTTCAGACTGGTGAACTCTTCTACCCTTGTAGCGATGACTGCCGAGTTGTAGTACTTATTGTGAAAGAGCTCCACAAATCTAGTCCATGTCATGGTGGCGACGTCGTGAGTCTGCTGTACTAAATCCCACCAGATTCTAGTATCTTTCTTTAGAAGAGATGAAACACAGGATATGCGATCTGCGTTGCCGAGATTCATGTGTGCTAGGATCGACTCTACATTTCTGAGCCATTCTTCTGCCTCGAAAGGGTCAGTTGTCCCTTCGAAGTTTGGAGCGTTCTGCTTACGAAACCACTCGTAGACTGGCTCTATGTACTGAGCTGGGTAAGGCGCATAGTTCGCCATTGGCCATCCCCCATAAGGACCAACTTGCTGGGGTGCTTGAGCCATTTGTTGAGGCTACAGTTGCGGCTGAGGCTGCAGCTAAGTCTGTTGTCGTTGTTGCTACAGTAATTCCTCCACTTGTTGTCGTAGTCGGAAAATCTCAGCTGTGTTGTCAACCGGAGGCGGTGCACTTTTGTTGGCAGCAGCATTGGTAGCACGCACTCCCCTTCTTCGGACTGGAGGGGCTTCATTAGTCTCGTTGGCGGCGCTGGAGGCATTGCCGGCTGTGAGTGCAGACCTTCTGAGCGACATCTTTAGCAAAGTTCTAACAGTCAAGAAAAACATATTAGAACTTACCCTAATAGGTTCTAAGGCAAAACTTAGTCTAAGCAAACATAACTCGGGCCTATTAATTATGATTTCTTATGAAAAAAATTATGTAAGCCTTCTTTATAATTAGGGTGTGTTTCTATACTTAGAAAATCAACTATCTTTATTATTTTCTAAGTCGGTTTATAATCATCCTATACGACTTAATTCTCAGGCTTGAAACTCATCGTTGTTACAAAGTTAATCATATTGAGGGAGGGTTGGGATCAGTAAAATCGTTCCCACTACTATGGCCCCCTAAACTCTCAATATAGAACCCAGTTCATTGATTTGTGTCCACCCTCACCAAACTTGGTCATTATTGATTGAATTTATTATTTATTATGATTGTAAAAAAAATAAAACTCATACATGTCATTCAAAAATAACAATAATATTCATTTGGAAAAATATTTTCACTAAGTACAATCATAACTGCAAAAATAATAAATAAATAAATAAACTAAACTAACATAACAAGGGTAAATCTAAAAATCAGGATCTTCTACATCTGACCCTTCATCTAACATGTCATCATCTATTTCTTCATAATCCTCATTATCTTGAGCCTCAAAACTACCTCGCGGAAGATTCATAAAGATTCTATGTTTTTGCTCATTAGTGAATTGAAATTCCAACTTAGAGGTGAACCTAAGTATGAGAAAATAACATCTCATGGCTACTGGTAAATCATCATCGTCATCTATAGTCTCCCATATTTCTTCTAATGTTGAAATTACAGAAGGAAAATCTTTAAAAAGCCTAATTACTAGGACATATTGCTCCGTAGCTCTCATCATAATTTATTTAGTAGTCTGAAGATGAATTATCTCCTTGTGGAATAAGATTAATCTCTGAGCGATTCTTTCTAACACTCCTACTGTATTCCTTGGCTCTCTAATCCTTTTTAATGCCTTAATGGCTTGGATATCCTGATAGGTCAAGGCTTCATCCATTCTTAACTGAAAACATAATGGCTAAAACGTTAGCTAATAAAATAAACATAAGCATAATAAACATAAATACTTACATTAGCGGTTAGATTTAGAGCTTGTGTGTGTGTATCAAGGAGAACTTCATGCATATAAACTGTGTCTCTGATACCAACTGTAATGATCTGAATATTTCTAAGACCTCGGACCATCAAAAACTACTATGACATAACTACTATTTTGAAATACATTCATATGAAATACCTTTAAACTTGGACAATAGTGTGTCTACAAAGTCCCCAAAACGGAGGCTTTTGGGAACAGTACGATCTGAAGCGTTAGAAGAAGAAGTAGCTTGCCTACTTAAATGAAGATTTATTAGGGAAGCAAAATACCTGATCTGGGTTGCTAACCCCATGCTGGTCCTGAAGCTAAATGAGAAGTGGAGAACTTGTATTGATTTCTCCGACCTCAACAAGGCTTGTCCCAATGATTGTTTCCCACTACCAAGAATTGATCAGTTGGTAGACGTCACGGCTGATCATGAGCTCATGTCTTTCATGAACGCATATTTTGGATATAACCAGATTGCGATGAACCCTGCAGACCAAGAGCATACCAGCTTCATAACCGAGCATAATGTATATTGCTACAAAGTTATGCCATTCGGGCTGAAAAACGCCAGAGCTACATACCAACAGTTAGTCAACAAAATGTTCACTAACCAGATCGGGAGAAACATGGAGGTGTATCTCGATGATATACTCGTCATATCAAAGAATGCCAGTAACCATGTATCCAACCTGGAAGAATGTTTTGGCTTATTGAGAAAGTACGACATGAAGTTGAATCCCCAGAAGTGCACTTTCGGGGTTGCGTTCGGAAAATTTCTAGGGTTTATAGTCAACACAAGGGGGATCAAGGAAAATCCAGAAAAAATCATATCGTTGTTAGAAATGCCTTCGCCCAAGTCCCGTAAGGAAGTACAAAGCCTAACTGGAAAGGTGGCAGCTTTAAACCGCTTCGTTTCAAAATCCACTGACAAGTGTCCACCATTCTACAACTTGCTCAAAGGAAACAAGAAATTTGAATGGACCGAAGAATGCGAACAGGCATTTTGCGACCTGAAAACGCACCTAGCTGAACACCCCGTATTATCAAAATCGACATTCGGAGAATATCTGTTTCTGTATCTAGTTGTGACAGAAAATGCAGTCAGTGTTGTGTTAGTTCGAGAAGAAAATCGGGTGCAGAAACCCGTATACTATGTAAGTAAAAGACTTATCGAAGCTGAATCACAGTACCCATTGATAGAAAAGCTCGCGTTCTGTCTCTTTTTGGCTTCAAGGAAGGTCATGCCATACTTCCAGTCCCATTATATTCACGTCTTAACCAACCAACCTTTAAGGCAGGTTTTGCAAAGGCCTAAAACATCAGGACGTCTATTGAAATGGGCCATTGAACTCAGCCAGTTCGAGATATTATACATGCCACTGACAGGAATCAAGAGTTATGCCCTTGCTGATTTTGTGGCCGAATGCACAGGTTTTCAGGATGAGCTTATAAGGGAGCCGGTGCAGGAATTATGGAAAGTCTTCGTTGATGGATCGTCTAACAAAAACAGATCAAGAGCTGGGATAATCTTAATCTTACCTAAAGTACATCTGTTCCATACAACTCTTAGGTTTGGGTTTGAAGCATCCAAGAACTAAGTCGAATATGAGGCCCTACTAGCAGGGCTAAGGGTGGTGAAAGAGCTAAAGGCAAAAGCCATCCAATGTTATAGTGATTCTCAGCTCGTGGTCAATTAGATATTGGGGGAATACCAAGCTCGAGGAATCAAGATGGCGGCCTACTTGGATAAGGTAAAGGGCGAGTTTTCTGAGTTCGAGTTTAGCTCCATCGGGCAAGTACCCCATGAGCAGAATTCCAACGCTGATGCTCTGGCTCGACTTGCTACCACCAAAGAGGCAGATACATTGAATGTAGTTCTGGTTGAGTTCTTGGAAAGTCCTAGTATAGCAGCAGAGACGGTTGATGTAATGCTCCACGTCACTATGGCTGCTTCCTGGAATGACGACTGACCCTACAAACCAACACGAATCTTTCTAGCGTGATTTGTCGTCACTCACACGCTTCCTGGGAAAACTTCTCAGGAGGTCACCCATCATCATATTGCTCCAAGTCAAGCACGCTTAACTTTGGAGTTCTCAAGTGATGGGCTATCAAAAAGAAGATGCATCTTCTTTTCGGTAGCCCATGACTTGAGAACTCCAAAGTTAAGCGTGCTTGACCTGGAGTAATCTCAAGATGGGTGACCTCCTGGAAAGTTTTCCCAGGAAGCGTGCAAGTGAGGACAAAGCACGCTGGAAAGACTCGTGTTGGTTTGTAGGGCCAGTCGTCATTCCAGGAAGCAACCATAGTGACGTGGGACGTTACAAATGGTATCAGAGCCTTGACCCAGCTGGAAGTGTGGCCGACGGGGACGTCGGGCTTGTAAGGGGGTGATTGTGACAGTCACAATCCCGTGATCCATAAGGGGAAAGACCGGGTAAAAAGCTGTGCAATCCCACACTGCCTGGGGAAGGTCAAGTGTGATGATTCTAAGACAGTGTAGGTATGGGACTACATAGTTGAAGATGGCTTAAATAGATTGATGGGTACTACCTATATCAACAAGTTGCATCTTCTTTTCGGTAGCCCGTGACTTGAGAACTCCAAAGGTAAGTGTGCTTGACCTGGAGTAATCTCAAGATGGGTGACCTCCTGGGAAGTTTTCCCAGGAAGCGTTCGAGTGAGGACAAAGCACGCTGGAAAGACTCGTGTTGGTCCCATGTCCTCCTATCTGAACTGGGAGGAACAAAGGAATCTGGGGCCTTCCTCTTCCGCTCACTGGAGCCACTACCCCGACTGGATCCAATAAAAGGACGAGCTGAAGCAGGGCGACAGTCTCGCTCCTGCTAGGGTGTTTACTTTGTCTCAGACTGAGGCGAAGGCTAGCCCCTCGGTTGTGACAGGTCAGATTTATAGTGCTGATTCTTTTTATACTGCATTGTTTGATTCGGGAACTACTCATTTGTTTGTATTTGCTAGAGTGATAGATCAGCTGTGTAGACCTAGTGTTTTGTATGCTAAGGGTTTTCAGACTTTGTTGCCGACTGGGGAACTGGTAGTCTCTAGAAGAAGGATTAGAGCTTTACCAATAGAGGTAAATGGTAGGGAGTTATTTGCTGATCTAATTGAGCTTGCGATGGATGACTTCGACATGATCCTAGGGATGGATTGGCTATCGAAGTATGGGGCAACGATTGACTGCAAGCGCAGGATGGTGACTTTTGAACCAGAAAGGGAGGTACCCTTTGTATTTGTGGGAACAGCTAGTGGACTGTGAGTACCTATGATTTCAGCACTGAAGGCTAGAGACCTGATGCAGGGAGGTTGCATAGGACTCCTAGTGAATGTTGTGGATACCTCTAGGGTTGTGTCAGTTGGACTAGGGGAGACCAGATTGGTATGTGAGTTTCCAGATTTATTTCCAGCATACCTGCTAGGGCTGTCGTCGCAGCGGAAGCATGGTGGGCCCATAACCCACAGGTCCCAGGATCGAAACCTGGCTCTGATACTATTTGTAACGCCCCACGTTACTATGGATGCTTCCTGGAATGACGACTAGCCCTACAAACCAACACGAGTCTTTCCAGCGTTCTTTGTCCTCACTCGCACGCTTCCTGGGAAAACTTCCTAGCAGGTCACCCATCTTGAGATAGAAAAGTCCTTAGCCACTCCGACTAAGACGTTCTCTCTGTAACCTCTCAACTGGGAATCCTTCTCCTATACTCCTTGAGAGGATCAAGGAGGCGCAGGACAAGGATTCCCAGTAGAGAGGTCACAGAGAGAACATCTTAGTTGGAGTGGCTAAGGACTTTTCTATCTCAAGATGGGTGACCTCCTGGGAAGTTTTCCCAGGAAGCGTGCGAGTGAGGACAAAGCACGCTGGAAAGACTCGTGTTGGTTTGTAGGGCCAATCTTCATTCTAGGAAGCAGCCATAGTGACATGGGGCATTACAATTGAGGTTGGAATGATTGACATAAAACTAACCTGGATGACCCCCATAGTTGTAACGCTCTCGATAACCAAGATCATCACACTATGTATTTTAAATAGTGCTTAACATGCTAAACGAGTCATTATGCCCTAAACGTGCATTTAAGTGTTATTAATTGCCAGGGTTAAAATTTTGGTCAAAAGGAATGGATATTTTATCAAAAACGTTAAGCTGTACATGGGATCCCATAATAATGCTTACAAAGTTGTTTACAGTCCAAAATAGTCATTACAATTCAAAAGTTACAATCCGCCGACCTAAGAAGCAAAAATAGAGTTAAACCCTAGTTCCCCTGAAACACCTTGGCCATGGTGGGCAAGCGGCCGCATATGTACACATCACCACCTAAGCTTTCCACTCAAGGCTGGGTAAGCTTTTTTTTCTCTTTACCTGCACCACATACCACCCGTGAGCCAAGGCTCAGCAAGAAAACTTATTATTGCATGCATATAAGTATTAATAAGTTATTGTGGAATCATCCTGGGGTCTTATGCCTTGAATAGATGACTGTGGAGCCATCCTGGGGTCTTGTGCCCATAATAGATGATGGTAAAGTCATCCTGGGGTCCTTTGCCCTAGCCAAGTGACTATCAAGTCAGTCTAGGCCTTTTAGCCCTGGCTCTGAGTAACTAGCCATAGACTAGTCAAGCGCTTTAGTTTTCTTCAACCATAGGGTCGGACGAGCGTATAATGCTCTATTGATTAGATCTAATCATAACGACTAGGGCTCGCTTCACTATTGCCGCTCTTGACTCATAAGTCAATGTCATACAACCAGCGCTTAACACTATTGCCATTCCTAACTAATAAGTCAGAGCTTCACGACCAGTGCTTAACACTATTGTTGTTTCTGACTGATAAGTCAGTGCATCTTTCAAGTAACAATGCAACCAAGAATTCATAACTCAACAAATATCCATATATAGAGCACTCAACATGCTTCATCAATAATCATGTACGTCACATAATGGGTGCAGTTTTCTTACCTCAGGCTTGAGCGTAAAATAAATTAAGAACGACCATTGAGCACGATCCTGACATTGAGCCCTTAGCAGTCACCTAATCATAACAAAATATGAAATCCCATAAAAAAATGAGTAATAAAAGGTTCCCGGATCAAGTCCTAGCCCCTGGGACCTCGAACTCTACCAAACAGGGTAGTAGATTCGATCCCGAGCCTTAATGTTTGAAAACTCGCTCTTAAAACCAAGCCTGGCCAAAAAGAACCATGCGGGCCGCGACTTGCCCCCAAGGGCTGCAGCGCGCCTCCCAGATAGAAAGCCCCCCTGTCTGGGTGCCAGGGGAAGACTGCGACTTGGCCTTGAGGGTCGCGACACGCTAGCTAGACAGAGCCCCAACATGGCTTTGGGGTTTGCTCAAGTTGCAGCGCTCAAGAACACAGCCACGACTTGACCCCATGAACCCACCACCCCTGTTTTCCTCAGCTCAAAACTCACCACAAATCACTTCCAATCAATCAATTATAATAATACATTAAATCAATTATTTCCCTCATGACCTCCTAATTCAGGCATTAAACCATATTAGAGAATTTGGGATGTTACAACCATCCCCTCCTTACAGGAATTTTGTCCTCGAAATTTTACCTAAACAGCTCTGCATATCTGACTCTAGCTCCCAGGTCACTTCCTCAACCATTTTGTTCCTCCATAATACCTTAACCAAAGGTATAGTTTTATTTCTCAAGACCTTGTCCTTTCTGTCTAGTATCTGGATTGGTTGTTCCTCATAGGAGAGATCTGCCTCAAGCTCCATATCCTTGTAACTCAACACATGAGCCATATCTGGCACATACTTTTGAAGAGCTGAATATGAAATACTTTATGCACGACCGACAATGTCGGTGGTAAGGCCAACCTATAGGCCACCTGACCAATCCTCTCCAGGATCTCAAATGGACCTACGAATCTATGGCTCAGCTTGCCCTTCTTCCAAAATCTTCTCACCCCTTTCCATGGCGAGACTCTAAGGAAGACATAGTCTCCCACTTGGAACTGCACGTTCCTACGTTTGGGATCAACATAACTTTTTTGTCTGCTTTGAGAAGCGAGCATTTGAGCTCTAATCTTCTCGGTGGCCTCATTGGTTCTCTGAACTGCCTTAGGACCCAAGTATCTCATTTCTCATGTCTCATCCCAATGAATGGGAGACCTGCATTTCCTACCATATTGCATCTCATAAGGAATCACCCCTATAGTTGACTAATAGTTGTTATTGTAGGAAAACTCTTTCAAAGGAAGATACTTACTCCAGGACCCACCAAAGTCTAGCACACATGCTCGTAACATGTCCTCTAATATCTGGAACGTCCCCTCAGATTTTCCATCTGTTTAAGGATGATAAGCAGTATTGAACTTCAACTGTGTACCCATGGCCCCTTGCAGACTTTCCCAGAACTTGGAAGTAAATGTGGGGTCCTAATCTGACATGATCAAACTCAGTGTCCCATGAAGGAGCACAATCTCTCTCACATTGAGATATGCATACTGGTCAACCCCTCAGATTTTCCATCTGTCTGAGGATGATAAGCAGTATTTAACTTCAACTGTGTACCCATGACCCCTTGCAGACTTTTCCAGAACTTGGAAGTGAATGTGGGATCCCGATCTGACATGATCGAACTCAGTGTGCCATGAAGGAGCACAATCTCTCTCACATTGAGATATGCATACTGGTCAACTATAAGTTGTCCTCACTAGTAAGAAGTGAGCTGACTTGGTGTATCAATTCATGATAACCCACACCGAATCATGTTGACCAACAGTCCTGGATAACCCCACCACACAATCCATCGTGATGTCCTCCCATTTCCATTTTGGAATGTCCAGAGGCTGTAGTAGCCCTGCTGGTCTCTGATGCTCAACCTTGACCTATTGACATGTCAAGCACTTAGCCACATATTCTGTCACATCCCTCTTCATCCCAGGCCACCAATATAGTGATCTCACATTCTGATACATCTTCGTGGTGCCTGGATGCAAAGAGAAAGGAGTAGTATGAGATTCATTCAGAATCTCCCATCTTATAGCAGTGTCCATCGGAACACATATCCAACCTTTTTATCTCAACAAGCCCAAATCTGACACTTTATAGTTCCTGGACACTCCAGCTAGAATGTCCTCTCTGATCTTGGTCAGTTGTGGATCACCCAACTGACTTTCCTTTATCCTTTCTAACAGCGTAGATTGCAACGTAACATTGGCCAACTGACCTACCAGCAACTCTATACCAGCTCCGATCATATCCTCTGCTAACTCTGTGGATATTAGTCTCACACTGAAAATATGTCTCAGACCCTTCCGGCTTAAGGCATCAGCTACCACGTTGGCCTTTCCCGGATGATACAGGATCTCACAATCATAATCCTTCACTAACTCTAGCCAATGCCTTTGTCTCATGTTTATATCTTTCTGTGTGAAAAAGTACTCCAGGCTCTTGTGGTCAGTGTATATCTCACACTTCTCCCAATAAAGATAATGCCTCCATACTTTTAGTGTAAAGACCACTGCTGCCAACTCTAAATCATGAGTGGGGTATCACTGTTCATACTCTTTCAACTGGTGTAAGGCATAAGCAATCACCTTCCCTGACTGCATACGAACACAACCCAGACCCTGATGTGAGGCCTCACAGTATATCACAAACTTCTCATAATCTATTGGGAAACTCAGAACTGGAGCTGTAATCAACCTCTGCTTCAATTGCTGGAAGCTGTTCTCATAGTTGTTTGACCGCACAAACTTCTGATTCTTGTGTGTCAGTTCAGTTAATGAAGTGGCAATCTTTGAGAATCCTTCCACGATATGCCTGTAATAACCGGCCAATCTAAGGAAACTCCTAACCTCTGAAACATTCTTTGGCTTTGGCCAATCCCTAACTGTCTCAATCTTTGCTGGGTCCACCTTGTTCCCCTCCATACTGACAATATGACCAAGGAAAGTTACCTAAGATAACTAGAATTTACACTTCTTGAATTTTGCATTCAATTTGTGTTCCCTCAGTCTCTGTAGAACCAACCTTAGATGCCGCTCATGTTCTGACTTTGACTGAAAATAAACTAGAATATCGTCGATGAAGACGATAAAAAACTTGTCCAAATAATCCTTGAACACTCTGTTAATCAAATCCATAAAAGTATTTGTGGCATTAGTCAACCCAAAGAACATGACTAAGAACTCATAATGCCTATATCTGATGCAAAAGGCAGTCTTTTGTATATCTCCCTCCTTGACCCTCAGCTGATGATAACCAGATCGAACGTCTATCTTTGAGAATACCATTTTTCCCTGCAACTGGTCAAATAGATCATCTATCCTTGCCAGAGGATACTTGTTCTTAAATGTTAACTTGTTTAGTTCTCTGTAATCAATAAAAATCCTCATAGAATCATCCTTCTTCTTCACAAATAGAACTGGTGCACCCTAAGGTGAGAAACTAGGTCTAATAAAACCCAAGTCTAATAGCTCCTGTAGCTGTACCTTTAGTTCTTTCAATTCTGCTGGGGCCATTCTGTAAGGTGCCCTAGACACTGGCTCCGTCCCTGGTGCCAATTCAATTACAAATTCAATCTATGTGTGTGGTGGAAACCCTAGTAGATCTTTTGGAAACACATCCAGAAATTCATAGACTAGTCTGGTCTACTTTGGTCCCACTGGCATGACCTGAGTGGTATCAACCACACTGGCTAAGAATCATATGCATCCACCTTGCAAAGATCTCTAGCCCTCAGAACAGATATCATAGGTATATGGGGTCCATGCACAGTGCCAAAAAACACAAAAAGATCCTCACCTTCAAGCTCAAATGTTACCATTTTCCTTCTGCAATCTATGGTTGCCCCATACTTCACCAACCAATCCATGCCCAGAATCATGTCAAAGTCGGTCATAACAAACTTTATCAAATCAACTGATAACTATCTGCCCTCCACTGTCACTAGCAATGATCTTACCCATCTTTTGGATACTACTAACTCCCTAGTGGGTAACAAGGTCCCGAACCCCACAGCATAATAATCACATGGTCTACACAGTCTATCAATAATTCTGTTAGAAACAAAAGAATGTGTAGCACCAGAATCAATCAAAACAATATAAGAGGTTCCAACACTAAAAAGTTTACCTGTAACTATTGAGGGACAAGCCTCAGCTTCTGCCTGAGTCAACGCGAACACTCGAGCTGGGGCCGAGATGTCCGCCTTTCTTGACTCTTCCTTTCTTTCCCTCAGGAAATCTTTCCTCAAGTGTCCCACTACCCCGCATAAAAAGCAGGCTCTTGCTCGGAACTCCCCTAAATGATGCCTCTTGCATCTAGGGCACCCAGGAAAAGTCCTCCAACCGGCATTGCCACCCTGGCAGCCCATTGTAATACCACATGGTCTCCTATCAAGGCTTGGATCTGGGAATGCATCAAGAGCCTTCTTTTTCTAATCATTGGGGCCTCCGCCCCTACCTAAAATCATAAATGGAGGCCCTACCCTTCTAATGTCTCTCCTGGCCGCGTTATCACGCCAGATCTTGTTCTCTGCACTGTCAGCTATAAGCGCCTTCTCAACCACCTGTGCATAAGTAGTCATTCCTGACACAGTGGTAATACTAACATCATGAGCTATCCTAGGGCCCCTGGAGAAACCTCTCCCTTATGATCCAATCAGTGGGCACCAGTTCCCCTGCAAATTTTGCCGATCTGTCAAACTTTAAAGCATATTCAGTCACTGGCATACTCCCCAAAAATAGTTTGTTGAACTCTTCAACTTTTGCAGCCCTGATAGCATCATTATAGTACTTTTCATTAAACAAAGTATGAAACTCTTCCCAACTCAGGGCATTGACATTTTTGGTCTAGGATACCACTTCCCACCAAATTCGGGCATCCTCTTGAAACATATATGTGGCACAAACCACCCCCTCATTACCAGACACCCTCATAAAGTCTAGGATGGTGGTAACCATGCTCATCCACTGCTCGACCTTGGATGGATCTGCACTACCCTAAAAAACTAGAGGGTGCTATTTCCTGAACCTTTCATAAAGAGGTTCCCATTTATTCCTAGCCTCTGGCTGCTGCTCAACTAATGGCACTGTCACAGGTGGTGCCTCTGGCAAGATGTTCCCTGCAGAAACCTGTTGTTTTCTCAGGAGGCGGATTCCTTCTTCCTACCTCAATACCCTGGCTTGCAAATAAATAAGCAACTGCTACTAGTTTTCAAGGGCTGGTTGAAGGGTCTGACCCTGGTCATTATCCTAACCCTGTCTATCATTCTAGCCCTGATCTTCCTGGCCAGCTGATGATTCTATCTGCCTTAGAAGCATACTTTCAACTTATACCTTTCTGCAATAATCATTGCGGCCAGTTAGGTAGTGATAACTAAACATCTTGCCGCCTCATGGTCCAAGATCAAGCAAAAATTCATCCACGTTCAACAGTCATGCTAATAAGCATGTCGATTCATAAACATAACAGTTAACATGTTATAAACGATGCTAATAATCATGTTCTAGCAATATCAGTGCTAATAAGCATGTTCTTGCTCATCATACAGGAGCCAAGGGCCAGGCCCTATTAGTGTATCTCATGCATACAGGTAAAGCATTTATATCCTATTTAAGCAGTTAAATACATAACCACATAAATAGTTACCGAACTAAGAGTCAAGCTTGTCTTCAGTGGCGAGTGTACATGCCCAGCAAGTCTACAGGAACCCTCAACGTTGGCACGCTCTGATACCAAATTGTAACGTGCGGGATAACCAAGACCGTCACACTGTGTATTTTAAATAGTGTGTAACTCGCTAAACGAGTCATTAGGCCATAAACATGCACCTAAGTGTTATTAATGTCAACGGTTAAAATTTCGGTCAAAAGGAAAGGATATTTTATTAAAAACATTAAGTGGTACATGGGATCCCATAATAGTGCTTACAAAGTTATTTACAGTCCAAAATGGTCATTACAATTCAAAAGTTACAATCTGCCGACCTAAGCAGCAAAAAAAGGGTTAAACCCTAGTTCTCGTGAAACACCTTGGTCGTGGTGGTCAAGCGACCGCATATGTACATGTCGCCACCTAAGTTCTCCGCATATGTACATGTTGCCACCCGTGAGCCAAGGCTCAGCAAGACAACTTATTACTGTATTCATATAAGTATTAATAAATGATTGCATGTATATAAGTATTAATAAGTGATTGTGGAATCATCCTGGGGTCCTATGCTCTGAATTATTGACTGTGGAGCCATCCTGGGGTCCTGTGCCCATAATAGATGATGGTGAAGTCATCCTGCTTTGAGTAACTAGCCATAGACTAGTCAAGCGCTTTAGTTTTCTTTGACCATAGGGTAGGATGAGCGTATAATGCTCTGATGATTATATCTAATCATATCTACCAGCGCTTGCTGTGCTATTGCCACTCTTGACTCATAAGTCAATGCCATACGACTAGTGCTCAACACTATTGTCGTTCCTAACTGATGCCAGAGCTTCACGACCAACACTCAGCACTATTGTCATTTCTGACTGATAAGTCAGTGCCTCTCTCAAGTAACAATACAACCAAGCATTCATAATGCAAAAGATATCCATATATAGAGCACAAAAGCATGTTTCATCAATAATCATGTATATCACATAATAGGTGCAGTTTTCTTACCTCATGCTTGAGCGTAAAATAAATTAAGAACGACCCTTGAGCACGATCCTGGCGTTGAGCCCTTAGCGGTCACCTAATCATAACCAAATATGAAATTCCATAAAAAATGAGTAATAAAATTTCCAAGATAAAGTCCTAGCCCTTGGGACCTCGAACTCTACAAAACCGAGTAGTAGATTCGATCCCGAGCCTTAATGTTTGAAAATCCGCGCTTAAAACCAAACCTGGCCAAAATGAACCAGGCGGGCCACAACTTTCCCCCAAGGCCCGTAGCGCCCCTCCCAGACAGAAAGCCCCCCTATCTGGGTGCCAGGGGCGGGACGCGACTTGGCCTTGAGGGTCGCAGCCGCTAGCTAGACAGAGCCTCAACATGGCTCTGGGGTTTTCTCAGGTTGCAGCACCTAAGAATACAGCCGCGACTTGACCCCACGAACCCAACACCCCTATTTTCCTCAGCTCAAAACTCACCAAAAATCACTTCCAATCAATCCCTAAATCAAAACCAAAAATCAACATAATATTATGTAGGGCACCAGATATTTTTTTTTTAGTTATTAAATTTTTGTGTTTTATTTTATTTAATTGTTAAGAGTTGTGAATTATTTTATTTAATTGTTTGTTTGTTTGTTTGAATTGTTTGGTATAATTTTGTGAATTTATTTGTTAAATGTTATTTATTTATTTTATTTAAAAATGTGATTATTTGAGTTTTGGTTGAATGCACTAAGGTGATGGTAGGTAGTGATGCACCCTAGCTGTTGAGTGTGTGCATGTGCATGGTTGCCTGGTGCACATGTGTAGAATTTTCTACACACTTTGGGTGACTAAAACCATTTTGGGTAAGGGGATTTGTTGACATTCTCTATTAGTTAAATACTTTTATTATAATTGATTTTAGGCTTAATTAGAATAAATAATAAGGGGAACTTACCATTTGTCTTTATTGGGATATTATGAGGGAAGAGAGAAAATAGAGAGCATTATGTTCTTTGTGGCTGCCGAAATTAGAGAGAAGAAGAGAGAGAGAGAGAGAGAGATGTGTGCTAGAGAGAGAAGGAGAAGAAGAAAGAAAGGAAGAAGAAGGAGAAGGGAGATAAAATTCTAGGGTATGTTTTTTTTTTGGTTTATGCTTATTAATTTCTCTTCTATTGATTCTAGTATTCCTGGCTAAAGTTTGATTTTCTTTGTTTTCTCCTTCTCCTCATGTTGGTTTTCGAAAATCCTAGGCTTGAACAAAGGGGTGATATAGTTTGAGTTTTGCTCACTTTGGGTGTTCTTGATTTTACAATCAAGAGAGGTAATGGATCTCTAACCCTAATGTTATGATGTTTCTTGGATTCGTGAATTGATGATTATATTATTTTTTATAATGATGCATGGGGGAATAGACCTAGGCGTGGCATGGGTATTCATGTTGTTTTGGTTTGATTCTTATGGTTGTAATATTTATATGTATATTCATAGTATGTGTATTGAGTTGATTATTGAAATGTGGTGTTGATGATATGTTGTTTAAAGCTTTTCTATGATTTGATGATGGGTATGTTTTGGCTTAAAGATTTTATGTAAAAGCATGCAAGGGTTTTAAATTGTGATCTATAAGAAAATGATGATGAGTATTTTTTTTAAATAACATGAAAGGATTTGATTATATTGGGCTATGGGGATTTTGGCCTAAGGGTGATTTTCAAAGCATGATGGTTTTTTTTTATTTTATGTTTTATTTCAATTTAAATTTTAGAAAACATGATAGGTTGTTGTAAGATTTTAAATGGATATATGTTGGTTTTGTTTCTTTGGAATTCTTGCATGATAGTAATATATCAAGAGTATATTTAAGACAAGATCAAAGATGATTATTTGTGAATATGTTTCAAGGTGGTTGATGAATTCTTGTATGCTAATGGTAACATTAAAATAATTAAAAAGGGTGTAGAAATATGCTAGGGTTTGTGTTGGAATATTGTTAAATAAATATGTATGAATTTTGTGAAATATGATGAAAAGAATGAATTTCATGATTATGGTACTTGCTGATTTTTGTGTATGAAAGGTGTCAAAATAATGAGAAAAATGTTTTTGAATGCTTAAGTAAATTTTACAAGTTGTTTTGATGATTTAAGAAGTTAATGGGGGATTTTAAAGTGCCTTGAGATGATATTTTGTGCAAATAATTACCTACAGATTTTTTTTTATATTTTGATGAAAATATGAATTTTTAAAAATAAAAATGGTGATTTTAATGGTATAATTGGTTGCTGGAATTTTTGTAAAAATAAAAATATGAAGTTGTATTTTTTAATAAAAGAAATTTGATGTGTATGCTGACATAAATTCATACCCCAAACTATGGAAATATTAAAAATGGTATTTAAAATATAACATGAGTGTTCATTTTAATAGTTATGATTTTTCCTTTATTTTAATTAAGAAAAATGGTGAATTTAATTTATTTGTGAATCTTTAAATAAATCAAATAATGGCTGAATGTTTATAAAAATATTTTTAAAAGAGTTATTGAATTATCATTTGTGAATTAATTATATTTAAAAATTTAGTCTTAAAAATAATACAAGTAAAAATGTATTTTTTCACATCTAAAAATTATACTTTTTCTCACATTAAATTTGTTAATTGGATTATAATGTTATTTTCTAAATAAACATTGTTAAATTAATGGGTATTTTTCAAAAAATTTAGTCTTAGTTATTTTATGGAATTTAAAAGTAAGTAATGGAGTTATTATATTTTAAATGATTAAATGAATTATTTTTTGAAAAAAAATAATGTCTTGAGAGATTTAATCAACCTAGTAATTTTAAAAGGGCAAACAATGGTAATCAAAGCATGTTACAATTTCATGATTTTCAAAACGATAGAAGTAAGCGCGTAGGAATTATCATTTTTAACGCCGCTTTTTAACAAGGTTCCCATGTATGCATGTCGCATGCAATTTCACTTTTACATTAAAAAATATGCCTATTATGCAACCATATAGTTTTTATAGAGAGACCATGCATGTAATATAGATAGAATTTGCATTATTCTTTTATGACCTTATGTGTAAATATGCCTTGTTTAGATGTTGTGAGTAGTTTTCACATGCACACATGGGCTATATGAATGGGGAAAATGGAGCTTATGTGATGATAAGGGATGTTATTTTGGTTATGGTATAGGCTCGTTGTGAAGTTGTCATTTTGCTTTGCTTGGACCTGAGGTAAGGAAGTTAGATATAATTTTTGTTTATTAATGTTGTGAATGGTAAGATCGTTTGTATGAATGAGAATGTTATGATTAATGATACTTTGCGCTATGAATTATGAGATGCTTTATTATGATGATGTGACTGAATTGTATGTCATTTTGAATGTTGAATGATATGAATGGATGTTAGCACGATGAACGCGACACATCAAAAAGGGGTTGCTAAGGATATGAAGACGTAACCTAAGTTATAAAGGATAAGAAGACGTAACTCCAAGGACGGACGCACCGAGGTTATTCAAGGACCAGAGATCCTGTTTACTTCAAGAGGTGGCATGGACAAGTTAGCGGGCCATGTTCACAAGGATACGATGTTTATGTTATGATGTTATAATGATGATGACTTTGCATATGATGCCAATGTTGTGATGATTATGTTTATGTTTACGATAATGATGCTATTACGATAATGGTGCTATGAAGTATGAAGATGTATGAATATGATTTGTTGTGATTTACTTGTGTGCTGTTTGTACTTCCTTACTGGGCTTTTAGCTCACCCTCTTACTTTCCCTTCCAGGTAGCAAATAGGTTTCTCTATGGCACACGTGGTGATGTGGGGAATTCTATCGTCATGGTGTGTATGGCGTGGGGGCATCCTATGGACGAGAAATGATCAGTTTAAAACGCCATTTGTCTAAAATAGTGTTATGTTTATTTTAACATTCTAAACTTATCAGTGGGACTTGAACTTTGGTTATTTTAAGAACTTTGCATGAAAACTATTATTTTTATTTTTAAACTATTGGGCTCAACTTGCATGTTTTAGTAAGGCCCCACTGGGATTTTATAATAAGTGGTTTTTCTCCTATAAATTCATGAGTATGCGAATGTTTTATAAAGAACTAGATTAGGGCATTTAACAAATGGTATCAGAGATAGGTTGACCATGTTTCCAAGGACCCTCCCCATACACGCTAATGACGTGAAAATCTCACCTCACCGCATCGTAAGTATTTGTTTATGTGCTATTACTTGTTTCTGTTTTATTTAATTTTATAGTTTCGTAAACTGCAGTATAGTAAGATGCCTCCTGTTTTGAAAACTACTAAGAAACAACTACTCAAGGAGATCCACGCAATACCCAAGGTCCAGCTTGAAGTGGATCCCTACGATTGGAAAATAACGGTTTTGAAAACAACAAAGGTGGTTTGTGATCACATCCAGGGGATCATGAACAAAAGAGGAGCCTTGCTATGGCCCATAGAGCAATATTGGGTTTTGAGGGAAACACTGTCGATGTACTTGGAGGCCCTTCTACAGTTGGTTGGAGCATGGAATGACGTTGAGCAAGATGACCTGGAGTTTAGTACCATGGAGTACGTAATTCGCGATCTTCTGGAAAATTACAATTTTAGTCGTCTGGAGCTGGTGTTAGTGAAGACAGATGATAAAGAAATATAGGAGCGTTTGGAGATGGTACACGATGTGGAAGGAGACTTGGCAATTGAGGAAGTAATTCGAGCTATACCACGTCTGACCGCTAGGATAGAGATAATGGTGAGCGCTCCCGGCTACTTTCACATCCCAGAAAACGTCTTTGATTACAGCTCAGGGGACGAGTCCACCGTTGAGGACTAGAGTCTATTGCGTAATCGTTACATGGGGTGCTAATAAATAAAATGGGATATTTTCTAAGACCTTAAGGGATTTTTGTTTGGTCATTAAACACTATTTGGGATTGTTTAAATTTTTGGAATAATTTGGAACATTTTGAATGCTATGGTTTAATATGTTTCCTCTTGCAAACTCTAAGTGATGTAGTTTGAATGTATGATTTTGCAAATATCTATCAAACCATTAAGCAATGTTCCTTCCTTATGATCTTCCTTTGATTGCCTTAGAATCTCATAATGTCGACTAGAGGAAGAGGAGGCAAGGGAAGAGGAAGAGGCAGAGGACAGGGTGTCTCCACAAGGTCTGAAACCACGACAACCCCTGACGTAGAAATGCCCTCAGTTCAACCTACAGCTCCAGCAGCACCATCTGTGGACCTGGCCGCAGAGGTAACAAGGTTAAGAGAATAGTTTAGGTTGAGAGATGAGGAACTGGCACAAGCTAGGCAAGCACCGCAAATGCCCCAAACACCCTAAGTACCTCAAGTACCAAGTGGCACAACCTCAGCCGCCAATACCACCACCTACACCACTACCTGCAACTTACGAGTTCGAGCCAGTGTATGAATGTTTCAGAAAGTAAGCCCCACCAACCTTTGAAGGGAAAGATGATCCAATAGTGGCTGAGGATTGGTTAAGATCGGTTGAGGCTATTGTTGCGATATTTTTTTGCTATGCAAGTGCACACAGTCGCAATTCGTAATAAAATGGTAAAACCAAGTATCGTCCTCAAGGACTGATTTATCAATTACCAGTCAATTAATTTCTTGTTCTATTTGATGAATTGAAATTCTTGATTTTTGTAAGTGCAGCAAAAGAACCTATAAAGTGCAGAAACAATAATTGAAAATTAAATAGAATAACCACTAATAGTAAAACTTTTAATTTAATCACTGAAGAAACAATTAGGATATTCAATCTCATCAACTATCCTCCCTATTATTCCCTAATGCAAAGTGTGAATTCTTCTTCTTTTTACCTAATTCAATTAACAAGTTGATACAGCAGCCTATAATCATACTATGAATTATAAACTCAACCTAGGTGACAATTTCCTATATTTCTATGGTAAATTGAACCACAAAGGTAGCATTAATCTCGACAACTTAATAACAGTTACACAATTAATTCAGATACTTTCGTTCTAAATTAGAATTATGTCCAATATAACCACAACATAATTAAATCTCACTTCTCAGACTTTGACTTAAAAACATATGTATATGACTATAGATGGCCAATCAATAATCAATCTATAAAAACAGGTTATATGGAATTGAAGAAGAAGAATATTAAAATTGCATTAGTTCATAACAGGGATTCAAGTGATTCAATTAAACATCCTAAACAGAAAATTAGTTCATAGTCATAATGCTAATCACAACAAAAATTAAAGATAACATCAGGAAGAAGAAGAAAAACATGTAGAAATACTCTAAGTCTTCAGCCTTCAAAACCAAAACTTCTCCCTCATCCGTACGTATTTTTTCTCTTCTCCTTTTTCGCCATATTAAAACCTAGGACTCAAATTTTAAAGAGGCGGGCCGCGGCTTTACATACACTATGCCGCGGCCCGTGTCCAATTTTCTGGGCAAAAGGTCCTCTTCATGTCGCGGCATTATTCAGCCATGCCGCGGCCCGAGGATTTCCTTAAAAACAATGGTTCTGTTTCCCACCTAGCCGCGGCTCCACTTTGCTCATGCCGTGGCTCTTAAGGGATTTCTCAATTCTTCAAGTTTTCATCCCAAAAATTCACCAACACTTCCAAATTATGTTGAGGACCATTCTTTCTCGAAAAATGATGAAAAACTTGGTTATTTCTTCCCTTTCTTTGACATTTTCTTCCACGTGCTCAATTCTTCCTGATTTTCACAAAGACAGACAAACAAAGCATAAATCTGCACTAAATGAAAGAAAAACGAAATAAAAGACTACTAAAAACATCACCAAAACATGATAAAAACTAGACTCAACAGCTATTTTCGATCATAGGGAGTTGAATGATCGCCAAAGAGTCTCCTGTGGAGTTTATTTACTTAAGATGGATGCACGAATTTGGTGGGATGTAATTAAACAGACTCGTGACCTGAATACCATGACTTAGGCAGAATTCATCCAGGCTTTTAGTAAGAAGTATTACAGTGCGGCCGTGCTAGCAACCAAGGTTAAAGAGTTTGTAACTATGGTACAAGGAAACCTATTTGTCACTGATTATGCACAGAATTTCGATAGGCTGGCTAAATTTGCTCCTGAAGTGGTGCCAACAGAAACTTTGTGAGTCCAAAGGTTCGTAAGGGGACTCAAGTCGATGATCGCTAGGGATGTTAAGATGACCAGTGCTGAAGTGGTCAGTTATGCAGAATTACTTGATAGAGCACTTGAAGCCGAATATTTGGAAGAACGGATATGGAAGGATAATGCTGCCAGAAGAGAGAACTACCGAAACAAGGGCAACAAAAGAAAGGCTAATGAAGGGCAGAATAGTGGCACTGATAATAGACCTACCCCTCTGGCCATGAATAACAACAATCACAACACTCAGAACCACAGCAATCGCAACAATCGCTTCAATGACCAGAACCGTGGAAATCATCAAGGCAACCGAGTAGAGCATCCCATCTGTCCTAAATTCTCGAAATACACCCGGGAGAATGCCAGGCCAGCACCTATAGACTGGTGCCAGGACATTTGAGGAAGAATTGCCCACAATAGAAGGCAGGACATAATAATAACATCAATCTGGTGCCATCAAGGGTTTTTGCCTTAACTCAGAATGAAGCAGCCAACAACAACACCGTAGTAACATATCAGCTCCCTATATCTGGTACGATGTGTAGAGTCCTTATTGATTCTGGAGCGACTCATTCTTATGTTTCTATGAATGTGATTGATAAACTGAGTATACCTTATAAATTGTTTGAGCATAACTTTAGTACAATGTTGCCATCAGGAGATATGATGTTGTTAAATAAGTGGTTATCGTCAACACCTGTAATGGTAGAGGGTAGGGAATGTCCAACAGACCTAATAGAACTGAGTATACCAGATTATGATGTCATACTTGGCATGGATTGGTCATCCAAACATGGGGCTACAATAGATTTTCGGAAGAACACTGTAGAGTTCATGCCAAAAGAAGGAGAGGTCTTTTCCTTTAGAGGAGAAGTAACGAGTTTTCAGACACCCATAATATCTGCACTGGAAGCACGAAATATGATGTAACATGATTGTTCGACGATTCTGGCTAGTGTGGTGGATAAATCCAAGGGGTCAAAGCAAAACAAGAAAATGTACATATTGTTTATGAGTTCCCGGAGGTGTTTCTCGAGGAATTACCAGGACTACCCCCAGACAGAGAAATTGAGTTAGTAATTGTGCTTGCATCAAAAACAACACTGATCTCTAAAGCACCCTATCAAATGGTGCCCGTGGAGTTAAAGGAACTTAAGAACCAGCTATAGGAGTTGTTGGATAAGGGGTTCATAAGACCTAGCCATTCGCCATGGGGAGCACCAGCCTATTTGTGAAAAAGAAGGACAGGAGTATGAGAATGTGCATTGATTACTGAGAACTCAATAAGGTCACCATTAAGAATAAACATCCTTTGCGTAGGATAGACGACCTTTTTTTGATCAACTTCAAGGGGCAACAGTATTCTTGAAGATTGATCTGCGATCCGGGTACCATCTATTGAAAGTGAAAGAGGGAGACATTCCGAAAATGGCTTTTAGAACTCGCTATGGGCACTATGAATTCTTAGTGATGTCTTTTGGACTCATGAACGCCCCAGCAGCACTTATGGATATGATGAACAGGGTATTTAAGGATTTCTTGGACAAGTTTGTGGTAGTGTTCATAGATGATATCCTTATTTACTCGAAGACCAAGGATGAGCACGAGGAGCATTTGAGGTTGACTCTGAAAAGACTACAAGAACATCAGTTATACCCAAAGTTCTCTAAATCTAAGTTTTGGCTGGAACAGGTAACTTTCCTAGGGCATATAGTGTCCAAGAATGGAATAGCAGTAGACCCATCAAAGATCGAACCCATTAGAGACTGGCCCCAGCCAAAGAATGCCTCAGAAGTTTGAAGCTTCTTAGGATTAGCGGGTTGCTATAGGAAGTTTGTCGAGGGTTTCTCGAAGATCGCCACACCATTAACCAACTTAACCCGCAAACATCAGAAGTTTGCATGGACTGAAAAATGTGAAGAGAGTTTCCAGACCATAAAGGATAAGTTGATTCACTACAAGAAAAAACAGTATTCATAATACTTAAAAACTGCTAACCGGGAGTATTGATAACGCTTCTGAAAACGCTAACATAGCCCATGTTATTAAAAGTCTTGTCTTTTCTATAACAGAATTTGAATGTTATGTTCGATGTTATCTTAAACTATTCAATAACATATTTTTAGTTGCTATAATATTCAAATAATAACATTTAGTTAGAGTATTTGGTTATAAATTTGGAGTTTAATCTTATACTTTATGCATAACACTTTCCAACTGTTATGAAAATTGTTATATTTGATCATTTTATAACGTTTTTAGTTCATTCTATTATATAAATCTAAACTTTTTGTTCTAGTTATAATATATTATACAAAACAACCATAATTATTGTAAATTCTCCCAGTTTTAACGTTTTGTTATTTTGTAGTATGCATTTTTAATCGTTGTAAAAAGATTTTATTGTTGTATATTGATTAAAAAAATCACAATTGATCACACGTGTAATATTAAATAGATCAAAAAATTTAAAGTATTCAATATATATGATAAACTATGAGTATTTTTACATTTGAAGACAAGCTACTTCAAACCATGACACTGTCCACTTCAAAAGTTTTTAGTTCTAACTTGAGTTTGAAAGCATACATAATGAAATTCTATAGTCTTGCACATCTTTTGCTTCAAAAGTAAAAATCAGAAACATAACAAGATACACAAAAAGTAAACCATGAAGCTTGCTCCACCCTCCAATTCATCATCCAGTCCATTATGCACTTGCCTTTGTTGTGAGGTTGATTTGCTTAGCTACACAAGAGTTTAAATAATTAATTCCTTAGAGTTAATAGTAAACTAAAATAGTACAAAAAGAAAGAAATTTAATAACCTCATTACGACTTTATAAGATGGCCATGCAATTACACTAACTACAGCACATAGGCATGAAAGATTAAAGAATTATGCTTGGTAAAATACTCATTAGAAAAGCTAGCTCAAACACTTTATGATTATGAAATGAAAATGCAAATGATACACCAACCAAACATATATATATATATATATATACAATACAACAACTAATTTATAAAGAAAACCCAATAGCATAGACACATGAACTAGAATTAGATCAAATATAAAGTTCCAAATAACAAGAGCAATGAATTTGCCATTTTTATTGTAGATTTCACTACTGGACAATTAAAGGTTTCTCAAAATCTTGCAGACCTAGTTTCCATAAGCTAATCAACACCAACAATTCAAACAGCACACAAGTTTTCATCCATATATCACCACAGCTCACAGAATTCTCAAAACCTACTTCACTAAGACATGCAAGTTTTCAACCTTCCGTTATCACCGCAGAACACAGAATTCCCAGAACCTACTTCACTACGGATGAATATCTAAGATATTCAAACTCCACTAAAGTTATACAAATTCTATTCAAAATTATAAAAGATTGAAAATAAAAAAAAATATCGAATAGAACGTACCTCTTGCAATTAGCTACCAATCCAATGCTTTACAAGAATCACTAAAGCATTTATAAAAAACACATTATAAAGACCATCACTCAAAAATCTTCCTTAAACAAAATATAAATTTAAAGCAACTAGATCCTAACAAAAAAATATTGTGGAATATAGTAACCCCTTCAGCCAATTTTGTCTCCTCCAGTTTCCAACTTAGCTCCACTTTCTTTTCCAGATCTTATGTAACTCAGGACCTTGTTAAATTGTTCTGGGTCAATCTGAAACATTAATAGAGCATTAATCAATAATAGAACATACATCTAGTTGATTAATGGAAAACCTTAAAAGTGGTCTGTGACAATTGAACATTTGTTCTGAATCCAAAAATCAAAATGCAACCCGGGCTTCCTATAGTGTTCAAATGAGTAGTAACATAGAGCTAAAAGCTAGTGAAAAACCAAATAATCTCATAAAGATTGCAATAAAACAGAATGGCTACTGATTTACCTGTGGGCCTTGTTCAATGCCCGCCTTGAATGGATCGCCAACAACGCGTTTCATTGCACATGCCTTCGCTTTTTCAACAAACCCGTCATACACACGCTCAAGGACATAAGTTCTTGAACCAGCACAACAGTATTGTCCCTGCAAAAGGGAAGGGATTGGTTTTCAACAATGATTTTTTTTTTCTTGTTTAGAAAAAAAAAAGTCATACTTGATTAAATGCAATAGTCTTTGTCGCAAATATATTCCTAATTTCATAGCATTAGGGCCAAGAGAAACATGGTGAAAACTACAAAAAAAATGATAAGTAACAGACCATAAACTTCCCATAACAACACCCCTATAAAACATAAGAGAGAATAAAGCTGACAACAAATAGAACAACATTAGAGCAGAAACAGGAATAACAAAACTTCAGAAAGAATAGGCTCCACAGAGAAGACTCAAAAGAAATGTGAATGTATATATATAACAATTACTTCTCAAAATTTCAGATATCTCTTTTTCATTATCTGAACAATATCAAACTTTATCATTTGCTAGTGTCTAAATTTTGTTCTTGCTCTCCTATCCTATATCAAACAATTTGACCAACTTATAAAAAAAATGAGATAAATACATACCATGTTGAGAAATTTGAGATATATAGTTGGGCCAAAAGGCAATGATTAATTGAGTATTTCAGGCAAAAAGAGAAGTAATAAAATAGAATAACAAATTTAAGAAACATGAAAATTTTAAATTCTCATTTCATTTCTTTCACTATTGTGATAACATGGCTTAAACAGAATTTATCCTTAATCAATAATGGAAGTTTTAGTCGCTCGCTTCTACTTAACAAGAAAAAAAATACTATATTTAAAATATCATATGAAAAAAACTTATAGAAAAGGATGAGGGGGGAGGATTTCACAACTTAATCACCATGATTTATTTGTTGCGCATTAGGGAATCAAATACTAACTTTATTTCATGGAAAAACAAAGCCATACTCATCAAATTCAAATATCAGATAGGACATTGCATAATAGAATAGTACCAATGCAAATGCACAAAGCATAGACAAAGCATTCAGATATATAATTGGATGCCAATTGTCTTAGGCTCCTAGTCTTTGGGAGGTATCCCCTTTGTAGCTAACATTTTAGCTTTAGAGTTAAAAGACTTAAATAAAAAGAAATTTAGTAGTGTCATTTTTCAAAGGTTAAAAGCATCAGCACATGTGATCAATAATTCTATTTACACTTGAAAGATTAAAACATAATCCATTTTAATTGTACTATAGTCATTTGAGTATATAAAATAACAAAAATACTAATAATGTAGAGGAATACAAAACAGAAAACAAAACTAGTTGCAGATCTACTTGATATGTACTGGTTTTGGTTAACCAGTCTTATTTAGATGCTCTTGTCAAAAAACATGAGCTACTCTTCCACAAATAAGGTTTATCTATATCACAAATACATAAACTTTTCATGTAATCTACATGAAATGGATACCATAAACCTGAAATTACATAGACAAATGAAACCAATCGGATCTTAATATCTTAGAAAACCATGTTTACCAATCAAACACCTTTACATAAAACAAAATTCTAGAATCAGTATACAAATCATAATGATAACAAAAGCCAAACCTACATCAGCATCAACACATGTAGAAATGGACACCATTTATATGCTAACAAATTGAACACAAATAACCTTAAAATTCAAAATAAAATAAAAAAGTAAAAAGTAAAACTCAGAATAAAAGAAATAAAATACAGTTGGACCATTGATTCAAATCAATTTATGCAAATCATAATTAATACCCAATTTGAACACAATCAATATACACAAACACCAATTTGCACACAGCTCATATTCAGACCACAATTCCCCATCTCAGTTTATGCAAATAAAATTTAAAATCCAAATAAAACTAACAACATATCCCAAGTTATCAGAACTCATTCGAATTTAAAATTTCTAAGTTAGTTTCTCTCCATGAAATGTTTAAAACTAAAGTAAAAATATCGACATCGGGACAACTATAAAAGTAAAAGTCAACTCAATCAAACAGTCATAATTTCATGAAAATAATATTCAGAAAGAAAAAGAAAAAAAATCAATCAAGACTCTTTAACAAAAAAAACATGAAAATCAAATAAATTGATGGACATTCCATATGAGGTCAAAAAACTCCATCTGCACACATTAAAAGAGAATCAAATAACTCAAACATCAACTGCAAAGTAAATTTCACGTTGAAACATGGACACATAGAATTGAAATTAATACTTAATAAATCATATTTTTTTAATGAAAAAACTATAATAAAACGTTTGGCAAGACATATTATGATCCAAAATACCATTATCAAACAGCAATCAAAATGCCATACTCAGAAATAGGTCAAAGATGAACTAGGACACTAGAGACCAATAACATAACAGAAAACAAGGCTCTCCCAAAACAGAAAAACAACAGAAACAACTTTATACAATTGAATCACCTGAAATTGATCAGAACAAATGGCATAGGATCCTTCCTCTCTATGAGGGAAAACAAAATCAGAAGAGAAAAGAGAGAGAGAGAGAGAGATTTAGAAGAGATACGTACCATCGAGCCTACACCTCGCCTTTCCAAGCCCTGCCACCATCAAACCCCACAGCCACCAGTGCACCTGCAAAACATAAAGAAATAAGCATAGCTAAGTGTCTAAGTCATTTGTAATTTATATTATGCACCCAAAAGCAATCAATTTCTTCCACATCAATAAATTTATTGTCAAAAGCATTCTATAAACGAATAATAAATGATAGTATTCTCCATGAAGCCAGCAAAGACTCTTAGATCATAACATTACATTATAATCAGAAAGATGCTACTTTAGAAGACCAAGAGAATCAATGGCTAGTTAATTACTTCTGATTTCAATTAAAAATGCATTCAAGCACAATAAAAGTTAAAGAAACCAATATATATCTTAAATAAAAAATAACCACAAACATCAAAATCAACAAAAATCAGCAAGCATGAGCATATTTATTAGACCAACAACAAAAAGATTTCTTGAAACTTCTTAGTCCCCCTTGCCATAAAAAGATTAAATATAACATATTTTTTAAACACGATATTAAACATCATGCTAATTGATACACTAAACCATCTAGTTTTATAAATGAAATCTATATCTCAAGAACAATTTAAACCATCAAAAATTCAAAAAAAAAATCAATCAAGTAAAAACAAAGGAAGACATACCACAAAGAAGTGAAGTGAAAAGGCTTGAAGTAATGGCCATGGTAGCAATTTACCCAGCTGCAAAAACAAGAATCTCACAACAGATTATAACAAAATGAATTAAAAAATAGAATCAACATATTCCAATATCTTCTTAAATATGACAATAGAAATAAAGAAAATAGAAGTTTCAAAAACTTACTCGGTGGTTGGTTTTTAGAATGTCAATGGAGTTTCTTGATATAGGTAACAATCTCATCTACCATCTCAAAATGCCTACCCAACAATCTGCAACAAATCGAATTCTAGATTTATTTCTGACTTATATTCCGCAACCATGAAAAGTTTCACTGACATATGAAACATCGTAAGATTTTCTTCTTTTCTTTCTCACAACAAAGTATTAGAATACAAGGGAAAGAAAAAATGAAAAAACCAGTAGCCAATTCATTTGAGAGAGAGAGAGAGAAAGAGGAAGATCAAATGAGAATTAATTTAACTGATGACTTTTGAGTCGTCCTAACGTCAGTCGCAGGTGCTCTTCGTGCTCAGCTTTCGTCCTTGAGTAGATCAATATGTCATCTATAAACATCACCATGAACTTATCCAGATAGTCCTTAAATACTCGATTCATAAGATCTATGAACGTTGCTGGTGTGTTCATTAAGCCAAAAAATATCACCAAAAACTCGTAGTGTCCATGTCAGGTTCGAAAATTCGTCTTTGGGATATCTTCTTCTCGTACTCTTAATTGATGATACCCTGATCGCAAATCTATCTTCGAGAATACCGTAGATCCTTGTAGTTGATCAAATATATCGTCTATCCAAGGTAAAGGGTATTTGTTCTTGATCATTGCTTTATTCAGTTCTCGATAGTCGATGCACATCCTCATACTCCCGTCCTTCTTTTTGACAAAAAGCACTGGTGCTCCCCAAGGTGAATGGCTCAATCGGATGAAACCCTTGTCTAAAAGCTCCTACAGTTGTATTGATAACTCTACAAATTAGAGTTATTTTACCATATTTTATATGCTAATTGTTGGTTAGTTCTTGAGTTTTTAATTGATTTATTAAGTTTTTAAGTAATTTTGAATTTATTAAGTTTATTTTGATTTTATATATTTTTGTGTGTTTTTATAGTTATTTTGTTGTAAATTATTGTAGTTAATTATTTAAGTTGTTGTGTTTAGGGAAGTAAAAAAATTGTGTATTTTATTGAAACTAAATGTTAAATTAAATTAAGTTGTAATTAATATTTTCAAATAATTAATTTGGTTTATTTTATAAATTGAAAATATTTTATCATGACTTAATTTATATTATTTTGTGTAGGTAATTTGTTGCATTTTAATGCTCTTGAAAAGAGAAGAAAAAAATGTTAGTTTTGTAAGACAAGAAAGAAAAAGTGATGTTTTTGAAGACTCCAAGCCTGGCCCAAGGCCCAAGCCCACACTAAAATCTCACCACCACCTCCAAGCAAGCCATCAGCCTCCTCCAACGCCAGCTGTCACCCAACATATCCTCATATGCACTTGCCTCCAATGCCTAGCATAATCAATTGCCCAGCTCTTCCATTCGGCCAACCACACATGCATAAAGCCAAGTCCAAGGCCCATTTCCTTCAAGGCCCAGCTGCATCAATGAAGCTCTTGCCTCCTCCAACGCCAGCCATGCACCATCTTCGGCCCAGCCCCAAAGCCCAGCCGAATTCACCTGCCATCAGCCACTTCTTGAGCCCTTAAAATTGCCCAAATGTACCATGTGTCCCCTATGACAAAAATGCCAACTTTTTACCTTTTGTCTACACATTTTCACCACAACATCATCATTACACCCTATAATTTACCTCTACATACCATATTTATTTTATTTAATTAATCTAATCAATTTAATTAATTTAAATTGATTATTTTAAGAAACTCATTTTGGCTATAAATATGGACTTTCAAGACCATTTGAGGGTGCTTAATGTTTTTGGTTACCATCTTTTTCTCTCATTTTCTCTCTACCATTATCTCTTCCATTTGGGTTTTTCAAGAGCATTTTGCAAGTATGTATGTCTTTTATTTTGTAATTTCTACTCTAGTTATGTGCTTCTAATCTTTTTCATAAGATTATTAAGATCATGATGAAGCAACTTGTAACTAAGTAATATTTATGTTGTATGTTGATTTCCCTTGTAATGCAACAAAGTCTATGGATTTTTCTTCTTCATATATTTCTTTCATCTTAAATATCTTGTATTTTAGATTGTTAGAACATATTTACACTTTGTACTTCATTAGTGCATAAACATAATATTCTTTGTGTAAGATGTGTCATTAAATTGTACACATCCATGCTTAGAACAAAAATATTATGTTTTGCCTTATAAATAATGTTCATTGATTTATTTGTTATTTCATTAGATTGATTTACACTAAATGCTTTGAAATTATAATTTTGAAAAGTGAAGAAAAATCCTATCTTTTTATAAGAAATTTGTGTTTAAAATTATAAATCTTTTTGAAAAAGGATAGTTTAAATTATTTTAACTATCACTAACACTTGGGAATCAATATACTAATAAATATTATTAAACTTACATTTTGTGGATTCTAGTATCTTAATAATCTTTTCTTTTAACACTTATTTTCAACTCATTATTGGTTTATTTTCATTATCTTAAATAGCTTTATTTTTCAATCTTTTATTTTATGTTCATAATATTAAAACTTATCAATCTTTGGAACTAGGTTAGAATTTATTACTTTTGATTTAAAATAGTTTCATTTTCGATTTTAGACAACTCCTTTGGGTTCGACATCCTTGCTTACGATCACTATTCTATATGGACGATTCGTGCGCTTGCGATATATAAATTTTTAAACATACCCGTTTTGGGTCCATCAAGTTTTTGGCGCCGTTGCCGGGGAGTTGCAAGAGAAAAGAAACGAATTTATCTCAAGGTTAGTAAATTCTTCTACTAGTTATTTTAATTTTTGTTACACTAAAAAAAAAAAAACTAAAAAATATATATCTATAAAATCTAAAAAAAAAAAAAAGATAAAAAGAAATTTGGGACGGTTCAACCACCCATAAAAAAAAATATATACTTATATTTATATTTATTGTTTCTTTTTTTAGTGACGGCACTTGTGCCTCCTATCTATCCTTTTAAATTTTTATAGTCGATGGCACTTGTGCCTCCTAATTTTGTTGTAATTTTATTTCTTTTATATCTTTGTTAGTTGACGGCACTTGTGCCTCCTAACCTTTGTGTAATTTTCTTTATTTATTTTGTTGTATTTTTATTTTATTTAAATTCCGCAAATTACTAGTTGATGACAATTTTGCCTCCTAGCTAGTTGATGGCAATTTTTGCCTCCTAGTCCTCTATCTTATGTTTAAGTTGATGGCACTTGTGCCTCCTAGTTTTTACCTTAATTTTGTTATGGTTGATGGCATGTTATGCCTCCCTACTCTTGCTTAAATTTTAGTCTTATTTAATTTTTGCCTTATTTTTCTTTGTCTTCTTTAATATTTTAGCGTAATATTGTGAAAAATACTTGAAAAAAAAAGAGAAAAAAAGAAACCTAAATCTTGTCCTTTCACCATAAGCAATTCTTGCTTAAAGGAAATTTGACCAAAATTCCCATCCGCCTCTACTAATTAACCTCGGGGAGTTGTTAGTAGTGCACGAGTAAGTGGAATCAAATAGGCCTGGGGACAAGTAAACCATAAGAATTATATTGTTGTGAAATCTCTAAAAATTCTAAGTATGCTCTGTGGTTGCGGTTTTAACTGATCTTCCACATCAGAAAATTGCTTGTTTGAGATTATCATTGTTGCCTTGTTTGTGAAAATTGTATGCATCATTGGGAACGTAACTCTAAAAAACGATTAGTAAAAAGACGTTTATCTTTGTTTGAAATTGAAAGTGTTAGTAAAAATTTGAGCATCATGGAACCTATTGCTAATCCTGTTGATGAAAATGTTGTGCCTGAAAAAACTTTGCTTGAATATTTTGCACCTATTTCATCTAATGCTCCTTCATGCATTGTTTTACCTACTACTTCTGCTACTCATTTTGAGCTTAAACCCGCAATCATTCAATTATTGCCATCTTTTTATGGGTTAGATAGAGAGGATCCTTACATGCATGTCAAAGATTTCTTAGAAATTTGCTCAACATTTAAATTTCAAAATTTTTCTGATGAGTCGGTCAAACTAAGATTGTTCCCTTTTTCATTAAAAGACAAATCAAAAGCTTGGTTAAATTCCCTTCCCACGGGGTCTATAACTACATGGGATCAACTTTATAATAAATTCTTACTGAAATTTTTTCCTATGTCTAAAACTGATAGTCTAAGGAGAGAAATCTCTGAGTTTTTTCAAAAAGATAATGAAGAGTTTTATGAATGTTGGGAAAGATTTAAAGATTTATTATTAAAATGTCATCATCATGGTTTTGAAAAATGGAGACTTGTAAAATATTTTTATGATGGTTTGACTCCCTCTAATCGTCAAATGATTCAATCTATGCATACTGGAAAATTTTTAAAATTTCAAGGACAAGAGGCGTGGGACGCCCTTGAAGATTTATCTGTCAATTCACAACAATGGAATTATTTTGATCCTAGGTCTAGGTCAACTAATTCACCAAAAAGAGGAGGAAGGTATGAAGTAAAAGAAGAATTAGACTTAAGAACATCCTTAGATAAATTAGCGAGAAAAGTAGAAGCTTTAGCCATAAGCCAAACTATAAACTCTCCAATTCAACCTAGAAAAGATGTTTGTTCTATATGTTCTAGTCCTTGCCATAATGCCCAATCATGCCCTTCCTACCAAGAAGCCTTTTCTGAGGAGGCCAATGCACTTCATACTTATGGGAAACCAAATGATAGCCCATTTTCACCCACCTACAATCCAAATTGGAGAAACCATCCGAACTTTTCATGGAGACAAAACCAACCCCAAATGAATCAAGGGCATCAATACAACACACAAAACCAAGCTCATGCCCCACAAATTCAACCATATCCGCAACAAAGAAAACATTCCTTAGAAGATACTTTACAACAATTTATGCAATCCACCCAACAAATCCTACAAAATCAATCTCAATCTATTACCAAACTCGAGACACAAGTAGGACAACTCGCCACTGCTTTAGCTGATAGAGAAAAAGGAACATTCCCTAGTCAACCTATCCCTAATCCAAAAGGTCAATATGAGATAGGAAAGTCTAGTCATAATGGAGAAGTCAAATCAATTTCAACTCTTAGGTCTGGAAAGAAAATTGTCAAACCCGATTACATACCCGAGGTTGAAAACGAAAAAGAAAAAGAAAAAAGTCAGCCTTCTAGTTCTATTCTCAATGACTCATCAAACAAAGAAATTCCAATCCATCCTTTTATTCCAAAAGCCCCATTCCCACAAAGATTACTTCCAATTAAAAAAGGCAGCCAATATAATGACATCTTAGAAGTTTTTAAACAAGTTAGTATCAATATCCCTTTCTTAGATGCCATTAAACAAATTCCTGCCTACTCTAAATTTTTAAAGGATCTTTGTACTGTTAAAAGAAACACTAATGTTCCTAAAAATGCATTTTTAACTGAACAAGCTAGTTCCATTATTCAATATAAGAGTCTTGTTAAATACAAAGATCCTGGGTGTCCCACAATTTCATGCATTATTGGTGATCATTTTATTAACAAAGCTTTACTTGATTTGGGTGCAAGTGTAAATTTATTGCCTTATTCTGTTTATAAGCAACTTGGTCTTGGTGAGCTAAAACCTACCTCTATAACTCTTCAATTAGCCGATCGTTCTGTAAAAATTCCTAGAGGCATTATAGAGGATGTTTTGATAAAAGTTGATAAATTTTATTTTCCTGTTGACTTCATTGTTCTTGATACTCAACCTGTGGAAAATATGCATGCTCAAATTCCTATCATTTTAGGTAGACCATTCTTAGCTACATCTAATGCAATCATAAATTGTCGTAATGGTGTTTTGAAATTATCTTTTGGAAATATGACTGTTGAATTGAATGTTTTTAATGTTGCTAAATCTGTTGAGTGTGAGGAAATACATGAAGTTAACATGATAGATAGTATTTGTGAAGAGGATGGAAATGACTTACTTGATTTTTGTGAAAAATACTTTGGTATAAACTTGCATGTTGTTGACTCTAATGATGATGTGAATTCTTTGGTAGAGCCTATACCCTTAAATGAAACCAAAGTTGAACTTTTTTCACCCATAGATCATATTCAATTAATCTCCGAGTCCACCCTTGAGTAAGCACACAGTTGTGGCACACACAGTTGAATTCCCTTGAGTAAGCACAATGAATTCGTCCACCCTTGTGGCTAGAATCGCAGGACTGTAGTACTTCTTGTTGAACACTTGGATAAACTCATCCTAAGTCATAACGTTCACATCTCTAGTCTGCTTCACTATATCCCACCAGATGCGTGCGTCTTTTTTTAGCAAGCTTAAAGCGCATGAGACTCGATCTTCTTTTCCCAGCCGCATATGTTCTAGAATGGACTCCACTAATCGAAGCCATTCTTCTGCTTTTATTGGGTCAGATCCACCGTCAAAGTTCAGTGGTTGTTGCTTTCTAAAGTGTTCATACACTACCTCGTAGCGAGGTTCTGCCAACTGTAGTAATTGTATTAGAGGAATGACTTGTTGCGCCACTTGTTGTTGTTGCCCTGGGTTTATTTGGAACTCTTCTTCCCTTCTCCTTAGCTCTGCCCTAAGACGAGCATTTTCTCTTTCCAAATTTATTCGAGTAGCAGCAGCTGCTGGCTCTTCCACTACATTGGGTGCTTCTGGCACTCCTGAGGCTGCTGGAATTTCTTCATACATGGGGGTGGTGGCTACTCCTCTTCCTCGCCCCCTTCCCTTTCCTCGGCCTCTGCCTTGGCCTCTACCTTGGCCATTTAGTCTTTCAGATATTCTTGGTTCCTGCTCCATGTGTCTTTCTGTTTCCCCAAAGAGAAAAGTTGAAAAACCAAGACAAACAAAACAAGTAGAGGTTACAACTTAGCCTATTGCACTATTGTATATTATGTCCATCTATCTATAAAATGTACCCCATTACAATTAAGTCCAACTCGGGTAAATGGGCCTTAACAATTGAATCTTTCATGGAGGAAGGCTGGGTTCAGTATATCGTACCCACTACTGAGGCCCCCTAACATCCATTTGGACCCATAAGATAGGAATTTAAACCTTTGCTTTATTAATTTTTTTTCGTTTAAATTGGACCCAATCTAATAATGCAAAGCAAATGGGCCTTCGCAAATGGGCTAACCCATAAGAGAGGAATTTAAACTTTACACTTTCAATTGAATCCATAAAATTTTAACGCTTACTAAACAATGAAATAATAACAAAAGCAAGTAACATGTTTTATATAAAAAAAATTCAAACAAGTGAAAATTTTCTAAAACATCATAAATTTAACGATGTGTTCTTATATACGTCTAATCCTCCACATCGGATCCATTAACCTACTCAGGGTCTGGTATTCTTCTTATAGCTTTAACCTCTCTAACCACACTTGAGTCCATTGAGCTCGTTTATGAAAAATAACACAGGAAAAACATTACAAAAATATTTGGATAACAATGTGTACACTTACTTGGTAACGAGTAGGTCCTTTGTAGCTATCGTGTGTATTTTGTGGGAACATTCAGGACCAATATACCCGTGTGCTCTGATACTACCTGTAACGCCCTAATTTCTCATAAATTACCGAGAACACGTCGTTGGATCATAATTTATAAATATTGCTCTTTTATTGAATAAAAACTTAAAAATAAATACATGGATTCATGATTTTATAAAAATAAAATAATTGTCATTAACACAAAAATGAGCAACTTTTAAGTAAAAGTTTAAAATAATATGCTTTTATAAAAATAGGCCCGCTTGATCTTCCTCGACTATATGGTCCCCACGAGTACATCATGAACTCTTAGGTCCCACTCGCCACCGACCTTTCTATCCTTAATTTCCTGAAATAACAACATCATAAGGGGTGAGCTTCTAAGCCTAGTAAGGAAAATACAAACAAAGTTAGTCATATAGTCAAAAATATCATAAATTTCACCAAAGTCATAAACAAAATAATTTATACTACTCACACAACAATAAATCCTAGGTCATATCATAACCTAAATCATATCATAGTCATAAATCATAGGCCATAGATCATAAATCATAAGTCATAATTCATACTTATAATCATAACTATGGGTCATAAGTCATAATCATAACTATAGGCATAATAAAAAGTCAGATATAGTAAAAATATAAGTGTTTATACATGGGTGGCAATTAAGCCCCGGACATCACTTAGGTTCGTCATAAAGTTTTGGCAACCGAGCCTACCGGACATAGTCCGTCATACATCATTGGACACCTTAGGTCCAGACACACTTACCCCTTTATTGTACCTAAAATGTTAGGTCATACAAACATAAACTATATCATAAACTACATAAACTAAGTCATAATACTAAACTATCTAATTTTCCTTACCAAAAACCAAAATATTGGAGACAATAGCAGGATTGAAACTCCTAAAATAAAACATAAAGAAACCATAAGTTTCCTAAAGAAAATAAGATGAAAAGAAGATCTAAACCATCAGGATAGAAACTTACCGAAAACTTTATGTTTCAAAGAAATTGAACACATAACCAAAAGTCACTATCACAAGTTAGGATTTGAAGAAAAATGAAAGAATAATAAAAACCATAGTGAACTAAACCTGAAGACAATGAATACCTTGGATAGCTTAGAACCTCGATCTATACCTCGAACACCAAAATCACAGAAAATCTTACCTCCCAAGTGTTTATAAAAGCTTTAGATTTGAAAGCTTTAACCCCAAAACCCTAGTGTTTCTCTCTAGAACGAACTTAGCAGCTTGGAGGCTCTGAACTGTGCTTGAATGATGAATAGAATAGCTGAGTGAATGGTCCTATTTATAGAGTTCAAAGAGTGAAACTAACTCCTTTAAAATGAATCAATAAATGATTAAAAATGAATAAATTTGAATTATTTGTTCAAAAAATGCCTAGAACTCGGTCAAAAATGCTCAGGAACGAGTCAAGGTTGTTGAGGGCTGTTTCTAGTTTAGAATTTTACGAACAACTCAAATATGGCCAATGGAGCCAATATATAACCTAGGGTAGGCGATATATCGCTCCTACCATGATCCCGAGGGTCCATGGTTTTGTTCGTGCAAAGTCGACGTGTTTTCCGTATCAATTATAGGCGATATATCGGCCCTTATAACTGTGATATATTGGCATACGCTGATATTTTAAACACGTTTTTGCACAATTCAAGATAATTTGAAATTGATTAAAACTATTTTGACTGAGTAAAATGTGATCCTAACAGCTCCTGGAAGGTTCTAGAGCTTCTAGATCTTTCTCTTAATAAAACCATTCATAAAAAATACTTAAATCCTTAAAAAACATACATGTGACAAGTGTCACGCTCTTATTTAATCTATCTAAACCTTATGTTATGATAAATTATTTTCTTAGGACTATATTCATTAATCAAACCTTATGATAAAATTAATATTTCTAAATCATAGGTTAAACTTATAAAATCCATAACTATTTCTACGAGTTTCTAACTAAATCCCGGCTTTGACCAATATCCACGAAAACTAAAACTCTACAGCTACTACTACTACTACTATCTAGCTTAGTAAAATTATGGGACGCTACATTATATCTTCTTACATGTCTACCTTTTTTAATAAAATGTCTTTTAGCGTTACTTCGTCTTAATTGATAGTACTTTTTATTCCCTTTATATTTTTTATTATGTCTTGGTTTATACTCTCTATCTTTTATTCCATATTGTTGTGGAGTAAATATATTACTACAAAATCTAAAATTGTCTCCTTTTAATTGTTTTTGTATTTGGATAAAAGTACATTTATCTACTAAATATTTTAGAATAAAATTTCCTCTAATACTTAAACTATCCATGGTTGTATTTCTAGTGTGTGTCATGTTATTATTCCATGAGTTTACTATTTCTGTTCCTAAAGCTCCAGGTAATTTTATTAGTATTCTATCTCCTAGTTCACTATTAATAGTGTTTCCTGAAATACTTCCTAATTTTACAAAATCATTAATATAAACTTTAATATATTTCCAATCCCTAATATATATTTGTTTTAGTTTTTTCATAGCATCTAGTTGAACACTTAATAATCCACTATTAGGATCTTCTCCAGTTATTAAAAGATGTATTTTATTAACAAAATTATAAGGATTATTTCCTAAATCAATTAATTCTTTTATTTCATTAGGGTACTGAGCTTTATACCTCTCTCAATGTGCTTTTACTGTTTCTTCTAAATAAGCATACATTTCTTCTCCAGTGTGATTATGCTCATTTTTTTTATATTCTCTTATTATTTCTGCCTTCCAACTCATTATTACTGAATTCCATAGTTGGGGGTCAAAATTTGTTATATTTAATTGTTTATTATTATTCCAATTTATACTTAGATCTCTTGGTTCTCTCTGACCTCTACTCTTATATTTAGGTTCTCATTGGTAACTATAAGGATATACTAGTTGTCTAGAAAAATTTCCTCCGCTTAATGGTTCAATTTTTCTAGTATGGGGTCTTAAAAAAAGATTACTATTAGCATTAGTCATACTACTTTCTCCTGACTATCCATAAAATCTTTTTGATATGAAATATCATATACTTCTGTAATATTTTCATTTTAAAATTTTTCTTTGATGATTAATATTTGATTTTTAAATTCATCTATATTTTTATCCATATTATCTTTTTCATCATCTTATAATTCTTGTTTGTTACTTTGTTCTCCATAATCTGAAAATGAAATATTAAGTCTATTATTATTTTGATATATACTTCCATTGGTGAGAACACTTATATATTTTTTTTTATTTTCTTTTAATTTTACATCCCATTCTATTCCTTCCATTGGTGAGAACACTTATATATTTTTTTAGCGTTACTTCGTCTTAATTGATAGTACTTTTTTGTTTATACTCTCTATCTTTTATTCTACATTGTTGTGGAGTAAATATATTACTACAAAAACTAAAATTATCTCATTTTAATTGCTTTTGTATTTGGATAAAAGTACATTTATCTACTAAGTGTTTTAGGATAAAATTTCCTCTAATACTTAAACTATCCATGGTCGTATTTCTAGTGTGTGTCATGTTATTATTCCATGAGTTTACTATTTCTGTTCCTAAAGCTCTAGGTAATTTTATTAGCGTTTTTTCTCCTAATTCACTATTAACAGCATTTCTTGAAATACTTCCTAATTTTACAAAATCATTAATATAAACTTTAATATATTTTCAATCCCTAATATATATTTGTTCTAGATTTTTCATAGCATCTTGTTGAACACTTAATAATCCACTATTAGGATCTTCTCCAGTTATTAAAAGATGTATTTTTTTAACAAAATTATAAGGATTATTTCCTAAATCAATTAATTCTTTTATTTCATTAGGGTACTGAGCTTTATACCTCTCTCAATGTGCTTAACTGTTTCTCCTAAATAATTTTCTAAATAGGCATACATTTCTTCTCTAGTGTGATTATGCTCATTTTTGTTTTTATATATTCTCTTATTATTTCTGCCTTCCAACTCATTATTATTGAATTCCATAGTTGGGGGTCAACATTTGTTATATTTAATTGTTTATTATTATTCCATTTTATACTTAAATCTCCTAGTTCTCTTTGACCTCTACTCTTATACTTAGGTTCTCCTTGGTAACTATAAGGATATACTGGTTGTCTAGGGAAATTTTCTCACTTGATGGTTCAATTGTTCTAGTATGGGGTCTTAAAAATAGATTATTATTAGCATTAGTCATACTAATTTCTACTGAACTATTCTCCAAAAAATCTTTTTGATATGAAATATCAAATACTTCAGTTTTATTTTCTTCTGTAATATTTTCATTTAATTTTTTTTCTCTGATGATTAATATTTGATTTTTAAATTCATCTATATTTTTATCCGTATTATCTTTTTCATCATCTTCTAATTCTTCTTTGTTACTTTGTTCTCCATAATCTAAAAATGAAATACTAAGTCTATTATTATTTTGATATATACTTCTATTGGTGGGAACACTTAAATTTTTTTTTTTTTTATTTTCTTTTAGTTTTACATCTCATTCTATTCCTTCTAATAGTTGTGAAGAGTATTCGAGAGGTTTTATCATTTTTATTCCTTTACTTTGAAGGGTTTCTATTACTTTTTCTATTTTTAAGTTGAATCTTATGTTAGTATTATGTATTAATTTTTCTTGAAATCCTCATATTATGAGATTTTCTCGATCTATATTGTCGTATCCTCTACTTTGCTTTCAAAATTTACAAATAATCCCTAATGAAGCTATTAGAAACCTCATAAAAGAAGACAAATATAAATATATTCATCAAGGTTTGTATATAATAGGAATAAAAGGACTAGTAAGGAAAAAATTAGGAGCAAAAGTTTTATTAATATTATATGATGAAAGTATTATCTTTATGATGGAAGTAGACATGAATAATAATTATGGATTATTCTTTGTAACTCTAGACTTTATGATGATGATTAAAGATATAGGAAGTATTAAACTAAGTATTCAAAGTAGAGGATACAATAATATAGACCGAGAAAACCTCATAATAAGTACAGGATTTCAAGAAAAATTAATACATAATACTAGCATAAGATTCAACTTTAAAATAGAAAAAGTAATAGAAACCCTTCAATGTAAAGGAATAAAAATGATAAAACCTCTCGAATACTCTTCACAACTATTAGAAGGAATAGAATGAGATGTAAAACTAAAAGAAAATAAAAAAAAAAAAAAATTTAAGTGTTCCCACCAATAGAAGTATATATCAAAATAATAATAGACTTAGTATTTCATTTTTAGATTATGGAGAACAAAGTAACAAAGAAGAATTAGAAGATGATGAAAAAGATAATACGGATAAAAATATAGATGAATTTAAAAATCAAATATTAATCATCAGAGAAAAAAAATTAAATGAAAATATTACAGAAGAAAATAAAACTGAAGTATTTGATATTTCATATCAAAAAGATTTTTTGGAGAATAGTTCAGTAGAAATTAGTATGACTAATGCTAATAATAATCTATTTTTAAGACCCCATACTAGAACAATTGAACCATCAAGTGAGAAAATTTCCCTAGACAACCAGTATATCCTTATAGTTACCAAGGAGAACCTAAGTATAAGAGTAGAGGTCAAAGAGAACTAGGAGATTTAAGTATAAAATGGAATAATAATAAACAATTAAATATAACAAATGTTGACCCCCAACTATGGAATTCAATAATAATGAGTTGGAAGGCAGAAATAATAAGAGAATATATAAAAACAAAAATGAGCATAATCACACTAGAGAAGAAATGTATGCCTATTTAGAAAATTATTTAGGAGAAACAGTTAAGCACATTGAGAGAGGTATAAAGCTCAGTACCCTAATGAAATAAAAGAATTAATTGATTTAGGAAATAATCCTTATAATTTTGTTAAAAAAATACATCTTTTAATAACTGGAGAAGATCCTAATAGTGGATTATTAAGTGTTCAACAAGATGCTATGAAAAATCTAGAACAAATATATATTAGGGATTGAAAATATATTAAAGTTTATATTAATGATTTTGTAAAATTAGGAAGTATTTCAAGAAATGCTGTTAATAGTGAATTAGGAGAAAAAACGCTAATAAAATTACCTAGAGCTTTAGGAACAGAAATAGTAAACTCATGGAATAATAACATGACACACACTAGAAATACGACCATGGATAGTTTAAGTATTAGAGGAAATTTTATCCTAAAACACTTAGTAGATAAATGTACTTTTATCCAAATACAAAAGCAATTAAAATGAGATAATTTTAGTTTTTGAAGTAATATATTTACTCCACAACAATGTAGAATAAAAGATAGAGAGTATAAACAAAAAAGTACTATCAATTAAGACGAAGTAACGCTAAAAGATCTTTTCTTCAAAAAGGTAGACATGTAAGAAGATATAATGATAAAAGAGATTATCGAAATAAAATAACATGTTTTTATTGTGGAGAGATAGGACACGTCTCTACTAGTTGCAGAAAGAAAAATAATAATTTTAGTAGAGAAGCAATGTTAGTAGAACAATTTAATATGGATTTCCTTAATGTTGAAGACGATATGTCTGATACAGAAAGTATTTATATTATAGAAGAAATACACCTAGACCAAATTATAGAAGAACAAAATAATAGTTCAGATGAAGAAGAATGCCCTATTAATATAAATCCAGAATATGAGATATGAGATATAAACAAGTGAACACAGACTAGTCTCCGATCACTTGGGGGGCATGGAGTTAGGGCAGCCTCGCAGAGCATCACTGTAACGTCCCTAAGGTAGGGTACGTCTGCCACATACTCGTAATTCTAGGGTTTACGAGTATGTAAGGCACTTGACCAAAAGAATTAAATAAAATGATACGAAGAAATACAGAAAAATTTAAACTTTTATATAAACTTATTAGAAGAAATTATTACACGTATGAATACTTTAAATTTAAGGCAGCCATATGAAAACTCTAAACTATTATTGCATTGCTACTGAGTCCGTGCTCCACAAGTTGCTCAACAGCTAAAGCCACACCTGGAAAAATGTTGGAAAATAACATAATGAGCTAACGCTCAGTAAGCAAATCTCATGCATACACATACACATGAATGTCGTGAGTTTGTAGTGCACATATACTAATATGCTGACTTATATACTTATGCATTTCATTTATTGCTCATGCACTTTCAAACTTTACTTTTATGCTCTTTCTTTTAGTTTCACATTTTTATGGGCCCAATATCACTTGTGCACACTGTTTGATTCAGCCAATGCCTGCAGGGCTTGTTACACATATCATATAGAATCCCATGGGTTCTCCTCCGGCTAGCCATCATCTCAGCTAGGCTCATCATAACACTCATTTCATCGTTGCCATAGCTGCCATACTTATTACACATATGGAGGAGAAAGACGGAAACATGGCAAACATATCTGAATGGTCAACTCTGACCTAGCCCACACTAGTGGACAGCCACTATAAGTCTTATAGACTTCCGTCTTCTTTACTGAACTTACTTGATTGCTTCATCAAAACAGTGGCACCCTTTTTAAACATCTTATTATCACTTTGCTTAAGCCTTGTGTCATTAAAATGTTTAACTTTACATAAGACTTTTCAAGACATTTCATAACTTTTCTCATATTCATATGCATGGTCTTATATCACATAATAATGTATCACATAACTGTACCTGCCATGCATACATGCTGATGCTGAAATGCCAATGTTCGTGTTCATGACTGATGTTGATGGTATTCAATCAAGGCATTGTATCACATCTCATATAACTCAAAACATCTTTAGTCATAATACATGAAGCTTTGGGTTGGTGGCGTTGTTATACCTTAACGTAGAGCTATGGCTCAGGTCTAAGGTTTCCAGCCTAAAAACTTAAACGCTTCATATATCATAACATATAACAAATCATGAACATAGAGTAATCCACATATCCATCAACATAAGAACACATACTTGCACATAATTCATATCATTCTTAACCAAGTAAGACATCTTTCACATATCACAAAATTCATCAATTACATATCACATAACACCCTTATGGTGTTCATATAACCATTCTTCACATACTTATCATATGCATCATCATCATACCATACTTAACTCATCAGATGTACACAATCCATGTAGTCATGCATCTTACACTTAAGCACAAAAGGTGAGATTTACTTACCTTAGGTCCTTAGCTTATTTTAAAACGGCTCACCAAGAGTCAATCAATCAAATCCATACAAATCCTATTCAAGGCACATAATTTATTAAATTCTATCTAATCCGTAAATATACACTATTGATAGTGTATATTAATCATACCAGAAACTATATAAATGATAATAATAATTATAATCCTAACAACAATAATAATTATCGTCTATAATTAAACTTATTTCGATATTAATAACAAAATACTTCAATAGCAATACGTATATGGATGTATATATTCAAATAGTCATTTTATAAAAGAAATCATATTTGTAACATAAAGTTGTAATAATCAATATAATGATAATAATATAAATATAAATATTTATATTATTATTAGTTAGTCATAATATCAATTCCAGTGATATAATAAATATACTTTCTCCAAACTTCACTGGTCTTACAAATATCAAAAACTGTAGGAAACTAATATTTGATATTATTTTAATATTCAAATATTAATATACAATAATAATGGTTAGATAATAGGTTTACTATAAATCATACTTTTCATATATATATATGAATCTGTATTATTGATTTACTTAACAAAATAATAACAATAATAATTAAAATTACTTAATCATAATAATTTCCATATTAATATAAAATCAATTAAATATGTATTTTTATACTTGATTTAATATCTAATATTTTCTAGAAAATTAGACAGCACAACGGCTATAAAGTGGACAATTCCAAAATCAAAACCTGTATCAAAAATATATATAATCCCAGACAGCCAGTAAATTACAGAAAATATTCCATATATCAATAATATATAATTATATACCATAAATACACATAATAACAATTACTTTAATCAATCACAATTAAATCAAAATATATAGGTTAAAGAAATTATACCAAAATGATCGGGTTCCACAATAAGTCAAACGATGATTTTCTGAGACTCAAAACGTACTTCGGAACCTCGAACACTAAGTTTCGACCGTCGGTCTACGGTGGATCGCGGTGGCTCGTGGTGGGCCCACCACCCAACTATGGTAGATGTAGGAACAAGTTATTGGGTTTTGAAGCCCACAACACGAGGAGCACGATGGTGGTGACGGATCGGCAAACGGATGCCCGAGGTGGCCGAATCGCAACTTTGAAGTCGCGGGGTGGCCGAACTTAAATCGAGTGGTTGAGGCGTTTAATCGGCGAGTGAGCTCTAGATTCCCGCGTGGGTCGATAGTTCGGAGGCCTCTGAATCCAACGGTCCGGCGCGTGGCTAAAAATGGTGGCCAGAAAGTACTCCTGCGTCGTCGGCAACAGTAACACGCAGAGAGAGAGAGAGAGAGAGAGAGAGAGAGAGAGAGAGAGAGTTTCTGAGGAGAGAGAGAGAGGGGCTCGGGTAAAATGAAAGGCTGAAGCCTTTTATTTTATTTTATTTATTTATTTATTTTTAAAAATTACACTTGGACCCAAAATACTAAAATTCTTTTCAAATAAGCCCTTTAGCCAAACTTTCTTAATTTTATAAAAATCTCCAATTAAAATTATATGACATTTGGGTCCAATACTTGACTACTCAAGTTTCTCTTTCTTTAATCTCATTAAAAACATAAAATCATATTTTAAACACTATTTTTCCATTACTATTTCTTAATTTGTAAAGTTGTACATTTTATGTATTAAAACTTTGATTTATAATAAATAAATGTATTATGAAAATGTTGGATATTACAATCCTTCCCCCGTTAAAATAATTTCGTCCTCGAAATTTCAAACTAAAATTTGATAATCGGAGACAAGAACTACCATTACAAATAAACAGAACAACATTTCACAGCATAAGATTTTATACACAACACTTACTTTCACCCCGAAAACAAAACTTATTCCTGACTTCTTGTAATCCTTATCATATATAAAAAGGCGAGGATGTGTAAACACCTCACATGAGGACTACAATATAGATAGAAAGGAAATAAGCTATAACAATAGTATAAATTACAATGAATGTATACGAAAATACAAACGAATCCTCATCATCCATACTTTTGAACACAAACCACATAACGTAAGAAGAGAAAATGACCATCATCATGAAAACATCCTTGATCTTCATGTCTTACAGTCAATTTTTTTTTTTTTTTTTTTAAGCAGATGCAATTGACTGGTTATACCTTGATAATAGATGCTAAATTGAGCAACAAGTTTGTTCAATAGAAATTTTTTCGGCATAAAAAAATATTTTGGATAACTAGAAAACAATTATATAGCCGATGAAGATTATTCTTTAAAACCAAGTCTCTGTGAAACCCTTTCGTTGTCAAAACCGACTTCTTGCCCTGAATGAGAAATAGTGAGATAGGCCATTCATTAGGTACCAGTTCAGAAAAGCCTGACTCTCATTCTTTCTCTAAGAAAACATTTAAAAATCAAAATTGTTTCCAAATGTATAAAATAATAAAGGGCATATTGATACTATGCTAGAATGCAAATAACCGTGGCCACTCGGAAATTCACACACTTAGCTTAGTATCCCTTCATTGAATAAAACATGGGATAAGTCTTGACTGACCAATCCACCACTTCATCTATGAAAACGAATAATTCTCACATGTCTAATAAGTTAGACATGTCTCATTTCAACACCTATACCAATAATACTCAGTCATCACTTCACACAAGTAATACATTATCTTACTTTCGGGATAAAACAGCTAATATACTATAATTTAATCGCCGAAAGTAATTCACACTACAGAGTAATTCAGTAAATAACATTTATCACCTCGATTCATTCAACAATTTACAAATTGTTTCCATGTTCAAATCAGGATCGCAAAATCAATAGAAGTGATTTCCATGTCGACAACATCTAATAAGTTTGACTTTCATCATCAGAGAGGATAGCGTAACACATTGAACAAGATAAAATCTGTGATATCTATCTTGAAAACAAACAAATTCAAGGATCCAATGACCCAACAGTTCAACACATTTTTCTATAAATAAAATTCATCACATACACACTAAAACACAATCAATCTCAAGCTTTTGAAAACCAAATCATTATTACTTCCGTCCATTACTCAAGCTAAGCAACCCATGGCATCCTCATCATCTCAGCTGAACTTAGACCTAACTTTAGCTTTACCTGAGCCAAATCTTCCCACTATCGAATCTTCACCACAAATTTCTGCACCCCTACCACAGCTAATGGTGTATCCTACGGTACACATCCCAGAACGAAATACTCAATTTCCCAGAGTTTGGCTTCCCAAATTTTATTCTGATACTGGCCTTGTCACAGTGGAGGATTCAGCTATGCTCGATAAAAAGGTGGCCATTAGTATAGGTCAAAGCATACTCACCCCTAAAGACCAAATAATTTTATCCCATAGGTCAGACCTACAAGCTGTAAAAGATTCCTTAGTTCTTACCACTCAGGCGGCAGCATCGGTCTCAAACCTAGGCCAACGGGTTCTTGCAAGAGAACAAGAGGTTGACCACTTGAAAAGGTATATAGAAACACAAAAACAAGAGATGATAACCATTAGAAATGCCAACAAGGCATTGACTCGAGAGAAGGAGAAGTTGGTTAAGGAGAATGGGACTTTAACTACACTTCTTGCTAACTACTCAGTCGATATGAAGGAAAAATTTCAGACACTGCAAACTACTGGGGAGACCCTTAGAGTTGAACAACAAAAGTTGATTGACGAGGTAGAACGTGTCCAAAACCCCAATCCTTAATAGATTATGTATTTTTTTTTTATCTATATATTACTACTGTTTCACTAAAGTCTCTTATCGTGTGTGCTCTCAGCAACAACCTAAAACTTTGCTCTCCAAAACACTAACCTGACATATTAACCCTTAACACACTAACTGAACTGATAGATCACTTTCAAAGCTTGAGAATATCAATTAACAATCCAAACATCGACATCGATAAATCATCAATTATTTATCACATCAATAATCAAGGCATGCATTCCGATAAATAACAAACTTCAGTTTCTCTACCGTGCATGAGAATATTCATTTAACCCAAACTCATACTTATATCATGGAAACTCAAACACACAATGAGTTTCTAATACAATTATACAACATCATTAACATACATTAACTAAAATATGGATAAATTATACTAACCATTAACGTGTGGCTTGTCTTGTGGCGGAACTCAGTAGCATTTCAGATCCCAAAATCTAATAACATAACGAGTATACGACATCTACAAACTCAAAGCTCTGATACCATTTGTAACGTCCCTAAGGTAGGGTACGTCTGCCACATACTCGTAATTCTAGGGTTTACGAGTATGTAAGGCACTTGACCAAAAGAATTAAATAAAATGATACGAAGAAATACAGAAAAATTTAAACTTTTATATAAACTTATTAGAAGAAATTATTACACGTATGAATACTTTAAATTTAAGGCAGCCATATGAAAACTCTAAACTATTATTGCATTGCTACTGAGTCCGTGCTCCACAAGTTGCTCAACAGCTAAAGCCACACCTGGAAAAATGTTGGAAAATAACATAATGAGCTAACGCTCAGTAAGCAAATCTCATGCATACACATACACATGAATGTCGTGAGTTTGTAGTGCACATATACTAATATGCTGACTTATATACTTATGCATTTCATTTATTGCTCATGCACTTTCAAACTTTACTTTTATGCTCTTTCTTTTAGTTTCACATTTTTATGGGCCCAATATCACTTGTGCACACTGTTTGATTCAGCCAATGCCTGCAGGGCTTGTTACACATATCATATAGAATCCCATGGGTTCTCCTCCGGCTAGCCATCATCTCAGCTAGGCTCATCATAACACTCATTTCATCGTTGCCATAGCTGCCATACTTATTACACATATGGAGGAGAAAGACGGAAACATGGCAAACATATCTGAATGGTCAACTCTGACCTAGCCCACACTAGTGGACAGCCACTATAAGTCTTATAGACTTCCGTCTTCTTTACTGAACTTACTTGATTGCTTCATCAAAACAGTGGCACCCTTTTTAAACATCTTATTATCACTTTGCTTAAGCCTTGTGTCATTAAAATGTTTAACTTTACATAAGACTTTTCAAGACATTTCATAACTTTTCTCATATTCATATGCATGGTCTTATATCACATAATAATGTATCACATAACTGTACCTGCCATGCATACATGCTGATGCTGAAATGCCAATGTTCGTGTTCATGACTGATGTTGATGGTATTCAATCAAGGCATTGTATCACATCTCATATAACTCAAAACATCTTTAGTCATAATACATGAAGCTTTGGGTTGGTGGCGTTGTTATACCTTAACGTAGAGCTATGGCTCAGGTCTAAGGTTTCCAGCCTAAAAACTTAAACGCTTCATATATCATAACATATAACAAATCATGAACATAGAGTAATCCACATATCCATCAACATAAGAACACATACTTGCACATAATTCATATCATTCTTAACCAAGTAAGACATCTTTCACATATCACAAAATTCATCAATTACATATCACATAACACCCTTATGGTGTTCATATAACCATTCTTCACATACTTATCATATGCATCATCATCATACCATACTTAACTCATCAGATGTACACAATCCATGTAGTCATGCATCTTACACTTAAGCACAAAAGGTGAGATTTACTTACCTTAGGTCCTTAGCTTATTTTAAAACGGCTCACCAAGAGTCAATCAATCAAATCCATACAAATCCTATTCAAGGCACATAATTTATTAAATTCTATCTAATCCGTAAATATACACTATTGATAGTGTATATTAATCATACCAGAAACTATATAAATGATAATAATAATTATAATCCTAACAACAATAATAATTATCGTCTATAATTAAACTTATTTCGATATTAATAACAAAATACTTCAATAGCAATACGTATATGGATGTATATATTCAAATAGTCATTTTATAAAAGAAATCATATTTGTAACATAAAGTTGTAATAATCAATATAATGATAATAATATAAATATAAATATTTATATTATTATTAGTTAGTCATAATATCAATTCCAGTGATATAATAAATATACTTTCTCCAAACTTCACTGGTCTTACAAATATCAAAAACTGTAGGAAACTAATATTTGATATTATTTTAATATTCAAATATTAATATACAATAATAATGGTTAGATAATAGGTTTACTATAAATCATACTTTTCATATATATATATGAATCTGTATTATTGATTTACTTAACAAAATAATAACAATAATAATTAAAATTACTTAATCATAATAATTTCCATATTAATATAAAATCAATTAAATATGTATTTTTATACTTGATTTAATATCTAATATTTTCTAGAAAATTAGACAGCACAACGGCTATAAAGTGGACAATTCCAAAATCAAAACCTGTATCAAAAATATATATAATCCCAGACAGCCAGTAAATTACAGAAAATATTCCATATATCAATAATATATAATTATATACCATAAATACACATAATAACAATTACTTTAATCAATCACAATTAAATCAAAATATATAGGTTAAAGAAATTATACCAAAATGATCGGGTTCCACAATAAGTCAAACGATGATTTTCTGAGACTCAAAACGTACTTCGGAACCTCGAACACTAAGTTTCGACCGTCGGTCTACGGTGGATCGCGGTGGCTCGTGGTGGGCCCACCACCCAACTATGGTAGATGTAGGAACAAGTTATTGGGTTTTGAAGCCCACAACACGAGGAGCACGATGGTGGTGACGGATCGGCAAACGGATGCCCGAGGTGGCCGAATCGCAACTTTGAAGTCGCGGGGTGGCCGAACTTAAATCGAGTGGTTGAGGCGTTTAATCGGCGAGTGAGCTCTAGATTCCCGCGTGGGTCGATAGTTCGGAGGCCTCTGAATCCAACGGTCCGGCGCGTGGCTAAAAATGGTGGCCGGAAAGTACTCCTGCGTCGTCGGCAACAGTAACACGCAGAGAGAGAGAGAGAGAGAGAGAGAGAGAGAGAGAGAGAGAGAGTTTCTGAGGAGAGAGAGAGAGGGGCTCGGGTAAAATGAAAGGCTGAAGCCTTTTATTTTATTTTATTTATTTATTTATTTTTAAAAATTACACTTGGACCCAAAATACTAAAATTCTTTTCAAATAAGCCCTTTAGCCAAACTTTCTTAATTTTATAAAAATCTCCAATTAAAATTATATGACATTTGGGTCCAATACTTGACTACTCAAGTTTCTCTTTCTTTAATCTCATTAAAAACATAAAATCATATTTTAAACACTATTTTTCCATTACTATTTCTTAATTTGTAAAGTTGTACATTTTATGTATTAAAACTTTGATTTATAATAAATAAATGTATTATGAAAATGTTGGATATTACAATCACACCTCGCAAGGAATGACCTAGGAAACTAAGCTTGTCAAAAGCGAAGTAAGCCTAGTGTCACTAGCCCGAGAATAGAAAAACCTAGGAGACTAGTCTTGAGTCTATGACCTAAGAAACTAAGCTTGTTCAAACAGAGTAGGCTTATCATCTAGAGACTAAACTAAGAATCTTAATAGCGCGAGAACGGACATGCGTCTCCTCCCGTGGACATTGCGCCCGAGGAACTCCGACCAAGTCCCTTAATCTTGAGATGCAAATGGAAGACCGAGTACTCTGTACTCGGTCCCGGGGCATGGACTTGGAACACCTCTTGTGGATATTGCACCCGAGGAGCTCTGACCAAGTCCCCAATATGCCTCGAGCAAAAGTAGCATCGGGAAGTCCATGACATGGGAAACTTAGCTAGTCGACGAGTGAAGCGTCCCTAATGTCATAAGACCCTATAACTAAGTGACCTGATAAAAACACAGTGTCAAAAAGATCCAAGTAATGCGAGATTGGATTTAGCATATTCTCCCGAGGACGGCGCGCCTAAGGAGTAATAAACAAGCTCTAATCCTCGAGATGTGAACGAAAGCCCGAGTCGTCTGTACTCGGGCACGAGCCTAAGTTGCCTAAGACTTAATCAGAATACTCTGCGGGACCTTGACACTAGTTACCCCAAAGTAGCGCGAGAATGGACTTAGGATTACCTTCTGTGGATTCCATGCTCGGGAAGTAAGAACTAAGTCCCTCCATCTCGGGATGTGAGTTGGGGCCTAAGTCACTTGCACTCGGAGTCAGGAGTCGACCCTAAGAGTAAATAAAGCCCAAGTAGTGTGAGTATGGACTGACGTTACCTCCCGAGGACACCGTGCCTGAGGAGCAGTGACTCAGTCCTAAGATCTCAAAATGCGAATGGAGGCCCAAGTCGTTGGAACTCAGAGCCAAACCTCGAGTGCTAATACTTGAGTGTCACGAAAGACGTAGTCAAAGGGCAGAGAACTCATCCTCCTAGGCCTAGGATGATGAGTTCATGACTTCCAAATGATTAGGTCTCGAGTTGTATACTCGGGGGACAAACCAAAAATCCTAAGCTGGCCCACCGGTGACCATGTACTCGAGGGGCAGATAGCTTAGTGTGGATGACCTCCTAAAGTCCCGAGTCATTAGGACTCGGGGACAAGGGATGACCTTAAAGTTACTTTCATCGACATTGAGCTTGAAAGGCAACACTAAATGTCCTAAGCGTCGAGCACTAAGGCAGAACCCTACAGGACAAGACCTCCAAAAAGCCCAAGTCGTTGAAACTTGAAGGCGTAGGATAGTCAAGTGTCCTCACTTGACACCGCATCAAAGTTACTCTTACGACCACAAGCGTAATATGAAACACTAAATGCACAAGCATCTAAACACTAGTAGGAAGATATTCAAGCTCTGAGTACCGCAGGTTGGCCTCGTCCTGAGTCGTTGGAACTCGAGGACGTAGGGTCACGTCAAGTAATCACTTGACCTAGTGTTAAAGTTACTCTTGAGGACTGCGAGCCCAAGACTCGAGAAGTCGACAAAGACTCGATTTTTCAAGACTCGAGCGCAAGACCTAGGTCAACGTCTCAAGACCCTCGATATTTACTAATCCGTTGAGTGAGTAAAAACCAATTTAAAAGAAAATTTATTGTATCATTTTTACAAAATATAAGTACACAAATTAATTGTTTGTGGCATGCATGCCTAAATAAGTCACAACAAATGCTCGGGGCTCAAGCTTTAATTGCCCTCCGGTACCTCCTCCACCAAATCAATGATTGGGTCTGTCCCCGAAGCACTCCCAGCCTGACGAGCCACAGCCTGGGTCACCTCCGCAGCTTGGGTCGCCTGGAGGAATTCTTTGAAGAGGATTCTATACTTTTCGAGCTCTCCGGTGAAATCCAAGCTCGTCTCTTGATTGTGGAACCAGGCCTCGTTAAAGGCATCCTCAGCGATGGTCTCAACCTCCTAGTTGAGTTTTTCCACCTGATACTGAGAAGACCTGTTTATTTCCATGGCTCTCTCCAAGCTTGGCTCGGTCCTTGGCTTCCTTGAGCTACTCCTGAAGCTGGGAAATCTCAACGGCCCCTCGGTCGTTGCCTTCTTCGCATCCTCCTGCGCTTGTCGCAGATCCTCAGCAGTCTTTAGGCTGGTCTTCTCAAGCTCCCGAGAGCATTTTTGTTTGGCTTCCAAAGCGGCCTGAATGCAGGTGAGCTCTTCTTAAGGACCTTAGAGTTTCTCCTTGAGGACAGATATCTTATCGTGGGCCCGCTGAAGTTTTTATGACTTCTCCATCATGATATCGCCCAAGTGTTGACAAGCCAAGGCGGACTGTGCAAAAAGAGAAATTAGCTCAAGCATTGTGAAAGTAAGATAAAATCCCAAGAATTGGTGACTTACCCGGACAGTATCCTACCAGCATGAAGCCACGAGGAAGGCATCATTGGTGTCGCCCAGTTGGGCAAATCTACGGGCGATCAGCTCACACATGGTGGAGCTAACCCCCTGGAGGAGCTCGACAGCAAGAGGAGCGACAACTTCCCCTAGCTTGGCTGAGAACAAAGTCTCCAGTTCAGCCCAACCTATCAGAGGTACGATGGGTCTCTCTCTTGGTGGCTTCAGTTGGCGCATGGCCTCTACGGTTTCGTGGAGGAGTATGTTGCCTTCCACCATCCTTGCACCGAAATGCTGGAGCATCCTCTAGTATTGCTCCAGCATGTCCCCTCATACTCGTCAGCTAGCCCCATATGATCTGCAAAATCAAAGAAGTTGTTAGCATAAATTCCAAAACGAAGACATAAAACAATATTGTAGGCTTCTTGAAATCCCACCATAAGTGGTGTCTTGGTGCAAACATTGGAGATGTCTTGTCCTATCTCCCATCTCACAGCTAAAGTTAATGTCATATTGGCAGAACTAGTTGGAGTTGAGAGATGTCACATGGTCTATGAGTACAAAGCCCCGAGAAGGTAACTATCTCCTCAGGCGGTGAAGGTAGACATCTATTAGGTCTAGGTAGTCCTAAAACTCTTCCCTGGTCCAATGTCATTGTGCAATCTGGTCACAATGAAGAAGGGCGGGAGAGGCCCAGGCATGCTCGGGACTTATCCTATCCCCTACGTGTGAGGCGTGGTATAGAGTAAGGGGCGATTTACCTGGGGCAAGAAAAAAACCTCCATCCCTACCTAGAGCTCCTTCTCGAGCTCCCGATCTTCTTGGGCTTCTCGGGCTACCTCTGCAGCCCGGATGGTCTCCAACCACTCCTCCTGAAGCTACTAGTTCAGCATCGCCCGACGCTCGCCCATCAATGTAATTGATGCAACTCCTGAGACTTCTTGGACGGACGGTACTTGGTCAGCTCAAGATTGTTGATTTTCTGCCCCACGCTAAGAAGTCCCGACCCAACGAGGTTGTCCTCCATCACCAAAAGGCTGAGATCCAGATCTTGCCCGGGGAGGGATTTCATCTTCTTGAGGTGATCCTTGAAGATTTGGACATATGGAGCCTGGTGGAAGGGACCTATTCAACAGTGACTAAGTAAAGGACAAATTGATCAAAGAAACAAACAAAAAAGGAGAACGGTTGGATGGACACTCACCAACCCATGAGAAGTCGAGGACCAGGGTTAGGTTATTATGGATCGGAAACCTGTTCATGAAAAGGAAGGCGTCCTTGTAGTCCCGAGAATGGTTCTCATTGTGATGGGAAGTGTTATAGTCAAGGGATGAGCCAACGTACTTTATCAAGGTGTAGTACCCATCCCATTTGTCCTTCTTCCTCGAAGTGGTACGGAAGCTGTAGAAGTACAGAATCACCACCAGGGAAGGTGCAGGCCAGTTTTGTTTCCAATACAGAACGTACATTCCCGCGAGCACCCGATAGGCGTTGGGGGAGAGTTGAAAGGGAGCTATCCCTACGAACTTCAAGAAGTCCACGAAATACAGGTGCAAGGGCAAGGTGAACCCAGCCATCAGGTGGGCTTGGCTCCAGGCGCCAAGACCATTAATGATGTTGTGCACCCTCTCGGATTCCTGACAAAGGTGCATAAGACACCTATCCCCAATTGCGTAATGCCTCATAATGGCTTCCAAGACCTCGGAGTGTCAGGTCAGAGTGCGGTATTCCTCCACTTTAAACCCATCTACCTCATACAACTATGTGGGGTGTGGAATAGAGGCTCATTTGAATTCTTCCACGGTCAACCCTCCTTGGGTCGATAACACTGGCCTCTTCGCTATCGAGCCATCAACACAAACAACCAGTTCCCTGATTGGTTCTCAGGCCTCCACCCTCACGCCATCCTTAGATGCACCATGTTCTTGGGCCATGTCGAAGATTTCCTTATCGAAGTGGTAGAAACCATGCTCGTGTAACAGTCACAGTTCCTCGGACATATGAAACCAAAACCAAGCAGTTAGTATTCTGACCGAAGGAAAGATGGCCAAAACACAAAAGACCCTAAGACTATTGCTCGGAGAGGAGAGGAAAAAGAAATTTTCTAAGAATTTGGGGTGTCCTCGGAGCCAAAGATCAGGCTGGAAAACACCACCGGAGATGATAAACCTTACCAGAATCTAAGGATTTTCCAGATTCTGGTCGAATGCCCAGAAATGCGAAAGTTGCATAAGATGTATAGAGGGCCATTTTGACCATTTCTAATGTCAAAATGCGCCTAAAAAGACTTATAAACACCCAAAATAACTTCTCAAATGCCACAAAAATTACATTCCTAAGCATGCGCCTAAACTCTCAAATGAAACCTGATACAAGTGCAAAACTAAATACATAACAAGTAGGTACTTACTCGAAATAAAGTGCAGATAGGTGCTGAGACGATTCCGAACTCTGAAAAATTGTCTGCCGTTCGCCCATAAATAAGACGATTCACACTAATCGTCCAGAGTTGCTGAGAACTCGAAAATAGTTGGAGGTCTGGGGAGAGTGAGAAATAAGAGAGTGTTTCTGGCGTAAAAGTTTTGAATTTTGAATGGCTAGAGTAAGAGGTTGAGAGGCGGTTCTCTGGTTTTTATACTCAGTAGAATTTGGAGGGAAAGCAACTCCTCCACAACCGCCAGATTACCTACCATGCGGATACCCAAGGGAGATCCAACGATCAGGGTCCAAATGGCATGGATCATGATCATTGGCCTTGGGAAAAGGCGCCTCAGCCATAGGGTGAAAAAACGTCTCGGGTACGGAGGGGACATTTTGGATCGTCTAGCCAACCCCTCATTAATTGCACAGATTGATGGGCCCAGCCATAGGGAGTCGACACATGGCGTGACTTTCCAGAGTGGCGTTAGGGGAAGCCCAAACGCCTCCCCCAAAACTTTCAAATTACTCGTCTAAATCTAAGTCTCCACTGCCCGAGGATGAGTGAAGACTTGGGGGGCAAATGTTGTTCGTATTTTCACCTCCCGACATGTGGCAACTAAGAGTGATAAGATAAGTCATGAGATCCTCAGAGTGTAACTGTAATTCCCTCCTAATCAAGGACCATTACACTGTGTACGTTAAATAGTGCTAGACTCGCTAAACGAGTCATTTGGCCATAAACGTGTAACTTAACGTGATTAATGGTTTAGGGTTAAAATTTTTGGTCAAAATGTATAATAGTTTCACTAAAATGTTTACTTCCATACATGGGATCCCAAACTAACATTTAAAAAGGTTAATTACAATTGAAAAGTTACAACCATCTGGCCTAAGCGGCAAAATAGAGTTTGACCCTAGTTCCTCAGAAAAACCCCAGCCGTGGTGGTCGAGCAGTCGCATATGTACACATCGTCACCGAAGCTCTCCAACTCATGGATGGTCCAGCTTCCTTTTCCCCTTACATGCACCACAAAGCACCCGTGAGCCAAGGCTCAGCAAGAAAACTTAAACATACTCATAAGCATTTAATAACATGTTACCAGATCATAATAAGCATGCCTAGCAGTAACAACCCTACTCATGCATGCACACCATTCATATAAATTACTACGGCGTCATATGGGACCAGTTGCCCTAAATAAATGATTAATGAATCATACTGGGGCCCGTTGCCCAAAATACATGATTAATGAATAATACTGGGGCTCAGCGCCCTAGGATGTGGGACTAATGAGTCACCCCAGGGCCCTTTGCCCTATCCTCTGTATAACCAGCCTTGGAGATAGCCCAACGTACTTGGCGCTATAATTTTCCACGACCAATAGGTCGAACAAGCGTATGATGCGCTCTTGATTAGGCGTAACCATATCGACCAACGCTCAGCGCGCTAATGTCGTTCTTAACTTATAAGTTGAGTCTGAGGCCCAACCCTAGGATATGGGACTAATAAGTCACCCCGGGGCCCATTTCCCTATCCTCTATATAACAAGACTTGGAGCTGGCCCAGCGTACCTGGTGCTGAATTTCCACGACCATTGGGTCGGACAAGCGTATGGTGCGCTCTTAATTAGGCGTAACCATATCGACCAGCACTTAGTGCGTTATTGCCGCCCTTGACTTATAAGTCAATGTTTTTCGACCAGCGCTCAGTGCTATTGTCTTCCTTGACTCATAAGTCAATGCTTTTCAACCAGCGCTCAGTGCTATTGTCATCCTTGACTCATAACTCAAGCCTTTCTCAACCAGATAATGCAGGCAAGCATTCATTATATAACAAATATCCAGATATAGAGCATTCAACATGCTTAATCAATCAAACAATGGCATAATCATAATCATGCACATTCTCAGGAGCTCGAGCCCTATTCATATCCTTGTTTAACAATTTGGGCCAAGCAATAATCACATGTATCACATACTGGGTGCAGTTTTCTTACCTTTGGTCCCTGCACGAGTTAAGAATGAATGACCCTCGAGCACCATCCTGGTTCACGAGCTCCTGGCGATAACCTAGTCACAACCGAGTCCTAGCCTCAGGGACGTCAAATTCTATTAAATCGGGTAGAAGGATCGATCCTAAGCCCTTAGGTTTGAGTTCCCGCAATCAACACCTCCACAAGGCCCAAAAATCCCTTAAGCGTTGCAGCCCTAAACACTTAAGCCGCATCCCACCCAAGTTAGAGAGCCCAGCCTCTGTTTTCACTAAACACGGGCTGTGGCGCAGCCCAACAGGCACCACGGCACAACCCCGCATCAAGAAATCGCCTAGACTTATGGGTTTGTGAAAGTCGCGGCGCCCCAAGAACAAGGTCGCGGCACGACCACGAACCCAGATTTCTCTTATCCAAATCCTCCAAAAACTCACCCCAAATTCTTACTAAACCTACACTTCAATTTCAAAACATCACTAGAATGTTCCAGGCAACAAAATCTACTTTTTAAATGGATCAAAAACTCGTCGAACCATAAAATCCAAATCAAAACTCAAGGAACTTAAGGAAACAAAAACTCAAAAATTCAAAGCTTAAATTACTTCTAATTAAGTTGTTTTCCAGCTAAATCCTTCCGCTATCAAGCTTCTAATCTGTAGCAGCAGCAGCAGGAGTAGTAGTAGTAGTAGTAGTAGTTACCGTGGAATTTGGTTCAAGTCGGGACTTAGTTGGAAACTCGTAGCAACACCTATAGATTTTATAAGTTTAACCTATAGTTTAAGAATATTAATTATAACATAAGGTTTGATTAATATAACTGATTATAAAGATGTCATTTATTATACTATAAGGTTTAGATAAAACTAATAAGATCATGACACTTGTCGTGTGCATGTTTATTAAGGAATTAAGTATTATTTTGATGAATAGTTTTAATGAAAGAAAGATCTAGAAGCTTTTGAACCTTCCAGCAGCTTTAAGATCGTATTATGACTTAGTCAAAGATGTTTATCCAATTTAAATTTAAGCTGAAAAAGTGCAATTACGTGTTTAATATATTCATGTATTCCGATATATCGCAGCATAGGGGCCGATATATCGCAGCATAGGGGCCGATATATCGCCTACGGAAGATACAAAAAACACGTCGACTTTGCACGAACGAAAACACGAGCCTGTGATATGCTAGTAGGGGCGATATATCGCTTACCCTAGGCGATATATCGGCTCCAGTGGCCTATTTTCAAACTTTGTAGAAACTGAGCTTGATTCATCCCTTAACTTCTTAACTTGCCTCTGAACGTTTTTGACCGAGTCTTAAGCACCTGTTGAACGAATATTCAAATACTTTTCAATTTATATTCATTATTTTATTCAAGCTAAAAGGAGGTAGTTCCACTCCTTGAACTCTATAAATAGGACCTGGTACCCAGCCATTTCTCTCATTCTTCAAGCTGTGTTTAGAGCCTTCAAGCTGCTAGGGTTACTATAGAGTGATACACTTAGGTTTGGGATAAAAGCTTTATCATCTTAAGCTTTATAAACACTTGGGAAGTGAGATATAGTGTGTTTTCAATATCGAGGTGTAGATCGGTTCTAGTACATCCAAAGGTATTCTTATTCTTAAGTTCATTTCTGTATGGTTCTTTAGTTTTCTTTACTCAAATCCTAACTCGTTGTTTTCGATTCTTGGTTAGGTATTTAAGTTCTTTGAACTTAAGGTTTCTTTTCGGTAAGCTTCTTCTTGGTGGTTTAGTTCTCTTCTTTATCATCTCTTTTCTTTAGAGATACTTACCGTTCTTATTGTTGGTTTTAGGAGTGTTCCAAATCCCGTCCTTGTTCTCAAATATCCCGGTGTTGGTAAGGAAAATAGGATAGATTTTATGTGTTATTATGTTTTAATATGTTTATGTTTTTGATATGTTTATGTATGATATGTTTTTAGTTCTTGAGTATATGTTTTGTTTAGATAATAAGCATATAATTGTTTAGACAACAAGCATGTAATTTTTTTAGATAACAAACATATAACTTGTTTAGATAACAAGTCCCAATAATATATTCCTTGGGCATATGATTTGTTTAGATAACGAGCCCCATAAATTTATAGGACTTATTTAGATAACTAAGCCTCGTAAATTTATGGGCATATGATTGCCTAGCTAGCAAGTCCCAAGAAGTATGATGGCCATTGTAATATATGTTTTTATAGTCATATGATTTATAGTGTATGCTTATGATATATGATATATGTTTTAGATAGTCGTATATGATGTAGTCTTATGCTTATGTATATGATGTATGTTTTTAGTAGATTTTCCTTACTAGGCATTAGGTTCATTCCTTTATTTTTTTTTAGTGTGATGCAGGAAAATAGATATGGTCGCAGAAGGATTCTTGGCAGCTTGGCTTGTGTGTTAAGGGTGAATGGATTCAATGGGATGCATGCGATCGAGGATGACGTTTATTTTAGTCTTTTAAATTATGTTTTGATGTAATTCCACAACTAGTAGTTAAAGTTTATGTTTTATGATTTATCAAACAATGTTTTTATGTTTTAAACAATGGGTACCCATACCACATTTTTACTTTGTAATTTGCACAATATTTATGTTGAAGTTTTAATAAAGTTATTATTATTTCTTATGTATGTTTTCTCCAAAAGTAGTAGTTAAGTCTAGTAGTTTTTAATGGTCCAAGTACTTAGAAAAAGTTAGGTCATTACATAATCTTCCCTAGAATTGTTATGACTCTAACCTCGCTTGAATCTGAGCCCTAAAACTCGAGTTTCCTTCAAAAATGCTAACGAGTTGAAATGAGAGAACGAGAGAGTATTCTAAGTTATATAGTTATGAGAGGTTACTTCGAGTTCAAGTATCCTTAAGCAAATCCCAAGGCTCGAGGTACCCAAAAACGTCCCCGATGGAAAAATGGTCAAAATCCCCATAATTCCCTCCTGATCTCGCTAACTCCAAATATATCCACAAATATTTATTCACATTACTCAATATTCCAGTGATGTACTAAATACCCAAAATACCCCCTGACTCACCCCGAGTCAAGTATTGGTCCCATTGTGACTTTCCCGCTAGCTTTCTCCCTAGGATCGCCTCGTGCCAAGTAACCCAAATATATCCACATAATGATGTGGTCTCACACATATATCACATAGATGTCAAATATACCCATAACGGGCCAAAGTACGAAAATTACCCTTCTGATCAGAAACGGGCCCACATGCATATTTAATACACATAAACATGCATATCAAGTCATATCATAATATAACTCACATAATCTTATAATGATACACATATATATCACGTAAACACATAATTTCCATAATTTTCCATCTTGGCCCCCTAATTAAGGTCGTAAGCCTTATTAGGTAATTTGGGACGTTACAACTATCCCATCCTTACAGGAATTTCGTCCTCAAAATTTTACCTGAACAGCTCGAGATACTGATCCTGCATATCCATCTCTAGCTCTTAGGTTGCTTCCTCATTCTTTATGTTCCTCCATAATACCTTAGCCAAAGGTATAGTCTTGTTCCTCAGGACCTTGTCCTTCCTGTCTATTATCTGGATTGGTTGTTCCTCATAGGAGAGATCTGCCTGAAGCTCCAAATCTTCGTAACTCCATACATAAGTCACGTCTAATACATATTTCCAAAGTGCCAAAATATGAAATACATTGTGTACGCCCGACAATGCCGGAGGTAAGGCCAATCTATAGGCCACCTAACGATCCTCTCCAGGATCTCAAACGGTCCTACAAATCTAGGGCTCAACTTGCCCTTTTTCTCGAATTTCTCCACCCATTTCCATGGTGAAACTCTAAGGAAGACATAGTCTCCCACTTGGAACTCCACATTCCTCCACTTTGGGTCTGAATAACTTTTCTGTCTACTCTGAGAAGCGAGCATTCGAGCTCTAATCTTTTCAATGGCTTTAGTGGTCCTTTGAACTACTTCAAGACCCCAATATTTCCTCTCACCCATATTATTCAAGTGAATGGGCAATCTACACTTCCTACCATACAACATCTCATAAGGTGCCACTCCAATAATCAACTAGTAGCTGTCATTATAGGAAAACTCTAGTAGAGGCAAATATTCATTCCAAGACCCTTCAAAGTCCAATATACATACTCTCAGCATGTCCTCCAATATCTGGATAATCCTCTCTGATTTACCATCAGTATGAGGATGATAAATAGTACTAAACTTCAGTTGTGTACCCATCATCTTCTATAAACTTCCCCAAAAATTGGAAGTAAAGATAAGGTCCCTATCTGATAGGATAGACCTTGAAGTCCCATGAAGGCGTACTATCTCTCTCACATAGAGATCTGCATACTGATCAACTATATTATTTGTCCTCACTAGTAAAAAGTGAGCTGACTTCGTATACCGGCCATAATGACCCAGACTGAATCATGCTGGCCCACTGTCCTAGGCAATCCCACCATGAAATCCATCATGATGTCCTCCCACTTCCACTCTGAGATACTCAAAGGCTATAGAGCCCTAATGGTTTCTGATACTCCACCTTGACCTACTGAAAGGTCAAGCACTTTGCCACGTACTCAGTCACGTCCCTCTTCATTCCAGGCCACCAATATAAAGCCTTTAAATCCTGGTACATCTTCGTGGTGCCTGGATGTAGAGAATAAGGGGTAGTATGAGATTCATCCAGAATCTCTCATCTAATCCCAGTGTCCATCGGAACACAAATCCAATCCTTATACCTCAATAAATCCATGCCTAACACTGTATAGTCCTTAGTTATTCCAGCTAGGACATCCCCTCTAATCTTTCCCAACTGTGGGTCACTCAACTGTTTCTCTTTTACCCTCTCTAAAAGAGTAGACTGAAGTGTAATGTTGGCCAACTGGCCCACCAGTAACTCTATTCTAGCTCTGGTCATATCCTCTGCTAACTCTCTGGATATCTGTCTTGCATTGTACCACTGCTGCAAGTTCTAGATCATGAACGGGGTACCTCTGCTCATATTCCTTCAATTGATGTGATGCATAGGCAACCACCTCTCCTGTCTGTATAAGGATACAACCTAAACCCTGTCTCAAGGTGTCACAATAAACCATAAACTTGTTCTGATCTGTAGGAAGACTCAGAACTAGAGCTATAATCAATCACTGCCTCAATTCCTAGAAACTATTCTCACACTTATCTGACCATGCAAACTTCTAATATTTTCGCGTGTCAGTTCTATCAATGAGGTAGCAATCCTTGAGAACCCTTCCACCGAACGCATGTAATACTCTGCCAATCCAAGGAAACGCCTGATCTTTGAGGAACTCATTGGCCTTGGCCAATCTCTGGCTGAGAGCATACCAAAATATCATCAACGAAGATGATCACAAACTGATCTAGATAATCTTTGAATACCCTGTTCATCTAATCCATAAAACAACTAGGGCATTAGTCAAACCACAAGACATTACTAAGAACTCATAATGCCCATACCTGATACAAAAAGCAGTCTTTGGTATATCCTCCTCCCTGATCCTCAGCTGGTGATAACCAGATCAAAGATCTATCTTGGAGAATATCGTCTTACCTTGTAATTAAACCTTTAGTTCCTCCATCTCTGCTGGAGTCGTTCAATACAATGCCCTAGACACTGGTTCCATCCCTGGCACCAACTTAATCATAACTCTATCTCCTTGTGTAGAGGTAACCCTGGCAGATCCTCTAGAAACAAATCCAGAAACTCACAAACTAATCTAGTCTGTCCTGGTCCCACTGGCATGACCTGAGTGGTATCCACCACACTAGCTAATAATCCTATGCATCCTCCCTGCAATAGGTCTCTAGCTCTAAGTACAAATATCATATGTATATGGGTTCCATGCACGGTGCCAACAAATGCAAAGGGTTTCTCACCCTCAGGCTCGGGGGTTACCATCTTTTCTTGCAATCTATCGTTGCCCTATACTTGGCCAACCAATCCATATCCAAGATCATATCAAAGTTGGTCATAACCAACTCTATCAAGTCAACTGGTGAATCTTTTCCCATAATAATCTAACCCATCTCTTAAGAGTTACTAGTAGGGTTCCAGATTCCATCACAACATAACCACATAGTCCACATACTAATTCGGTGCTTTTACTAGATGCAACAAAATAAAGAAAACATGGTACCATATCCAATCAACACAATGTAAGAATCAGAACTAGAAAACTGACCTGTCACTACTCAGGAGCTAGCCTCACCCTCAGACTGCATCAGAGCAAACACTAGAGCTGGAGTCAAGCTGTCTGCCCCCTTTGGTTCATCCTTCCTCAACTCTGGGCAATCCCTCCTGAGGTGCTTAACCATCCCACATAAGAAACATGTCTTTGCTCAGCATTCTCCCAGATGGCACCTCTTGCACCGAGCGCATTCTGGGTAGAGTTCCCAATCTTCGTCCTTGCCCTGATGGCTTATCTGAGCCATTCGGAACCCTTTTTCTAGTCCTGAAGTATTGAATATGTTGATAACTTTTCTATTCTGATCATTGGGGCCTCCGCCCCTGCTTGATCCAATAAATGGAGGTATCACTTCCTGAGCTTCGTGCTCACCGCCACTCTCCTCCAAATCTCATTTCCTGTGCCCTCAACAATAAGAGCCCTCTCTACCACCTGAGCATAGATAGAGATCTCATGTACTAGGGTGATTCTAACGCCTTGAGCTATCCCAGAATTCAATCCCTTGATAATTCGCTCCTTCCAAGCCACATCCGTGGGTACCATATCAAAAGCAAACTTGGCCAACCCATCAAATTTGTTAACATACTCTGTTACTGTCGTATTTCTCTGAACCATGTTAAGAAATTCATTTGTCTTTGCAGTCTTAACTGCATCACAATAATATCTTTCATTAAACAACTGCACAAATTTCTCCCAATTCATCGCAACGGTATCTCGCGTATGGGATACCATTTCCCACCAAGTCTGGGCATATTCCCGTAACACATACGTAGCACCGATCACCCTATCATGACCTACCACCCCCAGAAAGTCGAGGATGGAACTGATCATGCCCATCCATTGTTCAGCTCTTAATGGATCTAGGCCTCCCTCAAAAACTGGAGGGTAATATTCCAGAAATCTTTCATATAGTAATTCCCACATGTTCTCAATCCTAGGCTGAGCCAAAACTGGTGCCACTCCTGGCATAACAAAGGAAGATGTGTTCCCTGACAGAACCTGATGTTTTAAACACCTAATCTCTTCCTCCTGCCTCTGCAATCTTGCTTGCATATCTGTAAACAATTACTGCCAATTCTGAGGGGCAGGCGGAGGTCTCTGGCCCTAACTATAATTTCCAGCCTCAACATAAACACCACCGGGTCCCATTAACTTCCTTGGGTACATAACCTCTAAATTCATCTGCAGTCAATAACTTCACCCATTAAGCATGATGAGCACATCCAAAAGCCTTCCCACGGGAAAACCAAACAACACCACATTCACATACCAGTGTAGTGCTAAAATACATGCCTATGAAATTCATGTATCAATCAATAAGCCCTGCTCTTCCCAACATAAATACCATGCTCTCTACTCTAGCATGCAAATAAATCATTCATATATCAACTGAGCAGGCAAGCACATAATCATATCAACAGTCAAGGGCCATACCCTATCAGAATATCTCATGCTTCCTAATAAGGCATGCAGGTAAGGCATTTATATACTATTTAAGCAGTTAAACACATAACCACATAGTTACCACACCCTGAGTGGAGCTTGTCTTTAGTGACGAGTGTACATGCTAAGCTTGTCTTCAGGAACCCTTAACCTTGGCACACTCTGATACCAAGTTATAATGCCCTTTTAATCAATGACCATTACACTGTGTATTTTAAATAGTGCTAGACTCGCTAAACGAGTCATTTGGCCATAACCATGTAACTTAACATGATTAATGGTTTAGGGTTAACATTTTTGGTCAAAATGTATAATTGTTTCACTAAAATGTTTACTTCCATACATGGGATCCCAAACTGACATTTAAAAAGGTTAATTACAATTGAAAAGTTACAACCATCCGACCTAAGCGGCAAAATAGAGTTTGACCCTAGTTCCTCTGAGAAACCCCAGTCGTTGTGGTCGAGCAGCCGCATATGTACACATCATCACCGAAGCTCTCCAACTCATGGATGGTCCAGCTTCCTTTTCCCCTTACATGCACCACAAAGCACCCGTGAGCCAAGGCTCAGCAAGAAAACTTAAACATGCCCATAAGCAGTTAATAACATGTTACCAAATAATAATAAGCATGCCTAGCATTAACAATCCTACTCATGCATGCACACCATTCATATAAATGACTACGGCGTCATATGGGGCCAGTTGCCCTAGATAAATGATTAGTGAATCATACTGGGGCCTGTTGCCCAAAATACATCATTAATGAATCATACTGGGGCTCAGCGCCCTAGGATATGGGACTAATGAGTCACCCCAGGGACCTTTGCCCTATCCTTTGTATAACCAACCTTGGAGATAGCCTAACATACCTAGTGCTATAACTTTCCATGACCAATACGTCGAACAAGCGTATGATGCGCTCCTGATTAGGCATAACCATATCAACAAGCAATCAGCGTGCTAATGTCGTTCTTGACTTATAAGTCAAGTCCGGGGCCCGGCCCTAGGAAATGGGACTAATAAGTCACCCTGAGGCCCATTGCTCTATCCTCTATATAACCAGCCTTGGAGCTGGCCCAACGTACCTGGCGCTGAATTTCCATGACCATTGGGTCAGACAAGCGTATGATGCGCTCCTAATTAGGCGTAACCATATCGACCAGCGCTCAGCGTGCTATTGTCCCCCTTGACTTATAAGTCAATGTTTTTTTACCAGCGCTCAGTGCTATTGCTGTCCTTGACTCATAAGTCAATGCTTTTCGACCAGCGATCAGCGCTATTGCCGTCCTTGACTCATAAGTCAAGCCTTTCTTAATCAGATAATGCAGACAGTCATTCATTATATAAAAAATATTTAGATACAGAGCATTCAACATGCTTAATTAATCAAACAATGGCATAATCATAATCATGCACATTCTCAGGAGCTCGATCCCTATTCATATCCCTGTTTGACAATTTGGGCCAAGCAATAATCACATGTATCACATACTAGGTGCAGTTTTCTTACATTTGGTCCCTGCACGGGTTAAGAATGAACGACCCTCGAGCACAATCCTAGTTCCCAAGCTCCTAACGATAACCTAGTCACAACCAAGTATAGAATCCCATCAATAACGAGCAAATAAAGGTTTCCGGACCGAGTCCTAGCCTCCAGGACGTCAAATTCTAATAAATCGGGTAGTAGGATCGATCCCGAGCCCTTAGGTTTGAGTTCCCGCACTCAACACCTCCCCAAGGCCTAAAAATCCCTTAAGCGCCGCGGCCCCAAACACTTGAGTCATTTCCCGCCCAAGTCAGAGAGCCCAGCCTATGCTTTCACTGAACACGGGCCACGGCGCAGCCCAGCAGGCGTCGCAGCGCGACCACATATTAGGAAACCGCCCAGACTTCTGGGATCATGAGGGTCGCAGCGCCTCAACAACAGGGCCGCGGCGCGACCCCGCGAACCCAGATTTCTCTAATCCAAATCCTCCCAAAACTCACCCCAAATCTACACTAAACCCACAATTCAATCTCAGAACATCACTGGAATGTTCCAGGCAACAAAACCCATTTTTCAAATGGATCAGAAACTCAACAAACAATAAAATCCAAATAAAAACTCAAGCAATGTAAGGAAACTGAAACTCATAAATTCAAAGCTTAAATTACCTCTGATTAAGTTATTTTCTAGCTAAATCCTCTGGCTATCAAGCTTCTAATCTTCCCTAGAATCGTTATGACTCTAACCTCGCTTGAATCTGAGCCCTAAAACTTGAGTTTCCTTCAAAAATGCTAACAAGATGCAATGAGAGAATGGGAGAGAGAACGAAAGAGTTTTCTGAGTTATATAGTTATGAGAGGTTACTTCGAGTTCAAGTAACCTTAAGCAAATCCCAAGGCTTGGGGTACCCAAAAACGTCCTCGAGGGCGAAATAGTCAAAATCCCCACAATTCCCTCCTGACCTCGCTAACTCCAAATATATCCTCAAATATTTATTCCCATTACCCAATATCCTTGTAATGTACTAAATACCCAAAATACCCATTGACTCACCCCGAGTCAAGTATTGTTCCCGTTGTGACTTTCTCGCTAGCTTGCTCCCTAGGATCGCCTCGTGCCGAGTAACCTAAATATATCCACATAATGATGTGGTCTCACACATATATGCCAAATATACCCATAACGGGCCAAATTACAAAAATTTCCCTTCTGATGAGAAATACGCCCACATGCATATTTAATACACCTAAACATGCATATCAAGTCATATTATAATGTAACTGATATAATCATATAATGATTCACATATATATCACGTAAACACATAATTTCCATAATTTACCATCCTAGCCCCCTAATCAAGGCCCTAAGCCTTATTAGGTAATTTGGGACGTTAGAGTAACCCCTCCAAAAAGCCCAAGTCGAACAATTTGTGGATGTCTTCAAGTGAGGCCACGCCCTAAGGTCTGTCCTCGAGGCAAGGATGTCTCCAAGTGAGGCTATGTCCCGAGCCAGTTGGCAAGTCGTGGATGTTTCTAGGTGAGGCCACGTCCCGAGTTCTATCCTCGAGGCGAGGGTGTCCCCAGGTAAGGCTACGTCCCGAGGAGCTCTCTTCACTCGTTTATCTCCCAGGTCCAAGATTTTGGTCCTCTAACCTGGGATAGCTGCCAGGTGTCAGTCACTGCGGATGTGGGCCACCAGAAGATCGTTTGACAACTTTTGATGGGCCATGATTAGCGGTGTCGAGTTCATACACTCGACAGTCGACATTTCCCACAACGCCGCTTGACACGGGAAAACGTGTGTCGCACCCTTACAGTTAGAGATATGTTGCCTATAAAGTTGGTATGCAACTTTCTTCAATGGGCCTCGTGCAATCCGCCTAGGTCATAGTCTCTATTTAGTGAATTCCTTTTTGTATTAATTCAGCATTAACACCCCAGAATGGGGGAATTTTGTATTAATGATAGATGATTAACATTAATGACCTCAACCCCTACAAATAGGGATGGGGTATCTTCTTGTAGGGGGTTCATTTTTTTAGAGAGAGAAACTCTGTAACTCAGTGCAAAATACACGCTGCCTGAGAACCACCATTGAAGCTTGCTATAACAAGCTTCAAACTCACTAAATAATAGAGACTCATGGACTATGGCTCTTTTATAGCCTGAAACACGTAAAATTCTTGTGTTCTTTCCTAGTATTTCCTTGAATCTTTTGAATTAAGTTGATAGCGAAAAAGTCAGTCAACAAAAGGATAAGCTTATTTGGAACTATGAGCAGTCCGATTTTTACTCAGCCAAAGGTGGGTATTTGATGGTGATTAGGAATTTGGGAATTGGCCAAGCTTCATCATCTTGTGGGGTGTCTAGTTGGTGGAATACTCTTTTGAGCTTGAAGGTTCCCCCCAAAGTGAAAATGTTTGCTTGGAGAGCGTCGCTGAATTGGATTCCAACTTTAGTTAATTTACACAAACATGGGGTGGTGAATGATCGTATTTGTCCTATTTGTTCTCTTGAAGTGGAGATGATGTTTCATGCCCTTTGGGGTTGCTCTTCTTTAGTTTCTATTCGAAAGTTATGTGACTTTGAGTTGGGGGAGCCGAATATTCTGTGTTCGGACATCTATGGCTTTATTCTTCATCATATATTATCTCTCCCTATTAAAAAAATTGCTCTTATTTTGGTGGTTTGGTGGCGCATTTTGTTTCAAAGAAATAAGATTGTGCATGACAATAGGAATTTGCCTATTTGTCACCGGACCTGGTTGTTTCTTGGGCAGAGGACTACATTGCTTCCTACCAGCATGATAATGGGACCAGTGAAACGAGCATGCATGCGTTAAGCTCAATCCTGAGGGGTATTTAACAGAGATGGGCTAGACCACCTATAGGATTGTGTAAAGCTAATGTTGATGCAACTATTGATGCCAATGGAGGCCTATGTGGGCTAGGGATGATTATTAGTGACTCATTGGGGGAGGTGCTTGCATCTGCGGTTTGGAAGATGCAGGGATGTTTGTCACCGGAGATTGCCGAAGCCTTGGCAGTCCGTCATGCAGTTGTCCAATGTTGTCATTTTGATTACTCTGAGGTTCAATTTGAATCTGATTGCAAAGGCCTTATTTCCAAGTTGAATTCCTTTTCTAATTTGGATTCATCCTTTGGCCTTGTTCTTAAAGATATTTTTTATGCTAGCAATAACTTCCATGTAATCAATTTTATTCATTGTTCCAGAACAGTTAATGTCGTAGCTCACACTCTAGCAAAATATGATTTGCACGCTACCTTTAATATTTTTTGGTGGTTTGTCTATCCTGATTGTATTAGGTCATATCTTTTGGCTGATGCCAACTATCAATGAATTCCTAACCCTTAGCTCCAGTTTGAGTATTTCTCTCGGTTTGGGGTGTTATGAGGCCTTTTCCTCTAAAAAAAGAGGAAAATTTATTGACTAAATTTTAGGTTAGGGTACCATTTTATACTGATTTTATAAATACAAGGTACCTGAATTATTATCGTTATACTTTTTGTACAACACCTGTCGACACACTCAGCTCACAAGATTAGTCACTAAGGTCAAAGTTGACCTTGCATACACACACTAGCCGACAAAATTGTATGTATTGTTTTATATTGTATATATGTGAATACGCTCTAACCAGATGCCTTTTTCCTTTTGCAGACAAAATAAAGACTATATATTTCTTCTAAAACCAACCTTGGGCATTCAAGCAATACCCCAAAAATTACCCACGCACACACAAGTAAAGCAATTAGATATACAAGAATACACAGAGGATTTTATCGAGGTTCACCCAATAAACTGGGCTACGTCCTCGTTGAGCTCGCCTCAGAGGAAGACTTGCTCTTGCACTAAATCAATGGAGTTTATACACAGATGTCGAGATTCCAAGCCACATAAACAACTGGTAATCTCCTGGAAAAACACTCTCTGTTTCTTTCTTTCTCACTCTAGATCTCTCTGTTCTCACTCATCTCTTTTCTTTCTTTAAATGATGTAGAGTCCCATAATATTTACTTAACTAGCTAGATAGTAGTAGTAGTAGTAGTAGTAGTAGTAGTAGTAGTAGTAGTAGTAGTAGTAGTTAGTATTAGTTTGTAGTATGTTAGATTCCGTGAATTTTGGTTCAAGTCGGGACTTAGTTGGAAACTCATAGCAATAGTTATGAATTTTATAAGTTTAACCTATAGTTTAAGAATATTAATTATAACATAAGGTTTGATTAATACTGTTGGTCCTAGGTGTATTATTTATTATAAGCTAAGTTTTAGATATAGCCAATAAGAATATGACTATGATTATTAGGGAATTAGAGTTTGTTATTTTATTGTGGATTAGGTTGTTATTTAGATAATTAAATAGATTTTCCCGTAACTTTAGGATACTGTAACTTCCGACTTATTTTTGACCTAGTTATATTATGAATTTCGAAAAATAGTATGTCTCAAAAGTTGTAGATAATTGAATTAGCTTTCTAACGGTATAAAGATGGTCTAAATTGGACTTCTACAGCTCTAGTTATGTTGATTTTACTACATGTGAGTTTAGAGTTACGAGATTTAGGAAGTTAGAAGTTAGGATTCTATTTTTTTTATTTTTGTTTTTAAATTTTTAAAACAAGCTTTGACTCTTTAGACTTCCCTCTGAACGATTTGACCGAGTCCTAAGCCTTTGACTGAAGAATATTCAAATATTTTCAATTAAATTCATTATTTTTATTCAAAGCCAAAAATAAGATTTTTATTCCTAAAACTCTATAAATAGGACTTAGAACCCAGTCCTTCTCCTCACTCTTCAGCTATGATCAGACTCCAAGGTGCTAGTACTACCATAGAGTGATAAACACTTGGGTTGGGAAAAAGCTTTGCCATTCTTAAGCTTTATAAAATACTTGGGAAGTGAGGTTTAGTGTATTTCGGTATTGGAGTTAGACCAATCCATAAAGTCAACTAAGGTACTCCTATTCTTTAAGTCCAATTCTTTAAAACTCTTTAGTTTTCTTTAGTTTCTTTTATTCAGATCCTAACTTTCGTTATTGGTTCTTGATTAGGTTATTGAAACTTAAGTTCTTTCTTGGTAAGTTTCTTCTTGATGGTTTAGTTTCCACATTCATTATTTATTCTTTAGAAATACTCACCATTTGTATTGTTGGTTTTAGGAGTGTTCCAAATCCCGTCCTTATTCTCATATCTCGGTGTTGATAAGGAAAATAGGATAGATTTTATGTGCTTATATGTTATGTTATGTTATGATATGATATGTTATGTGTTTATGCTATGATATGTATATGTATGATATGTTTTAGTTCTTGGGTATATGTTTTCTTTAGATAACAAGCATATAATTTGTTTAGATAACAAGTCCCAATAGTATATTCCTTGGGCATATGATTTGTTTAGATAACAAGCCCCATAAATTTATATGACTTGTTTAGATAACTAGCCCTGTAGAATTATGGGCATATGATTGCCTAGCTTGCAAGCCCCAAGATGTATGATGGGCATTGTAATAGATGTTTTTTGTAGCCATATGTTTTATAGTGTATGCTTATGATATATGATATATGTTTTAGATAGTCTTATGTTCTTTTATAGTATTTGATGTAGTCTTATGCTTATGTTTACGATGTATGTTTTGTTTTTAGTAGATTTTCCTTCCTGGGCATTAGGCTCATTCATTTATTTTAGTGTGATGCAGGAAAATGATTATGGAGGCGGAAGGATTCTTGGTAGCATTGCATGTGTGTTGAGGATGAATGGAATGGATGGGTTGCGTGTCGATCGAGGATGACGTTTATTTAGTCTTTTGAAATATGTCTCTTTTGTAATTCCGCATTCAACTTTTTTTGAACTTATTTTTAAAGCTATGTTTTATGTTTTGTAAACAATGGGATCCCATACCATATCACATTATATTTTACATTTTTAATAAAGACATGTTATTTCTTATATTTTGGGTTTTCAATAAAGGCATGTTATTTCTTATGTTTGTATCGAAATAGTAGCTATGTCTAGAAGTTTTAATGGTCCAAGGTCTTAGAAATAGTTGGGTCATTACACATGAATCTCACAAATCTCTCAAGCACAAGATGGATCTCTCTAAAGACCAGAACCTTCTTTTTATCTTGGAGTGATTTCACTTCTCTGCTTGTTGTAAGTCTCTACCGGTCTATCTCTTGGCAGTGCATATATATATAGAGAGAGAGAGAGCAAGAGAGACAGAGAGGGAGAGAGATAAGTTGAGTTGATGTAGCTGAGAGAGGTTGGAAGTTGAAGTCTTAGAAAAGTCTGTTATAAATCTGTTTTTGCTGAGTTGTAGAGTAACTGAATCTTATTTTTAATTTATGTGTAATCTTGACTTATGAGTGGATTTAAACAACAAAATTCCACCTAAATCCATTCATGAGCCACTAGGCATAGTGCAATATCCTCTGAGGGTCCTAACTCGAGATGGGTATAGACTCATCCACCCTTATCGATCCCTAGTAAGTTCATGCAGTGAATGAACTTACTAAGGGATACAATCTTGGTTCCCATATCTGCTGGATTATCATCAGTAGGCACCTTGTTAATCTGAACTGTTCCCTGTGTCACTTTGTCTCTGATGAAGTGATATTTTATTTCAACATGTTTAGTCCTGTCATGAAAGACAGGATTTTTACACAAGTGTATACCAATTTGGCTGTCCGAGTAGACTGTAGGTGTATTTAGCAGTAGTCTGAGTTCCTCCATAAGTCCCCTAATCCAAATAGCTTCCTTTATGGCCTCTGTAATAGCTATATATTCTGATTTTGTAGTAGAAAGAGCAATCACAGGTTGTAGTTGAACCCTCCAACTGACACAGTTTCCACCAATTAGGAAGTAATAAGCTGAAGTTGAGTTCTTATTGTCTCTATCTCCTGCATAACCAGCATCACTGTAACCCTCTATTGTAGGTCTTGAATCTTGTTTCTTAAACTTTAGACCTACATCCATAGACTTGATGAGATACCTGAAAACCCATTTCATAGCATTCCAGTGTTCCCTTCCTAGATTAGAGATATACTTGCTAAGCACACTTATGACATAAGCTAGATCTGGCCTTGTACACACCATTAGGTACATGATTGACCTCACAGCATTAGAGTAGGGTACATTCTTCATTTCCTTAACCTCTTCTTGACTTTTGGGGAATTAATCCTTACTGAGATGATATTGGTTGGTCATTGGTTGTTTAGTACTCTTAGCACCTTTCATTGAAGTATTTTCTGGCCATTCTATTGGTTCTTCTAATACCCTTAGAAGTTTTTTTTGTGCTAACAAAGACCTAATCTTGCTTCTCCATATCCTGTAATCACCAGATCCATCAAACTTATCAATGTCTATTTTTACATTACTCATATTGTTAAAATCATAATTTAAAATTGAGAAAGAGTTTTTCAGTAGGATCGTTCAAAGGAACGTCCACAAATTCTTCAAATTTGTGCCCTGTTTCTTGAGGATCTTTTTCCTCCAGTATTGTTGTATTTCTAGTCACTTGTGAGTTGAATCTTCCAACCAAAGAACCTGGCTCTGATACCACTGTTATACTTTCTATACAACACCTGTCGACACACTTAGCTCACAAGATTAGTCACTAAGGTCAAAGTTGACCTTACATCCACACACTAGCCGCAAAATAGTATGTACTGTTTTATATTGTATATATGCAAATATGCTCTAACCTTTTTCCTTTTGCAGAAAAAATAAAGACGGTATCTTTCTTCTGAAACCAACCTTGGGCATTCAAGCAATACCCCAAAAATTACCCACGCACACACAAGTAAAGCAATCAAATATACAAGAATACACAGAGGATTTTATCGAGGTTCACCCAATAAACTGGGCTACGTCCTCGTTGAGCTCGCCTCAGAGGAAGACTTGCTCTTGCACTAAATCAATGGAGTTTATACACAGATGTCGAGATTCCAAGCCACATAAACAACTGGTAATCTCCTGGAAAAACACTCTCTGTTTCTTTCTTTCTCATTCTAGATCTCTTTGTTCTCACTCATCTCTTTTCTTTCTTTACATGAATCTCACAAATCTCTCAAGCACAAGATGGATCTCTCTAAAGACCAGAACCGTCTTTCTATCTTGGAGCGATTTCACTTCTCTACTTGTTGTAAGTCTCTACTGGTCTATCTCTTGGCAATGTGTACATATATATATATATAGAGAGAGAGAGATAAGTTGAGTCGATGTAGCTGAGAGAGATTGGAAGTTGAAGTCTTAGAAGAGTCTGTTATAAATCTGTTTTTGCTGAGTTGTAGAGTAACTGAATCTTGTTTTTAATTTTTGTGTAATCTTGGCTTATGAAGGGATCTAACAACAATCATTGATAATAGAAAGTACGTACCTTGCAAAAATATTGTAAAAATATAGTATCAAAAATAGTTACCTACCTTGTTATTATTATAAAGTGTTATAAATTGATGTTGGTTGAAAACGGTTCAGTATTAATACATCTGAAAAGAAGTGAGAACTTTTTACTTCTAATTACCCTTTGAGTAACGCTAACACTATTCATGTCAAGTAAGTCCAGCGTCCCCGGTCTAAAACGACGACTGTGGAACTACTTTGTAGTCGCAGAGGTAGAACAATTCTGAAACAGAAGATCGCTAATCCTAATCCCAATCTAGCATTGGTTTCATTATTTTGTTTGATTAAAAATTTAGGAATATATATAATTTCAATAAATTTGTGACCTCCCATAAGTTTAAAATAAGAGATTCCACCACGTGTAGCAATAGCAATAACACACAACACTACCACCACAATATTTGTGTATCGTAGGCAGAATACAGACCACTTGGTGGTACTCACAAACTCAGTAGTCAGTACTCACAAGCATCTTTGGTCTGTTCGTATCCTCTCGGCCAAAACCTGTGGTGCCAGTTATACTCCGCCGAGTTGAATCTGGTAAGTCAAAAGTTTTCACTTTCATTTTAGGCCTGGTGAGGCTATTGATTACTCACAAGTCCTCGTTCTGACGCATATGCAGTTTTTTCTTCTCTTTTTTTGGTAATTTTTATGAAGAACCACTAAGTCTGTGTATTGGGTTTTCATTGTAATCTTCAAATCAGGGAGAGACCCAGTTGAGATTTTCCATTTTTCTTCGGTGGGTTATCTTTGTTTTTCCAAATTATGACGTCTGCGATGCTTAACGGAGCCGAGAACCTCACTCTGTTAAGAGGAATAACCCCAAATGGATTGGGGTTTCGGGGTTCAGATTTCCATGGGAAGCATTTTCCCAAGCTGGGTTTGGTTTGTAGTGCTAGAATCTCCAAGTCTGGTACCAGAGCCATTGTGCCCAAGTGCAGCCTCTCGGCTTCTAGGCCGGCTTCACAGCCTAGGTTCATTCAGAACAAGAAAGAGGCATTTTGGTTCTATAGGTTCCTCTCGATTGTGTATGACCATGTTATAAACCCTGGCCATTGGACTGAGGACATGAGGGATGACGCACTTGAGCCCGCCGATTTGAACAACAGGAATATGATTGTCGTAGATGTTGGTGGTGGGACTGGGTTCACTACTTTGGGTATAGTTAAACATGTGGATGCCAAAAATGTGACCATTTTGGACCAGTCTCCTCATCAGCTTGCTAAGGCTAAGCAGAAGGAGCCCCTGAAGGAGTGCAAGATAATTGAGGGGGATGCTGAGGACCTACCCTTCCCTACTGATTATGCAGATAGATATGTATCTGCAGGAAGGTACATCTCACAACTTTTTGATAACATCTTCTCGCAAATTTGTCATCAAACTTTAATCATGTTTGTATAGTAATGTGCTTGAGTCAGATTATCGTTTTATTTGAAGGGTAAATATGTATTTTTTTTTCTGTTTAGAAACGGACTTTTGTGGTGATGTCCCTAATGGGGGGTTTAACAAAATTGTATTTTCTTCAGTATTGAGTATTGGCCAGACCCGCAGCGGGGAATCAAAGAAGCATACAGGGTCCTGAAACTTGGAGGAAAAGCATGTTTGATTGGTCCTGTGTATCCAACATTCTGGTTATCTCGCTTCTTTGCGGATGTGTGGATGCTCTTTCCAAAGGAGGAAGAGTACATTGATTGGTTCCAAAAGGCAGGTTTTAAGGATGTGCAACTGAAAAGGATCGGCCCAAAATGGTACCGTGGGGCTCGCCGCCATGGTTTGATCATGGGATGTTCTGTTACAGGTGTTAAACCTGCATCCGGAGATTCTCCTCTGCAGGTAATCCTTGCTTTATTTTTTAGTAGTACAATTCTTTAGTTTCATTATTTTCTCTGTTTGCAGCTCCAAATTAACACGCTTATTCTTTTCACAAAGCAATTTGAGCTAACCTAGTATCTCTGTTCATGAAAAGTCTCATGGCAACGCTAAGCTTAATTCACACAATGAATGATATTGATTCTCTTTTCATAATAAGCGTAGGGGCTAGGGGCAAATACCCTCATACCCTGTTAAATCATAAGTATAAATAATAGCCAATGCTGTTTCTTGGAAACGTAGAGAGGCTTTTGTTTTCTTATTTGCTTCTCCATGATATTCAAAGTGGCTTGTTTTCCTTCTGTTTATTCCACTTGAAGGAGTTTATAAGAGGTTTTTCCAAAGGGAAAACAAAGGTGCTACAGCTTTAGATGTATGCCTGTGGAAGATGTGTTTGGGAACTTTGATTTGTTTGGTTGATTCTTTTTATGATAAAGCTCATTTCGATAAACCAGCTTTAGTTATGGGTAATATAATATACTATACTGACTTGACTTTGTCATGCACGTGTGATTGCAATGTCAACTGCTGGAAAATGTTCGTGGGAAAGAAATATTTGTTTTTCTTTTATCACTAGAAGAGAGTGTCCCTCTCTTTATATATGTGTAACTCAGTTCATTTTTATTTTCTTTTCCCATAGTCTGCTGCCTTGTTTCTCCCTAACTCTATTATTCAGGACGGTAGAGTATAAGCTCATATTCTTAGCAAAACACAACGTGATTATCATTTGTGTTTCTTTTATCACTAGAAGAGAGTGTCCCTCTCTTTATATATGTGTAACTCAGTTCATTTTTATTTTCTTTCCCCATAGCCTGCTGCCTTGTTTCTCTCTTACCAATAAGAGGTGTGGTTTTTTTTTTTATTAAGTTTTGTGTTTTATTGCAGCTTGGTCCGAAAGTAGAAGATGTAGAAAAGCCGGTAAATCCATTTGTGTTCTTTCTACGCTTCTTGTTGGGTTCGTTGGCAGGGATGTACTATGTGCTGGTGCCTATTTACATGTGGCTAAAAGACCAAATTGTACCAAAAGGCCAACCTATCTGAGGGAGAGATCGAGAGGTCTTAGAGACAAGATAGGGCTTGCGGTTTGCTAGACAATCTCGTTCGAACACCTTGCTATGCCGTTAAGTTTTTTCTTTTCTTCTTTTTCCTTTTAACCGAGCAGCTACCCTTCATCTCTCTTTCGTCTTACTAAGTTTTAGGAATTTCATCGTTCATAAGAAGCTGAGTTTGGTGGTTAAATTACCTACTTTTTGATAATGTAAAAAGGCCATTTAAAACTCCTTTGTTTTTTGAGAAGTTTCATTTCCTACATTGGACTATTTACATGCAAAACAGAGCTACTGAGAACATCTTTAATCTTTAGTTCAAAATACATTACCAAAACTTCATTTCTTTTATTTTACATCAAAATTTTTATATTATACTATATTTCTTTACATCATTTAAAGATATCATTTTATAGTATTTTTTATTCATCACAAAAAAAATTCTCTATCATTATTAATACCCTTATGAGAGAAAAAGAGGATAACGAGTGACAAATCAATAAAATATTTTTTAATTATGGTTTTTCTAGATGTAGTTAAGTTGCAATAGATGAAGTAAAAAAAATGCAAAATTCATCATATGGTGGAAGACTATCTTTCTAAGCGAAAATTACATTTTATATGAGATTTTTAACTGCGTGCAAAAATATGGTTTTTTTTAAAAAAAAAAAATTAATTTATGATTTTTTTTTTATAAGGATTTTTCACTTTTATGGGTTTTATGTTGTTTTGCAATTTTTTTTTAAATATAAATTGTGTTTAAAATTATTTTTTATTTATTATAAATATTTTTTTTCTTTTTTAAATTCATGGTAAGTCAGTTACTTGATTGATCTTTGATAGTTATGTAAAAAAAAAAAAAAATTCTTAGAGTTAGGTTAAATAAAATATATTAGGAGGGGTAACCAGTTATCCTGAGAGGAGTAACTTTCTGTCATAAGAGGGGTATCCAGTTACCATAAGATGGGTGATGGGTTACTCATATTAAATATGAAAATCAAATTTGAAGGAAAAAGAGGAATAACACTTCATTAAAAATGAAGAAGAAGTAACTATGATTTTAGTAACATAGGTAATCAGTTACCATAAAGAACCCAGAAATATACACACATCAGAACATAAAGGTAACCAGTTACCCTAAAAAATATACACACAAAGAACGTGAAGGTAATTAGTTACCCCCAGAAATATACACAAAAAACGGAAAGGTAACCAGTTGCCACAGATCTGAATATAGAAAAAAAAAAAACCAGATTTCCCTTCTCTCTTATCTTCTTCATATATATATTTTTTCTAGATTTGAATGTTCTCATCAGGGTAATTGGTTACTTATTCACGTTTTCATATTTTTATTAATTTTCTTTCCAAATTTGGGTGTTCTTATAAGAGTTATACTAAAATGAAAATGCTTAAAAAATTAATTTGAATTTTTTTATATAGTTGAAAAAATTATAAAAAAAAATTACAATAATAAAATAATTATGTAATGTTAAATTATGTGTGAAAAAAGAAAAAAAAAATAGAATGAGAAAATAATAAGTACAAAAAATGAAGAAAAAAGAAGGAAACAAAACTTAGGAAAGAAAACTAAAAAATATGAAGAAAAAAAAAACAAAATAAATAATGAAGGAAAAAAATAGATGAATGAATAAAAATGAAAAGAATAAGAAGAAAGATAATGAAAAAATAGAAAGAAAAAAAATATGAATGAAAAAAATTGGTAGAAGAAAATAAAAAAAAAATTAAAAAATGGAAGAAGAAAAAAATTAAAAAAAAATAGAAGGAGAAAATAATAAATACAAAAAAGAAAAGAAAAAAATGAAAGAAAACAAAAAATATGAAAAAAAAAAAAAAATACAACTGAAAGAAAAAAAATAGATAAATGAATAAAAATGAAAAGAAGAACTGAAAAATGGAAAGAAAAATATATGGAAAAAATTGGTAGAAAAAAATAAAAAATGAAAAAAAAAAAGGAAGAAAAATAAGCAAGAAAATAAAAACTAAAAAAATAATTAAAAAATAAAATAAAATAACCTTCAAAATTTTAGAAAACTTAACTATGATAAAAAAAAAGTGACATTTCTATATTTTAGTTAGCTATTAATTGTGTTTCTTATACACTAATTTTTTCTTTAATAAATTTTCTCATACAAATTAAGGTATAATTATCATACTTTTGCACATTGATAGTATAAAAAACTATATTTTTGAAAAATTCTCTTTTTCTAATTCGGGTTTGGAAAAAGTAGGAGAGCTTAAAGAAATAATGGAGTTCAAGAATATAGAGGAATGGTAGAGGGAAAACAAAAATTAAATTAAACGTTGCAATTTTATCTTCAACAATTTGGCACTGTTTGCGGGAATCAATACAAAAAGTTCTTCGATTCCTACTTCATGCTTTGATTTCGGTTCTCAATATTTTACACGTACATGTATTTTATATCACCTAGTGTAAATGCTCTCAAAGGCAACATAAACTTCTTATATTTTAAGAGTAATTGGTGAAAATTGCTTCTTTTTTTTAAGTCATTTTGCACTATATCCTAGTTTTTATAATTTTTTGAAAAATGATCTGTCTAAAATTTCAACCAGTTGTCTAAAATTTCAACTAGCTGTCTAAAATTTTGACCAGCTATATGAATTTTTCGACCAACTATATGAAGGGTCGAATGTCATTTTGGAAAAAAATTATCAAAACTAGGCTAAAGTGCAAAATGACTTAAAATAAATAAGTCATTTAGCAATAAACTAGCAAACTTTGTCAAGCAAAAAGATGGTTAAACATTGGCCTTGTTTACGAATAATATTCATATTTTTTTCTTTCTTCAAGATGGTATTTTATGAGCATTGTTCATAACTTCATGTTCATGTTTGTTCAAAATGGCATCTTATGAACATCTTGTAGCGATACCCTTCCTTATAAGAGTCGCTCCAAATAATCAGACATAAAAATTTTATGATTTCGTTCTCATCAAACCTATTTTTTTTTAAAACAAAAAAGGCAAGATCTAAATAATCAACTCATGCTCCCAATGGGTTCACTGGTTCAGAAATTTTGAGCTTGACTATATTCAACCAAGTTTTTGTAGCCAAACATATCCATAAATATTCTACTAATGTCTCCATACACTTGTCAGCCACTGTTTTCAATCACATATCACATATTCGGAGCCAAACACAGGATCTCGTCTTGCCCTTCAATATTTGAGTTAAGATGGATTTGACTGAAAAGTAAGCCCTTTTATGAAGGGTGATTCGATCCATCCGTAAACGAAAAAACTATTGCCTCTCTTCATGACCAAAAAATGCCATTGCAAACTACCTTGTATCTGGACTGAGATCTCCATAAGAAACCAACCCCCTATGTCCAGATGGGGAGCTTGATCTTGACTTGCTGGGAGATGGTGGTGTTCTACTACGACGCCTTGGTGGTGAGGGATCTGGAGATCTGGAAACAGAGGGTCCTTTACTCCCAGACCTGGATCTGGATCTGGACCTCCTGCCACTCTTGATTGGGGAGCGCTGATGATCAATCCGAGGACCCAGACGGGATTTAAGTCTTTCACTAACAGGAGGCCGCTTGTCTAAAGGACTAGGACTACGGATAGGACTACGGCTTCGATCCCTGTAACGTCTATGATTGCGCCCTGGACTACGAGAAACACTCCTACTCCGACTTCTTCGGCCTCGATGCCTATGGGAAACATAAGAGAACAATATTCAAATGAAAAATACATATGTATAAAAATTCATATTAAATGCCAAAACATCTACAGGCAGCATCATTGCATCAACTTCCAATAATGTGCCATTAATATCTATGCTATGCCAAGTATAAACTATCAAAGATACAAGTGCAACGCAAAAAGCAATTCTGATAGAGTTTCAATAAATTCTTTGAGAAAGTGAACCTGGGAGGGCTCTCCCCTCTAATTGGACTTCGGTTACGCCTCTGTGGTGATCTTTCAGGATAACGTCTGTAGCTTGAATACCTTTCCGAAGATAAAGAAAACATGAATAAAAATTGTAACTGCATTAATGTTGTAATGATACTACTTTTAATCATTGAAATATAATGCCAAAATTACCTATCATGGTTCCTTCTAGGAAAATTTAGTCCTCCATAACGGTAACCACGAGGTGAATGATCTGGGGAAGGAGTACGATAGCGGCGTGCATATGAGTAGCGGTCAGTAAACCCACGCCCTTTTCTAACACGCTTTGGATTGCCATTAGGAGAAGGGCTTCTCGTTAAGCCCTGGACAGGATTGGGAGCACTATATTCAGGGGCTTTGCGAATGGGACTCCTTGAAGACCCTCTATTCTCTCTACCAAAACTTCTAACAGGACTATCACGAGGGTTTCTTTTAGGACTTGAGCTAGGACTTCTCCCAGGGCTCCCTCTTGACCTTCTTTCAGGAGTTGGACTTCTGCAAATCAAAGTAATATTCAAACTTCGCCTTCAAAACCTCAGATGTACTCGGGTACCATTTGCCACTCCAGTAAATACAATAAGTAGTGAAAAAATTACATGAAAAAAATAAACAAGGAAGCAAGCCAGTGAAAGAAACCTTGACTGATTTGAGTCAGAAAGTCGAGTACCAATTTTAGCCTCCACATCATGCCCATTATTTATAAGTTCATCTTTTGGAGATAATTCACCTTCCTCTTGGGATGAGTTCTCCTTACTAGGCTTCATCTCAGAATTCCTACGGCGTTCTACATCAGTTTCTCTACCTCCAGGAGGAACTTCCGCATCTGTGAATCCAAATCAACCGTAAGTCTAAGTTAAATTGTCAATGTGAATATATATTAATGAAATCAATTAAAAATGGCGTACTTGTCCTGGTTGGTTTATTATCCTTTTTCGCCGAAGAGAGGCGATCATTTTTATGATTGTCAGGGCTACTTCCGCCACTGATACTTTCACTATCTGTGCCACTGGAACTCTCCGATCTACCGGACAAGCAAGGACATGATCTACATTAAGCAAAAAAGCAAGGCTACAACGAAAAACAGGAAAGATTGCACTTAAAAATAACTTTTAATCAGACCGTTTGGATTTGCGCCTTGATCGTTTGTCCTTCCGACCTCTCTTCCTCTCCTTTTCTCTAACTTTCCTTTTCCTCCCACGCTGGATTTTATCTTTTCTGTCAGATTTCTTCTTCCTATGCTTTCCATCACTAGAGCTTGAGTCAGATAATGATGAATCTGAATCTGATTCAGAATCTGAATAAGAGGACTCGGATTCAGAGTCAGAGCCATATGAATCCGACGAAGAGTATCTTTTGCTTCTTCTTTTCTTTCTTTTGTCCTTCAATGACTTCTTTTGTTTTCCTCCACCCTTATCAGCACTATCATCAGAGGCTGGTACCTTCCCTGATTTTTTCTTTTTCTCTGAGGAAAGTTAAAACAATAATAGATTGACAAAACAATTAATATTATTGCATCACAGTAAGTAACTGCCCAGCCACAATATCCAACAGTACCAACATTACTTTCATTACCTTTCACTTTCTCAACTACATCAGTAATTTTACTTGCAGAAGTTTCACCACAATCTACAATCTTTACAGGTCCGGAAGGTTTCCCATCAGCGGATCCCACCTGCTCAATTTTCTCAAGTACATCCATTCCCTTCACAACTATTCCAAAAACAACGTGTTTCCTGCAAAATTAGATTGAGATAACACAATTATTAGTAAATTCATACAATAATATAAGGAGAACAAGAATCCATGAACATGAACAGTAGAAAACAGACAGAAATTCATTGCATAAAACATATTTTAGGACGAAGCATTTTAAGATACCCATCAAGATGAGGCTGCCGCCTGAACAGTATGAAGAACTGTGACCCATTTGTGTTTGGACCACTATTTGCCATAGAGAGAAAACCAGGTCCATCATGTGCCAGCTTAAAATTCTCATCTGCAAAGCAAATGAAATAATGCGTCACTAATGAAGAATATTTATTAAGCAAGCTGTTAAGTGCCCACACAAATAATCACCTGCAAACTTTCCTCCATAAATACTTTCTCCACCAGTGCCTACAAACCAACCAGATGTTGTTAAATATAAGGGCACGAATGTAGAAGTCAACAGAAAAATTGTATTGGTAGAAAGGGATTGTAGAAAAAGACATACCATTTCCCTTTGAAAAATCCCCACCCTGTAGGACCAGAGATAAAAACAATACAAACGTTAATTCCAATTAAATACACACATTAAAACTTATTAAATAGATAAATCAAATCGCAAATGTACAGAAGCAATTTGAATGATGCAAATGTTCAAAAGAGATTTAAACAACATACTTGGGCCATGAATCCTTTGATTATTCGATGAAAATGTGAACCCTTGTAATGAAGGGGTTTATCAGTAGACTTCCCGATGCCCTTCTCACCTACAGCCAAAAGCAGAACAATTTAGTTGATGTTGGCAACTGCTTTTACACCAAAAAAGATTAAGATCGACAGATCATAAATTGTCCACAAGCACATATATGAAAAGTTTAAGCATTATTTAATTTTTTTTTCTTTTACAAGTTAAATCATGCACAAATACTTCCAGAAACCTAGGACTCTAGATAACATAATAGAACTTAAAAGAAAAGGTCAAATAACATTTATTGATTTATTCTACTTCAGTTAACAAATCAAAATACAACAAGACATGGAGAATTTTTGTTGGCGCAATCCCTCTTAAAGAAAACTAATTAATGCGGAATACAAAAAAAAAATCAAATCATCCGCAGAATATATTTTAAAAAAAAAAAAAGAAAAAAGAAAAAGGCTAAATTACCAGTGCAGAGTGCTCGAAAATTTTCTGCTGTCTTGGGAACCACGTTAGCAAAAAGCTGCACATTTCAAAAGAACAAATTTATCTGCCTCCTCAAGGCTTAAAGTTCCTATACAAAATGAATGAATGCCAAAAGCTTAAATAAATTAAACAAGCTGCTAGTTTGGTGTTTCACCTCGATAACAATTCTTTCCACAGAATCCCCATCAATTGAAACATCAAAAAAAACATGAGGGTTTTTCTTCTTGCTCATAGCTCCTTCATTAAAGAAACAAAAACAATAAACAAAAAAACACAGGGGTCAGAGAGAGAGAGAAGGTGACAGCAAAGGATGTTTGAGGGAAAAAGAAGCACATAGCATATCCAGAGACCAGATATGAGCATGTCCTCACATCAAACATTTGTGTTCTGAAAAGGAATCACAACGGTGATACAATCCATATGTTAGAATACTAAATTACCAATACATGACTTGTAAGATTCTGATAACCCAGAAAATCACCAAAATCTGCTAAGCAAGTTCAAGTCTAAATCAGAACTCCTGAGTCTTTCCAAATGATAACAAAAACTTGCTTTTCATCAATCTTCTCAATGCCTAATTTACAGCATAAACTGACGAGAAATTTTTAAAAGGAATATTTTCAAGAACCGTAGATTTTACTGCTTTCTTGTTTAAACCCTTGATAGCCCTCAAACTAGAAACCTTTATATCTAATTAAAATTTATTTTCACCTTGGGTTTACTAATTCATAGCTAAAATAATCACAGGGAAAACAATTCGAAAAGTAATGAGAAAGAAACAAACAAAAAAAGGTGAGTTAAGTCTTCCCAATTTAACTAGATTAACCAAAATTTGATTTCTTAATGTGTATGGGAATATAAAAACAATTCCCTTTATTTTCACCCATACAGCCCACTGAAGATTAGTAAATATGATCATAATTCCACCAAACAAATATTCATTCCAAATTAAACCCCACCTACACCATTCACAATGTAAGTTGATTCAAAAAGTTTCAATTGAATAAATACCTACTTAGTAGCAGTGTGTGATTGGACATTTTAAACGCATTTTATTCAAACACCACAAAACACTAAACCCTAATATCCCGTTCGATACCCAGAACCCACAAAACCCTAAACCCAATTTCCCGCTCGACCTGAGTTTCAGGCAAAGAAAATTTGTACTCCCACTACCAACAACATCGAATATTATACCCAGTATGAACGAAGACAGAAAATTGAAAAACGAAAGAAACTGAAACGAAGAAATGGAGAAGAAAAAAGAAGCCATACCGAAGCTTGAGAAGCAACTTCTTAGAGAGTGAAGCGGACTGAATGAACTTGGATCAGAACTCGGAGTTAGATATAGCAGTGGCGGCTAAGAGAACAATCAATCAAACATAATAAGTTTAGGATTCTTCGGTTATCCTTATTATTGTTATTATTTTCGCCTTATGTATTTCCAAGAATTTGCTTTCTTTCCCTTTTTTGGTGATATTTATTTTTAAATAAGTTTTCACTCAATATTTTTTGGGAAAATTACGAAGTGCACTGCATTTGCATTTGGTAAAAAAAATCTAAATATACGGATATTTAAATAAATTACAAATATACGGTCACTTAAATATAAGTAAATTCTTCACTCTCAATTCTGTCTCCCTCCCCTCCGTGCCCGATTTTCGTTGCTTTAGTTAATTGAACAAATTTTTTATATATTACAAATAATATAATAATATAAGTAATAATAATTACAGCTACTACTTTCAATAAAGTAGATTAATTTATTTTTATTTAAAATGAATTTATTTATTAATATTAAAATAAATATTTATATTTATATAAATTATTATAATTTATATACGTTGCAATATATAGTTAATTAAAATTAATATTAATAACTATATTGTTGGATAATCACAATATCATTATTCTTTGAATATTTTTTAAATTATATTTATAAATCTAAATTACAATTATGTTAGTTGAAATTATATAATATTTTTTTAAACGTTAGCTACAAAATAAATTTCTTATTTTCTAGTTTTAAAAAATATTGTTACAAAAATGAATTTTGTTTACTTATAAAGTAGTCTATAATTTTTTTTGTTGACAAAAAGACATGTTTTTCTACTAATTTTTTAATAAACACAAAAATGTTATTATAAATATTTATATAAATTATTATAAATATTAGTTACAAAAATATATTTTCTAATTATAAAACTAGTTTTAGAAACTTTTGTTACAAAAATAAATTTTTTAGTTACAATTTAATCTCTTTTTAAACTAATTTTCTAAATATTAGTTACAAAAATGTAAAAGTTGTTTACCATTTAGTAATAGATGTTTACAAATTTGTAACAAATATTTACAATTGTAACAGATATTTACAAATTTGTAATAGATTTTCATATCTTTTTTAGTTTTTAATGTATTTTTGTAGATTTCCTTTTAATAAAGTCTTTTATAAATAATGAATATATTCAATTTATATTTTTAAGTTGTATAGTATAAATATGATGGTTCCTGTAATTTTTTGGTACAATATGGAAAAATATAATATTTTTATGTAAATTTTGGTTACGATTTCTTAACAATAAATTATTTTCGTAAATGATAGTTACAATAATTTGCTAATATGTATTATGTTGTCTGTAAAAGCATGTTACAGGTTTGTAACATGTAAATTCATAGTTGTCGTTGTCTGTAAAAGCTTGTTACAGGTTTGTAACATGTAAATTCATCGTTGTCTGTAAAAACTTGTTACAGGTTTGTAACACGTAAGTTCTTATTTAGCATTTCTCTATCATGTTGTTTAGGGTTGCTCAAGATCCAAACCAGTCCAATTACCCCGAACCAATCCAATAATAAAAAATTGGATATCCAATTACAATTGGATTTGTAATCTTAGCATTTCTCTATCATGATATTTAATGGACTTATGTTGTAAACTTAATATTTAAAGGACTATAATGTGACAATTGTAAAGATTTAAATTGGTATTATTACTACATGGTGTCTAGATTTTTGTATGTTTTTTGTTTTGCTTGTTAATTTCTTTAATATCAAAATTTAGGTTCAAAGATAAAAAAATAAAAATAAATCGACCCAATCCAATTACAAATGGATTGGATTGGATTTGTAGGCCAAAACGGATTTGATTGGATTAGATTTGATGATTTCCAACATCCAACATTTAATTGGATTGGATTGGTTAGTGTTAAAAATGTTGGATCAGATCGGATGATCATTCCTAATGTTGTTTGTAAAGATTTGTTACAAGTTTATTGCTATGGTTGTGTTTGGTAAAATTTTTGTTTTTGAATTTTTTAAACAAAAAAAAAGAAATATAATTTTATTTTAAAAAAATAAAAATATGTTTGGTAACTATTTTTGTTTTTTGTTTTTAAAAACAAAAAATAATAAACGCGTTTGATCATTTTTATTTTTTTATTTAACAATACGAGGTGTTGATTTGAAGAAAAAAAAGGTCGAAAACGGTTTAAAAAAATTTTGAAAGTCAAAAAATTCTATTTTCAAAATTTAATAAATTTTGATTAAAATTCAAAAAAATAATAAATAAAAATAAAGTTATCAAACACATTTTATGTTTAATTGTCAAATTTTTAATTAATTAAATAAAAAATTATTTTTTTAAGTGTTACCAAACACAACCTATATTTTTAAAAATAATTTTATGATTATGATCTTTCAACAATATGATTTTATCAAGTGTAAACGTTGATTATAATTTTGCAAGTGTACAAATAAGTAATTCAAAATTAATTTAAAGATATTAATATATATATATGTTGTTGTTCAGGATAATATTTGTAATAATTTGATACAAATTTGAGTATGATATTCAACATGTAATGGAATGAGTAATATGGATAACTGGGTAGGCATAGATTCCGTAATTTTGTAATTAGTTTAAAATACCGTATATTTAGAATTTTTTTCCAATTTGCCGTATATGTGTTAATTTCCCATATTTTTTTTTCAGCAATGAAATTTATTTATTGAAAAAAAAAATCATCATACAACCTATAAATCAAAATCAAAATGGCTAGAAAAAAAAAACATTCTAGCTAAACAAGTTCATCATGCACCTTAGGTTAGGTATGTATTTTCAATCCATGAACAGCTTTAGCTTTATTAATTGTAAGACAACTATGAATCAGAGAAATTCTTATAAAATTAGACAACAAACTTATTATATATTCTAACAAAGATCCTAAGTCATTAAAAAATTATAATCTTTTAGATAAAGCAATCACAACTGTCAAACAAAATGTCCCGACATGTATAAAGAAAAACCAAGAGTGCTACTACTAATGTCATACATTTTGCTTGTATAACTATAAAGCAACCTACAAAACAAAACAACAAACAAACACTACATTAAAAGAAACCAAAGTTTATTATTGTAATAAAAATGAAATACGATAAAAGAAAAAACTTATGTGTTGTAAATGTTGTACTTGGACAAAAAGATCATTTAGCACGTGTTTGAAAACAACTGTGTAATTACTAAACTAGTAATTACATATCAAAATAATTACACTATATTTTAAAATACAATATATGTTTGGATGTCAAGTGATAATTACTTATGAATTCTTATTGTTGTGTTTGACAAATCAATTACTAATTACACATAAAAATAATATTAGGTAATAAATACTATTTAAAATTGATAGTAATTAGTAATTACACTCAATTCTTATAGAGGTTATGAGAATTAGAGAGTGTAATTGAGATCCCTCAATTACCTCCAACTACATAGATTCTGTGTAATTACATGGTCAGACAAACACGTCAAATTGAGTATTTACTCCAAATTACACTCATTTCTAATTACAAAGTGACTTTACAAAAAATGTTTTTGTAAAAAGAAAGAGGATAATAAAAATAAATATAAATAATTAAACAAAAACTAATATAAATATTTAAATTGATAAAATAGAAGATAATATAACTAAAAATAAATATAATTATATCTTACAATAACTAACTTATCCACACATTTCAATTAAAATAACGTTATATTATGAGTTGATATTATAACAATTTTTATAAAAAAATATTTTAATATTATATTAATTATAAGATAGTAAAATAAGTATTTAAAATATTTAAATGTTCAAATATTTAAATTTTTAACTCTTAAATTATGCCGATATTAGATAAAGAAGTTTTAAGTGGAAAAGAAAAAAAGTTAATAGCTACCAAATTTTAAACAATACAAAACCCCTATCAAGAATAACTGCAGCAGAAAAAAATTTGATCTTAGTCGGAAAACGCACAATATTGATATCCGCTAACACAAGAAAACCGGATATATATTGTAATAACTTCTATATAAACACAATCTCAATATTCCATAATCATATATTAGATTATTATCCTGTTAATAATATATATATATATATATCTTCTATATAATAAATATGTAGTTAACAGAAAATTTTGGTTTTAACAGTTTTTTATTCTTTTAATGTTAACTTTAACGGAATACTTTTATATTTAATATAATATTCTTATATTTAATAGTAATTTATAAACATTTATACTTAAATAAAATAAAATAAATAATTAAAAAAATTAAAATATGATATTTTTTAGATACTTTACAATGATAATTATTTAAAAATAATAAATAATTAAACAAATTAAAATAATATATTTTTTTAGATAGTTTAGAATGATAATTATTTAAAATTAATAAATAATTAAATAAATTAAAATATAATATTTTTGAGATATTTTACAACGATAATTATTTAAAAATAATAAAATCATACGTTTTATAACTTAAATAAAATTTAATTAAAATTAAACTTACTTATTAGAATAATATCATATTAAACCTATAATATAATCTACTGTGAATTAGCAACAAATTGCTTTTTAAAAAAAACTAGTATTTATATAAAAGCAACTCACAATGCAAGTTTGCTTAGTTTTAAAGTTGTAAATATTATCTATAATTTTAATAAAAACTGGTTCACTATTTTTTTAAATATATATATAATAGAATGAATTATAATTCTATAGTATATATAAATATTTGTATTAATAATCTCTACATATATGACATCTAAACGCAACGTTTACATGGATATTTATATATATATATATATATATTAGATACAAGCAACGTGCAATATGCATGTTTGCTTAGTTTTATTTACAGAATTTATTAATTATTTTTATTAAATTTATATTAATGTCATATAAATTTTGAAATAAAAATCATATTTTAATTAATATAATTTATTTATTTCTGTTTGAGTTTATATTTGTTTTAGTTTATGAATTTGGGAGTGACAACAAGAGATTATATATTATATGTTTAATGTAATATTAAATATTATACGTGGATTTTAAAATTAAGTTTCTTGCTAGGTTTTTTTTAAAAAAAAAATAATTTGTTGCTAATTCATAGTAGATTATATTATATGTTTAATGTGATATTATTCTAATAAGTGGGTTTAAGTTTAGTTAAATTTTATTTAAGTTATAAAACATATGATATTATTATTTTTAAATAATTATTATTGTAAAACATCTCAAAAATATTATTTTTTAATTTTTTAATTATTTATTATTTTAAAATAATTATCATTGTAAAACATCTGAAAAATATCTTATTTTTAATTTGTTTAATTATTAATTATTTAAAAAAATTATCATTGTAAAATATTTCAAAAATATCCTATTTTAATTTTTTTTAATTATTTTTTTTATTTTATTTAAGTTTAAGTATTTAAAAACTACCATTAAATATAAGAATATTATGTTAAAGTTAACCTTAAAAAAATAAAAAAAACTGTTAAAACCAAGAATTTTCGTTAACTACATACTTATTATATAGAATAGATATATATATATATATTTATATGTGGCATATATATAAAATATAATAATATTTTTTTTAAAATAATAGAAATAAAATAAGAATAGAAAAAATCATAATATAGATAGTTGTATACATGCATCAACTATTTTTAGTTTATAATATATCTTACAATGTCCTTTGGTGAATTTGATGAAGAAAAAGAGTTTCAATCAGCTTATAAAAAATAAACTATCACACAAATTTATAAGATAAAAAAATAATATGTATGTATTTATTATTTTTAAATAAATATAATTTAATTATTTAAATTATCATAAAATATCTTTAAAATATTATATTTTAATTAATTTATTTATTTTTGTTTAAGTTTATGTTTGCTCTAGTTTTTGAATTTGACGGTGATAATAAATGATTATATACTATATGTTTAATATAATATTAAGTTTAAGTTTAATTAAATTTTATTTAAGTTATTAAATCTATAGTTTTATTATTTTTAAATAAATATCATTGTAAAATATCTCAAAAATATCTTATTTTAATTCGTTTAATTATTTATTTATCTAAATTTATGTCATGTTTACAATCTACCGTTAAATATAATAATATTTTGTTAAATATAAGAATATTTAGTTAAAGTTAACGAAAAAAAAATAAAAAACTGTTACATCCAATAATTTTTTTTATCTACGCACTTTTTATATTGAAAAGATATATAGATATTATAAACACTCGATAACTTATCACAATATTCCTAACAGAAGAAAAAAAATGAAAGTTGAGTACAGAATTGTTGCACTTAACTGTAATTGATTACAATTGGAGTTAGTTTCAAGAAATAACCCATGGTAAGTATGAATAGCATTGTCGCCAAGCTTTTGAAAGCACTCTTTCATGGAAGACCAGGTCCGATACGACGGGAATAAAGGTCTTCCAGAGTCCTTTTAAAAGCAGTCACTGAATAAAAACAATACTAAATAAAAGACAATACTGTATAAAAATTGAATTAATAGGATGTACCGAAAAATTGTAAAAACAAAACCATTAGACATATACCATTATCAACCTTAAATCAATAACTAAATTCAAGAGATTAAAAAATTAATAAGTAAAAATTTTATAATTGTAACTTCCATGCCAGGAATGATCCATCAGAATAATCAATTACTTAAATATAATACAATAACATCAAATAACAAATAATTAAGACAATACTACAAAAATATTATTTTAGAACATTTTTTTTATGACACTCACCTAGATGCGAGTCCTAAAAATAGTTCCTGTATGTCGTAAAAATTTGAATTTTTTTTTTAACAAACATCTCCTGAATTTTTTAGGACACTCATTACGAGTCATTAAAGAATCTTTTTAGGACACTCGTTGCGAGTCCTAAAAAAATATGAGTCCTAAAAAAATATGGAGAGAAAAATCAAGTTTCCAAATGGTGACTCTTAAAGAGAAAAAAAAAGTGACAGCCCATTTACCATTATTATTATTATTATTAAAAACACCCTCATCTTCCCTCTCTCTCCACGTGCTATCTCTCCCTCTCTATATCTTATTATCTTCCTAAATGAAGCCCTAGCCGCCGACCATCACCGTCTCATCCTCTTGCCTCCTCCCATCTTCTTTCTTCCTTATTCTCTCTCTCACTAGCTTCCCATCCCTCACTACTCCGGTGGCGGACAAAGGTTCACGATGGGTGGGGGCTTGATGCAACTATGGCTCACGACGGGTGGAGGGCTCGCTGCAGCGGTGGCTCGCAGCAATGGTGGCTCACAGAGGCGGTCTTGGGTCTTCATTTTCATAAATATATCTAATCTCTCATTTTCTTGTTGTTGATCTATTTTTCTTTTGTGTTGTGTTTGTATTAGATTGTATCTTCATTATTTTTGTATTTTTGATTTGTATTTGTTTTTGTTTGTGTTGACCGCGTTTTTGGCCAACGACGTGTAGACGTCAAAACGACAAAAAACCTTCAAGAGAAAAATACGATACAGACAATTTTTATAGTGGTTCAGCCCCAATGTGTTGATAATAGCCTAATCCACTTAGAGTTGTGATATATTTAGCCTACACTTAAGATCAGATGAACTTGAGCCAACTGAGTTTCTTAAGTATAAGTAGAAAAATCTAGAGTTTCTCTCTCTAGAGAATACAAGCTTTATCTCTCTAACCTCTCAGAAAATGTCCCAAGAATGCCCCAAGTAACAGTCCCCAAAATCTCAAAACGAGAGAGTCTTCTCAGTCTAAAAAAATTAGATCCCCCCAAATGATGCCATGAGCCATTTATTTATAGGCTCATGGATCGTACATAAATATCTCCCTTTTACCGGGTCATTTGTTCTTCCAACAGACTTTAATTAATAAAATATAAATAAATATAATATTACAACAATATGGCTATTATTCCGGGATATCTGAGAGATTCCCGCAGTAGTTGAGAATGATTCGGGTTGAAGTTGTTACTGAGGACATAGGCAAACACCTCTCGTCGGCAAAGCACACCTCTAGCATACTTCATGACACATTTCTGGTCTAGCAAAACGGACTGACTGGTCGGCCAAAACAGATGACCGGTCGCCCAAAATGACTGATTGGTCGGCCAAACACCTGACTGGTCGGTCATGACACCTGACTGGTCGGTCATGACACTTGACTGGTCAGTCAAAAATCCTTATTGGTCTGACAGAAACTCTACCAGGTCGGTCAGATCACTTTATCACAACTCCGAAGAGCCAATACATTTATTGACTATTAAAGTGTCATTTACGAACCATGTATTGCCACTTGTCACTTCTGATTGCCACGTCATCGAACTCCAATTTTTGGGGATAACAGTTTGGATCTTTATTACTTGACATGGAATAGGAAAAGTTTTGTTTGAGAATTTATTCAGGTTGATTGTATATAATCATATAATATTATTGGTGTACATTAATCTTTGCATATGCTTGTAGTTATCTCAACAATGTATGCTTTGATTTTGTTTTCGTGTATTGTATTTATTCATTCAACTAATCAAAGTAATATTTCTAAAATTTTCTATAATATATTTATTTTAAATATATACATATATTTATTATTCATTAGGCAATAGTGCAATTTAAAAAAAATTGGCATTTTACCCAAATATTGATTTATAAAATAAAATTATAATTAATTAAAAGGCACTCAACGAAATTTTTTAGGACACACATTGTGAGTCCTAAAAAATCTTTTTTGTAGTAGTGAAAACTTTTTAGGACTCGCAAAAACCTCAGTTTTTAAGGCTCTCAAATAGAGGACTCGCGCCCTGCAAGTCCTAAAAAGCATTTTTTGTAGTAGTGAGAATTGATATAATCTCTTATCCCAATATGTTGAGCGAATCTTATTGAGTCTTGAGAAAATGTGAGAATCGCACAAAGCTAAAAAGGTCTCTTAAGGTTTCAGGATTATCCAGAAGTTCTTAGAATCATAAGTGTTTACCCAAAAATGGACTACCTGATGACGTGGCAGGATTGGTCTACACGTGGGAGGCACGTGGCTGTTTTAAGTAAGTGTATCTTGCTCGGCCATCGACCAGAAGATTATTGGTTTATCAAGCATCATACTTATATGCGACCAGCCTGGTCGCATATATTCATTTATTTCCTTCAGATGTGCAATCTTGTAATTATGCATTAATTGCAATTTCTCTTATTATCTAGATACGTAAGTTGTAATTGTAATTAAGGCTCATTGGCCCATGTAACCTTCTTGAGCCTATAAATACAAATCAAAGGGCTCAAGGGAGGGGACTTTTGGACTGGGAGAATTCTGAGAGAAAATTATAGTGTTATTATTCACTGAAATTGTAATCATCCTGAAGCTTGTGAAACTCGTGAACTCTAGTTCATTTATCACAGTGTTGGGATTCTACATCAATAAGAACATTAAGTGAACATAGTCATTACCATCTGATTGGGGCCAAACCACTATAAATTGTTTGTGTCGTTTACCCTTTCGTCTAGATTTCTTCTTGTTTTCATCTCATTCTATATCGTTTATCTGACTCCGTGTCATTGACCAATTCGAGGGTAAACAATAAGAAATCTAGATTTATATAGAATTTTAATGAAATGAAATTATAAGAAATCATAATTATATATAAATAGCCACCAGCATTATATAGATGCAAAAAGGAACACATTTCAGATTTTCTCGTGAAAAATATCGACTTACTATGTTTGCAATTTGTTGTGAAAATTCTCTTCTGTATATCTCTTTGATAAGAACTATAAACGCTTTCATTTCTTTCTTCAATTGTTCCAGAAATCGGTGGAGTTACTGTTAGAAATAATATAGTCGAAAAGAACGAAATATATATTAATATATTTAATTGAAGAACATAAATGCAAAAATACAATAGAAAGAATAAACCAAAGTTGAGGCACGCGAAACGCGCTTTCCTTAAAGCAGATTTGCCCCCTCTACCTGAACGGTGCTAGAGGATTCGTGAGCAACCGCTTCCTAGGATACAACAACTATCAAGCAGGATGAAAGCACCACTATGTCTGCTTAGGCGAACTCGAAACAAACTGTAACGCCCTGGTTAGCCAAAACCATTACACTGTGTATTTTATATAGTGCTTAACTCGCTAAACGAGCCATTAGGTCTTAAACGTGTATCTAAATGTGATTAATGGTCCAAGGTTAAAAATTTCAGTTAAAGGAATGGATGTTTCATTAAAACATTAAACTATACATGGGATCTCATGATAATTGTTTACAGTTCCAAAATGGTCACTACAACTCAAAAGTTAAAATCCACCGACCTAAGCGGCAAAAATAGGGTTAAACCCTAGTTACTTTGAGAAACTGTAAAGAACGCCCTAGACTAATATTTACAAAACATTCGCATAACATAGTTTATAAAAGAATACCACTCATTATCAAAGTCTCAGTGGGGACTTGCTTAAAACCATGCAAGTTGGCACCATAAGTTTTAAAAGAAAACATAGATTTTTATGCAAAGTTCAAAGAAACAACAATTAAATAACCGAGTCCCACTGATAATTTAGGAAAGTCTCTTAAAAACAAAACATAATTTAAATGGCGTTCTACGATGATCGTTTTTCCGTCCATAGGATTACCCCACGCCATACACCCCACGATGATAGAACTCCTCACGTCACCGCGCGTGCCATAAAAAATCCTATTTACTACTTGGAAAGAAAGTAAGGGGGGTGAGCTAAAAGCCCAGTAAGGAAGTACAAACAACAAGCAAGTAAGAATACAACAATACAAACACTAACGTTCATCTAAAACATCATGGCATATCATAACATAATCGTAACATATCATTATTGCATATCATAACGTAATCGTAACATATCATCATATCACAATCATACAGCATACATGATGAGCATGGCTTGCTAGTTGTCCATGTCACCCTATGAGGTAAACAAGAGTCTCTGGTCCTTGAATAACCTCGGCGCGTCCGCCCTAGGAGTTACGTCTTTAGCTATAGTAACTCGTTCGATGTATCTAACATCGTAATTTGTTTGATGTATCTAACATCGTAACTTGTTTGATGTATCTAACATCCATACACATATCATATTCAACATATCATCACATTATGGCATTCATATTTCATAACAATTCATTCATACAACAGTCTTACCATTCATGGCATAAAATCATAGAATCTATCTAACTTCCTTACCTCAAGTCCAAGCTAAGAAATTTTCACAATCTTTCAACGAGCCTATATCATAATCAAAACAACATTTCTTAGGTTCATAAAATTACTATTTGCCCTTCCATACAACTCATGTGTGCATGGGTCATGCACACATAATAACAGTTACACATAACACGCAACTATTCTTAACTACACATAAAGCTATAAAAGAATAATGCTCATTTTACCTATTTTACATGCATGATATTTTTATAAAAACCACATAGTTGAATAATAAACATAATTTTGGACGTAAAAGTGGATTTGCATGTAACATGCATACGTGGGAACATTACGTAATTGCGACGTTTTAAAAAAAAACGATAATTCTACATTTCTTACTTTTATTGTTTTAAAAATCAATAGACATATAACATGCTTTATTTTTTCTTAAAATTTCTAAGTTGATTAAATTCCTCAAAACATTATTTTATTTTTTAAAATAATTTGATTTAGCTAAAAAAATAAAATATGTGACAATTTCATTCATTAATCCCAAATTACAAAGAATTAACCAAAAACTTGGAATTAATTAAAATATCTATTTTTAATATGTTTCTTTAGAAAAGCAAATTTTAACATTGGTTAATTGTGTTACATAAATGATGTGAGAAAAATATATTTTTAAGTGTGGGAAAAAAATATATTTTTATTTAAATTATTTAAGACTTAGTTTTATGTAACATAAATCCATATGTGACAATTAAATAATCATTTTTAAACTTTTAAACCAAACTTTCAGCCACTATTTAATTTCTTTAAAAATCACAATAAATAGAATCTAAATATTTTTCTCAATCAAAATAAAGGAAAATCATAACTTATCAAAATATGCATTCATACCATTTTAAAATACCATTTTTCAATATTACCATAACTTAGGAAAATAATTTGTTCCAAAAACTCATCAAATTTATTTTAGTGAAACACACTTCACATTTTCTCACAAAAATTCCAGCAACTATTTTTACCTTTAAAAATCACCATATTTAATTTAAAACCTCATATTTTTCTTAAAATACAATAAAAATTCTGTAGGTATTTATTTGAGTAAAATATCATTTTAATGGGACTTAAAATACCATTTTTAATTTCATAAAATTAACATAACATCAAGGACATTACTTATGCATGGAAATCATTTTTTTTTATCAAACTTTTACCCAATTATTTACAAAAATCAGCAAGCTTAATTTCTCATGAAATTCATTTTTTATCCCAAAAATTTCACATAAAATCATACATGTCCAAAATCTCATCATACTCTTATTATATACATAATTCTAAGAATATTACTAACATATTCACATGAAATCTTATAAAACCCATTTTTCTATTCTATTAAATCTACACATGAAATCCAACAACAATAACAATGCCAATAACATACATTAATTCATAAACATCACATTTCATATACATGCCTTTATAATAACCCTAACATGTTTCTATCATTCCTCCTTTTATGCATATCAAGATTCATTAGTACAAAAATCACATACATCTTATCATATTTCTAAAATCATCATTTGCCATTTTACATAAATCAAAGATTTAAAAAAAAAATAACCATAGCAATATAAACATAAAATATAACCTCATATAAACCCTATCAAATCCATTTTCTCAACCATACCCATGAGCCCTTTTTAAACAAAACATATTATCTTAAAAATACAAATCATAATCATCAATCCTACAATAATCAAACCATTAGCATCACCATAAACAACCTCATAGATAAACCCATCAAAACCAATATATAGGCTAAGAAAGACCATTACCTCTCTTGATTGTAAAATCAAGAATACAATATGATCAACACCCAAACTTCACACCCCTTGTTCAAGCCTAGGGTTTTTTTGTTGAAATCCACCATGAGGAGGAGAAAGAAATCCAATCACACACAACAAATAAACAAGTCAAAATCATATAATCAAGAAAAAGAGATTGGACAAACAAAAATACAAGAAAACATACTCTAAACTTGGTTCCTCTTCTCCTTCTTCTTCTTCTTTCTTTCTTTCTTTCTTCTTCTCCTTCTCTCTCTACACGCCACCCTCTCTCTCTCTCTCTCTCTCTCTAGGTCACGGCAGCCACAAGAAATGCTCTCCTCTTCCTTTCCTTTCCCCTTTATTCAACTCTCTCAATAAAGCCTCACCAACACAAAATGGTAAGTTTCCTATTTCTATTTTATTTCCTCTTAATTTTCTTATTATTTTCTTTTATGATAATAGATATAAGGAATAAAGGGTGATCACATCCTATCCTAAAATAGATAGTTTCTTCCAATATTTGATTTTATTGCCTTAGAAAAATAAGTGGAAAAATCAATCCCTTTCCCACTACACACTACACACTACACACTACACACTACACGTCCAAGCACCTTCCTTTCCCTTTTCTTTTTTTTTTTTTTTTTTCTTTTTTTTTATTAACTAAAATAAATCCAATAAAGGAAAGCGTGTGTAGAAAATCTACACATGTGCACCCTATTACCATATACTAGCACACACTAAAACACTAGGGTGCATCACTATCTACCATGCACCTTAGTGCATTCAACCATAACTCACATAATTACCTCAATTGTCACACTTATTAAAAATGTAACACTAATAGTAAAATAAACATGGTACACAATTATTCACTTATTAAATTAATTAACCAAACAAACAATTAACAAATTTAAAAATATTATACCAAACAATTCTAACAATTAAATAAAATAACAAACAACAAATAAAACAAACAACAACTAAATAAAATAAACAACATTTAAATAAAACAATTCATCACACTAAACATTTAAATCAAATAAATCACAAAATTTAAATAATCTAAAAAAAATTTGGTGCACTACAGAAACCTTGGTCGTGGTGGTCAAACGACCGCATATGTACACGTCGCCACCTAAGTTCTCTAACTCATGGCTAGTCCAGTTTTTATTTCCATTTACCTACACCACGCAACACCCGTGAGTCAAGGCTCAGCAAGAAAAATTAAACATGCTCATAAGTAGTGAATAGCACATTTCCATAACATAATACACATGCTAGCAATAATAACCCTACCCATGCATGCATATCATTCATATAAATGACTACAGTGTCATATAAGACCAAATTCCCTAATAATTGATTAACAAAATCGTATTGGGGCCTGTTGCCCAAGTACATAACTAATAAATCATATTGGGGCTTAGCGCCCTAGGATATGAGACCAATAAGTCACCCTTGGGCACATTTCCCTATCCTCTGTATAACCAGCCTTGGAGCTGGCCCAACGTACCTGGCGCTTTAGTTTTCTATGACCATTGGGTCGGATAAGTGTATAAGGCGCTCTTGATTAGGTTTAATCATATCGACCAGCACTCAGCGCACTATTGTCACCCTTGACTCATAAGTCAATGATTTACAACCAGTGCTCAACGCTATTGCCGTCCTTGACTAATAAGTCAATGCTTTTCTCAAGTATATAATGCTAATAAGCATTCATCATATAACAAATATACATTTACAAAGCATTAAACATGCTTTAATCAATCATTCATAGGCATAATCATAATCATGCGCATTTACAGGGGCCAATGCCCATTGAAAACTATATTAAGCATTCGGGCCAAGCCCTAATCATGTATGTCACATAATAGGTGCAATTTTCTTACCTCATGTCTGAGTATAATGTAAAAGAAGAACGACCATCGAGCACGATCCTGATCTTGATCCCCTAGCAGTAACCTAGTCATAATCAAATATAGAATCCCGACAATAACGAGCAAATAAAGGCTTCTGGACCAATTCCTAGCCTCCAGAACCTCAAATTCTACCAAATTGGGTAGTAGATTCGATCCCGAGCCTTAAGGTTTGAATTCCCGTCATTAAACTTAAGGTCGCCAAAAATGGCCAGGCAGGCTGCGACTTGCCCTTAAGGGCCACGGCGCGCCTCCCAGACAGAAAACCCCCTGTCTGGGTCTAGGGGCGGGGCGCGACTTGCCCTTGAAGGTCGTGGCGCCCCACCAAGACAGAGCCCTCACCTAGGCCCTGGGGTTTGCGCGGGCTGCGGCACCCAAGAACAGGGCTATTGCGCGGCCTTGCGAACCTAGCCATCCCTATTTTCCTCAGTCCAAAACTCACCAAAAAATTATAACCAAATCATCCCAAACATCACACCTCAATCTCAACAGCAAAACCCAACTTAAACACATACAAAGCACTGCCAAAAACTCAAACCAAAACCCAATTCACAACCTTAAACTTTCAAGCTTAAGAACAACAAAAGCACAGCAAAATACCAACTAAAACAGAGTTTATAGTCCTTACCTCAGTTGTGAATTGAATCCCCTTTAGCTTCTGCAATTCAACCCTAAACCTTAAGCTTTGAATCCTCAAGCTTGCCCCAAAACCTCAAATTCAATTGAGAGAGAAACCGAGAGAAAGAATGATCGAGAGAGAGAAGAGAGCTGAGAATTTGAGTGTTTCATTCTACTAGGTTCTGAGTATATCCTCCCTTAGGCTAGGAAATGACCATTATACCCCTTAGTCAAACCTAGGTCCTTTGATGCCCCAAGGGCGAACTTGTCATTAGCCAATTGTCTCATTAATCATAATTAATGTCTCACAATTCCCGCTACTCCCAATATCCTCAAATAATTACCAAATAATTTCATATTACCCGCTCAATCCGGGTAATGTACTAAATACCAAATACTCCTAAGCTCACCCCGAGTCTGGTATTCGACCCCGTTATGACTAAACCGCTAACTTGCTTCCTAAGATCGCCTCATGCTGAGTAACTAAAATATATCCACATAAAAATGTGGTCTCACACATATATCAAATACATGCCCAAATATACAAATATGCCCTCAACAGCCAAAATTACGAAAAATGCCCCTCTAATTAGAAACATGCCCACATGCATGCAAATACAGTCATATAATAATATAAATCATGCATATAATCACATATTAACACAATTAACCAGTTATTGCCCTCCTGGCCCCCTAATCAAGGCACTAAGCCACATTAGGGAATTTGGGACGTTACGCAAACCTTCCATCTATCACCAGAAAATACTACATAGACAAAAGAGAGAAAGAGACTAAGGCTATTGTGTGTGATACTCTGTATCTGTGTCCTAAAATGAGAGGAGAAGCCTCCTTCAATAGGCTTCATGGAGAGTTGAAAATGTGTGTGAATCAAGTGCATTAATGCCCAAATATCCAACAAATCTGGAATCTTAATGTCTGAAAATCAATAAGAATTAATCACACTTATTTTGGTAATATCAGCAGTTACCCAAAGTGATTTTTTGAAAATTAAGAAGAATTAATCACACTTATTTTGGTAATATAAGTTGTTATCCAAAGTGATTTTCTGACAATCAATCAGAATAATTCACACAATATTATGATAATCTCATCTTTAATCAAAGTGATTTGCTGCATCATTACCATTTTAGGTATCAATTTCTCATTCATTCAAAAAAAAATTCCAACAATCCCCCACATGAATGAAATTGATCAACATTAAGAAATAATGACTCGACACGACTCAACGCAACAAGGTGATAGAGTTCTATGATTGATACATGCGTAGGATAGGTGGGTGTTAGCCTTTAAACCTTCCCTTGTGAGAATATATTTACTTTACTAACTGATCAATAGATGCAATGTCTTTGAACTGTTCTACCGTTTGTGTAAACGATGACATATCTCACCATGATATCTTTCTGGCATAGTTTCGGTGCTCATGGTTATGTTCATTTTGGCTGTGAACATCTGCCTGGTTCTATGAGAAGTTTTAGAGAATTGAGCCCCCACAATTCTCCTTCGAAACGACCCCACTTCTCTCTCACATAGGTGACCTTTTATCTAAGAGCAATCCCGCATGACTCTGTTTGGACTTTCGATGCATAAGGGTCATTAAAAGCTTGAGCTTAACCTTTTTTACAATGGGCATTACTGTTTCACCATTGGAACGGGTAGGGGTAATCCCCCACAGTGACCCTACTTAGTCTCAATAACTAGGTTGTCCCATTGAACCTAGATCTTGGGATCTCCAGTCAACTAGGTTGGGTTTCCTTTATATCAACCTTAATGTCCTTTGGGCTTAAGTCCCATTCCTTCTAATGTCTTTTCAACTTGATCTTTGTTTAACCCTTTGGTTAGAGGATCCGCAATGTTATCTTTTGACTTCACATAATCAATCAAGATAACTTCAGTTGAGATCAGTTGTCTAACGGTATTATGTCGTCGACGTATGTGTCTAGACTTACCGTTATACAAAGCATTTTGTGCCTAGCCAATTGTTGCTTGGTTATCACAATATATGCATATTGCAGGCACAGGTTTAGGTCATTCCGGAATATCCTCCAAGAAATTACGCAACCATTATGCTTCTTCACTACATTTATCCAAAGCTACAAACTCAGATTTCATCGTGGATCTAGTGATTACAGTTTGTTTCGAGGATTTCCATGAAACAGTTGTGCCACCTAGAGTGAACACATATCCACCATTACCCTTTGAGTCTTGGATGTTAGATATCTAGCTTGCATCAGTGTATCCTTCAAGAACAGCTGGATATCTGGTATAGTTCAACCTATAGTTACGAGTATACCGCATGTACCTAAGTACTCTTGTAATTGGCTTCCAGTGTTCAACACCTAGATTACTCGTTGTTGTACCTTAAGAATTAGCACGAGTTTAATCACTTAGCTAAGGTTATAGTTGGCAGATGAATATATGGAGAAGCAGACAAGTAGAACATCTAGGTAATAACGGTGTGAGCAGCTTGAGTTGGGACTTGGTAATACGACATTCAGGTTATTATCAGGCCGCCTCTTAGGATAACAATCAAGTTTGAGATATATAGTGGCCAGATCCCCCTTTTGGGCGCTCTGAAGTTAATCCGAGCTAGGGTTCGAATAATCTTTGATCACCAGCTCGATGAAGATATTCAACTCGTGGAAACCTAGTCAGAAGGCATACTAAAGGACCCCGAGAGACTTGGAGGCTCTTTATACGCTCATTAAGTCCCAGGCTGTATTGCACATTTATCATTTATTATCTGAGATAGCAGGAGTATATTCTGTTATACAATCGTATCCCAATGTAAATGGGAATAATCTGTATTAAATGTATACCATATTTATGCACACGGTTACCCACACCTGTCCAGAAAATTCCACTATAAATATCAAGGATAATGGACAGGGGAGGGGATGACATTTTTGTATTACTGAAACTCTGCAGAAATTGTGAGAAAAAAACAATAATATTGTCTCGTGGACTAGGTGAATTTTAACCACTGAACCACGTAAAAATTATGTGTGCAAAAGGGTTCTTATAAGTTCATCATGGTTTACAAATAAGCATTAATATTCTTATTAGATTTCTAAATCTATTGTTGGCGAAAAACCGCATCAACAGTTTGGTGCTTTCATTGAGTGCAAATTAGTGCTTTACAAGTTTCATTCGATATTTATCATGGTGGTTACTCGATCGATGCATTACAACGAAATGGAACAGCCTGGTGGGCAAGAGACACATCATACAACTGTTCCCACTGAAAGGGGCCCATATGTTCAACAACGTCCTGGGAACAACCGGTGGGCCAAGATAACGTTGGGAGTTCAACGTCACTCCCACAAAATCCTAATCCAGGATACTTAATAGCCACAAGATGGAGAATGTCCAATTAAAGAGCCATCTCGCTAGGGAAAACAGACAGATCAAGGAGGTGCTGGATCAGTTACTCCCTCTTGCAATCGACGCTAATGTTGGAAAGAGACAAAGTGGGTCTCATAAGTCCCACAAGATTAACCGGTCCAAACCCAATCATTCTATCAAGACCGCCACTCCGAGCTCTGTACCTTCAGAGAAAAATCACCGAAGTGCTCAGCCCACTAGTCATCACAAGAACCATCATCTGCATGTCAGTCGGTCGATCAGAACTGTGACCCCCAGCTCTGTGCTTTCCGCATAGATTCCCAGGAATGCCCACAACAACCCACCAGGGTGAGCTGGGACAAGTTCATAGACACAAAACTCCCTAGTGAATCCTCTTGTGTCGTGATCAGAACCCCAGGCACAGAGAACTCTGAACATTGGGGTAAAATCAAGGCGGGTTAATTTAGTTCGTCCTGATGGAACGAGGATAGCCTCACCAATAAGACATCCGCCACCACTGGTTAGACACCCTACACCACCGTGCCCATAAAGAGATGCTCCATTTTGTGGAAATAGTAGGAGAAATCTTCCCATATCATCAGACACTTATGTCGTACATGCACGTGTTGATAATCGAGGTTCGTGATCTCAGCCGCGGGCTGTAAGTTTTGCAAATGGAAGTTACTGGACAGGGAGCCAGCGTGGGGGCAGGTCTGAGAGCGACCTGAGGAATCACCTTAGCTCAGTGCAAAGTCCTTGGTTCAATCCACATCTTGACCTGCGTGATCATCTGAATTCACAAAGGAGGTATCCAGCCCGCAATGATCATATGAGTTATGTTATATTATTTATAATATAATGTAATATTATATTATTTTATAATATAATGTTTTAGATTAAATAAATGTGACAAAGAGTGTCACATATTGTAACATATAATAGAGAGTTACATTATTTAGATATATGTGAAATATCCAAATATGTAACATATTTGGTGTTACAAATTCAATCACAAATTTGTAACTTCCAAATATTACCCATTATTGTATAGATTTGTTGTTACACAATATTGAGATGAATTTCTTAAAGCCATGTGTGAAATGGTTGTTAGAGATGTGATTTTAACTCTCATAATGTGTATGGAAGTTACAAAATCAAGTGGGAATGAATTTGGAACGTTTTGGAAAATTTGGAAAATTGGTTGCTGAAAAAACGTCTTGGGCCGCGGTCAGTGTTTTTCAGGCTGCGGCCCAAGAGGAAGAAAACATCGTGGGTCGCGGCCAGTGTTTTTCAGGCCGCGGCCCAAGTGGCTGACAACATTTTCCAAACTTCGGTTTTATACAATTTTGAACATTTCCAACAGCCAAGTAACTCCCAAATCTCTATTTTAATTCCATAAACATCCAATTAATCATTGGTAACAGCCATGGGGATTGGTGGAATTTGAAATTCAAAGGGTGTCTCAAAAACTCTATAAATAGGAGTCTAATGCTCACTTATATGACACACCATTTTCCATCCACAAAGCACTTGGCTGGAAAATACACCATAGAGGCTTGATAATTCCAGAGAGTTATTTCCTAGAGAGACCCCTTAGTGCTTAGAGAATAGGGGGAAATAAGCTTTTGGACAAAGGTTTTGAACCTTATTCAAGTTGGTGATCCCCACTACTCTACACTTTGGTTGTGTGAGAGTTTGTTCTTTTTATTGCTTTTATTTTCATTATTTTGATCTTGTTGATCTTATTTACTTGTATTATTATTGTTTTGAGTTTGTAATCTTCTTCTTCTACATCTTTCTATTTACTTGTATTTTGAGCAATTGAGTTGTAATATTTCTTTAATCAATATTATCTTGTCTATTGTATTTTTGTATAGAGTTGTATTTTGGTTTTTCCATATTTCCATTGAGTATAAAAATATATTCTCTAACAATCAAAAGCTTATTTTCCTTTTCAATGGATGGAGAAACCATAGAGATCTTGTGAGGATCCAACTTTGAAAAGATGGTAAGATAAGGTAATGTTCTTCTTTTGTTTTCTTAGAAGATCTAATGGTTTTCATATAGTGATAGAAATGAGAAGAAGAAAATTTTATAAATGAGGTTCATTATTTTCTAATCTCTTTTTTTTTTCAAATATAGTGGTTAGATTAGAAGATAATTTAATATCTTGAGTTTTTGTTATATGTGATTAATGTAAAAATAATCTAGTAGATTATTGGGTAATATGATATCATGTTATAGAATTGTCTTATTATGTGATAATGATAAATTATTATAATGACAATTTTATGAGTTTTATATGACATGCATAAATATATTGATTTTGTGAATCAATAAAAATATGAAATCATATGTGTGTGTGTAGAGTCTAAGAACTTTACTTAGCTAGTTAGATAGTAGTAGTAGTGGTAGTAGTAGTAGTAGTAATAGCTAGTAGTAGTTATAGTATGTTTATTACTGTGGATTTTGGTTCAAGTCAGACTTAGTTGAACACTCATAGCAACACTTATAGATTTTATAAGTTTAACCTATAGTTTAAGAATATTAATTATAACATAAGGTTTGATTAATATAGTTGATTATGAAGATGATATTTATTATACAATAAGGTTTATATAGAACCAATAAGATCATGACACTTGTCATGTGCATGTTTTTTGAGAAATTAAGCATTTTTTAGGAATAGTTTATTAAGAAGAATATTTGAAAACCCCAGAGTCTGCCAGCAGCTTTGAAATCGTTATAAAACTCAGTCAAAGCTGTTTACTCAATTCAAATTAGGCTAAAAAAGTGTAATTACGTGTATAATATTTCAGCGTATGCCGATATATTGTAGCTCTAGGGGGCGATATATCGCCACTCGGGGAATACGAAATAACATGTAACTTCGCACGAAAACTTTGACGAGCCTCAGGAATATAAGCCCATGCGATATATCGCCTACCATGGGCGATATATCGGCTCTAGGGCAAGGTTTTTGAATAACTTTGAAATCGAGCTCATTTTATTCCATAACCTCTTGATAAGCCTCAAAATCTTTTTGACCGAGTCTTAAGCCTCTGCTAAACGAATATTCAAATGTTTTTCAATTAAAAAGTCATTATTTTTATTCAATATAAAATAAGATCTTTTCATTCTTGAACTCTATAAATAGGACCTAATACCCAACCATTTCTTTCATCCTTCAAGCTGAGTTTAGAGCCTTCAAGCAGCTAGGTTTACTTTAGAGTGTTAAACACTTGAGTTGGGGTTATAAGCTTTATCATCTTAAGCTTATTAAACACTTGGGAAGTAAGGTTAATAGTGTGTATTTTGATATCGAGGTGTAGTTCGGTTATAGTGCATTCAAAGGTATTCCTATTCCTAGTTCATTTCTGTATGTTTCATTAGTTTTTATAGTTTTTCTCTACTCAAATCCTAACAAAATATTTTCAATTCTTAGTTAGGCATCTAAGTTCTTTGAACTTGAGGTTTCTTTTCGGTAAGTATCTTCTCGGTGGTTTAGACTCATTTCTTTTCATCTCTTTCTTTTAGAAATACTCACATTCTTCTTGTTGGTATTAGGAGTGTTCCAAAATCCCGTCCTTGTTCTCACATCCCGGTATTTGGTAAGGAAAATAGGATAGTTTCTATATGCTATGTGTTATGTTTATGTATAATGCATGATATGTTTTTATATGTTATGATATATATGTTTTGGGGCTTATAGTTGCTTACATAGCAAACCCCAACACTTTTATATTCTTGGGGCTTATAGTTGCTTAGCTAGCAAACCTCATTGTATTTTGGGCTTATAGTTGCTTAGTTAGCAAACCCCAATGATTACCATGTACATGGATTAGAATTGTGATGTATGTTATAGTATATGTTATAGTTTATAGTTTATGTTTATGTTTATGTTTCATGCGTTTAGTAGATTTTCCTTGCTGGGCATTAGGCTCATTCCTTTATTTTATATGTGCAGGAAAATAATTATGGCGGCGGAAAGATTCTTGGCGGCTTGAGATTGTGTATTGAGGGATGTTATCCTTAAATTTGAAAATGATGATGTGGCAATAAAATTGACATGTGGCATGGATTAGTTGGGTGATCTGGCTTAGCAGTAGCCCAATGCATCAGTGAAGAGTTTGGACTGCTTGAGAGATGTCATAACCAAGCCAAATGCACCCGAGGGGAATACTTGGGCTAAGGTGTGCCCGGTCGGACCTTGTTCCAAGGATGGCATTCCAAGTGATTGTCTCGAACCCTAGTCTGAGGAGTGTCCAAGTGATTGGCTCGGACCCTAGTCCGAGGAATGCCCCAAGTGATGGGCTCGGACCCTAGTCCAAGGAGAGGCCACAAGTGATTGGCTCGGACCCTAGTCCAAGGAAAGGCCACAAGTGATTGGCTCAGACCTTAGTCCGAGGAGAGGCCACAAGTGATTGGCTCAGACCTTAGTCCGAGGAGAGGCCACAAGTGATTGGCTCGGACCCTAGTCCGAGGAGAGGCCACAAGTGATTGGCTCATACCCTAGTCCGAGGAGTGCCCTAAGAGATGGGCTCGGACCCATGTCCGAGGAGAGCCAAGGAGAGTGTGGCTCGGACCTTGGTCCGAGGAGAGCCAAGGAGAGTGTAGCTCGGACCTTGGTCCAAGGAGAGCCCAAAAGATGTGTGGCTCGGACCTTAGTCCGAGGAGGGCCAAAAGATGTGGCTTGGACCTTAGTCCGAGGAGAGCCAAGGAAGGTGTGGCTCGGACCTTGATCTGAGGAGAACCAAGGAGGGTGTGGTCGGATCTTGGTCCGAGGAGAGTAAGGGGTATGGTCCATATGCATGTGTCCAGCATGCATATGTCCGATCAGAAGAAGATATTCATCAAACAAATGGACCAGACTACGTCAAATTCCCAGAAACGGCTTCAGCAAGAATCGATCTGGGCATCGCGGGAATCTATCATTCCTCACTCAAATTGAGGAATCTGTTGTATTTTGAATTTTTTGTGTAATTTAAATATTATATAAATAATAGAATATCCCGATCCTAGGGGAATATCAGTTTAGGATCCCAAGCCTATAAATAGAGGGTGAATGGGATCAGAAAAGGACTTTTGGCAATTTGAGATTTGGTCTGAGTTCTAGAGAGAGAAAGTACGTTTTCCTTGAGAGAGAACCCTTTTTGTATTCCTGAAAATTTACACTGAAGAAACTCAGTTGACACTGGTTCATCTGATCTTGAGTGTAGATAAAGTAATAAAATCTCTAAGTTGATTAGGCTATTACCGACTGAACGGGGCTGAACCATTATAAAATCTTGTGTGTTATTTACTTTTCTTGATTAAACTGTCTGTGTCGTTTAAATTCTCTTGAAGGTTTGTCGTTTTTGACGTTCTCACGTCGTTGGCTAAAAACACAGTCAACATTTTGGTGCTTTCATTGAGAGCCTGAAGAGAAGAACAGACAGTCCCTGAAACAATATGGCGCCTAAGAACACCACTGCAACCTCCAAGAAGACGGGTTCCTTTAAGGAGCATGCTAGATCGGAAGGTCCCAGCGTTCAAGATCGTGAAACTGAGCCTAGAGTCGTGCTCGAGGATGTAGCTCCAGAAGTTGAAGAGCTCCAGGAGGCCATGAGCGCATTCCAGGAGGAGATGGCTCAGTTCAACGCCAGGCAGGAGGCATTTGCTGAGGAAATGGCTAGGCAGAATGTCGCATTCGAGCAGCAGAAACGGGAGATGGACGCTAGGAGTGAGGAGATCCGTCGACAGCAGGAGGAGGCCGACAGGCGACATCGCGAAGCTGCACTAGCTCTTGAGGCAGCTACGCAACTGACCCGAGCCAATGCCCAGGCGGCACCTGGAGTGGCAGCCACCCCAGAGGCAAGGACCACAGAAGCTGGTCGTAAGAAAACTGATAGACCAGGCAGGGGTGGTGGTAACCCACCTGGTCATGAGGAGGATGGAGTCCGATCATGCACTGCCTCAACTCAAAAGGGGAACTCCAAAACCCCCTCAAAGAGTCACCGATCAGAGACTTCCAGGTCAGGGAGTCATAAGTCAGGCAGTAAGAAAACACCTTCTGAGCAGGAGCACAATAGAGCTCCTCGTGGCAATGAGACTTCCCACTTCAAATATGGGCATGGGCGTGATGAAGCTGACAGTCATCACACCAACCGTTCGAAGGAGAAGAATAATAACCAACGAGGAGGAGAGGATCGACCAGCTCAAACAGGAAAGCCACCACGACATCCCAACCAGCGCAATGGCAAGGAGCACGCTCCACCCAGCAGACCTTCCGAGAAGACTCGGAGTACGGTGTTCGACCGGTTGGGAAAGAACACTGCTCAGAAGGACCTGAGGGACGTCATTGATGATAGAAGGAGGACCGGCCCGGTTGAAGGGCAAGAGCCAATCCGTCCTACCAGTCGAGTAGAAATACTCGATGATGGTTTGCCGGATAGGAGTGCCCGACCAGGCGGTCCCGAAAGTGAGTCCCCAGCAGTGGCCCCAGGCATCCAAGCCCAGCTTGATGCTTTGACAGCGGTAGTCCAGAGTTTGTCAAAACAACCAGCTGCGAATTATCCGGTAGACCACAGGAGTGGTAGCCCTTTTTGTGCTCGAATTAGAGCAGCTCAACCACCAAAGAAATATAAAGCACCGGTACTGCCAGTTTATACAGAAAAGGCAGACCCGGTAAGACACGTTGGGAAATTTGAAGATCAGATGGAGCTGCTCGGGGTGAGTGATGACTACCGCTGCAGAGGCTTCCCCACCACGTTGTCAGACACTGCCCAGGAGTGGTACTGGAAATTCAAACCAGACTCCATCACCTCTTGGGAGAGTTTTAGGAAGGAGTTTTGTAGGCAGTTTAGTACTGCCCGAACCCCTCCTGTTTATGCCAATCACTTGGTGGATATTAGGCAGGGTAAAGATGAGTCCCTCAAGAACTACATTCAAAGATTCATGAGAGAAGCTAACCGAGCTACCGCGGTTGGAGATGAGGGGAAGATGGTGGCAATCTCTTCCAGTATTATCTATCGAAGTCCTTTGTGGGACAGCATCCATCGCCATCCAATTTCAACTTTACAGCAGTTTTTAGACCGGGCAGATAAGTATATGAAGTTGGACGATGCAATTGAGAAGGGAGAAAATGGATTGAATAATCCAAGCGGGTCAAATGATCCCCCCAAGAATGGTGGGAATGATCAGAATGGCGGTAAGAAACGTGGGAATAACGGATCTGACCGCCACAATGAGAAGAAGGCTAAGTCGGGACCAAACGACAAGCCAACGAAGTATGAACCTTGATTTACCAACTACACCACTCTATCGGCGAGCCGAGCAGAGATCTATTTGGCTAGTCATCAAGAGGTCCCTTACCAGAAACCCCCACCAATCAAGAAGGAGATGAGTAAAAGAGATATGAACAAATTCTGTCGCTTCCATGGAGACTATGGTCATGACACGAATGAGTGTAGTCATCTCAAAGATGAGATAGAGTTCCTCCTCCAGTCGGGGAAGCTAAAAAAGTACCGAGCGGAGAAGACCCAAGGAGAGGGGAGCAACAATAATCCTGGGTTCAAGCGGCAACGGTCCCCACCTTTGCAACCTGAACCTATGGACTTCATACTAGATACTATATGTGGAGGACCACATCTTGCTGGAGACAGCAACAAGGCGAGGGAGAGGTATGCTCGCACCCTTCGTCATGAGTTGGGTGCGGCATCCACCTTCGAAGTTATGACAGTGGAGGAGCGACCAACAAAGAACCAAAGATATGAAAGTGAGTCCCTCACTTTCACTGAAGAAGATGCTAAACACGTGAGGTATCCTCACAATGACCCTCTTGTTGTGACAGTCCAAATTACTAATATGAAGGTGAAGAGGTGTCTAGTAGATACAGGGAGCTCTGTAAACATTATCTATAAGTCCTCCTTCGAGAAAATGAAGCTATCTGTCAATGACTTGAAGCTGTGCTCTCAAGTCATTTATGGTTTTACTGGAGAAGGATTGTCACCAGCTGGGACAATCAAGTTACCAGTCACGACGGGGGAAGCTCCCAAGCATGAAACCTTAATGACTGAGTTTTTGATTGTTGACTGCCCGGCCGCCTACAATGTGGTTATTGGTCGACCACTACTCACCAACTTGCATTCGGTAGTTTCAATCTGGCACCTTTCCATGAAATTCCCGACCAGTGCTGGCATAGGCTGTGTCCAAGGAGACCAAAGGGAGGCTAGGGAGTGCTATAATGCCTCGGTAGCCAAGGCGAAGAAAGGGGCCAAGGAGAACAACATGATTGTATGTGTTGAGAGAGAGGAGGTAGACAAGATGGATGTAGACCAGAGTCTTGCAGTAGTGACCGATGAAGAGATGTTAGAGGAGTGTGGCCAGGAGAGCACTCTTGGTTTAGAAGAGCAGAAGACCCCATCCAGTGATGAAGTCACCAAATAGGGCGTTGCCCAAAGCGAGGGAAGGGACTTTGATCCTCACTTTGGGGATTATGAAAGTGATGTAGGACCGTCCGAGGAGTTAGAGGAGGTCCTTATAGATGAAAATGACCCAACGAGAGGGGTCAAAATTGGGAAAAAGTTGAAAGCAGAGGTGAGAGCACAGCTGATAGAATTCTTGCGAAGAAATCAAGATGTCTTCGCCTAGTCTCACAAGGATATGGTGGGTATTTCACCAACTGTGATCAGCCATGTGCTCAACGTGGATGAAAGTTATCCAGCGGTGCAGCAGAAGAGGAGATTGCTTGACAAGGATCGAGCAAAGGCACTTAAGGAGGAGGTAGAGCGGCTAAAGGAGAATGGGTTTATCAGAGAGGCATACTACCCTGCTTGGGTGTCAAACCCAGTGTTGGTGCCCAAACCCAATGGAAAGTGGAGGACTTGTGTAGATTTTACTGATCTAAACAAAGCATGCCCGAAGGATTGCTTTCCTTTACCGAGAATAGACCAGTTGGTAGATGCAACCTCTGGTCATGAAACCTTGTCCTTTATGGATGCATATTCGGGGTACAACCAGATCAACATGCATCCTCCTGATGAAGAGCATACCAGCTTCCGAATAGATATAGGGCTATACTGCTATAGGGTCATGCCCTTCGGATTGAAGAATGCAGGAGCTACCTATCAGCGCTTGGTGAATGGTATGTTTCGTGACTTAATCGGCAAGAGCATGGAGGTGTACGTAGACGATATGCTGGTGAAGTCAATGGAAGCTGAAGGGCATGTGCGAGACTTAGAGGAGTGCTTTGCAATACTAAGGAAGTACAACATGAAGTTAAACCCCCTCAAGTGTTCGTTTGGAGTGGGTTCTGGAAAATTTCTGGGGTTTATTGTGAACTCCCGAGGAATAGAGGCAAACCCAGAGAAGATCAAGGCCCTCGTTGAAATGAAGTCTCCAGCTAAAATAAAGGATGTGCAAAGCTTGATTGGGCGAATTGCAGCTCTAAGCAGGTTCGTTTCGAAATCAACGGACAAGTACGTCCTGTTTTTTAACCTGCTTAGAGGAGGCAAGAAGTTTGAGTGGACTGCAGAATGTGAACAAGCTTTCCAAGCCATAAAGGAGCATTTGGCCCAACCTCCTGTTCTTTCTAAGCCAGTTGATGGAGAAGACCTATTTCTGTACCTAGCAGTCACGGAGCATGCTGTTAGTGCTGCCTTAGTACGAGAGGAAGATAGAGTGTAGCACCCGGTGTATTATGTTAGCAAGCGATTGATAGGAGCGGAGTCCCGGTATCCCATGATCGAGAAGTTGGCTTACTGCTTGGTACTTGCATCACGAAAATTGCGGCCATACTTCCAAGCACACCCCATTAAGGTCCTTACTGACCAGCCTCTACGCCAAGTCTTACAGAAGCCGGAGTCGTCTGGTCGGCTACTTAAATGGGCGGTTGAGCTAGGCCAATTTGAAATCAAGTACCAGCCGAGGACTGCTATTAAAGGTCAAGCTTTGGCAGATTTCATCGCTGAATGTACCGGAATCACTGATGTTCTCGACCAGCAAGAGAGTGTAACTGGGTAGAAAGAAGAAATCCCTACTTGGCAACTTTTTGTTGATGGGTCGTCGAATGAGCATCATTCAGGAGCTGGGATTATATTAGTCACACTAGAGAAGCACCGAATTCATTGTGCACTGAGATTCAGATTTAGTGCTTCTAACAATGAGGCGGAATATGAGGCCCTCCTAGCAGGCTTGTGACTGGCTAGAGATGTACGTGCCCGGTCGGTGGAAATAAATAGCGATTCCCAATTGGTGGTCTACCAAGTATTGGGGGAATACCAGGCAAGGGGCCTACGCATGGTGGCATACTTGAACAAGACCAAAGATCTGCTGGCACAGTTCAAGGAGTATACCATCAAGCTAGTACCACGGGAGCATAATTCTAATGCAGATGCTCTAGCAAAGCTTGCTAGTGCAAAAGATGCCGAAACTCTGAATATAGTACCAGTAGAATACTTGGCGGAGCCAAGCATTGATAATCAAGAGGCCATGCCGATCACGGTAGTCGACACCTGGATGACTCCCATCATTGCTTCTCTTGAGCAAGGGACCCTCCCAGTAGAACGTAATGAAGCAAGGAAGATTATGAGGCAAGCTGCTAGGTACACCATGGTGGATGGGGTGTTGTATAGAAGAGGGTATTCCTTACCTCTACTCAGGTGCATAACACCCGACCAGTCAAAGAGTTTATTAGCTGAGGTGCATGAAGGGTTTTGTGGAGATCATACTGGGGGCAGAGTCTATCTAAAAAGATCTTGAGGCAAGGATTTTTCTTGCCTACCATGAACGAGGACTCTATGGAATACGTGAGGAGGTGTGACAAATGCCAAAGATTTTCTAAAGTGCCCAGAGCGCCCCCAAATGTCTTGAAGCAAATGCAAAGTCCATGGCCTTTTGTAGTGTGGGGTATTGATCTGATTGGGAAGTTGCCCAAAGGAAAAGGAGGAGTACAGTTTGCAGTGGTGGCAGTAGATTATTTCACTAAGTGGACTGAGGCCGAACCATTAGCCACAATCACATCGAAGAAAGTGTTGGACTTTGTGGTTAAGAACATAATATGTCGCTATGGTCTACCTAAAAAGATAGTGTCAGACAACGGCACCCAATTTGACAGTGACATATTTACCGATTTTTGCACTCGGCATGGCATCACAAAAAGTTTCTCCTCGGTAGCCCATCCGCAAGCCAATGGGCAGGTTGAAGCGGTAAACAAGACACTGAAGGACACTCTGAAAAAGACTCTGGAGCGAGCTAAGGGTGCTTGGGCGGAGGAATTACCAGAAGTCCTTTGGTCATATAGGACTACTGCTCGGACAGCAACTGGACATCCCCATTTTCTTTGGCATATGGGTATGAGGCCATGATACCTGTGGAGATAGACCCCCCATCTCATAGAAGGACCATGTACAACCAAGAGGAGAATCATCAGTTGCTAGCAGAATCCTTGGACTTCCTCGAGGAGAGAAGAGAGGAGGCAAACCTGAGAGTTGCTGCTCACCAGCAAAAAGTGGCGCGCTACTTCAATTCCAAAGTGCGAGATCGAAAGTTCCAGGTCGGAGATTTGGTCCTAAGAAAGGTGTTTGTTAGAGACCCAACAACTGGTGTGCTAGGACCAAACTGGGAAGGACCGTATCAAATTGAGCAAGTCTTGCCACCCGACACCTACAAGTTTGCTCGGTTAAATGGAGAGCTGATCAGGAACTACTGGAATGGCGAGCACTTGAGGAAATATTATCAATAAATACTGCTTGCAGAGTAGTAGCTTTGTATCACGTGCTTAACTTGTTATTTAAGTTTTTTGTTTGTGAACTGGTTATTTGCTACCCAGTCACATTATTTTGAACAATGTTATTTTGTTTGGAACTCGTTGTTAGACACGTTTTGTCATTTATTATTACGAGTAATAAAAGAGATCACGCGCAGCGTGGTCGAATCTTGCTACAAATTTTGCATATGTGTTGATTATTCTTGCTTGGCAGTGTTCAACTGTCATTATGATTTGAACAAAACAGGTCTTCTAAAAACTAAGTGTAAATATATACTGGACAGTGTTCAACTGGTCGGTATCATGTGATGAATGACCAACGTTTAAATAATGTTTTTGTAGTGGTCAACTACTGAAATATGTTTGTATATTTTATGTGTTTCACGAGTAGTAACTGCTCGGACAAATTCGGTCAAGTAGCAAGTGATCAAGGATTTTTCAACCCTCAATCACTTGGGGGGCACATAGGGTATACTGGTTTGTACTTCAACACAGGCAATAAGAGCACGAACAAAGATATCTATTTTTGGGCTGACTTGTAAATTTGGAAGTCTAAAAAGGCTATTAAGCTAACTTGTTTGAAAAAGCTTAAGTAACTTAGAATTTTAAAAAAATTTAAGTTAGAAATAGATATTCGTGTAATAATATAAGTTATGCTCATAAAAAGTTAGAGCAAGAAGAGCATGAGGAAGTATATTTAGTATGGACTTATGAAATGTTTAGAATTTCTAAGTTAGAAAACTAAATACTCATGTGAAATTTAAGGCATATAGGAACTTTACTATTCACAATAAAGACTTAAAAGTTTAGAGCTAAGTCAAAAAAGAAAAGTAAAGTGCAAGTGTCAAATTGCTCAATCACACGAGCAAAAGTATACAAAATAAAACAAACTATGATAAAAACTAGTAAGACTACAACTAGTCATGCAGGTGTGCTCTAGCAGGATGAGGAGTCACTGGCGTGCTACTCTGGTGGGTTGATCAACCCCCTCCTCGGCTTCAGCTGCTCCTCTTGCTCGGAATGATAATGTAGAGGAGGCTGGTGTAGGGCCAGGAGGATTGGCAGCTTCCTCAGCAGCCCTTGCTTCACATCTAGCAAGCTCCTCTGCCTGAACCTCCTTGGTGAAAAAATCGAGCTTGAGAGGTTTATTCAGTTTCCAGACCTGATAAAAGCAGTCGAAGCTAGCCTCCTCGTAGCGAGATAAATCAAACTCCTTCTCTTGTTTCAACTCTTCATTCTCGCTGATTAGTCCCTCATTCTCACGAGCTAACTCCTTATTCTCAAGGGTCAGCTTCTCCAGTTAAGCGGTCAAGGACTGGTTGGTTTGAACTTACTGCTGATTCTCATCAGATAGTCTCCTAAGAGACTCATTCCATTCAGCCATGGTCTTCTCTGCCTGCTCCAACTTGGATTTGGAGTCTTTTTCTGAGGCAGTTAGAGTCTCTACTTTAGCTTGGGCCTCCACCAGTTGATCATTCAGTACCTTGATCAACTCCTTGTAATCAACTGACTGCTGCTGGGCATGACAGAAGGTCATAAGCGTCTGCATGAAAAACAAAAAGTCACTACAAAGCATTAACGTAAGTAACAATCTATCTTATGGTGGAGTACTTACGTGTGTCAGCTGAGCAATCCCTCTATCTAGGACAACATCGACACTAAGCCGAGGAAGAGATTCAAAGCTTTGAATCGTTGATGCATCGCGGAGGGTCTGATCAGCTGATCCCCTGAGCTTGGTATCAGCAGCTCGAAGTGCCTCGCTCGGGCCTGACGGGCCTGGGGGAGTTAGGCTCGCTGATGGAGGAAGTGATGAAGGAGTTAACGGTGGGAGTGTAGTCGATGCCTAGACCAGGCGCAGTATGCTCCACCAGGCCTATTGGCTCTCTGGTGAGAGCCCGGGCATATCACGTTCGCCCCACTCAAACCCAAAGCCTCGATGTGTTTGTGGAACGACCCGGGATTAAGCTTTGAAGCTTGGGCAGTGAACCAGGAAGGTTCTTCTTCTCTCCCCTTCCGTTGCTTTTGAACGGCCAAGTTCTGAATCACGGTGGAAAACTTCTGAGAGGTTTCTCCTGAAGGAGTTGCAGTGCGGGCGTGACTGCGCTCCACCACCTTCTGCACCGCTCTGCGGGCAACTTGTGGATCTTGGTCCTGGGGAAGTCTGTTGGATTTCTTCACCCTCATTGTCGACTGTGAATCTTGTTGAAGAAACTGTTCCTCGTGGAGAAGGTACAAGGCTGAGCAGGGAAGGATCCGCTTGAAGCGACGAAGGCGATCCTTGGGGGTGCAACTGGTGGAAGAGTGTGATGAGGAATCGCTGTTCTGAGGAGTCTCGATTGACTGCGGGATGGATGTGTCGGAGTCCGTATGGTTGTCACCTCCCCTATAATCAAAGCGATTCATCTACAAAAATAAATAAAAAACGGGGAGGTGAGTAACCATACAGAAAAAATTCAACAAGAACAAAATTTATTTTTACACTTAGAAAAATTTATCTAAGTGATAAAAATATAGCACACATGGAAAAAAATAATCTTAGTGCCTAAGAGTGCCTAAAGGTGCCTAAAAAGTACTTGAAATATCTAAGGTCACTAAAATCAGCATGAATGGAAAATTTTGGGGTTGTCCGAAGAGGCTAGCACCCATGTGTGCGTGTGTGCATGCCAAGGAGCTGTGTGTGTCCAAGTGGACACTTGGGTCCGAGGAGCAAGGTTCGTCCGAGGAGATGAAGAAGGCCGAGGGGTTTAAATGTGGTCCGATCGGACCACATGCTTGATCCGAGGAGGGGTTGTGCCTGGTACATCCGCTCGGATGCCTAAACACCCAAGAAGACGCGTCCGAGGAGTATAAATGTGGTTCGAGGGAATGTCCATCTGAGCAGCTGCCACTTAGGTCCGAAGAGCCTAGCCCCGTGCGAGTCCGAGCCATGCACCTCCGAGGAGCCCAGCACCAAGCAGCCCATGATGTCCGATCGGACATGGGCGTCCGAGGAGTATAAATGTGGTCCGATCGGACCACATGTTTGCCCAGAATTTTAAGTGGCCTATCGGCCACTTCCTTAATCTACCTATTTTTCATACCCCAACTCTAACCATAAAACCCAAACCATAAGAGCAAAGCCCTAGATTCCCTAGCATAAACACATTTCTTCATCCATACATACAAAAACTAGATCAAAACATGGAAGTGGAAAAGTTTTTTCATGTTCTTGAAAACCCTCTATGCTATCAAAAACCCCAAAACCCATAATCATGATTTATACCAAATTAACCTATTTTTCTTGAAATTCCTATGAAATTAAAAGTGATGTTGGGTTACCCATAGCACAAACATCCTCAAAACCCAATAAACCAACACATTATACAAGTATTCATATGAGATTCATGAACAAACCCAACAAAAAAGCTATCAATGGGTTTCGGCCATGGCATGGGTTTTCATGAATTTTTTTGAAAAATAACCACAATGTAAATACATGGAGAAGAAGACTTACTCAAGGTTGGAGAACCTTTGACTTGCTTGGAAATTTCTTGAAGAGATGGAGAGCTTCCCTTGAAGTCCTTGAAGATTCGGCCAAAGAGAAGAGAAACCTTGGAGTTTCGGCCAAGAGAGAAGAAAGAAGAAGAGAGGTTTTTAAAAAATGTGATTTGCTTGTGTGAAGAAAAATGTGTAAAAGTGGGGTTATTTAAAGGGAAAAAAGTGGGGCTTATTGTTTATTTTTGGACCCTTGGCATTCCGGGGCTATTTTTTCTCCCCACGATCATGGACAGTTTTTTTGCAGTAATCGTGGCCTATAAGTTGTGGTCTACTGCATGGGGGAAGATGAACAGTTATTTTTTATATAATGCCGTCAACTGTGGAGAAAAAGTTTATTATGTGAATATCATATAACAAACTTGGGGGGCAAATGTTATTCTTAAATTTGAAAATGATGATGTGGCAATAAAATTGACATGTGGCATGAATTAGTTGGGTGATCTGGCTTAGCAGTAGCCCAATGCATCAGTGAAGAGTTTGGACTGCTTGAGAGATGTCATAACCAAGCCAAATGCACCCTAGGGGAATACTTGGGCGAAGGTGTGCCCGGTCGGACCTTGGTCCAAGGATGGCATTCCAAGTGATTGTCTCGGACCTTTGTCCGAGGAGTGTCCAAGTGATTGGCTCGGACCCTAGTCCGAGGAATGCCCCAAGTGATGGGCTCGGACCCTAGTCCGAGGAGAGGCCACAAGTGATTGGCTCGGACCCTAGTCTGATAAAAGGCCATAAGTGATTGGCTCAGACCCTAGTCCGAGGATAGGCCACAAGTGATTGGCTCGAACCCTAGTCCGAGGAGAGGCCACAAGTGATTGGCTCGGACCCTAGTCCGAGGAGTTCCCTAAGAGATGGGTTCGGACCCATGTCCGAGGAGAAGCCTCATGCATGGCTCGGACCTTAGTCCAAGGAGAGCCAAGGAAGGTATGGCTCGGACCTTAGTCCGAGGAGAGCCAAGGAGGGTGGTTCAGACCTTAGTCCGAGGAGAGCCAAGGAGAGTGTGGCTCGGACCTTGGTCCGAGGAGAGCCAAGGAGAGTGTAGCTCGGACCTTGGTCCGAGGAGAGCCCAAAAGATGTGTGGCTCGGACCTTAGTCCGAGGAGGGCCAAAAGATGTGGCTCGGACCTTAGTCCGAGGAGAGCCAAGGAAGGTGTGGCTCGGACCTTGATCCGAGGAGAACCAAGGAGGGTGTGGTCGGATCTTGGTCCGAGGAGAGTAAGGGGTATGGTCCATATGCATGTGTCCAGCATGCATATGTCCGATCAGAAGAAGATATTCATCAAACAAATGGACCAGACTACGTCAAATTCCCAGAAACGGCTTCAGCAAGAATCGATCTGGGCATCGCGGGAATCTATCATTCCTCACTCAAATTGAGGAATCTGTTGTATTTTGAATTTTTTGTGTAATTTAAATATTATATAAATAATAGAATATCCCGATCCTAGGGGGATATCAGTTTAGGATCCCAAGCCTATAAATAGAGGGTGAATGGGATCAGAAAATGACATTTGGCAATTTGAGATTTGGTCTGAGTTCTAGAGAGAGAAAGTACGTTTTCCTTGAGAGAGAACCCTTTTTGTATTCCTGAAAATTTACACTGAAGAAACTCAGTTGACACTGGTTCATTTGATCTTGAGTGTAGATAAAGTAATAAAATCTCTAAGTGGATTAGGCTATTACCGACTGAACGGGGCTGAACCACTATAAAATCTTGTGTGTTATTTACTTTTCTTGATTAAACTGTCTGTGTCGTTTAAATTCTCTTGAAGGTTTGTCGTTTTTGACGTTCTCACGTCGTTGGCTAAAAACACAGTCAACAAGGGAGAATGGATTTGGTGGACTGCGTGAATGATTTGAGGACGAAGTTGTTTTTAGTCATTTCAATTATATTTTCTATGTATTTTCCACACCTGATCTTGTAACGAATTTATTTATAATTTAAGATATGTTTTATTTTCAAACAATGGGTACCCATATCCTACCCCGAATTTTTATGTATTTTAACCTTTGCTTTACAGTTTTTAATAAAGTTATGACTATTTCGTATGTATGTTTTCTTAAGATTAGTGTCTATGTATAGTAGTTATTAATAGTCCAAAGTCTAGAATTAGTTGGGTCATTACAGTGCGTATTTGTAATTTATGTTTAAATATTTATAAAGAGACATGTTAGTATGATATAAGTCATATTTGTTGACAATTATGTGAAATTATATTGAAATATAATTATGAAAATATTTGTCAGATGTTAATAGGTTTTATCCTATATTATTGTTAGTATGTGATTTGTGAATAAAAGAATTGTTTGAGAATTTAAAATTTTCTCATTTAAGATGAGCATCTCATTTTATGAGATAAGAAAAGATGAACCTAAGGGGGTTACATTTTTTAATGGTTGTGTCTTGCTATTGCAAGAAAAATGAATCAAGGTGGGTTCAAAAATTGTGGGATGACATATTGACTCAATAAACTTGAAGTTTAGAGTGTGGTCAAATGAAATTTATTTGAGAATTATTTAGTGACAATAATTCTTAAATATTCAATGTATCAATGAGGAGACATTGTAAAATTGGAGAAACAATTTTGAAACTTTACACCAATAGTGAATAGATTAAAGTGAATTTTATTCATTTTGGTTAAAGATGTTGATATGTTTAAATTAATCTCAAAGAGGAGATAATTTTAAACTAAAACATAAGAAATTAAAGTGTTTAAATAAATCAATGAGGGTTTATTTTCTTTGATTTAAAGTCTTTAAAAAAAATTGACATCTTCAAATTGATTTTGATGAGAAAATCAATGGATGTAAAATTTGTTTTTTTAAAAGAATCTCAAAGAGACTCTTAAGAAATACACAAAAGTTGTTTAAGTGATTTTGAGATTATTTAGACAACTGAAAATGAAAATTAATGATTATTTGTTTGAGAAATTTTCACATGACATTTGTGTTCACATATTTTATTTTGTGAAATATATAAAAGAAAGCAATAAAGTGAAAGTTATTTTCAAAGAAGTGTGTCTTGCTTTTTGCCAGTAATAAATCAAGATAAACATTGAGGTTTTTTATCTTGATCTATTGAGAGTTTATCATGTGGCTTAGAAGACTCATGATGAACTTTGAGAATCATAAGTCTAGATTTATCTTTGAGGATAAATGACTTAATAAAAATGAAGAAATTTCTTCTTAAAAGTGATTATCACTATGGGAGAAATGTGGGGGTGATGCTCCAAAAGTTAATCAATTCATTTTGTTGATAATAATTGATTAATTTGGTCATCCTATAGGTGATTTGGAATTCCACATTCTAAATCACATTGACTATATGTGTATAGAATGAACAAATCTAGACATGTTTGGTGTCTAAAGTTATTGTTTGTAATATTTTGATTCAAGCAAGAATCAATTTAAAACATAAAGGAGAATTATAGAAACAAAGAGGTTTCTAGAATTAATATTCAAACGTTTATCTTGGATATTGAACTATAAAATAGTGGGGGTGTTGACTATGGTCAAATCACTAGTTTAAAGGGGTAACTATTTTAATCAAACTATGGCTAGCAACAAAGTTTGAATAAAATAATGAAGAGTGTCTAAGTATGCATACATGAGAAAAATGATTCAAATGGAATCATTTCTACATCTCAAGGGATGAGACTTAGACTCCCTATAGAGATTCACGGTTGATGGTAACCTATCTTAATACTAGTAACCAAACTAGCATTGGGTTCAATAGGTAATAACAAGTCAATCAAGTGAATAGTAGTAGTAGTACTCAAATTTTGTCCTATCTGAGATATGAGTACTAGTGTGTTACTAAAATGAGGCTTAAAACCGAAAGATTTTTTAATAGAACTCGGTCTTGAAAAGACAAGTATTTTAGGGTAACAAAATGCTATAAGAGTTCTACCTATATAGACCTAGGGGTGGTGCCGCCCCTCATGAAAATTGGGAGTCATTCTCAAGAAAAGTCTATGAATGGAATGTGCACATGGCCATTAACGGTGCAAAAGCGAGACAATGAGGTCTCAAGTGAACATAGCAAAGGTGTGTGTGTTATCACCAGTTTGTTATCAAGGGATAGTGGTTCAATGATTTGGCAACAAAAATTTCAACAAACTTTGTGGTAATTACACTAAGGTAAAAATCAAGTCGAAAGACATTTTACTTTATGCACCAATGTAAAGGTTTCTATAGAGAGTGATTATTTAATCAAGTGGGGGAATATTATATTTTATATAATATTTGATTGATTAAATAAGTGTTACAATAGATAAACTATTTAATCTAGTGGGGGAATGTTATATTATTTATAATATAATGTAATATTATATTATTTTATAATATAATGTTTTAGATTAAATAAATATGACAAAGAGTATCACATATTGTAACATATAATAGAGAGTTACATTATTTAGATATATGTGAAATATCCAAATATGTAACATATTTGGTGTTACAAATTCAATCACAAATTTGTAACTTCCAAATATTACCCATCATTGTGTAGATTTGTTGTTACACAATATTGAGATGAATTTCTTAAAGCCATATGTGAAATGGTTGTTAGAGATGTGATTTTAACTCCCATAATGTGTATGAAAGTTACAAAATCAAGTGGGAATGAATTTGGAATGTTTTGGCAAATTTAGAAAATTGGTTGCTGAAAAAACATCTTGGGCTGCGGCCAGTGTTTTTCACGCCGCGACCCAAGAGGAAGAAAACATCATGGGCCGCGGCCAGTGTCTTTCAGGCCGCGGCTCAAGTGGCTGACAACATTTTCCAAACTTCAGTTTTATCCAATTTTGAACGTTTCCAACAGCCAAGTAACTCTCAAATCTCTATTTTAATTCCATAAACATCCAATTAATCATTGGTAACAGCCATGGGGGTTGGTGGAATTTGAAATTCAAAGGGTGTCTCAAAAACTCTATAAATATGAGCCTAATGCTCACTTGTATGACACACAATTTTCCATCCACAAAGCACTTGGCTGGAAAATACACCATAGAGGCTTGATGATTCGAGAGAGCTATTTCCTAGAGAGATCCCTTAGTGCTTAGAGAATAGGGGAAAATAAGCTTTTGGACAAAGGTTTTGAACCTTGTTCAAGTTGGTGATCCCCACCACTCTACACTTTGGTTGTGTGAGAGTTTGCTCTTTTTATTGGTTTTATTTTCATTCTTTTGATCTTGTTGATCTTATTTACTTGTATTATTATTGTTTTGAGTTTGTAATCTTCTTCTTCTACATCTTTCTATTTACTTGTATTTTGAGCAATTGAGTTGTAATATTTATTTAATCAATATTATCTTGTCTATTGTATTTTTGCATAGAGTTGTATTTTGGTTCTTACATATTTCCATTGAGTATAAAAATATATTCTCTAACAAGTTATACTCGACACGAGGGAGGTCTGTCTATCTTACGCGACAATGGGAGTGTCCCACCTAACCAAGCTCGAACTTGGAGGGACAACAACCCATCAAATGCGTACAATAGGATGGGAGTTGGTGAACAACCCCCAGCTAACCTAGAGACCAAAGACCCAAACCTCGAATGATTGGCCTTGATGAAGGAGCAGATGAAGAAGCTCTTATCTAGAAAAAGGGATTGATGATTGTGACTGTGATAAGGAACTCGAACCTTTCGCTCCGAACACTGCAGCAACTGCGTATCCTATTGGCTTCAAGATGCCAAACATGCCATCATTTGATGGAAACACAGATCTATCTGACCACCTCGGGATGTTCAATACGTTGATGATAGCCCAAAATGTCGGATTTGACCTAAGGTGTATTCTATTCCCCACGAATCTGATCAGGCTTGCCAGATAGTGGTTCAAGAAGTACAAAAAACATTCGATAAGCTCTTGGAAGAAGCTGTCTTTCGAGTTCAAGAGAGCGTTCCAAGGTTCAAAGGAAACTCGTGTGAAGGCAGAATCATTGGCCAACATGAAATAACAACCTAGTGAGTCCCTAAAAGCATATCTGAGCAGATTCGCCAACGTCGCAGCACGAGCTAGAGACGCTGATGATAGCTCCAAGCTTATGGTGATGAGAACAGGAACCCTGGTGGGAGGCGAACTATGGCAAAAGCTCCAGCAAAAAGGGGTTAAAAGTGTAGATAAGTTCTTGGCCTGAGCTCAGGAGTGGATAAACTTGGAATAGGCGCGATCTGCTGCCGCAAGAACCAGCTAGGCCCCTATCCAACCCGCTGGAGCGGTGACAGGTGTTGCAACTACGGCTCAACTTGTTACCCAGAATAACCAAGCGGGGAACAATACGAGGAAAGTGAATGGTGAGGGCGACCATAACAACACGAAGAAGAACAAGTCCAGGTAAAAATTCAAGCTCGTTTATGCCACCTACGCTGACCTAACGGATACACGGGAACATATCATCCTAAATAACTCTAGTCACCTTCCGTGGAAGAAACCAGAGCCATTAAGGCATCAGGGCAAAGAGTGATCCCTCAAAGTTTTATTGATACCACTATGGCATCGGTCATAATACCGATGATTGCTGACAACCGAAGGATGAGATCTAGACTCTCATTCGTGCTGGATCGTTAGCCCAGTACACCCAAAATCAAGTTTCTCCCAATCAGTCTACCAGGTAGAATTCTCATCCATCTCTGGAAGCTCTAGTAGGTCAGCCGAGGACTCAGACGAATCAGATGAATCAAAATCAAGTTGAACCTTCCCCAATAGTAGGAGGAGATATAACTAATATTTCCAGAGGACCTCATTTAGCGAGCACGGGCAATAGATCCCAAAGTTAGCACGAGTTTAATCACTCAGCTAGGGGTACAGTTGGCAGATGAATATATGGAGAAGCACACAAGTAGAACATCTAGGTAATAACGATGTGAGCAGCTCGAGTTGGGACTTGGTAATACGACATTCAGGTTATTATCAGGCCGCCTCTTAGGATAACAGTCAAGTTTGAGATATATAGTGGCCAGATCCCCCTTTTGGATGCTCTGATGTTAATCCGAGCTAGGGTTCGAATAATCTTTGATCACCATCTCGATGAAGATATTCAACTCATGGAAACCTAGTCAGAAGGCATACTGAAGGACCCCGAGAGACTTGGAGGCTCTTTATACGCTCATTAAGTCCCAGGCTGTATTGCACATTTATCATTTATTATCCGAGATAGCAGGAGTATATTATGTTATAGAATCGTATCCCAATGTAAATGAGAATAATATGTATTAAATGTATACCATATTTATGCACACGGTTACCCAAACCTGTCTACAAAATTTCACTATAAATACCAGGGATAATTGACAGGGGAAGGGACCACCTTTTTGTATTACTGAAACTCTGCAAAAATTGTGAGAGAAAAGCAATAATAGTGTCTCGAGGACTAGGTGTTTGTTAACCACTAAACCACGTAAAAATTGTGTGTGTACGAAAGGGTTCTTATAAGTTCATCACGATTTACAAATAAGCATTATTATTCTTATTAGATTTATAAATCTATTATTGGCGAAAAACCACATCAACACTCATGAATCAACTTAAAGTACTTACAGTGTAGGAAATATCTTGTCTTGTACAGCTCATCAAGTATATTAGACTACCTACCACTCTAGCATACTCCGCTTAAGAGACACTGTCGCCTTTATTCTTCGACAGATGATGACTTATGTCAATTGGTGTTCTGGACACACCAGAATCCTTTTTACCAAATTTGTCAAGAATCTTGTCCACATAGTGTGACTGACTCAAACTAAGTCCAATTGGCGTCCTTGTAATCTTTATTCCTAAAATTACATCATCTAGACCCATGTCCTTCATGTCAAACCTTGAGTTCAACATATCTTTGGTAGATTTTACCATTTGTTGGTTGCTTCCGACAATGAGTATATCATCTACATACAAACAAAGAATAATATATCCATTGTTTGTATTTTTGATATAAACACATTTGTCACACTCATTAATTTTGAAGCCATTTATCATCATGACTGTAATGCCCTGGTTACCCCAAGACCGTTATGGTGAACATTGAACCATGAATTTAACTTGCTAATCGAGTTCTTTGGTTAAAAACGTGCTTCTAGGTGTTATTAATAGGTTAAGGTGGAAAACCAATCAAAAGGAAAGAATATGTTTTATTTAAAACATAAAACTGTTCATGGGCCCATAAAAACGTATACAAGTTATTTACAATGCAAAATGGTCATTACTGATTAAAATTTACAACCCGCCGATCTAAGCGGCAAAAATAGGGTAAACCCCCTAGTTCCCCTGAGAAATCCTTGGCCGTGGTGGTCAAGCGGCCGCATATGTACACATCACCACCTAAGCTCTCCACTCAAGGCTGAGTGAGCTTTTCTTTCCCTTTACATGCACCACATAGCACCCATGAGCCAAAGCCCAGCAAGAAAACACAATAATGCAAGTATATAATATTAAATGATGATCATGATAATCATATAGAGCTTATAGCCCTAAACAGATGAGTGAATGTCACTTTGTGGTTATATTAACCATGAAGGAGCTTATAGCTCTAGTCAGGTGAGTGATTTAACACTTGAGATTATGGTAAACCATAATGAGTGACTGACGAGCAAGTCACTAACTAAAACAGATGAGTGATTGATGGGTAAGTCACTACGGGGCTTGACACCCATAGCCATGTGACTAAACAGTCACCGGGGCTCGCTGGCCCTGGCTCTAAATGACTAGCCTTTGGCTAGACAAGCGCTTATATTATTCATCGAACTTGAGGTTGGTTCGACATTAATGCTCATTTGAGTCATTCAATGCAGATGTCAATTAGATCTAATCTTTATTGGCTTGCGTTAACACGCTAAATCTGTTCTTGACTTATGAGTCAATCCCATGTGACAAATGCTCAGTACCACTGTCGAACTTGACTAATGAGTCACAACTTCATAGTTGATACTGATACCATTGCAAATTCTGACTATTCAGTCAGTGTCATACAGAAGTGAGCAAGATTTGCTAAGCATTCAATATTCAACCCATGTCCACATTTAAACATTCAACATGCCTCATGAATAATCATGCATGTCACATATGGGGTGCAGTTTTCTTACCTCTGGTTGGAGCGAGAATTAATATAAGAACGACCCTTGAAAACGATTTGTCTTTTAGTTCCTTAGCGGTTACCTAGTCATAACCAATCATGGGATTCCATCAATAAAATGAATAATAAAATGTTCCCGAACCAAGACCTAGCCTTCGGAACATCGAATCCCACTAAACCGGGTAGTAGGATCAATCCCGAGGCCTAAGGTTTGAATCCCTAAGTCAAAAACACACTTTTGGCCAAAATGGCCCTCAAGCGCTGCGACCCTTAGCCAAAAAAACAGAGGCAACCTGCCTCAAGTGCCGCGGCCCTTCCCCAAGCTCTGCGGCCCTTAGGCCCCTTCAGTACCACCTTATTCTTCAACAAGCTTGGGCCGCGGCGCTCTAGAACAGAGCCGCAACCCCACCCAAAACTCAGCCAAAAACCTCTGATTTTCCCCTTCGAACATATTTCAAAACCTTATAAAAACTCTCCCAATATCACCAAGCAATCCCACAAACTGCTTCCACAACTTATCCACCATACAAGCATCAAAACCTAAGCCTTACACCAATCAAAACCTCATCAAATTCTCCATTTTAATGATCAAATTCCAAACCTTAAAACCAGCACAAAAATAGGGCAAGGTACTAGAAGATGGAACTAAAACCTTACCTCAAGCTTACGTTGAATCCTCTTCAATGGCTGAACACTAGTCTAAGACCTCAAGCTTCAATCTCCAAGCTTGAATCCCCAAATTTGTTTCAAAATTCAAAGGAAGGAGAAGAAGAAGATGAAGATCACGAGGGAGGTAACCAAATGCTGTTTTGGTTCTATTTTCTACACCCTTCAGCCCATATACCAATCCTAGGGGCAAAAAGACTAAAATGCCCCTATGTCAAATAAAAGTTTCTAAAGACTCCCATGGGCAAAATTGTCCTTTTCCACCTATCTCGTTAATCATAATTAACGCTCTCCAATTCCCGATATCCTCATATATCAATAATTCATAACCCGTTACCCTTTAATTCCCAGTAACGCTCTAATCACCAAAACACCCCGAGACTCACCCTGAGCCTCGAGCTTAAGCCTGTTATGACCAAACTGATAGTTTATATTCAAAGATCGTCTCATGCCGAATAGCTCAAACAAATCCACATTATAATGTGGCCTCAACAATTAATCACAAGTATGCACCAAAATATACAAATATGCCCTCAACGGGCCAAATTACCAAAGTGCCTTACAATCAAATGTGGACCCACATGCATGCATTTAACATCATATTATAATATAATTCACATAGACATGCATATAATCATTTAATGGCACAATAAAACAATTATGGCCCTCCCGGCCTACTAATCCGACCATTAAACTACATTAGGGATTTTGAGGTGTTACAATGACACTGTCAAAATTTTCATGCCATCGCTTTGGAGCTTGCTTAAGTCCATATAAGGACTTTACCAATTTGCACACTTTCCTTCTTTTCCTGAAGCTACAAAACCCTCGGGTTGTTCCATGTAGATTTCTTCTTCAAGATCCCCATTTAGAAAGGCAGTTGTTACGTCCATTTGGTGGACTTCAAGATTTCGCAATGTGGCAATTTCCAAAATCATCCTTATGGAATTTATTCTCTTCACAGGAGAATACGTGTCAAAGTAGTCATGGCCTTCTTTTTGTTTGTAACCTTTTATTACAAGTCTAGTCTTATACTTATCAATTGTTCCATCTGTTTTCGTTTTTTGTTTGAAAATCCAATTGGACCCTAGAGGTTTACATCCGAGAGGGAGGTAAACAAGTTCCCAAGTGTGATTTTGCATGATGGAATCAATTCGCTTTTTATGGCTTCCTTCCATAAAGGATCCTCAGTAGAGCTCACAACTTCTTTATATGTTCGAGGTTCTGCCTCTACCATATAAGTTAGAAAATCTGGTCCAAAAGAATTTTCTATCCTTGCCATTTTGCTTCGTCTTGGCTATACTTGAACTTCTTCACTCTCCTCTTCTATTTCTTGATCATGGATATTCTCATCCATAGTCTCAAATGTTCATTTAGAAGAACTTGGTCCATCCCCATTAGGTTTGCAAGGAAATACATGTTCAAAGAACAATGCATTTTTGGATTCCATTATTGTATTCTTGTGGATGTCAAGTTTTTTAGACTCATGTGCAAGAGATCGATATGCGTTGCTATTTTGTGCATAGCCAATGAAAATACAGTCAAGAGTTTTAGGACCTATTTTCATCTTCTTTGGTAATGGTACTACCACCTTTGCAAGACACCTCTACATTTTTAAGTATTTGTAAGAAGGTAGCCTACCTTTCCAAAGTTCATAGGACGTCTTTTGTTCTTTCTTTTTTTGGGAATCTTATTTAAAAGATAGTTAGCCGACAAAATGGCTTCACCCCTCATGTTCTGTGGCAATCCAGAACTTATTAACATATCATTCATCATGTCCTTTAGAGTGTGATTTTTTTCGTTCTGCCACTCCATTGGATTGAGGAGAATAAGGTGGTGTGACCTCATGAATAATTCCGATTTGTGCACAGAATTCACCAAAAGGTTGTACATATTCACCACCATGGTCACTTCTTATCTTCTTAATTTTCTTATTAAGTTAATTTTCAACCTCTTGCTTATAGAGAGTAAATTTCTCTATAGCTTCATCCTTGCTTTTTAGCAAGTATACATAACAATACTTCATACTATTATCAATGAAAGTAATAAAGTACTTGTTACCTCCTCTTGTTTGAGCAAACTTTAAATCACAAATGTCAATGTGAATTAAATCAAGGGGTTCAGTGTTTCTTTCAACCGTTTGGAATGATGACCTGGTTAGTTTTGCCTCTACACAAGTTTCACACTTATGTTGGGAATCAATATTAAATGTGGGTATGTGATTCAAGTTAATCAGTCTATGCAAAGTATCAAAATTAACATAACCTAGTCTACCATGCCATAAATTTGAAGACTCAAGCAAGTAACAGAAGAAGTAGTAGCATTATTATTATTAATAGTCTTTGGCTTAACAACCATTACATTCATCTTCCACATTCCTTTTTTTACATAACCCTTCCCAATAGGAACACCAGCTTTAGTCAGTATAATTTTATGGGACTCAAAAACCATCTTGAACCTATGTACGCTCAGCAATGTCCCAGAGATCAGATTTCTGTGAATGTCAGGGCACATACAACTAGGGGTGAGCATCGGTTGGTTTGGGAAGTTTTTTTATATTATTAAATCTAGAATTCGATTTTCGGTTCGGATTGGTGCAATTCAAAACTGACCGACCAAACCAGTTAAAGAAAAAACCGACCGTTTTGGACTGCGGTTTGGTCAGTTAAACCGACCAAACTGAATTTATTTATTATTTATTTTATTGAAAGTTGTAGTTATAAAAATAAAAAAAATTTGGATTGTTGGAATCCATTTTTGTGCGTTTTTAAAACATAAATATATAGAACATAATTACATTCACAAATTTGAAAGTTTGAAACATAATTAAAAGTCCATAAGAGCATAACATAACCTTAAATCACAGCACATTATCAAAAGTCCAATACTCCAATGTCTATTTTTCCAATCCAAGACACAATACAATTAAAATTTAAAACCAAAAGCTTACAACCACAAATCTCTACACATGATTAAAGTTTAAACTTAAAGTCCATAGTCCATTACAACACAAATTAAATCTAAGTCTAATCGACTACAACAACACAAATCAAGTTCAAAAGAATAGATAGAAAACAAAGTCTAATCCAAAATCCCACATTCATTTCATGGCTTGCATCAAGCAACCATGACCACCTGCTCCTAAGACAAAAGAAAGAATAAAATTATAATGTATGACACATGTTACATGATACTTTTAAGAGAAATAAAGCTACTAAACTACAATCTTAGAATTCAACTAGTTACCTTGAGATTTCAATTGTTCTTATCGGTCCCACTCCCGCTCCCAGACCCACTGTCAAGATTCTCAAGTACATAGGTAATACACAAGCCATCACCTGACAAATCTTCAATTAATACAAATAAGCTATAATATATATTGTACGCCTTAATTTTCCACGGGCAATTAGCGAGCTGAGATATGGCATAATTATCTCAGCCACGTGGAGGTCACATGCCCGGAGCTGCTGTTATCAGGTCCTACCTCTTTAGCTCGAGGTGACCAAAGGTTTATTAAGATCACTAAGGATCCGAGTCAGAGGTATGAAGATCGCGAGTTAAGAAGGCATCCAGCTCGAGGCCGAGCTTGAGTTGGAAGCCATGACCCTTTATAAAGTCAACCATGCAATGTAAACGTGCATATATCAGACATCACGTGTCTGATATATCCCTGAATTCTCGGACACGCAGCATAAACGTGCATGTTCAGGCACCCACGAATGGGTTGGGCCGTGCGACCCATTATCCCCCTTACCTATTGATTAGACCACACTTCATTTGTCAGGTTTTAGGAATTAATCATGAATGTCACAGGAGTGACATGATGGGTAAGAAGGTCACGGGATGACCCCCTTGCCAACCCCCAGGTGTCCTCTCCTATAAATATGGAGACCCTGGGAGTTGTAAAGGGTTGGATTCCATTGTGTAAAGAAATACCCTGTAAAGAATACCAGAAATATAGCAATAATATTGGTTGGTGGAGTAGAAGGATTTTAACCTTTGAACCACCTAAAAAAGTATTGGAATCATCAGTTCATTTTAAGATCATTCATCTATTTCGGTTCATTACATAGCACTAATCCCATTCTCTTAATTTCTTAATTACCTGTTGACGAAGAACCGCATCAACATATATAATATATTTCAATTAGAATAAGCTATTAAGTAAATAAATACCTGGAAAACTTGTTCACATGCCTCTAAACCATCAATCTCATCCATGTATTGTCGAAGCACAACAGGCTCTTCAGACTCACAAGTATACCAATTTTTAGAACAAATCAAAGCCTCCACCAACCTCGGGGATAAGGAACTCCTAAATGAATCTAGGATTTTTCCCCCAGTAGAAAAAGTTGATTCAGATGCCACTGTAGACATCTGAACAACCAATACATCTTTTTCCATGCGCGCAACTATTGGATACTTGAATCCATTCTGTTTCCACCATTGTAGAATATCAAAGGTAGGATCAAGCTTCTCACGATGATCACTCAAGTAGTATTCAAGATCATCTTTTTCAATGTTATCACTAAGTTGTAGTTGCCCTTGAAGAAATGATTGTATAGTGAAATTGATAACAGGCTGAGATTGTTGAGACTGAGGTTGAGATGGTTGAGCTTGAGATGACTGAGATGGTTGTTGTTGTTTATAAAAAGCATACAGCTGTGCCAAAGTATTTGTCACCAACTTTATCATTTTTTCAACCTCACTTGAAGTGTACACAAATTTGAAACCACGATTCACAACCTCTAATTTATACCTTGGATCAAGGATATTTGCAATAAATGTCAACATATTCAGCTTCTCAATCCTTCCCCAGTACTTGTCATACTTTCGTTTCATACTAGCTGCCATAGCCCCTAACAAAGTATCAGGATTAGAAGCCATAGTAGTTAAATCAACTTGAACCTTCAAAATATCTGGAAGGAATAGATTGGATGTGACATATAATGACCCACTAAATCAATTAGTAAGATCATAGAATCTCCTCCAAAAGTCAACAAATACAACTGCTTTTTCCCAGTCTAGGTTGGTTGGTGGGCCATCCATTCTTTCTTCATCAAAGTACTTTGTGTAGTTCGCATCTGCTTCCAAATTCTCAAAAGCCTTCTTGAATTTTATAGCAGATTCTAACATCAAGTAGGTGGAGTTCCACCTAGTAACCACATCCAAGCATAACAAGGCTTTTGATTCAATGTTTGCATCCTTGCAACTTTCTTTAAATCTTTTCAGTCTAGCTGGAGATGACCGCACATATCTCACCGCATTTCGAATGCTTGAAATTGCATCATTCAACTCTTTCAACCCATCAGTTACTATCAAATTCAAAATATGAGTTGAACACCTCATATGAAACATTTCGCCATTCAATGGAATGGTATTATCTTTGTCCAACAAGTGCCCCTTCAATTTTCTAAGAGCAACGTCATTTGAGGAGGCATTGTCAACCGTCACTGCAAAAACTAAGGAGATACCCCACTCACTAAGACAATTTATCAACTCTTTCCCCACCAAGTCCCCTTTATGGCTAGGAACTTGGATAAAGTTGATAATTCTCTTCTACATTTTCCAATTATCATCAACCCAATGTGTAGTCAAACACAAATAACTAATATTCTGGATTGATGTCCAACAATCGGTGGTCAACGACACTCTATGCTTCACCAAAATTGACTTCAGCTCTTTCTTCTGATCTAGAAACGCATTATAAATATGTAGAGTCTAAGAACTTAACTTAGCTAGTTAGATAGTGGTAGCAATAGTAATAGTTGTAGTATTTTTATGACTGTGGATTTTGGTTCAGATCGGGATTTAGTTGGACACTCGTAGTAACACTTGTAAATTTTATAAGTTTAACCTATAGTTTAAGAATATTAATTATAACCTAAGGTTTAATTAATATGACTGATTATGAAGGTGATATTTATTATAATATAAGGTTTAGATAAACCCAATAAGGAAATGACACTTGTCATGTGTATGTTTAATGAATAATTAAGTATTTTGATGAATAAATTTAATAAGAGTAATATTTGAATATCCTAGGGTCTACCAGTAGCTTTGAAATCGTTAGAGGACTTAGTCAAGGTTGTTTACTCAATTCAAATTAGGCTGAAAAAGTGCAATTACGTGTATAATATTTCAGCGTATGCCGATGTATCGCCGCACTAGGGGGCGATATATCGCCATATAGGGATACGAAAAGCACGTAACTTCGTACGGTCACCTCGACGAGCCTCGGGCATATTAGCCCAGGCGATATATCACCTACTAGGGGCGATATATCGGCTCATGTGCATGATTTTTGAATGCTTGTGAAACCGAGCTTAATTTATTCTTTAACCTCTTGATAAGTCCAGCATCTTTCTGACCTACTCTTCAGCCTCTGCTGAACGAAAATTCAAAGATTTTTCAATTAAAAAGCCATTATTTTATTCAAGCTAAATAAAGATCTTTTCATTCTTGAATTCTATAAATAGGACCTAGTACCCAGCCATTTATTCATTCATCAAGCTAAGTTCAAAGTCTGCAAGCTGCTAGGTTATTTTAGAGTGATAAACACTTGGGTTGGGGTTATAAGCTTTATCCTTATAAGCTTAATAAACACTCGGGAAGTAAGGTTTGTAGTATATTTCGGTTCGAGGTGTAGTTCGGTTATAGAAGCATTCGAGGTATTCCTTCTTCTAGTTTCTTTCTGTGTTATTCTTATAGTTTTTCTACTCAAAATCCTAACTCGTATTCTTTATTCTTGGTTAGGAATCTAAGATCTTGAACGTAAGATTGTTCTTGGTAAGTATCTTTTCGATGGTATAGTTCGTTCATTTTATCCCTTTTCTTTAAGTATACTCACCTTTCTATTATGGTTTTTAGGAGTGTTCCAAAGTCTCGATACTGTTCTCATATCCCGGTATATTGGTAAGGAAAATAGGATAGGATTTTATATGTTATATGTTATCTTATGATTTATGTGTTATGAAGTGTTATATTATGTATGTTGGTAGACTTGGGCATATGACTTGTATAGCTAACAAGCCCCAATAAATTTATGGGCATATGACTTGCTTAGCTAGCAAGCCCCACAAATCTAATGGGCATATTACTTGATTAGTTAACAAGCCCCAAGTAGTATAATGGCCATTGTAGTATATATGACATATGTTTATGATACGCTTATGGTATATGTTATGACATGTTTTTAGCATATGATATGAATTTTATGTATATGATTTATGTTGTTAGATTTTCCTTGCTGGGCATTAGGCTCATTCCTTTATGTTTATATGTGCAGGAAAATAGCTATGGTGGCGGAAAGGTTCTTGGCAGCTTGGGGGTTGTGTATTGAGGCTGGATGGAATCGATGGATTGAGCGTTCGATTAGAGGATGAAGTCTTTAAGTCTTTAAATCATATTTTCTATGTATTTTTCCGCACTTAGTTTTGTAATTGATTTAGTTAGATCATATTATGTTTTATTTTTAAAACAATGGGATCCCATATCCTAAACGCATTTTTATGTATTCAAACCTTTTTCTTTATCTAATAAAGTTATGATGTTTTCATATGTACGTTTTCTTATGATTAAGTATAGTAGTTATTAATGGTCCAAGGTCTAGAATAGTTGGGTCGTTACAGTTGGTATCAGAGAAACGGTTCATTCGCATGAAGTTCTCCTCGATACACACACTCAAAGCTCCGAATCTGATCACCAAGTAAGTGTTTAAGTTATAGTTATCATGTTTATATGTATAGCTAACGATTTTAACATTTATGTTTTCAGTTAAGTATGAACGGAGCATTAACCTATGAGGATATCCGAGCCATTAAGGCTTTAAAGAGAATAAGAGAACCGAGAAACACTGTAGGAGCACTAGAGAGAATCACTCAGAGACTGCTTTTGTTCCACAGAGAAATAGGTCACCTTCAAGATTCTAAGTAGATCATGATGAGAGCAACAGAACAATACGTTTTAGTAATTAGACTATTTAGAGATTTTCATCTCGTAATTACAGCCTTAGAGGAAATATGGGAAACAATGGATGATGAAGATGAACTGCCAGTAGCAATGCGATATTATTTTCTCTTAATTAGGTTCACTTCAAAATCAAAATTTCAGTTTACAAATGAGCAAAAGCATAGGATTTTTACGAACCTTCCTCGTGGGCAATTTGAGGCATATGATAATGAAGACTATGAAGAGTTAGATGATGATATGCTAGATGAAGGATCAGATATAGAAAATCCCGATTTTTAGAATAGTTAGTTTCATTGTTTGTTTTATTTATTGTTTGTTTTATGGTTGTAATTAGTGAAAACTCTTTTCCAAATTAATATCATGTTATTTTGTTATCATGTATGAGTTTGATTTTTATTTCGCAATCATAATAAATAATAAATAAAATAAATAATGACTAAGTTCAGTGAGGGTGGATACAAATCAATTAACCAAGTTTCTATATTGAGAGTTAGGGGGCCATAGTAGTGGGAACGATTTTACTGATCCCAGCCCTCCCTCAATATGGTTAACTTTGGAACAAAGATCAGTTTCGAGCCTGAGAATTAAGTCATATAGGATGATTAGAAACAAACTTAGAAATAATAAAGACGGCTTTTTATTTTCTAAGTATAGAAACCCACTCTAATAATAAAGAAGACTTATATAAATTTTCATAAGAAATCATAATCAATAGGTATGAGTTATGTCTGTTTAGAATAAGTTTTTGTCTTAGAGCCTATTAGGTAAAGTTTTTGCCAATAACCTCTTATATTTATTGGTTGTTTTTGGAAAGCTTACTACTTTTGTTTGTATCGGTAAATTTTTTTATTTATTTTTGTGTTTGGATAGCTATAATATAAAGATTTTTTTTTCTAAAATGAAAAGTTATTTTAAAAATATTTGGATAATTTTTTTTTACCCAAATACTTTCAAAAATATATTTTTCTTTTAAATTTTAAGAGTTAAAAAAAGCTTACCCAAATTTTATTAAAATGCTCTCCTTCTTCTCCTATTTATATAAATATTAAATTTATGATTTTTGTGAATCATTTACGTTTAATCAATAGGCTAATTGTATTTCTAAAATTGATCTTACTAGTGTAGAATTAGAAAGTATATTGGTTTTCATTTTATTTCAAAGATGAAAGAAACTATTATTTTTGTTTTGTTCAAGCATAATTGTTCCTAAAAAATCAACACGTACAACTACCATCCAGAGAGAAGAATATGGGATGGGAGATCTAATTAAATAATTAGTTCCATAAAGTGCATATTAAAGTCAAACTACCATTGCATTACATGATCACTTTAATAATGGCAAAATTCTAGCAACCGAACATTAATCAACATGTGTGAAAGTAAGAATAAAGAAAGTGAAATCACATACTGTATTCTAGCATATGAAAGATAAGCCAACTATGTTTGTATTTCACTCAACACTCAACAGAACATGATAACAAGTTGTTAACAGAATTAAAAATCAAAATTAAACTAAGAAAATGGGCAAATTTTAATTAAATTTATAAATAATAGAATATAATTTGTCAAACTTCATATGTGAGGGGGGAAATGACAATAACAAAAGTAGTGATGGAACTACTGATTCTTTGCCCATACTTGTATATGTAAATTATTAATTGGGTAGTTTTGTTTTCTTTCTTTCTTTTACAACGGTTAATAAAATTATTAGCTTATAATATATTCTTAATTATATATATAACAAAAAAAACCATCCAATATAAGAAAAAAAATACAAATATAATAACATTTAAGCCATATAGGGATGTAGAAGAATTTTGTGACAAAAAAAGAAATTGAATTGCATAAAACCTATAACAATCTTTTAAAATAAATCCCTTTACCTAAAAATTATGCTTTAAAATATATTGCATTACTAAGACGACACTAGCTGAGATAATAACAAGTTGTCCTTATATTTTATTTGAATTTCTAGCCACATTAACCATATACTTATACCAATAAATAATGATTGAAAGACAAATCCATATAGATTGAACCAACAAATAAAAAAAATCATTGTTCAAAACTAAATTAAGACCAAATACCTTAAAAATATTATCCCAATTGATGACAAAATATGTTCTCATAGTTTAAATTAACAATAAAACATTCTTTCTTAATTAACACACCCATGTCGAAAAACACATAGTATAAAACTTGCATAAAACTGGGGTTACTATGTTTAAGAAATCAAAGTTTTTCATTTTAATTAGAAATCAAACCTTTAAAGCCAACTATGTTTGTAATCAAGTAGTTCAACGGTGGAGTGGATTACCTTGCTTGGAAACGAATCAGTGTGGCAGAGGGAGATCCGTGTCCATGAAGCAGTCGCTGGAGTGGGAAGGGTCAGCTGAGCCGTGTCCGTGAAGCAGTCGCGTGCGTGGGTTGTGGTCGTGCGGCTGCTGCCGAGTGAGTCTGGTCGGTCTGTTCGTTTGGGCTGGGATGGGAGGAGAGCGAAACAGAACAGAGAGGAGAGGAAGAAGGAGTAGATGAGAGGTGGCTGAGTGATGAGAGAAGTGAGTATACGATAGAGAGAGAGAAAGAGATTCATTCAGTGCCCTAAGTTTTTTTTTTTTAATTTTCAGATTTTTAATTTTTATTTAATAATTTTAATAGTTAATAATTATATAATATTATATTATTATATTTATATTTTTCGGTCGGTTTCGGTTCCGCCGGTCGGTTCACACAAAATTTTCAAACTGACCGAACAGTGGTGGTTTGCGCCGTTAACAGTTTTTTCAGTGTTCGGTTTAATTGGTTTTGGTTTTTTTGGTGTTCGATAGGTCGGTGTACACAATTTTTTTGATTTTTTAGATTTTATGCTTAGCCCTACATACAACACACTCTGCAGCTTGACACTATTTCTAGACGTCATCTTCAAGTACAAAGTACCTTGCCCTTTTATCTCAGAGGTTGTTGAGTTGCCCATGTAGATCTTTTCCCCGTTTTCCACTAAAGTAAGGTCAGAGAATGCAGACTTGTTCGCACAAACATGATGAGTAGCTCCAGTATCGAGCCACCATTCCTTTGGATTAACATCTACCAGGTTTATTTCAGAGAGCATTACACATAGGTCTAGGTCAGCGACCTCTTGGAACATGGCTTCCACAACATTGGCCTCATTGCCTTTCTTTTTCAGCAGTCTACAATCTGACGATTTATGTCCCGTCTTGTTGTAGTTAAAGAACTTCCCTTGGAATTTCGACTTCTTTGAAACTCCACCTTTCGGTCCAAGTTTGGACCCTGGCTTGGGCTTAGGCTTCTTCCCCTTGGAGCCTTTGTCATGCTCCACCGTATTAGCCTTGGCAACATTGGGATTTGAGGATTGCTTCTCAGCACTTTTGTTATCCCCTTCAATGTGAAGTCTGCGAATGAGATCTTCAACACTCATTTCCTTTCGCTTGTGCTTCAGATAATTTTTGAAATCAAGCCATGTAGGGGGTAGCTTCTCTATAATAGCAGCTACTTAGAGAGACTCACTCAAGACCATCCCTTCAGCATGTATTCTATGGATAATCAACTGAAGATCTTGCACTTGGCTTATCACATTTTTGGAATCCACCATCTTGAAGTTCAAAAGTTGGCCAACCAAGAATTTCTTGGCTCCAATATCTTCAGCTTTGTACTTGTGGTCCAAAGTATCCTACAATTCTTAAGCCATTTTCTTCACACTATACATACACCATCTTGAAGTTCAAGAATTGGCGAACCAAGAATTTATTGGCTCCAGCATCTTCAGCTTTGTACTTGTGGTCCAAAGAATCCCGCAATTCTTAAGTCATTTTCTTCACACTATACACACTATACAACGAATCAGACAAGCCATTCAGAATATAATTCCTACAAAGGAATTCAGCGTGCTTCCATGTCTCAACTATAAGTTGAGTTTACACATCTACTTCATCCTCTCCAACAGTGGGAGGATCATCTTTCAAGAATCTCACAAGACTCAATGTTGTTAAGTAGAATAGCATTTTCTACTGTCATGTCTTAAAATTCACACCAGTGAATTTTTCCGGTTTCTCATTATGGCTCACGCGAACCGTTGGAACCGAAACTTTCACAGGCTAGTCCCTTGAGGACTGGTTTTTTGTGGTCGAAGTCGGAGTTCAGAGAGATCCACCAATGATTTCAGTAGGATTAAATCCATATTTTCAGCCATATCTAAATGGTGAAAAATTACACTTTTAGAAATTATGTTTTAAGATCAAATTTTAAAACTAGCAATCATATCATACTTGAATGGTGAGTACTCACGTGTGAAAAATAAAACAATAATATATACATGAGGTATATAAAAGTATATATTAATTTTCATGCATGTAAATAAATATAAATTTATATATTTTACTATCATAATAACCTTATCCATGAATATAAATATTTATATCTCTATTTAAAAGGGAACACAAAATTAAATGTGAAACTTATATATATATATATATATATATAGGTGCGCTCTTAATGGTTACTACCCATGAATGGTCACTTTGATATTAACCATTGGATTAGGATCAATGATCTATATTTATAGTTTTTAATTAAAATTTCTAAAAATAAATTATGATTTTTTCCAATTTTTAGAAGAGTGACCTGATGACATGTCGGTCACATAATTATTAAATTAATGAATTAAAAAAAATCTTATCTAAACATTAAATAGGAAATTTGCATTATAAATAAGCATTATATATGTAACTTATCACTTTGTTTAAAATCACAAAAAAGCAACATTAATATAAAATATATTAATTATATTATTACGTTAATATATATTATCATTAGCTCAGATTAAATTTTCCTCATCTCTCACTATAGCAAACTGACCTAATTTTTCTTTTTAGCAAAACCATCCCAAATATTTAAAAAAATAATAATAAGTTACTCCAATGATGTCTATTAATTCTTTACATTTTAATAATTTCTTGGATTATTGCCAATATTCAATTTTCCTGAATAAACACAATAAGCATATGATTAAGCAGAACAATTGTGACTCATTTCTTTACACTACAAATTGCTAATTTTAATCCAATATCGGCCAAAAGGGCAGGTGCAAGAAAAGGAAAAGAAAATAGGGAAAATAGTTTGACAGGAAAAGAAAAAAAAATCAATCCTCCAAAACTTGTTAGTGAGAGCTCAAGGCTTTGAAGATGGTATATAACAAAAATTATTATTTTGCAACATATATTCAAGCACAGGAACGTGTTCTTCGCTAAATTTGCTAGCTAATTCTTGATGGGCGTCACTTTTGTTGTCAAACTAATAATAACTTGAAAAATCTACTTACTCAATCGAAAATAGGGCATGTGTTCCTACAAGGACAAGAGAAACATATTCAGTAGAATGATACTAATTCTTCAGTAACACAACTAAGAGAATAAACCAATTATAAACAACCAAAGTGTGAAAGATACTTTTATAAATAGGCAAAATATAAAAAAGTTGGTGGCCAAGAAAAAATAAAATCTCTTTCAATGTAATATCCATTACCTGGTTGAAACAGAACCCCAAACCTCTGCTATAAAAGTCTGCATATTTGATCATAAACATACCACAATCATACCTGTATATAAAGAGAAAGTTAATAAAATCATTTAGAAATTCACTCACTAGTTTTATGTCAGAAATTACAAAAATAAATGCGTGGTAGATTGAATGATACAGAAAATTTTCTCTTGCTCAGGAAAACTGAAAATTTCACTTCATCAACATAGTATTTGGCCTACCACATGACAACAGAAAATTTCAACAAGCCAGCTATCTTAATGAGTTAAACAGTTGTAAATTACTCAAATTGCAAGTTTGAGAAACAACCGCAAGCATTTAGACCTTGGACATACTGTCAACTATAGAACCAAATAAATTTTGTGCATTTATATTTACCCGAAATCAACATAATTCCACAGCAGGAAGATAAGAAATAGTTCTTATTCAAGTGAAACCCAATAAAATTTTCTATAATATATGGAAGAGAATACAATAATATATGTTAGGGAATGTGACTTGCTATGGTAGAGACACTTCAAGTTAAATGTCCAACGAGACAGGATCAAAAGCATACAAGTCTCGGCAGCAGAAATTTTTGTGCTTCTTTTTACAACTTCTAATATACACATATATAATATAATTAAGGACCTACGTTTCACATTTCAGGCAAAACATTAAAGTCAGAGAAATAATGGTTTCCATAGGTGTGGTGCCTTTAAATATTAAAGTCAAAGAAATAAAATTTTGTTCCTGTTCGATTTCACCTTCATATACTTTACATTTTTTTATAAAAAGAAATAGTCAAAGCATGACACCTGGACGTCTCCAACACGGGTCAATTTCTATATAAAAAATAATATTTTTATTTAAAGATTAATTATGACAAAAAAATAATAATTATTAAATTTAAAATTAATGTAAAAAAAAATTACATGTTCATGACTTGCTATACCAAGTCACTATTTTGCCACATCATCATAATAGTTAGTCATCATCTATGGGTAGTAACCATTGAGAAGTCTTCCATATATATATATATATACATCTATTAGTACAAATATAAATGATACTAAAAAGAAACTATACATATATTGGACATATATAGTATAGAATCGTGCATTATATATAAAAATTAATAAAATATATACACATATATATGTAATGGGTCTAAATTACAATATTAAAAGAAATATGTATGTTTGTCGATTTAAACATAAAATATGAATTAATAAATTTACACACACCAACTTTATAAAAATAGGATGAGACTAATATATATTAAGCTTATATATATAGTTATGCACATGTAGAATATATATATATGAATATAAAAATAAATATAAATGAATAACTAATTTTGTATATAAAAACTTTATAAACGTTAGGTATAGATCCAATAAAAGGAATGTATAGATATATGTGTATATGTTTGATAGTTTAAAATTTATATTAGTATGCACACATGAATCAAGCATATTTTTTTTTTACATATAAGTACATACATAAACAAGTCAAGCTATTTTTTTTCTCGTCATTATTGTTGATTAGTAAAATTGTAATTCAAATAAAGCATATATAGATATGCATTATATATAATATTAATGGTAAACATGTGAGAGAAAAAAATGGCATATAATATGGATCTATATAATTGTCAAGCTAATGATATATTCTACACATAAATATATTTAATGGCGAAACTGATTAAAGTAAAAGGCATATATGATATGCAAAATATGTGATATATATATTTAATGCATGTAATATGAACCATAAGAAATAGGTACCGATCGAAAAAATTGCATCAGTGCATATATATGTATAAAGTTACTAGCACTAATTAAATATAAAACAATAATAATCCAAATTGGTTTCTGTCATTTAGTTTGTTCATCTTCTTTGAAGGAGTCAAAATTCTGCTTTAAGATTGTTAGAAATAATATAGTGGAGAATAACAAAATATATATTAATATATTTAATTGAAGAACATAAATGAAAAAATACAATAGAAAGAATAAATCAAAGCCGAGGCATGCGAAACACACTTTCTTTAAAGCAGATTTGCCCCCTCTGCCTGAACGGTATTAGAGGAATCATGAGCAACCATTTCCCATGATACAACAACTATCAAGCAGGACGAAAGTACCACTGCGTCTGCTTATGCAAACTTGAAACAAATATTCCCTCTATCACCAAAAAATAATATTGAGACGGAAGAGAGAAAGAGACTAAGACTATTGTGTGTGATACTTTATATTTGTGTGTCCTAGAATGAGAGGAGAAACCTCATTTTATAGGCTTCATGGAGAGTTGAAAATGTATGTGAATCAAGTGCATTAATTCCCAAATATCCAACAAATCTGGAATCTTAATTTCTGAAAATCAATAAGAATTAATCACACTTATTCTGGTAATATCAGCAGTTACCCAAAGTGATTTTCTGACAATCAATCAAAATTAATCACAATATTATGATATCTCAATTTTGACCAAAGTGATTTGCTAAAATAAATCAGAATAAATCACACAATATTATGATAATCTCATATTTAATACAAGTGATTTGCTGAATTATTACCATGCATCAATTTCTCATTCACTCAATTTTTTTCCAACAATTACAACTCTCCCTGGACCCGAGATGGAAATAATACCACCGAATAATAATATTTAAAATTGATTATATAAATATAAAATAAAATAAATATATAAAGCCTAGACAGAGAAGAGAGATAAACAAGAAAGAGGAGGAAGAAAAAGAAATAAAAAAGGGGAAATGAAGTAAAAATAATAATAAATTTTTTTTGTTGTGCTTTCATTTTTTTTCAGCAATCAATACTTCATTAAAAATTTCAATAATAATAATCCGAGTGTAAAAAAAATCTTTTCATTATACAAGTTTCCCATCTATCCTAAGAGCATGTGCAAGTAATTAAAAAAAATAACAAATATGAATTAGGAACACTTCAAGAAAATTGGACAACAAATTTTCAATTTGAATATCCTAATTCATTAATACATAGATCTCTTAGAAAATACAGAGACTGAAGTCAAACAATCAAATTTAGCATGGAAAGGAAGACCAAAGAAGAAGAGATAATCCAAAGCCAACATTAAGACTACACATTTTGCTAGGATTTCTGAGAAACAACTTACAAAAAGAGGACAAAAAATAGAATTCATGTCAGTATTAAACTTTAAAAAAAGAAATTATCCCCGTTTCCTCCCCGCACACATGGCCTCGTACACTAAGGCCATGGGCTATCCTGAAGGGACCCGAGGCCCAAACCGAGCCTAATAAACGGGGAAGGAGTACATCTTGGTGGCCCAAATATCAGTAAGCCCAACATTATCTCGGAATTTAAGCCGGGACCATGAAGTTGGCATGTTTAGTCTTCCCGGACCCAGTGTAAGGTGTCGTCCGGGATGACAATAAGGACAACATTTCCAAGTCTAAAATGAACCAGGATGATAGGGGATGAACCCGGGCTCTGGTAAACGAACCAGGGTCCTGGTAAATGGGTCGGGATGTTGGTAAATGAACTCGGATCAGACAACCGAGTTGGACGTGATAAACTGTCCTCGATACTGACATCATCCGAGAAACATTGAGTTTTGTGTCCTCAACTAACTTGCAGACGATGTTACATACGGAATGTATGCCGTTATTCAGAACAGTACTGCCACTACTCTGACGGATCCTGTCTCCCGGATCTCCTTAGAAGCCCACGCGAATCAGACTGAAGTTGCGTACTGTTGTCAGTCTTACAACGTGGTTACGCTAAAGCCGGCCCAATGGGCCCTAGTTAGTGTATTTTACTTAATAAAATCCTTTCTATTAAGCCTCCACCAGTGAGCAAATAGTGCTTATACCCTTATTGGGCCTGGATTAGTCCGGCCCAAACCCAGAGCACTCAACTGCCTATAAATATGAACAGTTGTGCACTGTGGAAAGGATCCAGATTTCTCTTGTAAGCAATTTCTCTGCTCAAACTTGCAGAAAACTCCATTGTCAAAAGCTCTCTAAGCTCTAATACTACTGACTCATGGACAAAGGCTCATTAACGCCCCGACCACGTAAAAACCTTGCTTGCATATAATAAAAACTTTCTTTTTAAGCTCTCTTATCTTCTATAATTCTAGTTTCCGAAAAACTCGGTAAACAGAAATAAAATAATAATATAGAAACGATTATTAAACCAAAAAAATTATTTAAGGTAAATATTGGTTTAAATTATTGAAATAAAAAATGAGATGAAGGATAAGGATGTTTGGTAATATTTGGATATTAAACATTAATCACATCAGTAAATTCTTCTAAAAAACCACAGAAGTAAAAAAAGGATCATCAAAAGAAATTCATAGACCAAATAAAACTAAACTGAAAAATAAAATTCTCAATAAATTGATAAGAATAATAAAGGAAAAACTTATTTTATAGGGATCATATTAGAACACGAGAGAGGCATTGGCCAAGTTGATAACTTTAGTGATATTTTCGATGATAAGAAAATTGTATTAGAGAGAAACTGCCACCCAAACACAATTTCGACCAGAATTTGATAAAACGAGATTGTGATACACATACAAAATCTCAAACTTCCATCAACTTTGAGCACTTGTCAATTCTACTCCTCCCTCCCCCAGCCCCGCATTTGTAATTGTCGATTACATTGTGTAGAGGGTAAATTATATGATGATCAAAATTGATTAATCACATGCACTGACAACTTGTAGAACAAAGGAAGTAAAATTGTGAAAGCCTTAGGATGCCAGGGTGGTGCCAGCTGAAGAGACTCCAACAGTCAAGTTAGTAAATAATTCAAGTCGAGAGTAAAAAACACAAATAAAACAAAAGAAATGTATATAGGTCCATCGTAGAGTGGCGAGGGGCTGATTTTAGTGATCAGTTTGATAGTATTAGAAAGTATTTGAGAGTTTTGAATGCTTGAGTGAGTGATTGTACAGTGAAAATCGTGATATTATTTTGGTATTTATAGACCTTTTAGTGATATGTTTCTCAGTTCCTAATGACTAAGCTCTTGGTATTGATAGTGTAAATCAGAGTGTGCAACGGAAGAGTGACATTAAAAATTTAATCAATACCAAAGCCAAGATCACATGCATATTCATACATTAAATCAAGATTCATGGTCAACGTTGTGATACTTATTAGATTCGATAATAACGATACTTACTTATCTATCACGCGCCAGGAAAAGTAGCTATCACCGACGAGTAAACATGTGTAGGTTCTGATATCTTTAGTGTAGATGCATGCTTCCTATTTTCATATACATAATATAAAATATAAAATACAAAAACATGCTAATATGTGTAGCAGAATCATGTAAATATTCAAATGAACACAAAATACTTACAATATGTGTAGCTGAATAATGTCTCATTCCTTTGAATTCCCTAACATTTTGTCCTGGTTGAATGCTATTTATTGTCAAGAATTCATACCGCTAGAACACAACATGACAATCTTCCAAAACTTTCTCTAATTTACATCTAATAGAGGGTGGGCTAAGTCTCAACACATGAAATACACACAGAGAGAGAGAGAGAGAGAGAGAGAGAATGGCGACCTAGTGAGAATTTTGACAGATTTTTCTCACCTCAAAAACTTAGGGGTGTTCATCGGTCGGTTTGGTCGGGTTATAACATATTTTAATCAACCCAATGTAAAAATAGTGTTGCAAAAGTCCAACTCTAACCCGTCCAATTGAGATTTTTTTTTTAACTCGTCTAATGTTTTAGGCGGTTTGGTCGGGTTAACCGCCCAAACCAATTTTTTTTTTAATAAAAAATTTTCAAATAATTATATTCAACAAGCTAAAAGTATAGTATACATCTTCCAAACATAGGCATATTATTCTAAATTGAAACTTTAAAGCATTATTCTAAATTCATTGTTAAAAATTTAAAAACAATATTTAATATTACATATAATATATGTGATAATATATGTATGTATAAATGAAGAAAAAAAAACTCTTAATAGGTTTATTCGGGTTATATTGGGCGGGTTGATATAATTCCCAAACCGCCCAATATAATAATTGGGCGGTTTGAATTTTTGTCGGGCTATTCAGGTGCATTTTTTGTCGGTTTTTTTTTTGTTTGGTTTGGTTGGTATATTTGGGTTGGACGGTGTGCAAAAACTTTTGCACACCCCTACAAAAACTCTTAGAAAATCACTCACTTAAAGTTATATTTATAGGCAAATACTAGGGCAACCAAAATATGGTTGTTATCATTTTTGATTTAATTATTTAATTAAATAAATAAGTGTATAATTGGAGCAATTACTTGCTCACAAAGCACACACATGGTCGACCATGCAAGGATATAATTGTCATTTTGATTTTTTTAATTTTGTTTCCAAAATTACCCAAAATCAAATCCTTATTTATTTATTTTAAATAATAATTAATTAAATACTTGTTCAAAATAACTATTTAAATTTTGAACCTTAATTTAATTTATTTTATTAATATTAATACTAACATATTAATATCAATAAAAATGCCCAATTGTCTATAAAACTCTCTTTTGAGAATTTCTAATTAAATCCTCAAAGTTTCTCTTATTTCTAATTCTCACATAATATTGTACGCCCTGATATTCAACCCGGGTCCTTTCGTGTAAGACCCAACTAATTCTAGACTTTAGACCATTAAAACTGCTTATACATAGACACTATTCTTAAGAAAACATACATACGAACAATCATAACTTTATTAAAAACTATAAAGGAAATGTCGAAATACATAAAATTCAAAGTATGGTATGGGATCCCATTGTTTGAAAATAAAATAAAACATAACTTAAATCTTAAATAATTTTTTTACAAAACCAAGTGCAGAAAATACATAGAAATCATAATTAAAAAGACTTAAAACAACGTCCTCCTCGAATCGTTCACGCAGTCCATCGAATCCATTCTTCCTCAATACACAATCTCAAGCTGCCATGAATCTTTCCGCCTCGATAACTAATTTCCTGCACATATAAAAAATAAAGGAATGAGCCTAATGCCCAACAAGGAAAATCTACTAAAATCATAAAACATAAACATAAACATAGACTATAAACTATAGACTATAAAGACGTATACCATATAGGACTACACTATTAATGACCATTATGACATGTGACAAACCATCTATGTCCCCTGTCTAATATCTGAGGTAGGTTAGATCACATGATAGTATATGATAACCCATCTAGGTCCTCTGTCTAATATCTGAGGTAGGGTATATCATAACTCTAAACATGAAAATGATAAACATTAGGGCTTGCAACTAAGAAACTATGAGCCCTAGATAAAAACATAACATAATATATTATAGCATAAACATTTCATAACATATTATACATAACATAACACATAAGCATATATAAACTATCCTATTTTCCTTACCAACACCGGGATATGAGAACAAGGACGGGATTTGGAACACTCCTAATACCAACAATACAAATGGTGAGTATTTCTAAAGAATAAAGAATGAATGTGGAAACTAAACCATCAAGAAGAAACTTACCAAGAAAGAACTTAAGTTTCAAGAACCTAATCAAGAACCAATAACGAAAGTTGAGATCTGAATAAAAGGAACTAAAGAAAACTAAAGAGTTTTAAAGAATTGGACTTAAAGAATAGGAGTACCTTAGTTGACCTTATGGATTGGTCTAGCTCCAATACCGAAATACACTAAACCTCACTTCCCAAGTATTTTATAAAGCTTAAGAATGGCAAAGCTTTTTCCCAACCCAAGTGTTTATCACTCTATGGTAGTACTAGCACCTTGGAGTCTGATCACAGCTGAAGAGTGAGTAGAAGGGCTGGGTTCTAAGTCCTATTTATAGAGTTCTAGGAATAAAAGTCTTCTTTTTGGCTTTGAATAAAAATAATGAATTTAATTGAAAAAATTTGAATATTCATCAGTCAAAGGCTTAGGACTTGGTCAAATTGTTCAGAGGTAGGTCTAAGGAGTCAAAGCTTGTTTTAAAAAAATTAAAATAAAAAAAAATAGAATCCTAACTTCTAACTTCCTCAATCTCGTAACTCTAAACTCACATGTAGTAAAATCAATATAACTGGATCTGTAGGACTTTGATTTAGACCATCTTTATACCGTTAGAAAGATAGTTCAATTATCTACAACTTTCTAGAAATACTATTTTTTGAAATTCATAATATAATTGGGTAAACAATAGGTCAGAAGTAATAGTACCCTAAAGTTACGGGAAAATCTATTTAATTATCTAAATAACAACCTAATCCAAAAATTTCTTAACTAACCAAATTTAACAAACTCTAATTCCCTAATAATCATGCTTATGACAAGTATCATATTCTTATTGACTCTATCTAAACCTTAGGTTATAATAAATAATACACCTAGGACCAGCAATATTAATCAAACCTTATGTTATAATTAATATTCTTAAACTGTAGGTTAAACTTATAAAATTCATAACTATTGCTATGAGTTTCCAACTAAGTCCCGACTTGAACCAAAATCCATGAAATCTAACATACTACAAACTAATACTAACTACTACTACTACTACTACTACTACTACTACTACTACTACTACTACTACTACTGCTACTACTACTACTACTACTACTACTACTACTACTACTACTACTACTACTATCTAGCTAGTTAAGTAAATATTCTGGGACTCTACATTTTGGCAGCTCGAGTACAGCTGGCCATCTAAGAATAATACTGAGGGACCCACAAATTGACATCTCCACGGCAGAGGCAGTGTGACAACCCAAATAACAACATGAGCTGAGGAGTACAAAGTGTTAAAGTGCAAACTGGAGATGGATATAACTTACAGCCTCCGGGACACGGGCTGGCATTATGCTCAGGTCGGAGTCCTCTGACCACCTGCCATGCCCACAAATTTATTGAGTTGGATACGTTATATATAAATGTGCGTGGTCAGGGATCGCATGTCCATCTATCCCTGAATTCTCGGACACGTAATATAAACGTGCGTAATCAGACATCACGTGTCTGATTACGCCAGGCAGCCCATGATCATTTTTACCTAATGATTAGATCTTACCTTAAGATATATTGTAATATTCACCATTTTGTAGATGATAGGTCACAAAGAGGGATGTATATTCATGTGACAACCCCGACACCTATCCTGGGATGGTTCTTCTATAAGTACCAAGACCTTGGATAGAAAAGGGGTTGGGTTTTCTCTATGTAATACAAATATTCTGTAAAAATAGAGAGAGACATACAGTAATAATATTGACTCTTGGACTAGGGGGATTTTAACCTTCGAACCACGTAAAAAGGAACGAGTGTTCTTACTATATCACTCTAAGTATCTTGAAGAGTGATTATTCTCGTTACGATTTACCCTTAAGCACTAGTTTATTCAAGCTAATTTTCGTAATACACTATTGGCGAAAAACCGCATCAACGGTTTGGTGCTTTCATTGAGAACTGCGAATTAGTGCCATTGAAAAAGATTCAAGAAAAAGTTCATCATGGTGGTCACTTGTTCAAGGCACGGTAACAAAACAGATCAGCATGGTGGGCAGGAGGCTCACCATACCACTGTTTCTGACGAACAAGGCCTGGAGATCCAGCAGCGATCGGGAAAACAACTGATGGGCTACGACGACACCGGAAGTTCAGCACCTCTACCGCCAAATCCGAACCAGGATTACTTGACTACGGTAAAGATGGAGAACATGCAGTTGAGGAGCCATCTAGCCAAGGCAAATAAGAAAATTAAGGAAGTCTTGGCTCGGCTACCCTCTCTTGCAACCGACGTTAATGTCGGAAAGAGGCAAGGCGGGACTCGTAAGTCTCGCCGGGATAGTCGACCCAGGCCAAGTCAATCAGTTAGAACCTCAACTCCAAGTTCTACTCCAGTGTTGCCCAATCACCAAGAAACCTTGTTTGGTGGCTTTCCCAGGGATCACCAACGAGTCAGCCGGTCGGTCAGAACCTCTACTCCGAGTTCAAAGCCACTGTCAAATTCCCATGGCAACCCATGCAGATGGTCAAGGAAAAACTCGCAAAGACGGCATGTCCCGACCGACTTCCCTATACCGCGATCAGATCGCCATGCACAGGGAACCAGAAATGATGGAGCAGAGCAACAGCGGGCTAGTTTGATCCGACCTGATGGAACGAGAATTGCTTCACCAATCAGACACCCTCCGTCGCCGATCAGGCATCCGTCCCCACCTCGTTCTGCTCGAGACATCCCTGCCTACGAAAAAAGTAGGAGGAATCCTCCTCCCGCTGCCCCTGCTCATGTCCCGCAAGCATGCAGGAATGCTCTAGATCCTCATCCTCGACCGCAAGCTCTGAGCTTCTCTAATGGAAGTTATTGGACGAAGGATCATCGAAGTGGTAGGACCAACGCATATTTGAGAAATCAGATGAGTTCAGCTCAAAACCCTCGGGTTGATCCACATACCGATCTGCAAGATTGCCTAAACTTACAAAGGACCAATCCGGCTCGCGATGGAGTCAGCAGCACTTACCACGAGGGAAGTCCTTCCGAAGTACGCGACAACGGGAATGCCCCACCAAACCAAGCTCAAACTTGGAGGAACAATAACCCGTCAAATGCGTACGGTCGAATGGGAGCTGTTGAACAGCCCCAGGGAACCAAGGACCCAACCCTCGAGAGGCTGGCCCAGATGGAGGAACTGATGAAAAGACTCCTATCAGAAAAGGAAAAAGATGAGTATGACTTAGGGGACGAGCTCGAGCTTTTCGCCCCCAACATCACTGCAACACCATACCCACTAGGTTTCAGGATGCCCCATTTATCAAAATTCGACGGAGATGGAGATCCATCCAACCACTTGGGGATGTTCAATACCCTAATGATGGCCCATAACATCGGACCTAAGTTAAGATGCTTAGTATTCCCTTCGACTCTGGTCGGACCAGCCAGGCAATGGTTCAAGCAATACAAGAAGCATTCTATCAGCTTGTGGAAGAGCTTCTCCACTGACTTCAAGAGGGCATTCTGAGCTTCTCAAGCAGCTCGGATAAAGGCAGACTCACTGGAAAACATAAAGCAGCAGCCCGGAGAGCCTTTGAAGGCTTACTTGAGTAGGTTTTCCAACATCGCTGCGCGAGCTAGAGACGCGGATGAAAGCTCTAGGTTTATGGCGATGAGAACAGGAATCCTTGTCGGAGGCGACCTGTGGAAAGGGATCCAGAGAAAAGGCGTCAACACAGTGGACGAGTTCCTGAACAAGGCTCAGAGATGGATCAACCTAGAAGAGGCGCGAGCTTCGGTCGCAGGAACCAGCCAAGTCCCTGCCCAGCCCGTTGGAGAGGTAACAGACGTGGCAGCTACGGCTCAAACCGTTACCCAGAATAACCACGGGGGAGGAAGCAAGAGGAAGGGAAATGGCGAAGGCGGCCAGAATGGTTCAAAGAAAAATAATCCCATGGAGAAATTCAAACCAATCTACGTGACTTATGCTGACCTCATGGATACCAGGGAGCGCATCTTCTTGGCGAACTCTGCCTGCCTTCCGTGGAAGAAGCCGGAGCCTCTAAAAAATCAAAGGGTGAAGAGAGACCCTTCAAAATTTTGTCGATTTAACAATGAAATCGATCACAACACCAATGACTGCAGGCATTTGAAAGATGAGATCGAGACGCTCATCAGGTTCGGGCCCCTGGCTCAGTATGCCCAGAATCGAGTCACTCCTAATCGGCCCGCTGGGAAAACATTCAATTAGCTCCGGAAGCCCCCGTAAATCAGACCGGAGCCCAGGTGAGTCAAGACACCCCTCCTCCGATAATAGAAGGAGAAATAACCACAATCTCTGGAGGCCCTCATCTGGCAGGCACGAGCAGAAATGCCCAGAAGAGGTATGTTAATGAGCTGAGGTCTCACAATGGAGTTGAGTTCATCCCGGAGTAGCGTTTGTCTAAACAACAATGATTGGAAAAACAACCGATCAGTTTTACTGAAGAAGACGCTAGTCATGTCCAGTTCCCGCATAACGACCCTCTAGTCATAACCGTCCAGCTCGCCAATTGGAGAGTTAGGTGGACCTTGGTCAACAATGGGAGCTTTGTGAACCTGCTATTTAGGTCCACATTGGATAAAATGGGATTGTCGGTGGCCGAACTAAAGGCAACCTCCATGATGTTGTACGGGTTTTCCGGAGAAGGTTCGACAGCTATCGGAATGATCGAGTTGGTGATAACCCTGGGTGAAGGACCACGAACTGTTTCTAAGCTGCTCAAATTTGTGATCATGGATTGTCCGACCGCATACAACACAATCTTGGGTAGGCCCACGCTGATGTCATTCGAAGCTATAACTTTCGTTCGCCACCTCGTGATAAAATTCCCTTCATCCACGGGAATATGTACTGTCCGAGGTGATCAACTCACTGCTATGAAATGCTATAACATTTCTATGAAGGGAAAATCACAACCCGGGCAGCAGACGATGGCCGTGCAGGATCGAGGAGAGGAATCCCAGGAAGTCAGAGATAATCCTGGGATGGAAGAACCTCAACTAGTCAGTTGCAGGGGAGCCACCTTGAGTGAGGATATTGATCCCTAAATGGGTGAAGATAGATCCGAGCTCCAAGCTATTGAAGACCTAGAAGAAGTAAACATTGATCAAAAGATGCTTCGAGGGTCGTTAAGCTCGGGAAAAATCTTGACACCGAAAGAAAGGCGGAGCTGGTAACTTTTTTAAAAGAAAATCTAGATGTTTAAGCTTGGTCCCATGAAGACATGATAGGAATCATCCTGAGTGTCATCATGCATACGCTAAATTTGGACAAAAGCATGCTTGCGAAATCCTAGAAACAAAGGCGTCTAGGTACGACCTGAGCTGAGGCACTGGAGGAAGAAGTAGCTAGGCTTTTGAAGTACGGCTTTATCAGCGAGGCTAAGTATCCGATCTGGGTCGCCAATCTTGTCTTGGTCCCAAAGCCAAATGGAAAATGGCAGACCTGCATCAATTTCTCTGATCTAAATAAAGTCTGTCCCAAGGATTGCTTCCCCTTGCCAAGGATTGACCAATTGGTGGACGCTACCACAGGGCATGAGCTCATGTCCTTCATGGATGCGTACTCTAGATATAACTAGATAGCCATGAACCCTGCAAACTAGGAGCATACTAGCTTCATGACTCCAACCAACGTGTACTGCTATAAAGTCATGCCCTTCGGGCTGAAAAACGCTGGGGCGACCTACCAGAGGTTGGTCAACAGAATGTTCGTTGATCAGATCGGAAAAAATATGGAAGTGTATGTTGATGATATGCTAGTCAAGTCAAAGACTGCCGATAACCATGTCTCCAATCTGAAGGAATGTTTTGGAATTCTAAGGAAGTATAATATGAGGCTAAACCCCCAGAAATGTACTTTCGGAGTGGCGTCAGGAAAATTCCTGGGATTCATAGCCAACACCAGGGGGATAGAGGCGAACCCGGAAAAAATCAGATCCCTGCTAGAGATGCCTTCGCCCAGGTCGCATAAAGATGTCCAGAGTCTGATAGGAAGGGTGGCGGCCCTCAATCGCTTTATTTCTAAAATCCACTGATAAGTGTTTGCCATTCTACAACCTGCTTCGGGGGAACAAAAAGTTCGAGTGGACTAAGGAGTGCGAGCAGGCTTTCATCGACCTGAAGACACATTTGGCTGAGCCACCAGTGTTATCTAAACCAACGGTAGGAGAGCCCCTTTTTCTCTATTTAGCCGTGACTGAAAATGCGGCCAGCGCCGTGTTGGTCCGGGAGGAGGACCGAGTTCAAAAGCCAGTATATTAAATAAGCAAAAGACTTCTCGGAGTAGAATCTCGGTATCCTCTGATGGAAAAGATGGCGTTCTGCCTTATTATGGCTTCCAGGAAGCTTAGGCCATATTTCCAATCCCATTCAATCCACGTCATGACCGATCAACCTTTAAGGCAGGTGCTGCAGAAACCTGTTGAAATGGGCGGTCGAGCTTAGCCAGTTTGAGATACTGTATATACCCCAAACTATGATAAAAAGCCAAGCCTTGGCTGATTTCAGGGCTGAATGCACTGGATTCCAAGAAGAGCCCTTGAGAGAACCAGTGCGGGAATTATGGGGAATCTTCGTAGACGGGTCATCTGATGAGAACGGGTCCGAAGCTGGGATCATCTTAATATCCCCGGAAGGGCATCATTTCCACTCTGCACTGCGGTTCAGGTTCGTGGCATCCAACAATGAAGTCGAATACGAAGCCCTATTGGCCGGGCTTAGAGTGGTGAAGGAGTTGAAGGCCAGGGCCGTCCACTACTATAGCGATTCCCAGCTCGTGGTAAACCAAGTGTTTGGGGAATATCAAGCACAGGGGACCCAAATGGCAGCTTACCTGGCCAAGGTCAAGAATGATCTATCTGAGTTTGAATATAGCCTAGTCGAGCAGATGCCTCGTGAGCAGGACGCCAATACCGATGCTCTGGCTAGACTCACTAACACCAAAGAAGCTGAGACTCTGAGCATAGTACCAGTGGAATTCTTGGAAAGTCCGAGCGTGACAGAAAGCATGATGGAGGTCGAGATGATCGATATCAAACGGACTTGGATGACTCCCATAATAGAGTATCTTACGACATGAAAATTGCTAGGCGAGTGGAAAGACACGAGGAGAGTACTCTATCAAGCTCCAAGGTATACAATCATAGATGGGACGCTGTACCGACATGGACATTCCTTACCTCTGCTATGGTGTGTTCTGCCAGAGGAAGCCAAAGCTATTTTGCAGGAGGTGCATGAAGGCTTCTGTGGGGATCACGCTGGGGGGCAAAACCTGGCCTTGAAAATATTAAGGCAGGGGTATTTTTGGCCCACGTTATCAAAGGACTCCATCTCCTATGTACAAAAGTGTGATAAGTGCCAGCGGTTTGCCACCATCGCCCGAGCTCCTCTAGTCGAGCTAAAAATGATATTGTCCCCTTGACCATTCGCGGTATGGGGAATCGATTTAATTGGAGCCCTACCCACGGGGAAGGGAGGAGTTCGATATGTAGTAGTGGCCATCGATTATTTTACAAAATGGGTGAAGGCAGAGCCCCTGGCTACAATCACCGCGAAAAGAGTCCTCGACTTCGTGGTCAAGAATATTGTTTGCTGATTCGGACTGCCAAGAAAGATTGTGTCAGACAATGGGACGCAGTTTGATAGCGATCTCTTCACTGAATTTTTTGAAAGGCACGACGTAATCAAAAGCTTCTCCTCGGTGGCCTACCTGTAGGCCAACGGACAGGTCGAGACTGTGAATAAAACCTTCAAAGAAAGCCTTAAAAAGAGGTTGGTCGAGGCCAAGGGAGTATGGCCCGAGCAGCTCCCGTAGGTGCTGTGGGCATACCAGACCTCCCACCGAACTTCCACGGGGCATACCCTTTTCTCCTTAACTTTCAGAAGTGAGGCCGTCCTCCCTGTCGAAACAAAGATAGCCATACATAGGCTCCAGACCTTTAGCCCAGAGCGGAACGATGAACTACTCAGCGCATCCCTCGACCTGATTGATGAAAAGTGAAAAGATTCACAGCTACGGATAGCGCATTATCAACAAAAAATCACTCGTTATTTTAATTCAAAGGTCAAAAAGTGTCTTTGGTTTAGGAGAACTGGTACTCCGAAGGGTATTTTTAGTAGGCAAGGACCCCAAAGATGGTGCCTTAGGCCCGAGCTGGGAAGGGCCCTATCAAATAGTGGAAATCATACAGGAAGGTACTTTTAAATTGGCCCGACTTATTGGAGAAACGGTACCACGGACCTGGAATGCTATGCATTTGAAAAAGTACTATCAGTGATCAAACCACCTGTCTATGTAAGGCTCGAATATAAAACCCATTTAATTTTAGAAATGTGGATGCTCAAAATTTCATGCTTGTAGAAGACCCAAAGCAAGTGCCAAGGTCCCATAAGCGCCTAATTACATGGTTGAGCCGCGATGCCCTCGGGCCACCATTGTCTCGCACCAGCCTCCTCTCAGCACACCTAGCAAGGCCACGCCTCGTGTGCACCTGATGGCATCATGAGTACAGGCGTCTCGCACCTCGCGCAATCAGCAAGGCAGCGCCTCACGCGGCTGCCCCGGATGGCCTCGCGACAAGAGGCATCTCGCGCCTCGCGTGCGTGCGCCTGATGGCCTTGCGAGAGGAGGCGCCCCACGCCTCGCAAGCTCAGCAAGGCAGTGCCTCGCGCAGCTGCCCCAGATGGTCTCATGATAGGAGACGTCTCGGGCTTCGCCTGCGTGTGCCTGATGGCCTCGTGAGAGGAGGCGTCTTGCGCCTCGCGCGGCTGCCCCAGATGGCCTCGCGATAGGAGGCATCTCACGCCTCATGTGTGTGTGCCTGATGGCCTCACGAGAGGAGGAATCTCACGCGCACGCTCCAGATGGCCTCACGAGAAGAGGTGTCTCGCGCCTCATGCACCCAGCAAGGCCACGCTTCGCACCTCGCACCAGGGGCCTCTTGCAAGACCCATTTCGTGTGCCTATCACTCACATCTCGTGAGTGGCCTCAAAGTGCTTCGGGCATCTCGTGCCAAGGGCCCAAGAGCCCCATCTCACGCCACGACCCTTACATACATCAAGTGTCTCACTCCCTACACTTCGATGTGGTATCTCTTTCAAAGGCCTATCGAAACTCCAGCATTTGGAGGTAAAAGCCCAAGTATGATTCAAAGGATCATGCTAGTACACTCTTGTACGGGGTACGGCCTTTAAGACCCCGTATGTCAAGTACGGACACCCATACCAGTCGAGTAGTGGGAGTGCTAGGAGAAGGGACATGGTCTGTGTGTCTATGGCCAGATGTCAGAGTCGACACCACCACCACCTGCACCACTATGCCTGTCATCACTCCTCTGACATTCGTAGGAATCAAGTAGTGGAGACATCCTCATGGTACCTGGCCATGTACTGGAACCAACACCACTACCCCTAAGACCACTCTCCTGACAGTGTACTCGTGTACCACCTGGTTCCCTAGACCACCGTGTATCCAGGGCCATTAGAGCCAACTATAAAATGAACCCCACTTCCACATGGAGGGGGGTTGGAAAAATTACTGTAGCATTGCACCATAATCATTACAAACTGAGTTCACCATTTTTCTGCTGCAATTATTCTTGGAGTTTCTACTTAGATTTCTAAAACTTTTCTTTTGATAATCTCTACGCTACTATTTTTATAACTTAACTTAGTTGACGAGTTCTCACGGTCAACAGTTTGGCGCCGTCTGTGGGAAGAATAGATTGCAAGTCACTGTTCTTCCGTCGATTCCGATAAGAAAAAATGTCGCGCGAGGTGGAAGTCCACCTTGACGGAGATCAGTTAAAAGCCTCCATGATGGATCCTCCTCCACCTGCAAACATGGAGGCCCCAAGGGAGCCTGAGGCGCCTAGAGACGAAAGGGAGGCCTCGTCCTTAGCGGTCCCACCTGAGGAGGATTGCCCAAGGTCGGTGACTGCCCCGGCAAGGGGCGCCGATGAGTTCCTGCCTCCAAAGCCGCCACAGGTGCCAAACCACGGTCGACAGGATCCAGGCCCATCGAAGCGCCGGGTTGACAAACACCCTCGGGTCCACTCCGTTAGCTCAAGCTCGAAGTCTCAATTCTATGAAGATGAAATACGAGAACTTCACCACAAGAACCAGAGGCTAGAGACCACCTTGGAAAACATGCAAGAAGTGCTAAATGGGCTGTTGCAAGGGAGATCAAACGTGACACTCCCTAAGCGCAAAGAGAGAGACCAGAGGGAGGTAGAAACCACTGTCCCAGTAGATGATGGAAAGACGCGACTCTCCACTAGTAACACCCCCCGAACGAAGCAACGCGAACATCCCGGACCACCGAAGCAGGCCCAGAAACTAGAGCCGAAAACCAATGCTGCCCCTCACAACGATGACGAGGTCACCTCAAAGAGAGCACCCTCAGATTTATAGGAGGAGCTCAACAAGAAGAGGGTGGGTAAAAGGACCACGCCCCCTATGGCGCCTCGAGAGGGTAAAGGAAAGGGGGATCTTAACCCGTCTGCTTTAAGAGTCTCCCTAAGCAAGAGGAGGCAGGACCTGAACATAGAAATGAGGAGCCTACGAAGCAAGATCATCACCGCCTCCGGAGGTCAAGCTTTTGAGGAAGAGTTCGACCACGAGTCACCCTTCATTAGGGAGATCCAAGCCATCCGGCTCCCAACCAATTTTAAGGAGCCCCATATGACCCCCTACGAAGGAAGCACAGATCCGAAATACCATCTGGACGCATTTAACGATCTGATGAAACTAAGGGGAATTAGTAGCGGGGCCAGATGCCACTGCTTTGCTGTCACATTGAAAGGACCTGCGTACAAATGGTTCAAAAGACTCAGACCGGGATCCATCAGGTCTTGGCAACAGTTTTTTGATGAATTCCTCCAACAGCACCACGCCGTGCGGGACTACACGATGCCAGGCACCAGCCTTGCCAATGTGAAGCAAGGAGAAAATGAGAGTCTAAAGAGCTACATTCACAAGTTCAACATGGAGGCAGCTAAAGTGGGGAGCCTGACCTGCCGAGAGCTTAAAATGGCCATCACAACTAGAGTGCGCCCAGGAAGCAAATTATGGGATAACATGCTCAAGAGGGAGGTCACGGACTTAGATGATTTCTACGAGTGAGCGCAAAAGTATATTCGTGTGGAAGATGGTCACGAAAGGCTCAAGGCCGGAAAAGACCAAAATTCATCGAAGCCCTCGATCCGGGAGAACCAAGGCAATACCAAGAAAAAGAAGGTCTATGAGGGGGCAAGGGATGATCGACCCCGAAAGCACCAGCGCTCTGACGAGCGCAGACAAGGCCCCTACACTTATTATACTGACCTCACTCATGCGAGAGAGCATATTTTCGTTACGAACGAAAATCAGGTCCCTTTCAAAAGGCCCCCACCGATGAAAAAAGACTGGTCTAAGAGAGACCCCAGCAAGTATTGCCAGTACCACAAAGATATAGGCCACACAACTGCGAAATGCAACCATTTGAAGGTGGAGATTGAAGAGCTGATCCGTAGGGGGCATTTAGGCAGATATGTCCGCAAGGAGAACCATAGGCCAGAAGAAGGAGCATCCTCACCACGGGCGCGAGAAGTAGCCCCAGAAGTGCAAGGAGAGGTCAGAACCATCTTTGGAGGACCAGGATTCGGGGGCGAATCGAGGAAGGGACAAGATAGATATGCTAGGGAGGCCAGGCGAAGCCCACCTCCGTGCGTCCTAAGTCTGGAGCAGCACCCCCCGAAGAGTTTCAAAGGTGAAAATGACTCAATAAATTTCACCGAAGAAGACGCTCGAGGTGTGCACTTCCCACACAATGACCCCCTAGTGTTGACAGTCCAGCTTGCTAACATGAGGGTACATCAGGTCTTGGTGGATAGCGGGAGCTCTGTGGACATCTTGTATCGACCAGCACTAGAGAAGATGGGATTAAGCCTCCGCTACCTAAAGCCTTGCGCTACGTCTTTGTATGGATTTATGGGAGATTCGATACAGCCCCTAGGGGAAATCGAGTTGGCCTTTACTATGGGAGAACAGCCTAGACAAACCACCATAATGGCAAACTTCATTGTGGTAGATTGCGCCTCAGCCTTCAATGCGGTATTAGGGAGACCTTCCCTAAGAGAATTGAAGGCGATAACTTCTGTGTACCATTTAGCTATGAAGTTCCCAACCCCCGGGGGAATAGCATGCATGAAAGGAGAACAGAAGGAAGCGAGGGAATGCTACAACACATCCCTCCGCACATACACAAAGCCAACAACACCTATGGCAATGGTTGTGCACAAAGGTCCGAACCCAAGCGAGTTACACCCTCGAGTCATAGAAGAGCCCATAGCTGAACCAGTAGAGCAAGTGGAGGAAGTAACGGTCATGGATGAGCCATTGAGGAAATTGAAAGTAGGAAAAAACCTTGCCGACAACATGAAGGAGAATCTAGTAGAGTTCTTAAAATCCAACCTCGATGTATTTGCCTGGAGTCACGAGGATATGGTAGGGATAGATCCAGCGGTCATGTGCCACCACTTGAACATCGACCCGAAAGCAAGGCCGGTCAGGCAGAAAAGGAGAGCATTAGACCCAGAAAGATACGCGACCCTAAAAGAGGAGGTGGACAAGCTGAAGGCGAACGGGTTCATTCGAGAAGCGTTTTACCCACTATGGGTGTCAAACCTAGTGTTGGTTCCAAAGCCCAATGGAAAATGGAGGACGTGCGTGGATTTTACCAGCCTCAACAAGGCCTGCCCTAAGGACATGCCACAGCGGGACACGAGCTACTTAGCTTCATGGACGCGTATTCAGGATTTAGGGTATAACCAAATACCAATGAACCCTACTGACGAGGAGCACACTTCATTCATAACAGACAAGGGGTTGTATTGCTATAAGGTGATGCCCTTTGGTTTAAAAAACGCAGGTGCCACTTACCAGAGGCTGGTGAACAAAATGTTCGCAAATCAAATAGGAAGGAATATGGAGGTGTACGTGGATGATATGCTAGTGAAGACGAAAAAAGCGGAAGAACTCACTAGCGACCTCATGGAGATGTTCAACACCCTACACAAGTACAGAATGAGGCTGAACCCACTCAAATGCACCTTCGGAGTTTCGTCTGGAAAATTCCTGGGTTTCATGGTGAATTCCTGAGGTATTGAAGTTAATACTGAAAAAATCAAGGCCTTGCTGGAAATGAGCCCACCACGAAGCAAAAAAGAGGTGCAGTGCCTAACGGGGAGAGTGGCAGCCCTCAATAGATTCATCTCTAGGTGGACCGACAAATGTCTTCCTTTTTTCAACATCCTGAAAGGGAACAAAAAGTTTGCTTGGGATGACGAATGCCAGGAGGCCTTCACCAAGCTGAAGGAGCACCTTGGAAGGCCACCCCTTTTGGCCAAGCCAGAAAAAGGAGAGAAGTTGTATCTGTATCTAGCCATATCTGAGCATGCCATAAGTGTCGCCTTGGTCAAGGGTGAGAAGAAGCACCAACACCCGGTCTACTATATAAGTAAGCGGTTAGTAGACGCGGAGACCCGGTACCTGGAAATAGAGAAGTTAGCATATGCCCTGGTAGTGGCTTCTCAAAAATTGAGGCCCTATTTCCATGCTCATGCGATTGAGGTGCTCACCAACACTCCCCTGCCTCAAGTCTTGCACAAGCCAGAAACTTCAAGAAGATTGCTAAAGTGGTCAATTGAATTGAGTCAGTACGACATCACCTACGCCCAAAGGACCTCCATCAACGGGCAGGTACTTGCAGACTTTTTAGTCGAGTTCACATACCGACCCCAAGAGGAGGGGGAAATAGAGGAGAAGGACTCGGCACCTGAAGAGGAGAGGCACCCCGAAGAATGGAGTCTCCATGTAGATGGGGCGTCTAACGAAGGGGGGGCCGGTGCTGGCATAGTGATGACAAGACCTGAAGGGCACAAAATGTACTGTGCCTTGAGATTTGGATTTGAGGCTTCCAATAACGAAGCAGAATATGAGGCGTTGTTGGCTGGCCTACGGCTAGCTAAGGAACTAAAGGTATCCCACTTGCATGTCTTTAGTGACTCACAGCTGGTGGTGTTTCAAGTGAAGGGCGAATACCAATCCAGAAGTCCAAAAATGGCTGCATAACTTTCCAAGGTGAAGGAGTATTTGGACTAGTTCAAAAAATACACAATAGAACAAATCCCCAGAGAGCAGAATACGAACGCCGATGCACTCACGAAACTCGCCTCCACAAGAGATGAAGATACGCTTTAGTTTATACCGGTGGAATATCTCCCCAAGCCAAGCATAGCCGAAGAGAGGATCAACATGGTCAAGAGCTCCAAGGAGCCATGGTTTTCCCCCATTAGGAGGTACTTGAATGACGAGACCTTACCCTTGGACAAGAATGAGGCCCGCAGACTGGCTTACAGGGCCGCCCAGTACACCCTGGTAGACGGGATCTTGTATAAGAGAGGCTTCTCTACCCCACTCCTCCAGTGCGTTGATAAGGGAGAAGCGTCAATTTTTTTTACAAGAGATACACGAAGGGGAGTGTGGGAACCATGCTGGGGGGCAGTCCACAGCAAAAAAGGCCGTCCGCCAAGGGTATTGCTGGCCTACCATGGAGAAGGACGCGAGTGACTTCGCGAGAAAGTGTGACAAGTGCCAGAGACATGCGACTTACCCGCGGCAATCCCCAAATGAGTTGGAGAGCATGACCAGCCCGTGGCCCTTTGTTGTGTGGGGGATTGACTTGATAGGGGCACTGCCAACCAGAAGAGGAGGAGACAAGTACGCGGTAGTAGCGGTTGACTATTTCACCAAGTGGGTGGAAGTGGAGCCCTTAGTCAATATAACGGCTAAGCAGGTCACCACCTTCGTCAACAAATATATTGTTTGCAGATTCGGGGTACCCTACAAGATCATCTTCGACAATGGAACGCAATTTGAAGGAGGAGTGTTCGAAGACTACTACAAGGCCAAGGGGATCAGAAGGATTTTCTCCACAGTAGTACACCCCAAGCTAATGGGCAGGTAGAGGCCATCAACAAGATCTTGAAAAGGAACTTGAAGACTAAATTGGAGAAGTTGAAAGGGGCCTGGGTCGAAGAGCTCTCGAATGTACTCTGGGCCTACAGGACCACCCCCCGTTCCACCACTGGGGAAACACCTTTCGCCTTGGCCTATGGCTGCGAGGCTGTCATTCCAGTAGAAATGAAGGTAAACTCCTTCCGCACGCAAACATACGATGACCAGACTAACACCACAGCGTTGGTCGAGAACTTGGACTTGCTGGAAGCCAAGAGAGAAAGGGCACAATTAAGGCTGGCTACGTATCAGTTGCGGGCAGCAAGATATTACAATTCAAGGGTGCGGGAGAGAAAGTTCAGGGCACGAGACTTAGTATTGAGGAAAGTACTCCCCAACACGCGAGACCTAGGGGCAGGGGTACTGGGAGCGAACTGGGAAGGACCCTACCAGGTCGCTCAGTGCATACCACCAAACACCTATAAGCTGGCACGCATGGACGACACCGTCGTACCTCGAGCATGGAATGCAGAGCACCTCAAGAAGTACTACCAGTGAGACTTCCACACCCAATACAAGCAGTATCCGTGCTTAGTTTGTTACGTGTTATGTTAGCGTAATAGACAAGAATCAAGGAGGGTGCCTAGATAACCCCCAAGAAGATGTAAACTTTTCATATATATATATATACATTGTAACACGCTTGCTATGAATGAAACTATTCGCATCTTCGCATGCTATCTTTCTCCTTTATGTGAGCATCAATCAAAGTGCCTGCCGAAATAAAGTTCACCAGACACTTGGGGGGGAATAGTGGCCCGTGAGGGCAAAGCACATAGCAAACAGGAGGGTCCTAAAATGGACCTTATGCATCAGGAGGATCCTAAAAAGGACCCTATGCATCGGGAGGATCCTAAAAAGGACCCTTTAGCAGGAGGATCCTAAAAAGGACCCTCTAGCAGGAGGATCCTAAAAAGGACCCTCTAACAGGAGGATCCCAAAAAGACCCCTTATATCAGGGCCTTAAATGAAGTCCTTATATATATATATAAAAAGAAGAAGAGTGTGTGATGAACCCCTATAAACAGGGAGAGGACCTTGCAAGGCATCTCTTGGGTTCACAAGGATTAGCTACCCTTATGAACATCAAGGAGGCCAAAAGGTCTTACAAAAAAAAAAAAACAACAACACACTTCCAAATAAAGGCAGATGCTCCCACAAGAGGAAAGACCTTGGAGAGAGCACCCACCAATAAGCCTAGAGCGGCCACCAAGCCGTCTAGCCAAAAAAGGGTCCTAAAAGAGACCCTTGCAAAAATAGTACTATGATTAATGACGAGAAGGATGCTTCTCGCAAAAAAATAATAAGCGCGCGCAAAAATATATAAAAGGATAGCCAGAACCCAAGGGGTCAAAATATCCTTAGAAAAATAATCAAGAGGCACCAAAAAAGGACCCATTGAACCATTTCACATGGGCTCCAAAGGACCTCTAGCCTGATAAATAAAAGAGGGGAACCTACCAAACCCCATCATACAGGCTCAAAAATACCTCAAACACAGATGAATAACCACACATGTATATATTAAAAAAGGAGTCTTGGTAACATGGCAAGATTTACAAAATAATAATAATAATAATAATCATAATAATATTACAAAGGCTCAAATGAGCATACACCCACACCGGGCTAGCTGACAGAAGTTATGAAATAACAACCTCAGGGCCTCATGCCCCGGGCGTTCCACATAGCCGCCCGGGCAATGGCATGCTCGCCAAAAGAAGAAAAATCAAAGTTGGGATCCTGCCTCCACATGCCGTAAAGGGCGCGCTCTATGGACCTGTACTCAGTAGCTGTCCTATCCGCCTCTAAAGAAGCAACTCTCTCCTGCGACGTGGCTACATCGGCCTTAGCAACCTCGAGTTCGGCCTCTAAGGAAGTGACTCTCTCCTGCGAAGCAGCCGTAATAGCCTTGGTACCTTGGTGTTCGCCCTCTAGGCTGGTAACTTTGTCCTGCAGCATCATGGCTTTGGAAACCACCTTCTGCTTCCTTTTTGACGAGACAGAAAGTTTTGCCTGAGCCTTTTTTAGCTTAGACTTGGTTTCACCAAGCTCTCTCTCGAGCTCCTGGACCCGGGCTGTAAGGTGGTCCCTCTCGGTACTCGACGCAGAAAGATTGTGAGCCGAGTCAGCAAACCGCTGAGCCACAGTATAGGCCTGCACAAGAAAGTTAACAACAGCAATAATAAGTAACAGAAAAAAATGTATGTACATCTATATATAATAAGGCCGACACAAGATTCATGAACTCACCCAAGCAGTGGTGCGCCTTAGAGTTTCCCCAAGGTCCGACAGGGCAAAACTCCCAAGACCGTTCCAGTCAGATTCGGGGAGGTCTGAGGCGATTTGGACGTATCGCCACCCGTAAGAGGTCGCCATGCGATTCACCTAGGGCGCCCCATCCAGGCCAGGGGCACCTGGTTGGGTAAGGACAGACGACCCGCTCGCCGAAACGGGAGGGGGTGCAGAAAAATTGGAAAAGTGAGGCCCCGGTAGATCAGAAGGGGGTGCATGAATATTGATAAAGTAAGCCCCCGATGGACCAGGGTCGAGGGGAGCATGAGGTAAAGCGTCATAGTCCTTGGGGTCGGGGCAAACAAAATGCCCCGGAATGACATGCTGGTCTTGGGATTGGGAGGCTATGTCCGAGTCGAAAGAGACAAAAGGAGGGCATCCCCCAGGAGATGAGGACAGCTGGTGAGGTCCCCCGCGTTCAAGGGAGGCTTCCTCCAATACATCCTCAGCCCCACCTTCATCTGGGCAAGGCTGGGCCGATGCCGCCTTCATCATCTTGGACCCAGGGATGGTCCACAACAACCTGGGATCTAAAACTGGGGATAGCTTGTGGAGGTTCAGATTTTCCACGATGAATAGGTACGCAACCTTTTTCATAGTAGGGTCAGCGTTGATAAGCTTATTCACAACTTTCGCTTCCGACCCAACAACTACGGGTGTGGCGAATTGCTCTGCATAATCCACACCATGGTCAACACAAACATAAGTCATGAAACAATAAGTTACAAAAAAGAAGAAGAGAGAAAATGTGGCTTAGGGTACTTACTGGGAGTGGCACGGAAGTGTTCGCGAACAGAGAGGGGGCCTTTCACGAAGAAAAATTCCTACTTCCAGGACCCCGGGTTGGACACTGAGCCCTCTATCAAAGGGACCTCATTATTGGCTTTTTGCAGGTAATAGAAGCCCTTGGACTTGGGAGAGGGCATGAGATTGTATAGGAAATGCACCTCTAGTGCCGTAGGAGCACGTTTCATAAGTTCCGCAAACGCAATAAAAAGGCAGCTCAAGGTCAGCCAACTATTGGGTGCCAGCTAAAGTGGAGCAAGGTCAGCCAACTATTGGGTGCCAGCTGAAGTGGAGCAAGGTCAGCCAACTATTGGGTGCCAACTGAAGTGGAGCAAGGTCAAAGTAGTTGAGGACCGCAACGAAGAACGGGTGTAACGGGATGGTACCACCCGCCTTCAGGATGTGCTCACTAAGGGCCACGAAGCCGGGACTAGGGCAGTCAACCCGGCATGTGTCCAATGGAGTGTATAAGGCGTACTCGGGAGGAACGTGGTAGTGCTTGTTATATTATTTTATAATATAATGTAAAATTATATTATATTATAATATAATGTTTTAGATTAAATAAATGTGACAAAGTGTGTCACATATTGCAACATATAATAGAGAGTTACAATATTTATATATATGAGATATATCCAAATAATGTAACATATTTGGTGTTACAAATTTTTAACTTCCAAATATTACCCTTTATTGTGTAAAATTGTTGTTACACAATATTGAGATGAATTTCATAAAGCCATATGTGATATGACTGTTAGAGATATGATTTAAACCCCAATAATGTGTTTTGGGAGTTACAAAATCATTTGGGAGGGTTTGGAACCGTTTGAAAAAACAGCACAATTTTTTGTGCTGAAATTGGTCAGTGGCCGCGGCCACAGGCCAAAAACTGACCAATTTTCAGTTTTTTCAATATTTGTTGAACGACTCAAAAAACCCAAATAACTCCCAAATCTCTTTTTTAATTCCATATTAATCCAATTAAACATTGGTAACAGCCATGGGGGTTGGTGGAATTTGAAATTCAAAAGGTGTCTCTAAACTCTACAAATAGGAGCCTATAGCTCACTTGTAAGACACAACATTTCTATCCATTAGAGCACTTGGCTAGAAACACCTTGAGGCTTGATAATTCCATAAAGCTTTTCCAATATCTAAGAGAGATCCCTTAGTGCTTGAGTTAGGGGGAAATAAGCTTTTGGACAAAGGTTTTAAACCTTGTTCAAGTTGGTGATCCCCAATCCTCTCACTTAGGTTGTGTAAGTGAGAGTTTGCTTGTGTTTCTGTTCTTCTTTTTATTCTATTATTTTTCTTCTTATTCTCTTGTTCTATTTACTTGTATATTTCGTTTAAGAGTTGTAATCTTTTCTTTTGGTCTAAACACTTTATTTTACTTGTAATCTTTTGCTTAGAGTTGTATTCTCATTATTCTCTTCTTCATCATCATCTTCTTCCTTTTCTTTGTTTATTTGTAATTTTTAGTTATAGAGTTGTAACCTTATTTAATCAATCGTTATTTATTTGTAATATATTGCATAGAGTTGTAATATTATAATCATTTCCATTGAGGCAAAACAATATTTTCCTAACAGTGCTTCACAATTTCCCTCAGTTTATTTTCTGCGCATGTGACACCAGGGTGGATGCCATTAAAGGAGCATCATCCAGTTCATTGGTGGATACATGTCGTCATGCCCTCGGCATATCTGCAAAACCAAAATAAAAAGGTGAGGAAGAGACAGAACACTTGACCCTCCATTTTCTCTTCCTAGCAAGAGTCTTCCACCGAGGCACCGGCTACGGAAGCGCTAAGCTAAGGAAGATTGAAAATAAGGGCTGAAGAGAAGCAGAAGCGGCCCCATGACAGTCATCAGGCGAGGATGGGCTAGAGGGCTAGAGGGCTCAGGCGGAAGATGTCCTTCCATAAACTCCAACTTCCCCTGCAAATCTAAAAGGGTCACCCTAAGGCTCGCTATGTGGTCACTAAGGTCAGGGGGGAAAGGTGCTCCGTCTCCTCTCAACACCGGGTCAATTTCACTCTCCACCACCCAAATTTTACGCCTAAGTTCAGCCATGTGCTCAAGATGACGAATATGGGCCAGCCTTAAGGAGTCATAGTCTTGGTAAGGGCTTTCCTCAGGGGACTCTGAGTTTGAAGACAAGTCAACAAACTCAACCCCCGGAGGTATGCCGAACGGACCGTCACTTGCCATGAGACCTCGTCCTGAAAGTAAAAAGGGGTTCACGTATAAATGAGAGGATTGCTAAAAAACACAAAGGAACGGGCTCAAAATTTCTAGGCACAAACACTCTAAATGACCCGCCACGGGGTGTGAATAAAGGGGCATGCCTTAAAACTAACTCACGACAGGCTCAGGCCAAAGTACGCCATCTCGAGTGGTGTTAATATTGACCCAATGAAAACAAGGGAAAAAGAGAATATACCTCAAGCAGGAAAAATGAGACGCTGTCGTGGTCAAAAGGAGGTTGGGGGCCAAAAGTACCGTCGCAGTCAAAAAGAGCTAAATGGTCGAAAGTACGCGTCTGCAAAAATAAACAGAAAAGATGTGTTAGCCTCCAAATATATTAAGGGGTATAGACATACCAAAAATTATCCCAAATATATATATAAAAAAAAGGAGGAAACTATAATAAAAGTGAGGTTGTGGGGGATTGAACCCCTTACCTCTTGAAAGGAGCAAAGGTCAGGAGATAGAGTGTAAGTAATAGGCTTGGCATGGGGGCCTATTTATAAGAATTAAAGAGAAGAGTCTACCAAAGCACCTAAAGGTCATCTCCTAGACTGGGGGGCAAGTGTGGATGCTCAAAATTTCATGCTTGTAGAAGATCCAAAGCAAGTGCCAAGGTCCCATAAGCGCCTAATTACATGGTTGACCCGTGATGCCCTCGGGCCACCATTGTCTCGCACCAGCCTCCTCTCAGCGCACCTAGCGAGGCCACGCCTCGCGTGCACCTGATGGCCTCACGAGTGGAGGCGTCTCGCGCACTCAGCAAGGCAGCACCTCACGTGGCTGCCCTGGATGGCCCCGCAACAAGAGACGTCTCGAGCCTCGCATGCGTGCGCCTGATGGCCTTGCGAGAGGAGGCGCCCCGCACTTCGCACGCTCAGCAAGGCAGCGCCTCATGCGGCTGCCTCGGATGGCCTCGTGACATGAGACGTCTCGCGCCTCGCTCACGTGCGCCTGATGGCCTCGCAAGAGGAGGCATCTCACACCTCGCGCGGCTGCCCTAGATGGCCTCGCGACAGGAGGCGTCTCACACCTCGCGCGCATGCGCCAGATGGCCTCGCGAGAGGAGGCATCTCGCGTCTCGTGCGCGCGCTCTGGATGGCCTCGCGAGAAGAGGCGTCTCGTGCTTCATGCACCCAATAAGGCCACGCTTCGCACCTCGCACCAGGGGCCTCTCGCGAGATCCATTTCGTGTGCCTATCACTCACATCTCGTGAGTGGCCTCAAAGTGCTTCGAGCATCTCGCGCCAAGGGCCCAAGAGCCCCATCTCACGCCACGACCCTTACATACATCAAGTGTTTCACTCCCTACACTTCGATGTGGTATCTCTTACGAAGGCCTGTCGAAACTCCAGCATTTGGAGGTAAAAGCACAAGTATGATTCAAAGGATCATGCTAGTACACTCTTGTACGGGGTACGACCTTTAAGACCCTGTATGTCAAGTACGGACACCCATACCAGTCGAGTAGTGGGAGTGCTGGGAGAAGGGACATGGTCTGTGTGTCTGGCCAGATGTCAGAGTCGACACCACCACCACCTGCACCACTATGCCTATCATCACTCCTCTGACATTCGTACGAATCAAGTAGTGGAGACATCCTCATGGCACCTGGCCATGTACTGGAACCAACACCACTACCTCTGAGACCACTCTCCTGATAGTGCACTCGTGTACTACCTGGTCCCCTAGACCACCATGTATCCAGGGCCATTAGAGCCTACTATAAAATGAACCCCACTTCCACATGGAGGGGGGTTGGAAAAATTACTGTAGCATTGCACCATAATCAATACAAACTGAGTTCACCATTTTTCTTCTGCAATTATTCTTGGAGATCTACTTAGATTTCTAAAACTTTTCTTTTAATAATCTCTACGCTACTATTTTTATAACTTAACTTAGTTGATGAGTTCTCACCGTCAACAAGAAATATATAAAAAAAAATGTTTATGGTATATTTGTATCTTTGTATGGTTTCATCTACATGTTAGTTCAAAGTAACCTAGAAAGTCCACTTCCTGATTACTTGGGGGGCAGACAACCCGAGGACCAGGCTCCGAAACTTAGAAGTTTGTTAAATTGATTAACCGGTGTTTTTCAAAAAAAAAAAATGCAAGGTGTCAATAAAACTAACGTGAACTAAGTTTTTAATTAAATATCCTGGACACGACCAGGTTCCGAAACTTAGAAGTTGGTTAAATTGATTAACCAGTGTTTTTAAAAAAAAACGCAAGGTGTCAATAAAACTAACGCGAACTAAGTTTTTAATTAAATATCCTGGACACGACCAGGTTCCGAAACTTAGAAGTTGGTTAAATTGATTAACCGATGTTTTTCTATAAAACGCAAGGTGTCAATAAAACTAACGCGAACTAAGTTTTTAATTAAATATCCTGGACACTACCAGGTTCCGAAACTTAGAAGTTGGTTAAATTGATTAACTAGTGTTTTTAAAAAAAATGCAAGGTGTCAATAAAACTAACGCGAACTAAGTTTTTAATTAAATATCCTGGACACGACCAGATTCTGAAACTTAGAAGTTGGTAAAATTGATTAACAATGTTTTTCTAAAGAAAAAGCAAAGTATCAATAAAACTAACACGAACTAGGTTTTCATTTAAAAAACCCCGGATACAACCGGGTCCAAGGCCTAATACTTAACAGGTAAGATATAAATTGTCTTTTTTGGTTATGACCAGGAATATCGATCTCGACCTAATGGTCATTTCGTAAGGCTTTAAACGTGCACATCATAAGGCATGAGAAAGAGATCAAGGAATAAATAAAACTTAGATAACTGAAAATAATATATATAAACTATCTCGAGGAGAATAACCTCGTGCTTAACATTTACAACATAAAAAATGGAAAATAAAATCTAAGACCCTCCAGGCCGCTCTGAGGACGTCACCTCCTCGATCTCCTGCTCGCCAGCGACAGAGGCCTCCCCAGTCTCAGACTGCAGCTCTTGTTGTAGCCAAGCCTTGAACTTCTTGAGGTAGTGCCACCACACTTCGGAGGCCATGAAGGCGAAGTTGCCATCCTGATTGAAGGCCCAGTAGTGGTACAACATGCTCTCCATGGAGGATGTCAATGTCTTCTTCTCCTCCTGAATAGCCGCCTCGACCTCCAGCTATTTGGCCTTGGCCCCCTCGAGCTCGGCCTGAAAGGCTGCCGAGGCAGCCTTTGCCGCCTGCTCGCCTTCTTGAGCCGTGGTTAAGGTAGCCTTTGCCGCCTATTCACCCGCTTGGGCCGCTGCCAAAGCAGCCTTGGCACTTTGTTCGCTCTGTTGAGAGGCAGCGAAAGCAGCTTGGGCCGCAGTCAGGGTGGCCTAAGCAGTCTGGAGCTCGGCCTTGAGTTCATCATTCCTGGCCCTGGCCCGAGATATGCTATGATGGTGAGCCAAGACTGCCTGCAAAAAGCAAAGAAACAGTTAGGCACATACCAGGGAAAAATAATAAAAGTCAGGCAAGGAAAATACTTAATGTGAGGTTCATCCCCAGGGCAGATTCCATTACGTTCTCCGGGCTCCTCTCCTCGATCGCCCTCAGGTCGTTGGGCTTGGCCTTATAGAAATGCTCCACCATGTAGTTTGCTGTCTTGTAGACGGTCCCCAGAAAAGTGTATGGAATTTTCTCTAGATCCTGGGTGTTGACAGGGATGCGAACAGTGGCGGCAGGGACTACTGGAGCTGGGGGACCAACCGGTGCTACCTAGTCCCAAGTAGGAGCTGGGGGAAAGCGAGGAGGGGGTGCAGCAGACCCCTCTTCTCCGGGGTTGCGTCGGGCAGAGCTTCTGAGCTCGAGCCTTTCCCCTTAGCCGGGGATTTGGAAGCAGTCATGGCCGAGGGGGGCGCTTTCTTTGACGTGGGTCGAAGTTTCTTGACTAGAGGACCCTCGCTGGATTTCCCTTCCTGGAACATCACGCGGATGTCAGGTTCCCCTCGCTGTGCCATCTCCTCACCTGAAAAAGAATGGGAAATGCGTTAAGTATGCATATACATTCATCAGTTTACCAAGAAAATACGTACATAGTAACAAAAAATCCTACCATCCAAGCTAGAGGAGGAGTCTATTTCCACGACCTCCAGCCTTGGAACTGCTATAGGGGAAGGAGAGTCTAAGTCAACCACTTCTTGGATTAGGGGAGGTTCCGGGTCAGGCTCTACCTCAGGACTGGACTCCTGGAGCAACTATACCCTCGAGAAGGGAGGGCCACAACCTAAGGTTGGTCCCGTACTCCTCAAAGAAGGCCGACCTAAAAGACAAGGTGTTGTCTACTACTACGGTGCCCCTAGGATGGCCCATGCCATGACATAGTACTAATTGATCTACGCACTGGAGCAAGGTTATATTACGGTCAGGGTCATTTTGGTGACGATGTACGAGCTGGTTTGGGTTAAACCTAACTAGCCTAAGGTCTGCGGCAGCCCTGTCTAGGTCCCGAAAAGGGTATGGGTTAACTTGGCCGGAGGGACCAGCTGCTGCCCCCGATTGAGCTCGTTCCACATCAGGTTCCCGAGCGATCTCAAGAGCTCGCCTCTTTTGCACTAGCGGCACCTCGGGCTCTTCTTCCTGCTCGTCGCCGTCGTCGACCGCGGCGCCTCCCTCGGGGATGGGCGTCGGCTCACGAGCTACTGTGTAAGTAGCCTGTGTCCTCCTCAAGGCCAGAGTCTGGCCTGCAGAGATTAACTTACACGCCAACATTGTGTCATTAGACACGAGCTAGCGGTAGTCCTTCTCACTGGGCAGAAGCCCCGCCAGGGTATCATATTGACCACCAAGGGTCACTGATTTGGCCATCCTCACAAAAATGGCTGCACAATGAAGCTTCAATCAGTATACACGCGAAAAATCTAAGAATAAAAAATAATAATAATTTTGCGAGTTGAAAATAGAAAGGAAACTTACGAGGACGGTTGAAGTAATGGTATTCACAATTGCAAAACCCATTCGACTTAAAGAACTGATCTTTGAAGTCGTTGGGATGGTTGGGCAGTTCGATGACTGTGGGTGAATTCGGGAAGCGGGTCAGATAGTAGAACCCATCGCCTCATCCCCGTTGATCCGGGGCGGGCTAGCCTTAATGCAGAAGAAATAAATGATATCCGCAGGGGTGGGGACCTCCCACATCTGCTTCAGGAAGAGATACCTCAGCCCAGCCAGTAGACGATAGGAGTTCGGGGGAAGTTGAAATGGTGCCAACCTCACATAATTGAGGAAGTCCGCAAAGTATTGGTCGAGGGAGAGAAAGGACCCAGCCTTTAAGTGCTCATCACTCCAGGCCGCAAAATCGTTTTGGAGTGGTGCACAGCTCCGCTCCCCCTCGTAGGGAGGTAGGGCGATGAGAATACCCGTCCCAACCTCGATGTTGTGGGACAGTAGGATTTTGTTGACCCTTCCTTGGGTCGTTATCTTGGAGACAATCCTTTCAGCCTTGAAAAAGGCGTCAGGAGCGACCACGACCTCCTTCTCCACCACGGGGCCGAACTCGGGAAGAGGGGAATCAGGGACAACCTCCTTTCCCTTGTGAGATTGCTGGGACGACGAGTTAGCTACGTTATTCTTGGATGCACCTTTCTTGGGTGCCATCAGCTCGCCTATTGAATAAGAACGACAGAGTTTTTAGTGGGTGATGTAGAATTTTTTGAATAGGAAAAATAACAAGGGCCAGGGGTCCTAACACGCAAGCTAATGCGATATCAGCCCATGTGATGTCGCACATTGCCTATGCTATGCGCCTATGTTTCCCAACAGACCCCTGATATTTAGGGATCTGTGTGTCATAAAGTCAGGCCACCACCCTCCTTGGGGAATGGTCTATAGAAAAACCGCCCAAGAAGCGTAGCCCCTACGCAACCTAATGTCTAACCCTAAAAACCTTTCATCTCCTACATTCCTCATGGATATTTTCTAAAAATTGCCCAGGAATCACCCGAAGATTTACCCAGTTTATGAACATCACCACCCTAGATATATTTTTGAGCCTACTCAATAAACCTAAACCGAAACATGTGTACCAAAAATATGTGGAAACAACCTAATGCTAGTGACGGTGAAGTGCAGAGTGGTGTTATAAAGAAGGAAGAAATACACAAAAAACTAGTAAAAAAAAGTTCCAATAGAATAAAGAATTTATAGTGTATTCGTCGACGGAAGGGGTGTGCAACGTAGAAGGAGAGTTTGTAAAAAATCCTTGGTGGCTGGGCTCACGAAGGTTTCGGTTGCAGATTTTTGGGATTTTATGAGAAAAGGAAGAAGGGTTTTCGAAGTTCAAAGGAAAGAAAACTAGGAAAAATTTCAAATGAGAGGGTATGGACACTGAAAAGTGCCAGCCCTATTTATACGTAATAAGCATAAAGAAACACGGACCATCCGATCAAGCTAATGCGAGATGCGAGGGTCATGTTTTGAAAGATTAAACAGTGGCATAAAAGGTGGCCAGGCCATTTAATGCAATCCTCGAAACCCGAACAGGCGCCAATCGCGACATTCCACGTGTCCAGTACTCAAGTAATGAACAAACGTGGATAATCGCAGCAGAAGTTTAAAAGTCCCCACCGTGTCAGTCAAAGAATGACGCCATAAGACACGGGTAGGGACTTGGGGGGAAAATGTACGCCCTGATATTCAGCCCGGGTCCTTTTGGCAGCTCGAGTACAACTGGCCATCTAAGAATAATACTGAGGGACCCACAAATTGACATCTTCTCGACAGAGCTAGTGTGACAACCCAGATAGTAACACGAGTTGCGGAATACGAAGTGTTAAAGTGCGAACTGGAGATGGATATAACTTACAGCCTCCGGGACACGGGCTGGCATTATGCTCAGGTTGGAGTCCTCTGACCACCTGCCATGCCCATGAATTTATTAAGCTGGATATGTTATATATAAACGTGTGTGGTCAGGGATCGCATGTCCATCTATCTCTGAATTCTCGGACACGTAATATAAATGTGCGTAATCAGACATCACGTGTTTGATTACGCCAGGCGGCCCATGATCATTTTTACCTAATGATTAGACCTTACCTTAAGATATATTGTAATATTCACCATTTTGTAGATGACAGGTCACAAAGAGGGATGTATATTCACATGACAACCCCAACACATATCCTGGGATGGTTCTTCTATAAATACCAAGACCTTGGATAGAAAAGGGGTTGGGTTTTCTCTGTGTAATACAAATATTCTATAAAAATAGAGAGAGACATACAGTAATAATATTGACTTGTGGACTAGGGAGATTTTAACCTCCGAACCACGTAAAAAGGAACGAGTGTTCTTACTATATCACTCTAAGTATCTTGAAGAGTGATTATTCTCGTTACGGTTTACCCTTAAGCACTAGTTTATTCCAGCTAATTTTCGTAATACATTGTTGGCGAAAAACCGCGTCAACAAATATCAATAAATAATTCACCATTATTTATTTATGTTGACCCAGTCAACTCGATATTACTAATTGATAATTAAATCAATTATTTGAAACTATTAGATTTAATTTTACTGGAGACAGCATAGGGACCATGGATCCATGAAGCCAAGCCACGAGAAGTTCCCGCGAGTTTATTTATGGTAATAAATTATCTCACAACTTATTAATTCCTCGTGACTCCACTATAGACTCATAATTGAACTCTTGAGTTCACATAACGTATTTTCCAAACCACAAATACATCATCCATTGTTATAACCACTACAGTCAATCAATCCTCTATTGCTGAGTAACTAATGAGCCAAGTGCAAATTACTATTTTACCCCTCATCAGTATTTTATCCTTAACTCCCACTAAGTTCCTTATTAATGATATTTCTGTGAACTTAATCACAGAAATTAGATCTCAATCATTTAACTTTTTGAACAAACCAATTAAGGAAATCATCTTTTCACTTATCATACATAAGTTATAGATTTCATATCAATAAAATAATATTCCCACTCAATTACACTACTAAATCTCCAAGATGTAAGTATGGGCTAGACCGTAGGGTAAGCTGGTAACAAACAAGTCAAAAGATTTAAATAATATAATTAGCAGAGTATTATCACTCAGAATTAAGATTAATTTTTCCAATATATGGTCAACGTTGTGACATTGATTAGATTCATAATAACGATACTTATTTATCTATCAATAACCAATATCGGTCATAGTCCGATGTAACCAAATACATCCGATCTTTTCTACTTGGTCAATGTATTGGACAAGACATTACACCTCGAATGTGTAAGTAGATCATATAGTAGATTACCAAATTAGTGAAAATCCAATGCACTGATTTAATCTTAGGACTGTTAGGGTTTTATGCCCTAATTAAAACCAAATTTCTTTGTACTCTCATTTATTATCAATAAAATAATAGAAATCATTTTTCTACTTGGTCAGTCACTTTACTCACATGTTTTATTTTCATGATTATTTGTTTAATATAAACTTCTATTAAATCCCGAGCATATAGCTAATCGTATTTATAGTGACGTAATCACAGTGGAATATAAATATGATTATATGTTCAAAATAAGTTAGTCCTAAGATTAGTCAGTGCACAGGATTTACACTGACTTGCCAATCTACGATATGATCTACTTACCCATTGTAGTGTTATGTTCTTTCCAGAACATTAGCAAAGTAGATAAGATCAGATGTATTTGTTACATCGGACATGGCCGATATTGATAGTTGATAGGATAAGTAACATACCGTTATTATCTATTCTAGTCATATCATATAGTTGACCATAGGTCAATTCAATCTCAATTCTGAGTGGTTAGTATTCTAACTGATTGTATTATTTGAGTTCTTTGACTTGTTCGTTACCAGCTTACCCTACGGACTAGCCCATACTTACATCTTGGGACATCTATAGCTTCTGATGAAGAAGTGAAACGATGGTTTCCTTTTAGTTTGGTTCAAGGTGTTAAATGATAGAGATCTCATTTCAGTAATTAATAATAGTTTACTGAAATATCATTTAAAAGGAACTAAGTGTTTTAAGGATAAAATACAATGAGGGGTAAAACAGTATTTTAGTCCTATCTCATTGTAGACCGTCTATAAAGGATTGAGTGACAATTATGGTTGTAACAAAGGATAATTAATAGCGTATCAATATTTTTTATAGAGCGTTCTATGAATTCAAGAGTGCAATTGTGAGTCTTTAGTGGAGTCAGGAGGAATTAATAAGTTAGTAAATTTATTTGTTAGATTTATGATAACTTATTGGAGTTTGATTTCATTTGCCCATGGTCCCCACTGTACCTTGGATAAAATCATCTAGATAGTCTCAATTAATTGATTTAATTATCAATTAAAATTATCAAAGTTGACTAGGTCAATTTTGGATAATTTCACAGAGTTATATAATTTTGAGAAGAAAAGAGAAATTATGGCAGATTTATTAATTAAGATAAATTGGTATCTAAATTTATAAATAAGTTTAAATCAATGTTCAAATTATAATAATTAATTTGATAAAGGATTTAAATAACTATTTACTTAATTAAATCAATAGAAATTATTCAAGTCTTGATTTTAAGTCCAATATGCTTATAATCAAATGAGAAATTTCACGGGCCTAAAGCCCATGATAATTTCAACCTAGGGCTGTTAATTGGATATTATTTTATTGATTTTTTTAATTAAATAAATGACCTAAATGAGTCTATAAAATGAATGTTAAGAGAGAGTTGAAAACATAAGTTCAGATTTTTGAAACACAAGTTTCTGATAGGTTTTAGATTCTCTCTAAACATAAGTCATTTTCTAAGCCTTATTGTTCTTTTCTCTTATTCTCTCTGTATCTATCTCATGTGTTGAGAATTGCTCACTCTAGTCTAGGTGATCCTAAGAATACTTTGGAAGGCCGTGTAGAAAATTGAAGATCGATTCAGTTTTCTTGATAATACTCTGCGACAGAAAGGACACAAGGGTTAGAGAAATTGAAGGAAATACTCATTTATTCTGCTGCGTATAATGTAAGTATTATTATCATTATTTATCTTTGAATTCAATTTTAGAAACATGTTCTAGGTTGTCTCGTATTAATTTGTTTAATATTAGATCTACATGAAAATAAATAAAGATCTTGTATAAGTTTACCTAACAAGGACTCGTTCTTTTGAACATATAATTACAACTATAATCCACAATGATCTAGTCACTATAATTGTAACTATCCATATGCTCGAGATTTTAGGAATGTTTGTATTAATTGAATAAACATGTAATAAACACAAGCGAACAATATGATTGAATAAACAAAAATGATTTCTACGTCTTTTATTGATAATAAAAACGTGTTACATGATAAATATGGTTTTATTAAGGGCATAAAACCCAAAAACATGCAGACAAAAAATTTAATAGCCGAGATTGGTAAAATGATTTTTGCCGGTGCATTTTAGCATTGGTAATATTATGGACTTTTGCCAACACCTATTGGTTAGCTTCTCCTGGCGAAAAAATGCGCCAGCAAAAAGAAAATCTTTGCCGGCGTAGTTTTGCGTTGGGATAAGTTAATCTTTTGCTATAAAATCCTCAATTTTTTTCGGTGCCATTTTGCACTGGTAAAAGCCTTTCCAGTCAAAAATTAAAAGCACTGGGAAAATCCTTTTTTTACCAATTTTTTTTTCTATATTTTAATTATATTAATTTTCATGAAATATATATTACATTGATTTAATTGTCTTTGAAACATTAATATAAATAATTATAATTGTCTTAAAACAAGCTAAAAGTAAATGTAATTGTCTTGATACAAATAACTAAACTAAAAGAGTTAAGCACCATCTTGTGTAGCTTCGTTGTCCTCCTCCTCATTGTTGGCTAGATGCACCATCATCAAACTCTAGTGGTGGCAATGTAAATTCCAGTATGATAGTGCTCATCGGTTGCACTAATAAAGCCCGTGGCATGTCTTGTTGAATGCGCGAGTTCCTCTTAAGAGTCTGATTTTCCCTGTAAATAGTGGCTCCACAGGAAGAGATTCTTGATCATAAGACATATAAGATGAAGAAGAAGCAGCGCGCTTTCCCACAATTGCTGTCAGCCTAGGCAATGTCCCATATCCTTTCTTATAATGAGATTGAGGCCTCAAAGCATCAATCATTATGTCCAATTCTGGGGGTATTCGGGTCTCATTATCGCCAACACAAGAAGCCATTCCGAAACGCGCCGACAAAATGCAACTTTCTTGTAGTGCACTCAACTCCAAAGCTTCAATTCTAGTTTGTACATGGGAAATCCTCAACTTTGGGGCCTTCCATTATTCAAGTATCTAGATAAGAAAAACTCAAGTACTTTCAATGAAAATGATGATGAATACTCTTTCATAAACCGAGGATTTTATGTAAGTATGAGACTATAATTTGTAGTTGGATTTTGGGGATTACGTGGAACTTTAGTGTTCACCAAATCTGGGAGATATGCATATGTCAAGTTATTGAATAGCATGAGAGATTGGATTGATGTGATGGTGGGATTGTAAAAGGCAAAACTTTCGAGGATGATTAAATCTTAATTAGTTTGGCAACCTATTTCATGACGTTCACTCATTTTTTCTTTTTAGAAGTTTATCTTGATTATGCAAACATTATGATTTTTTTTTCATTTTTTTTATTTAGTTTATTTTATTTTTATTTTCATGTATGAAGAGAGCTCAAGAGAGTAGAATAAGTTGGTTGGTTTTATTTATGGTTTATTGGATAGCTACTGATTGTGTAGATAGCCAAAGAGTAAAGATGGATTCTGGCAATACATGATAATAGTCATGAATTTAAAACCATTAATGTTGTTTAGAGCAGTTCCAGTGAGTGAAGCATAATACCTCAAACTGAAAAAAGTAGCAAAGAATTGGCAAAAGTGGCATCCAATGGATGATCCATTTTACATATGCTTTTACATAAAGCTATAGTACGACGCTACATTTGGCATCTACAGTTCATGCTTCAAAACATTATTTTATTGATTTCTCACTCCTCTTCCATTCCTCTATTTCTTCCCTCGTTTTCTTTCAAGATTGGCGCCAAACTCTTTGTGGACTATGCTTGGGGAAACCCTTTTAGGGCTTCTGATTTGGGTAAGATCCAAATTTTCTTTTCTTTTTTCTTCTTTTCTCTCCATCCATTTCTCATTAGCTCCATCTGGCGGAGTTGACCCGGATCTCCCTCTCTCACTCTCAATCTCGGAGCCCTTTTCTCTTATAGACGCACCACACATGCCTCTCACCCAATCATCCACCCTACCCTCCCTTTCTCAATTTTGGAGCCACCGTCATAGTCACTCAACGGTAGGAGCTTCCCAGGCACAAGATTTTGTCCATGTACATCAGTTATTTGAGGAAATGTCTCATAGGGTGTCTCTTTGTTTAGGTATGAAATTTTGGAATTGGGTTTTAGTTTTCTATCAAGTTGTTTATGTTGATACTGTGTTAGTCACACACAACTAGAATATGTGAGATTTTTCTTTCTTTTTGATATTTTTTTTTATTTCAATATCATATTATTTCATTGAGTTATGAAATTAATAGTTCTAAAATTAGTTGGGATTTTTTTTTGCCTCTGTTCTGTTTGCATTATATACCAAAGATTTTAAAATTAAAGTATAAACCAATCTTCTTTACATGAAGCTGTCACTACAAGTCAATTTAATGTTATAATTTGAAGCATTATCTGTACGTCTGTTAAAATATAGAGGCTTTGCACATTAATCTAAAAGACATGCTTCAGTTCCTGTAATCATGGCAATAGTAACAAGATTAAACCAATTTAATATAGTTTCTTCATGAACAAGCCCATGAATAAATAATAATGTAAATTAACAAATGGGGTATAATGTAAAGATTATAAAATTTGGCTTTCTAAATTAAATATAGAATGTGAGTTTTTGTATGCTGGCAAAGGATCAATCTAGCCTTTAGGAAAAACCATGTACACGATTGGAATAAAATAAGCGTTTTACACTATCCATATTTTTTATTACTATCAATTTTTTAAATATTATCCAATGTTAACCATTAATATTAACACGAGTAATATTAAGCACTCTTGTTTTGGGCAGTTAAAAATAAACTATAGACAGCTAATTATTGATAGCTAACAAAATCTGGTATGTACATGTTTGTTTGTTAATTAATACAAATATTATTAGTTGTGTTGTTTGGCAACTAGTAGTGATATATATCTCGTATGTAAGCTACAGACATATAATGGCTAGCAATAACTGGTATGTAACATATAAACTTTATTTAGATTGAGTAAATTCTTAACGAAGATTATTTAGAAATTAAAGTTGAAAAATAGAGTCAATTTATTATTGTAATTTGAATGGTTTAGACTGATATCTTTTCTTTTAGACTTTTGATATAGCTATACATTTCTATGTAATTGGTGTAGTAGTATCGTGAGTAGACTCATAGACCAATCACTGGTTGGTTTTGTGTTATATTGTTCTCCATATGAATTTTCTCCCTTAATGGAGGATTTTTAATTAATTGAATAATGATTTTTTATCCTTGTAGTGGAGGTATCAAAGTTAAGAATCTTCAAGGTAAGCAGATGGTATACGACTTGACTTTTGTTTATTCAAAATGTATTATGCAACGCACTATGAACTCTGAATCTATTTTAAACTTTAGTTGTGGCTGAACAATCTCATTGGATCATAATTTCTCTATAACAAAGTCAGTTTAACCTTCTCACACGTCCTCTCTCTCTCTTTAAAATTGTTGAGAATTAGTTGGCATTTAAAGCATTGCAACATACATATTGTATGTGGAAGAAAGTTTATGAATATCTCTGTTAGATTTTGAAGGATGGACTCACAACTCCATGGGGTTCATTCATTCACTACACTTTACAAGAGGGGGAAGAAAGCTACAATGACTATCTCCCATCTTTGAATGACTTAGAATCTCAATATACTCCATCCAATCCAGAAGATGGGAAGATGACAACTTGCTAGTGTTAGCTTGGCTGAATACTAGTATGAACCCAAACAATGTGGTTGACCAATCAAAATGTTCATTTTTGTCTAGAGTTCATGAAAATTATGAAAAAAAAAACAAAAAATCTACATCTTTTGAACGCTATTCATGCTCTATCCAAATTAGATGGTCTACCATCCAACTTGCTACAAATAAGTTTTGTGGGGGCCATATCTCAAATTGAAAAAGGGTCTCCAAGTGAGGCTATTGAGCAAGATAAGCAAGATAAGGTGTGCGAATAATATAATATAATTTTTTATTGTTTATAGGACTTTGAATTATATATTTCTCATCTCATTTACTTGAATTTTTAAATTGAGCAAGTGAAGGATTTCTATTGAAGTATCTATCCCACTTCATTCAATTTTCTTCATTGTTGGACTATTCTACGACACCATTCAAAATGGAAAGAATCTGAGGGTAGCAGTGTGAACACTAAAAGAAGATTGATAATTCTAGATGGTTGTACACTAGAGTTCCTAGATGAAATATCGTATCACTATCTTTAGATGTGAATTTAGATAGACCCATTGGAAAGAAGGTTGCAAAGCGAAAAAGGCAAGATGATATCTCTTCCAATCTTACTGATTTGGTGATAAAATGAAAGGGGAGAGAAAAAAAAATCAAATGTTAATAAGGGAGAAATCAGGAAAGAGTATGCCAACATTGCAAAAGAAAGGCTCAAATTGCCAATGACAACCATAACGAATTTTTTCAAATACACGGTTGCTGTATTTTCTGCAATTTGCAAGTATTCGTCCACAAATTCTTCCGAGAATCCATAAGATAATATTCTCATCACAACAATTATTTTTTGAAGTAAGAAATGACTTAGTATTCTAGCTGCATCTCTTACTTGGACGAAATATAGTTCATATGCTTTGACTTTAGCTTGAATATGACTTTACATTTGGAACCTCCAGCGGAATGAATTTGATGGATACGTTGGTGACTTAGCAAAATAATCTTGAAAGAGGGATTGATGGCTTTCAAGCGAATTTCTTCGAATGAATGCACAACAAGAAATAGAGTTACGATGTGATGATGAGCCTCTTTCATTACCCAAGCATTCTTCAATAGCAAAAGCTAAAATTATTTCCAATCCTCCTCCTCAGATGATGAAGAGTCAAAAATCTCAAAGTCACGATTTATAGGAACTATATAGAAAGAAGAAAAATAAAAAGTGCTTAAAGAAATGAAGATGTTGGTGAAACTTTGTAAAAGAATGATTTTATTTATAGTTAAAGTTTTGAGAAAATCAAAAAAATATTCTTATATATACTGAAGAATATGTTAAGAATATTCTCTTACAAAATATACCAAATAATAACTACATAATATTCTATTATATATAAATAAATGCAATGAATACTCTAAAAAATATATACTTTGAGAATAATAACATTTTTTATTTGTGATTTTTTAGATTAATTGATATTTTAGTTTTTGTTATAAATTTGGATAAATTTAAATTGTAATATAATTATGTGATATTATATATGAGTATATATTATAAATTTTAAAAGATATGAAGATATTCAATAGTTATAAAAAATATTTGAAATGAATAGAAAATGTTTAAACATATAATATTTAAACGATATAGATAAGCTTATGTATAAAATAATATAAAGTTAGAGTTAAAATAGAAAAAATGTGTGTTTTGATGAAGTATTTTAAAGAATGAAGTAGTACACCCATTTGAAATGCTCTAAGTTTAAATTTAAAGTCTACGTGTCTTTTTTTCTTTCTCTATTTCTTTTTAGCTAAGATTTTAACTTTCACTATATTTGCTTGTTTGATATTTAGCTTTTTCTTCTTCTTCTTCTTCTTCTTATTATTATTGTTTACTGAGTTTTTCAGAAACTATAAATATATTAAAAGATAAGAGTTGGAAAGAAAGGATAAGGAATAAATAAGATCACAATTTTTACGTAGTTGAGGCGTTAATGAGACTTAGTCCACGAGTCACTAGTATTAGGCTTTAGGGAGTTTTGACAATAGAGGTTTTCTGCAAGTTTAGCAGCGTTTTGCTTGCAAGAGAAAATTTGGGATACCCTCTACAGTGCACAACTAACCCTATTTATAGGCAGTCATGTCACTTGGGTCGGACTAATCCAGGCCCAATAGGGATATAATTACAATTTCTCGCTAATGGAGCCATAATACAAGAGATGTAACATAATTAAAGGTTGTTAATTTGGGCCCATTGGGCCGCCTTAGGCGTGGTGAAGCCTTACAATTGTCCTTTGTACGTCCGCACAGACTGATCCGCGTGGGCTATCGACGTGATTCTGGGGACAGGATCTTTTAGAGTAGTGGCAACACTGTTTCCTAGGAACAATGTACGTTCCGTGCGTACCCCATTCAATAGGTTAGTTAGGGATACCAACTTCTGGATTTCTCGAGGACACGTCAGCATCAAGGAAGACTAGGCCTGTACTATCCGGACGAATGGTTCAGGTTCTTTTACCAATGTCCGGGTTCATTTACCAAAGTCCTGGTTCGTTTACCAGGACCCGAGTTCATCCGTCAAGGCAGACATCTCGACGGCGGAGAACTCACGTGGATTCTTGATAGCATCTGTCTCCTAGAAACAATTAGTCTGCCACCATAATTTGCATCTTGGAGGATGTAGGTTGGGTATGATCGGGAAGGTGATTCGAGCCTGCATCTCAGTCCCGGTCCCTTTATAATGCTCATGTCGTTCCTCCGTTGTAACGTTCCAAATTACCTAATAAGGCTTAGGGCCTTGATTAGGGGGCCAGGACGACAAATTATGGAAATTATGTGATTATGTGATATATATGTGTATCGTTATGTGATTATGTGAATTATATTATAATATAACTTGATATGCATGTTTAGGTGTATTAAATATGCATGTGGGCCCATTTCTGATTAAAAGAGCAATTTTCGTAATTTGGCCCGTTATGGGTATATTTGGCATATATGTGATATATGTGTAGGACCACATCATTATGTGGATATATTTAGGTTACTCGGCACGAGGCGATTCTAGGGAACAAGCTAGTGGGAAAGTCACAACGGGACCAATACTTGTCTCTGGGAGAATCAAGGGGTATTTTGGGTATTTAGTACATTACCGAGATACTGGATAATGGGAATAAATATTTGAGGATATATTTGGAGTTAGTGAGACTAGGAGATTTTGACTATTTTGCCACCGGGGACGTTTTTAGGTACCTCGAGCCTTGGAATTTGCTTAAGGTTACTTAAGCTCGAAGTAACCTCTCAAAACTATAAAACTCAGAAAAACAGTCTCGTTCTCTCTCCCGTTCTCTTACTGGACGTCGTTAGCGTTTTCAAAGGAAACTCGAGTTTTAGGGCTCGGATTAAAGCAAGGTTAGAGTCATACCGATTCTAGGGAAGATTAGAAGCTTGATAGCCAGTGAATTTAGCTGGAAAACAACGTAATCTGAGGGAATCAAAGCTTTAAGTTTCTAAGTTTCTGTTTCCTTAAGTTTCTTGAGTTTTGATTTTGATTTTATGGTTCAATGAGTTTTTGATCCATTTGAATGGCGGGTTTTGTTGCCTGGGACATCCTGGGATGTTGTGAGATTGAATTGTGGGTTTGGTACGGTTCGGGGTGAGTTTTGGAATGATTTGGATATGAGAAATCTGGGTTCGCGGGGTCGTGCCGCGACCCTATTCTTGGGGCCTCGCGACCCTCACGAACCTAGAAGGCAGGGCAGTTTCTTTGAAGCAGGGCTGCGCCACAGCGCGTGTTCAGTGAAAGGTGAGGCTGGGCCTCTGACTTGGGCGAGCCGCGACTCAGAAGCTTGGGGCCGCGACACTTAAGAGATTTTAGGGCCTTGGGAAGGTTTTGAGTGCGGGAACTCAAGCCTAAGGGCTCGAGATCGATCCTACTACTCGGTTTAGTAGAGTTTGATGTCCTAGAGGCTAGGACTCAGTCCGGAAGCCTTTATTTACTCATTTTTGATGGATTCTATATTATGGTTGTGACTAGGTTATCGCTAGGGGCTCGGAACCAGGATCGTGCTCGAGGGTCGTTCATTGGTAACCTGTTCTTGGACTAAAGATAAGAAAATTGCACCCGGTATGTGATACATGTGATTATGGCTTGGCCCAAATTATTGAATAGGAATGTGAATAGGGCATGAATGCCCGAGAATGTGCATAATTATGATTATGCTTGTGATTATTGATTAAGCATGCTGAATACTTTGTATTTGGATATTTGATATATGATATATGCTTGGTTGCATTATTGGATTGAGAAAGGATTGACTTATCAGTCAAGGGCGACAATAGCATGTTGAGTGCTGGTCAATATTGTTATGCCTAACCAGGAGCGCATCATACGCTTGTCCGACCTATTGGTTGTGGAAAAATTCAGCTCCAAGGCTGGTTATACAAAGGATAGGGCAATGGGCTCCGGGGTGACGTATTAGTCCCATATCCTAGGGCTGGGCCCCAGCATTGACTTATTAGTCAAGGAGGGACTTAGCATGCTGAGTGTTGGTTGTAAAACATTGACTTATTAGTCAAGGACGACCTTAGCACGTTGAGTGCTGCTCGTAAAGCATTGACTTATTAGTCAAGGACGGCTGTAGCACGTTGAATGCTAATCGTAAAGCATTGACTTATTAGTCAAGGAAGACCTTAACACCCTGAGTGATGGTCGTAAAGCATTGACTTATTAGTCAAGGACTGCAATAACACACTGAGCGCTGGTCGATATGGTTATGCCTAACTAGGAGCACATCATACGCTTGACCAACCTATTGGTCGTGAGAAAACTAGAGCGTTAGGTACATTGGGCCAGTTCCAAGGCTGGTTATACAGAGGATAGGGAAATGGGCCCCGAGGTGACTCATTAGTCCCATATCCTAGGATGATGAACCCCAATATGATTCCATAATCATGTATTTTTGGGCATTGGACCCCAATATGATTCATTGATCGTTTATCTTGGGCTATTAGCCCATATGACGATGTAGTCATTTATATGGATGGTATGCATGCATGAGTAAGGTTAATACTGCTAGGCATGCTTATTATGATTTGGTAACATGTTATTAACTGCTTATGAGCATGTTTAAGTTTTTTTGCTGAGCCTTGGCTCACTTGTGCTTTGTGGTGCAGGTAAAGGGAAAAGAAAGCTAAACCACCCTTGAGTTGGAGAGCTTAGGTGACGATGTGTACATATGTGGCTGCTCGATCCTCACGACTGAGGTTTTAAAGAGGAACTAGGGTTAAACTCTATTTTTCCGCTTAGGTCGACTGGTTGTAACTTTTCCATTGTAATTAACCTTTTTAACTATATTTTGGGATCCCATGTATGAAGTAAACGTTTTAGTGAAACGATTGTACCTTTGACCAAAATTTTAACCCTAAACCATTAATCACGTTTAATTACACGATTATGGCCAAATGACTCGATTAGTGAGTTTAGTGCTGAGTAGTAGGGCGCTACACCCGTCATTGGGCCCGGTATGGTCTGGGCTGTTAGGGATCCCTCATTCCTTGTTCACTGGGCCTAAGTTGGGCTCGAGCCTCTTCTGCTGGCCCATGGACCCGTTTGGCCATGCCACGTGTCAAAGGTGGAAAATATGGATAACATTTACCCCCAAGTCTTCATCCGTGTCCGCGTAGTGGAGACTTGCCTTCTTCCTCCCGGATCAATCACGTATATCTTGGTTTGTTTACTTTAGTCCTGGTTCGTTTACTTACGTCCTGATTCATTTACCAGGATTCAGGTTTGTTTACTTGGGGGCCATTTGGTTGATCCTTGTCCTTTCACATTCCCAAGGTTCTAGACACATGTTTCCAAGCTGATGGTGCGTCTGTACCACTTGCACCCTAAAAATTTGAAGAGAATCTTTTGATGACCTAGGCGACTGATGGGTGTCAGCACATTTCTCAAAGCATCCCGTCTGTATGAAAAGGTGCTTTGGGGCACTCAAGTGGGCTGTTTAATGCCTCTGTGCTATCCAAAGCCGTTAGATGGGGATTATTTTGGGATTTTCAATGTGGACCATTGGATGAGGTAGGCACGAATCGTAGATTGACGAATCCATGATTTAGTACTCGATTGAGCCAATTAATGCCCCTGCACCATCCGGGACCGTTGGATGGGGATAATCTTGGGATCCTCATCGTGGACCGTTGGATTAAATAATACTTTTCTTTCCTATAAATACCTCAAAAACCTCATTCCCACAGTTTTACTGATCCCAAATTCTTAATCTAGAGAGCAGAGAGCCAAAGCTTCGTATGTCCGAAGTTGCCGACGAATTTCTCCAACGGTTAGTGCACCTTCATGCCTAGTTATTTCTAACGAAGCCTTTTTTTATTCACCAAGCAGACCATTCTATCCCGGTTCATCTGTCTGGGAGCATTGACGAGCTGTTACATTGCCTCCTCAAGTTCAAGACCAAAATCTTGCTGGCGTTGTCGCCTGAGTTTTCTGGTCTTTTCTTATTTATTTTGGTCATTTTTATTGCCATGTTGCCTCCGTGACCATATAGCCGTTAGAGCCACGACCACCATGTAGGGTGGTCCTAGGTAGTGGTAGTGGTAGAGATGAATGGTTGGTTTCTAGATGACACCTCAAACCATAGATAGTTTGATTGGTGAAGCGGAATTGATTGTCTCGGATTATCGAACTTGGACGCCTCGAAACCGTGCAAGTAAATTAGTTTATTAATAATTTAGTTCCCGACTTACGCTCCTGGGATATCTATTGGTCCCAGATCTAGGTCCGGAGGGGACCTCTCCAAGTAGTTATAGGAGAATCCCCGTACCTCAACCAGTTTTCTTTGATTTTGGTGCTAACTGCTTGGCTTTGCTTTTCTTGTCGCTTCCAGGTCTTTGATCATGGGTTGTGGCGTTACTTTGCATCTGGAAGATGAGGTCCAAGTGAGCCTCGTAGTCCTAGAGGGGCACAAGCTTCCCATTGGCAACACGTGGGAAATGGACGGAAAAAATAATGAATTCTAGAACTACTAGATGTTAAACGAGTTGGAGAAGGCCCTCAGAATAGTGTTGACTCCAAGGCTTTTTTACAACAAGCTGGCCCAGAGAGAAGAGAAAGCTCATACCAGAGCGGGCATATTTGGGGCCTGGAGCGTAGGCCACATTAGTTCGGGAGCCACTCTCCCACTCCATGACTATTTCACACGATTCATCAAGTTTGTGGGGATCGCGTCTTTTCAGCTTCTGCCCCAAGCGTATAAATTGTTTGTGGGATGGCGCATATTCTGCACTTCAAAGGAGATCGCGACACCCACCCTCGTGGAGGTGCTATATTTTTACAAGTTGGAGCCGCAACTAAATTCCAAAGATAAGATGTGGGACAGGTTTTATAAGTTGAAGGCCCATGGCATTAGTCCAGCTCCATTCAGCACATGGAAACATCCCCTGAATGTCAAGCACTACTAGTTCATGACGTCCGAGTTCCTCTAGAGAAGAACCCTACCCTGGTGCTGGACTTTCAGCGCATGGGTAAGTCGTCCTTCTTCATTGTTCATCTAGCCCTTTATTTAGTTTATTGGAAATTCACACTCCTATGAATAGGTTCATACGCTCAAACTAGGCTCACTAAGTCGATCCTGGATCGAAAAAAGTACCATGCCCCCTTAGTGCCAATGAGTTGGATGTGGGAGACTTTGTGACCATGGAGAACCTTCGACTAGTCAAGCTGATTGCCGCCCACCAATCATTAGATGCCCCTAGCTTGCGGGGGCTGCAATGCGAGATGGACCCTATCCTGAGAGAAGAGCTAGCCCTTATTCACATTGAGGCAGTGGAGGCTGCGATCAAGGCGGACGCAGAGAAAAAGAAAATGGAGCAGGCGCGCCGTGAGGAGCGGACCGAATCTGAGGAACTGGATGCCTTTTTCGAGGGGAGGCAGCCCAACATTGGAGCTCTCGGGGCTAGCATTTTGGGGCAAGGTAAAACGCCTCCAGTTTTAACTCACACCCCTCATATTGAGGGCTTAGTTAGGAATAGGCAACAATACCGGGATTATTTGACCAGGACTGTTAGCAACGTGGGGCTTCTTTGCCCCATTGTTGTAGACACGCTGACCCTCATGTACTCGTCTTGGTTCCTTTAGTACGGTAGCTTTTTGGACCTGGATGACATGGGGGACCAAATTCATTCTTTTGCACTAGGAGAGTTGAGTCATGCCCAATTGTTAGCAACATGGGGCTTCCTTGCCCCATTTTTGAAGACACGCTGACCCTCATGTATTCGTCTTGGTTCCTTTAGTACGGTAGCTTTTTGGGCCTGGATGACACGGAGGACCAAATTCATTCTTTTGCACTAGGAGAGTTGAGTCATGCCCATTCCATGGATGAGGGTTTGTCCTGAAGGACTTTAAACTTGCACATTTCCTTTATTTTTGTCTGTCACACCCATTCCTTTGTTACTAATCCGTTTTTTATTCCTATCTCAGGTGACTCGGACATGTCGAACCCAGTGGCCAAGATGAAGGAAATGATTGAGGCTAGGGCTGTCGCGGCCAAGGCCTCAGCAAAGAAAGCCACCAAGGGTCCAACCAAGAAGAAAGTAATCGAGCTAATATTCGGGGACTCACAACCGGACCTGGGAGCTTCTGAGGGAGTTCAAACAGCTGTAGCTTTGGTCCCGGCGGTGCCGACTGAGCAACGTCCATCCCCACCTGCTCCTCTCCAGGTTATTAATTTTGAAGAGGAGCCTTCAGAAGGAGGTGGGGGGAGCAAAAGGAAAGCGGACTCTGTCGCTGCAGAGTCCTCAAAGCGGGCCAAGAAAGCCAAGACAAAGGATTTCTCCCTGGCCGAGGAGCATTCCTCTGTTGAGAGCCTTGTTATTACGACATAGCTCTCGAATGCTCACGATCTTTCCGTAAACCCAACCCTTCTTGGGGAAGAGGATTCAATCATCCTAGAGGAGAGGATGAAGATGGTGACTCGGGCCTAGGACGAGGGGTGCGATAAACGGGACGAGGTAGCCCTGGCCTTGCTCCTTCGCCGGAATGTGGAGTTTTTCGAACGTTCGGAGGCCTTCAACGCCCCTCAGCAGATCATTGATCGGCAGGTAGTCGAGATGGGTTTTCGACCTAAGTTGGGGCAGTACACAACCCCGCTTGCTGCGGATCTGCTGGCCCAGGTGGGGACTACAATGTCCACCCTTCAGCTTAAACACTATGACACCTTGGGGAGCAAAGAATCACTCTTCGTCTCCCAGGCCATCCGTCATCAAGTCACTGCAGTAAGCCATTTATCCATTTTGTTTCTTTAATATCGTTATCTTTTGTGGTTTCTAACTTTACTTTGTTCTAGGATGCCCTACTGGCTCACAGGAACGTGGAACTGATGGCAAAGCTAGCGATGAAGTTAGAGACGACCCAAATGGAGCTGGAGGGGGCTGACAATCAATGCGAAGCTGCCAAGGAAGCCCTCGCCAAGGAAGTTGCTCGGGTCCAGTCTGAGCATGAGGAAGCTCTGTCCCGGATTCGGTTTGAACATAAGGAGGCTCTGTTCTGGAGAGATGCTGAACATAAGAAATTGTTCGAGAATCTGGAGGCAGAATTATCCCTTGCTTGCGGCTCAAAAGCTTCTACCAAGGCACTCTTGGAGGTGGCCGAGGCCCAACTTCGCCAGGAGCGGGAAAAGGTAGTGTCTCTCGGGGCACAAAACCAGGTTTTGGAGGCCATGGCCCAGTTGGAGATGAAGAGGAGTGAGGAGGCTTGCAAGGAGAAGGAGCAGGTTGACGAATTGTTGGCGGCCACTTTTGATGAGGCCATTTACATGGCCTGCCTACAAGATAAGAATATGAACCTCCTCCTCTATCCGGATCCGATCGCGAAGAGGGCAGAGTTTGAAGCCAAGGAAAAGGAGGATGCGACGCTTCTTGCCGGAGATTAGCAAGGTGAGAATGCTCCAGATGTCCCAGACAAGAATGAAGCCTAGGTCTGAGCTTTTGTTCTCTAATTTGGGGCTCCCTCTTTTTTTTTTTTTTTTTTTTTTTGTAAACATGTTATTTTTTATGGGCGCAAGTTCGTCTAAGAAAATTGCTTATCTATCCGTGTTGTTATTACATTGGTTTTTGTCTTTGCACAATGGTTCCTGCTTTATATTCATTTATGAATTGAGATTAAACGCAGAGTCCTGGTTCCAATGGCCAGGACCATTAGGGGAAACCAAAGTTCCGGTCTCGACAGTCTGGGCTGTTTTGGACTTACCAAATATAACTTAACTGATCTAACCTGACTTTATGGTTCAGGTTCCAATGACCTGGACTATTATGGGTTTCTCAAATATGACTCAGTTAATTAACTTATTTCGAACCTGAGGTTCAGGCTCCAACGGTCTAGACCGTTAAAGAGTTATCAATTGTCATATGCTTAATCTACCGTGATTCTAATGTTCAGGTCTTAACGGCCTGGACCATTAAAAATATAACTTAAGTAGGAATTATTTGATTAATTTATCTCGAACTTGAGGTACAGGTTCCAATTTCCTGGACCCTTTACAAGACAAACTTTAATCAATATAAACCTAAGATTTAAGTTCCAACGATCCTGGACCATTCTAGGGGAACCATGAGTAGATTATCCTGGACCATGTTAAGTTTGGAGCAAACTTTTGGAAGTTGGGTTTTGAACCCCCCGGACCATATGGATCCGGGTTAGGACTGGGCTTTGAGCCTTGCATCCTTTTTTTTGCTGTGAGTTGAGTTTTGAACCCCCAGTCTATACGAATCTAGATCAGGACTAAGCTCTGAGCTTTGCATCTTTTTTTTTTAATCCTGGATTTGCATAGATGGTCCTCCTACCCCCTAAGTGACCAAAGAATGTAGTCTTAGGTCACTTTTTCATGTCAAAATTAGAAACAGACTTGGACTTTTTCTTTTCTTGCAACATTTCTCATGGTGTTTTGTCCACACCATTTTCATTAAATAAGAGATGGCCCTGGGGCATACATTACTTGAAATAAAAAATGTTAGAGAAAAGCATAATTAAATCCTCCCGACTACTGATAGTACCAGTGGAGGTGTTCTACATTCCAGGCCCTTGGGACCTCTGTTCCGTCTAGCCACTTTAGGTGATATGTTCTCGGACACACTTCATTTTGGATCTCGTAGGGTCCTTCTCAATTTGGTCCCAGAACCCCCACTCCTGGAACTTGAGATGCAGGGAAGGCTCTTCTCAGGACTAGGTCACCGGTTTTAAACCTACGACTCTTAACTTTCAAGTTAAAATGTCTTACGATCTTTCCCTGATACACCTTCAGCTGCACTTGTGATTCTTCCCGGATCTCTTCGATGAGATCCAGGGATTCTTGGAGTAAGGCATGGTTCTAGATGGGATCGTACGTATCTTGTTTGTGAGATGGGACCACCATTTCTACTGGGATGATTGCTTCACATCCATACACCATTGAATAGGGAGTATGTCTGGTAGATGTTCTTTTTGTGTCCGATACGCCCATAAAAACGTGGGGCAACTCTTCCGGCCACTTGGTCTTGCAGGCTTGTAGCTTTTTCTTTAATGTCCCCTTCAAAATCTTGTTCACGGTCTCTGTTTGCCCATTTTCTTGCGGCCTTGCAACTGCGAAGAAGCTTTTGATGATGCTATGTCTTTCACAGAAGTCAGTGAAGTGGATGCTATCAAATTGCTTCCTATTATTGGAAACAATTTTGTGAAGGAGGCCATATCGGCACACAATGTTGTTGATGATGAAGTCCAGGGCCTTTTTGGAGGTGATGGCGCTCATTGGTTCTGCCTCGACCCACATGGTGTAATAGTTGACAGCTACAATGGCGTATTTTACTCTGTCCTTCCCGGTCGGGAGGGATCCTACCAAATCAATTCCCCAAACTGCAAAAGGCTAGCGACTGGTCATCAGGGTTATCTCCGTTGGAGGGGCTCACAGGATCTTCGCGTACCTTTGCAATTTTTCTCACTTACAGACATAATCTACATAGTCCTTCTTCATTGTTGGCCATAAATATCCTTGCCTGAGGATCTTCTTGGACAAGCTAAGTCCAGCTGTGTGATCTCCGCAAAAGCCATCGTGCACTTCGTGCATGATTGCGCTTATTTCAGTCCCATATACGCATCTGAGATAGGGCATGGATAACCCCCTGCGATAGAGTCTGCCGTCCATCATAACGTATCTAGGAGCCTGGTACTGAAGCTTCCTGGCGGTGGCCCTGTCCGAACGCAATTCCCCAGTGGTTAGATACTGATGAGAGGGCCCATCCAAGATGTAGTGTAATTGATGGCGTTGATGATTGCGGGAGCTTGAATATTGGGCGTGGGTAGATGGTCAATGGGGACTACTCCGGAGAGTTCTGCTTCAACATTTGTGGCCAATTTGGCCAGCGTGTCTGCAAACACGTTCTGTTCCCTGAGGATCTGGCGGATGAAGTATCTTTTGAAAGATTGGAGAAACTCTAGGGTTCACGCCACATAGGCGGCCATCTTCTCCCCTTTCATTCGGTATTCTCTCGAAATCTGTTAAACCACTAGATGGGAGTCACTGTGGACTTCGATGTTCTCTTCCCCTACCTCCTGGGCCAAGCGTAATCCGGCCAGCATGGCCTCGTGCTCAGCCTCGTTGTTTGACGCTTCGAACTGGAAACGTAGGGCGCTTTGCAATTGATGACCTTAAGGGGATATCAGGATGATCCTAGCCCCGACCCCATTTTCATTGGAGGCTCTGTCCATGAAGATCATCCAAAAGGGCATTACGAGGTCAACAAGCTCTTCATCCTCCGTTATCCTGGTGCATTCCAAAATGAAGTCGGCCAGGGTGTGTCCCTTGATGGAAATTTTGGGGACATAGGCGATATCGAAATGGCTCAGTTCCATGGCCCACTTCAAAAGTCTTCCCGATGGCTCGAGTTTCTGTAATACTTGTCGTAGGGGATGGTTCGTCAGTACCTTAATGGCATGGGCCTGAAAGTAAGGTCTTAACTTCCTGGAAGCGATCAGTAAGCATAATGTCAATTCTCTGATTAAAGGGTATCTGGACTCCGCGCCTAGCAACCTTTTTCTTACGTAATAGACCAGGAGTTGGACCTTTCCCTCTTCTCGCACTAATGCGGCACTGATGGCGTGTTCTGACACTGCCAAATACAGGTACAGTGGTTCCCCGTCCACCGATTTCGACAAGATCGATGCTTAGGCTAGACGCTCCTTCAACTTTTGGAAAGTCTCTTTGCACTCGGCTGTCCACTTGAACCTCTAGTTTCCGCAAAGTATGTTGAAGAATGGGATGCACTTGTCCATGAACTTTGACACAAAGCGGCTCAAAATTGCTATTCTTCGTGTCAAACTTTGAACATCTCTGTGTTTCCGTGGCGACGACATGTCGATCAGTTCTATGATCTTGTCCGGATTGGCTTCTATCCTTCTTAAGCTTACTATGAAGCCCATAAATTTCCCGGATGCCACGCCAAAAGTGCACTTCTTGGGATTTAGCTTTATCCCATACTTCCGGATAATGGAAAATGTTTCTGCCAGGTTGTCCGCATGTTGGGCCGATGTCTTAGACTTGACCAACATGTTGTCTATGTAGAACTCCATGTTCTTCCCTAGTTGATTCCAAAACATTCTGTTGACCAGTCTTTAATAGGTGGCCCCGACATTCTTGAGCCCGAAGGGCATGACGATGTAGCAATATACACCCTTGTCTGACTGGAAGCTAGTGTTCCTGGTCTTCTATATGCTTCGAGATCTGGTTGTAGCCGGAATAAGCACCCATGAAGCATAACAACTCATACCCAGATGTATCATCCACCATCTGGTCAATTCAGGGCAGATGGAAACAATCCTTTGGGCATGCCTTGTTGAGGTTCGTGAAGTCGATGCAAGTCCTCCGTATTCCATTTGGCTTTGGCACCAACATCGGATTGGCTAGCCAAACAGGATACAAGGCCTCCCGGATGAAGTTGATCGAGGATAACTTCTCGACTTCTAGTTTGAGGGCCTCTGCCCTTTCCGCGCTTAGGGGCCTTCGCTTTTCCCGGACGAGAGTCACGTTCTCGTCAATGTTCAGGGCATGACATATGACGTTGTGGTCAATCCCGGTCATATCTGAGTGGGACCCATTTAGGACATCCTGGTTCTCTTTCACTCGGGCAATTATGGCAACCCTGACTTCTGAGTTCAAGTTCCTCCCTACCCAGATCACTTTGGTTGTGTCGGTATCACTGATACTGTAATGCCCTGGTTACTCCAAGACTGTTACTATGGACTTTAAATAGTGCTTAACTCGCTAAACGAGTCATTAGGTTATAATCATGCATCTAGGTGTTATTAACAGGCCAGGGAAAAAATCTCGGTCAAAAGGAATGGATATATTTGAATTAAAAGTGTTAAATTGTACATGGGCCCATAAAAGTGTTTATAAAGTTATTTACAATCCAAAATGGTCATTACAGTATAAAATTTACAACTCGCCGACCTAAGTGGCAAAAATAGGGTTAACCTCTAGTTCCTCTGAGAAACACCTTGGCCGTGGTGGTCAAGCGGCCACATATGTACACATCGCCTCCTAAGCTCTCCACTTAAGGCTGGGTGAGCTTTTCTTTCCTTTACCTGCACCACATAGCACCCGTGAGCCAAGGCTCAGCAAGAAAACTTATTACTGCATGTATACCATATATATATAATCGATGACTAATAAGTCTATCTCTGTATAGATGACTGATAAGTCTATCTCTGTATAGATGAATGATAAGTCTATCTCTGTATAAATGAATGATAAGTCTATCTCTGGGGTCCCGCGCCTTTCTAGCCATGTGACATTTCAGTCACCTGAGCTTTTAGCCCTGGCTCTAAGTAACTAGCCTTTAGATTAGACAAGCGCTTTTAGTTTTCTTCGACCTTAAGGTTGGTCAAGCATTTCATGCTCATGTTGGTTAGATCTAATCATTTCGGCTTGTGTTAAACACATCAATGTCATTCTTGACTATTAAGCCAATACCATATAACGTCCTACCTCCTTAGAGTCGTTACTAAGTGAGTTTAAAAAAAACGTGCTTTCGACTCACTAATCGAGGTTTTAGATCAAATATTGTAATTAAGCCATAAACAGAGGAAAAACTTTAGAAATAACACCATAGCATTGAAAATCATAAAAGTTTGACACCTGGGGTCCCAAAATACAGTTTAGAAATATTTACAACATAAAAATTGAACCAAGTCGACTAAACGACAAAATCTAAGTTTCTTTACAAGCATCTCCCAAAATTCCCTGGCTGACAGCCAAGCTGGCCAAACATGTACACACCGCCTCACGCCCGCTACACTCATGGTTGGTTGGCTTTCTCTTTACCCTTACCTGCACCACAGAGCATCTGTGATCCGAAGCCCAGCAAGAAAACCCACAAACTGATAACATATGCGACACACATATATCAAGCATATAAACAGGCCACCAATGGGCTAAACACATACGGCCTAGTCGTCCCAGGTGTTTACCAAGCCTTGGGTTCGCGGACCACGCCGTGAGGATATCCCAGGTATCCTTTTAGGGACTTGCCCTGGCAACTCGCACTCCACGTGCTCAACGCTGCTCCCGGCCCCTTGCCATTCTCGGCCTTGCACTCATCGTGCCCAACGTCGTTCCTGGCCCTTCTCCGTTCTCGACCTACACCGTTCCCGGCTCTTGCCGATCATTCACATCATAACATACATAGCATAGCAAACAAGTACAGAATTCTACCATATTCAGTTAAAGGGCTACGCCTCGCAGTTCTAACATATTGGGCTCAGCCCTGCATACCAATTCTATTCAAACACATTGGGCTCAGCCCTGCACACAAGCTCTATGGGAACAAGGGTTTTCTTACCTGAGTCCCGAGCTCTCCGAGCACCGATGTCCCGAGCACAGTCCTCTAACTTGAGCCTCTCCGAAACACCCTTGCTGAATTCAATCCCTGAAGTTGATCCTTAATCCTTAAGCTCCAAGCTCCTAAGTTCCCTCAGCCCAATTCCTTGCTTAAGCTAGCTTACACCAAAATCTCCTTGAGTTGTTTCTTAGAGAAGGAAGGAGAGAGAGATCAGAATGATGAGAAGCTATCCTTAGTTCAGAAGAAAGGTGTAAGTCAGTTCCCAAAGCTTCTAATTAATTCTTCCTTTTTGTTTTATTCAGCTTAAGTCTATGTGGTTACCTCAAGGCTCGTGGTACCAAAACGTCCTCGAGGGCAAAATGGTAAATTTCCCCAATATTCCCGCCTAGACATTCTATCCTCAAATATATCTCCAAATATTTATTTTCATGTCCCGATAATCCCATAACACACCTAGCACCCAAATTACCCCTCGACTCGCCCCGAGTCTGAATCTCAACCCCATTGTGACTTTCCGATTAATTGCTCCCCAGGACTGTCTCGGATCATGCTGCACAGACATATCTCATATATATCGCATTTATCACGTTTATGCCCCTAATACCCAGACGGGGCCCACGTGCACATTTAACTCAACTAAACATGCATCATTATCATATATTCACATAAATCCACATATAAGCATATTAAATCATTTATTGCCCTCCAGACACGCTAATCAAGGCCCTAAGCCCGATTAGCAAATTCGGGTCGTTACAAGTGCTTAGTACTACTGCCAATCATGACTAATAAGTCAAGGCTTCACGACCAGTACTAACACCAATGTCGTTTTTGACCAATAAGTCAGTACCCTTCCCAAATAAGCAAAGTTGCTAAGCATTTACAATGCAATCAATGTCCATATATAGAACACTCAACATGCCCATCAATAACCATGCATGTCACATACTGGGTGTAGTTTTCTTACCTCTGGTTCGAGCATGAAATAATAAAAGAACGACCCTTGAGAACGATTAGTCCTTAAGTCCCTTAGTGGTCACCTATTCATAACCAAATATAAAATCCCATCAATAAAATGAGTAATAAAAGGTTCCCAGACCAAGACCTAGCCTCTGGGACGTCGAATCCTACTAAACCGGGTAGTAGGAACGATCCCGAGGCCTTAGGTTTGAGTTCCCATGATTAAAACACAATTCTGGCCAAAAATTCCCTTAAGCACCACGACCCCACACCAGACCTCCGCCGCGGCCCTAACTGCCCAGACAGCAAGCCTCCTCATTCATCAAGCCTGGGCCACAACGCCCAAGAACAGGGCCACGACCCAACCACAAACCCAGCTGAAACCTCTATTTTCTCCTATTTAAAATCCTCCAAAAACCTATCCAAACATATCCAAATCCAAAAATCAAAGTTCCCAAACATCCCAATGATCCAAAACCATCAAAACCCGAGGCTCAAACAACTCAAAAACTTGTCAACACATAAAATCCAATTCAAAGCTTAGAAACTCGAAAACTCAAACCCTAAAGCTTGGATTACCTTTGATTGAGTCGTTTCCCGCTAAATCCTCTAGTTAAAAAGCTTCTAATCTTCCCTATAATTGCTATAAATCGATCCTCGCTTGAATCCAAGTCATAAAACTCAAGTTTCCTTCGAAAATGCGACGAACAGTAAAAAGGGATAACAGGAGAAAGGGAAAAAGGGAAAAAATGTTTGAACATATTTTCCTTCTGACATGTTGCTTCAAGCTTAAGTATCCTAAAGTAAATCCTAATGCTCGGGGTCCCAAAAACGCCCCCGGGGGTAAAATAGTCAAAATTCCCAGAATTTTCTCCTGATCTCACTAACTCCCAATATATCATCAAATAATCATTCTCATTATCTAATATCCCAATAATTGACCCCGTTATTACAAAACCGCTAACTTGCATCCTAGGATCGTCTCATGCTGAATAGCTCGAACATATCCACATAACAATGTGGTCTCATGCATAAATTACCAACATGCACATAAATATACAATTATGCTCTTATCAGGTCAAAATTACGAAAATGCCCTTCTAACAAAAAGTAGGCCCACATGCATGCAATTATCATCATATCATAATATAATTCACATAATCATGCATATAATCACATAATTGCATATTAAATCAATTATGGCCCTCCTGGCTCCCTAATCTAGGCATTAAGCCACATTAGGGAATTTGGGTCGTTACAGCTACACACCTTCTCCATGGGCTCTAATGCCCTATCCGCTTCCATTCATGGATCCAATTCGTCGTCCTACTGAACCACCCTCCGTGCTGGCTATGGTGGTGGGATTGGATCAGTGTTTTCCCATTCGAGAGGCTCTTCAAAGACCATGAAGATTGGTCGGGAGGAGACGTGATAACATTTCTGGGCGCTCTTCTGGTCTCCCCGTATGGTTCCCACTCCACCATTGTCACACGGGAACTTCATAAATAAATGGCGGATGGAGGTGATGGCGCAGAAGTCAATTAGATCGGGGCGTCCAAAGATCACGTTGTACGCAGTGGAGCAATCCACCACCACAAAGGTGCAGTACTTGAACGAGCTCTGAACCTCGTTCCCCAGCGTCACGGGGAGTTGAATCTTGCCCATCGGGGGCAACGAATCCCCATTGAAGCTGTAGATCTGTGTAAGGCAAGAGGGTAGGTCTGCTTCTGTTAGCCCAATCGTCATGAAGGCTGGCTTGAACAAAACATTGATGAAGCTCCCGTTGTCCACCAACACCCAAGATACTCGTTTATTGGTGATTTGAGCATCAATGGCCAATGGGTTGTGATGTGGGAAACAAACGTTATGGGAATCTTCCTTCATGAACGTTATGGGCAGGTCCATCCCCTTTGGGCGTTGGGCCGGAGTCTCGTGGTCGTGATCAAGCTCGCTGAGGTATCTCTTATGATCATTCCGGGACGGTCCTCCCAGGTGCGGGCCTCTGAATATGGTGGCCATGTGGCTGTCTACTCGGGGAGGCACTGTTCCAGGAGGATAAGGCATCCCGGGCCCAGGAGCCATGGGACCTCCAGGCGATTGCACTATTGGGGCCCCCTAAGGGGCCTGTGCTCTCGATCCCAGAGCATTCCCTCCCTGAGGAGTTCGGTATAGTCCCTGCGCGCCCTAGGCCATAGATTGTCCGGGAGTTGTTGGCAATCCCAAAACCCCTGTTGGAATTTTGACCCACTGGTGGAGGTGTCCCAGTTTGATCAAATTCTTAATTTTGTCCTTCAGCTGATGACATTCTTCAGTCGTGTGTCCCACGTTCTTGTGGTAGGCACACCTTTTGCTAGTGTCCATCGAGTTCTTTCCCCATTTAAACATGGGGCTTGGTTTCTGGTAATGAACTATGTTGCTTGTTGCAAGGTAGATGTTTTCCCGGGTATCCACCAAGTTTGTATACTCCGTATACTGGGGCTCATACCCCTTCTTTTCATTCTTTGTGGGTCGGACCGGTTCTGACTTTTTCCAAATCTATTTCCTCGAGAAGGGTTGATGCTTGCCTCAGCTACTCCGATTTGGGATTGTTGGGCACCTCCGGGAACGACGCTATTCCCGGTTGGTGCTACTCCATACTCGGAGAAAGGGGTTGACAGAGCTAGAGCATACCTTGATGAAGTGGGTCCATAGACAGTTGGAGTCATGAACGACACCCCGATGGATCCAGCAGATTTGGACATCGCTAGAGGTGCCAGATAGAGGCTTGTTGGATACTGCACTCCGTACCCAGGAAGGGTTTGTGCCATTGATTGGGGTGCTAGCTGCCATCCTAAGGCTTGGATTCGAGTCTCCTCCCAGTTTATGAAGCCTTGTGCCCTCCTTATAAATTTTTCGAGGGTGGATGCCTTATTGCATTGCATGTCATCCTAGAGAGGGGATCGAGCTCTAATTCCAAATTGGAGAGCTACCAAGCATTGTCCATCATCCACATTAGTCTTCAAGGCTTCCTCTGTGAAGCGTTGAATGTAAGTCCTAAGGGTTTCAGTGGGATGTTGCTTAATGTTGGCCAGGGCACTGACTTCCATATCTAGTTTTCGGGTTGCTAGGAATTGTTTACGAAAGGCCGACTGCAATCCGGACGAAGACTGGATCAATCCCGTCTTGAGCCTTTTCCACCATTCTTCGGCGAGTCCAACTAGAGTGATCAATAAGCACATGAATTTGCTGTTGTCACATACATGGGCTACAATCATCAGGCGATTGTAGTGGGAAAAATGATCTATGGGGTCGGTGTTCCCGGTATAGGCGGGTAAGTCCGACATCTTGAACCCTTTAGGTAACACGACGTCCAGGATGTGCTTGTGGGGGTTTGCTTTTCCAATGGGATTGACCACTTTGGCTTTTCCTTTTTCTTGAGATAGGTTTGATGGACCGGCTCCAGGATGTGGGGATCGTCCCAGAGAAGGAATAGGGTTTGCGTTGTTGGGCACGCCAGTCCCTGTAGGTGGGACATGGGGTTGCATTCCTGGGGAAGGAATGGCTGAGTGATTGGCTGCAAATCCCTGCGCAACTATAAAAGCTTGAAGAGCCAGGAGGAACTCCTACATCTGGCGGGTGGTCTCCTGCTGCTTCACCATTCTTGCTTATTTGTCCAGGATTTGTTGCCTCAAACAGACCACTTCTGGATCCTCTTGCTCATGTTCCATGTCCTTCCTGTCAGGATCAATGGGATTCTCAGCCTCGAGGTCTTAATACCTCTCTTCGTCTTCCTCGTAATAATCTTCGTCGTAGTCACCCCTTCTCTGAAGTTCTGGGAGTCGTCAGGCAAGGGCCCATGATAAGGCATGTCCTCTGGTTGGTCTTGAGGAAGTGGTTGATTTGGCAATGGTTCTCCATTTTCTTATTGTTGCTGGTGAGTGGGGTCAAACATGGTATGCCTGGTGTTCACTATTTTCGCAGATGATCAAGGTTGATTAAAGCTTTCTTCAGCTCTCAATGAAAGCACCAAAATATTTATTGAGTTTTTTGGAAACTATAAATATATTAAAAGTTAAGAGCTGGCAAGAAAGGCTAAGAAATCAATAAGATCACAGTTTTTACGTGGTTGGGGTGTTAATGAGCCTTAGTCCACGAGTCACTAGTATTAAACTTTAGAGATTTTTGACAATGGAGGTTTTCTGCAAGTTCAACAACGTTTTGCTTACAAGAGAAAATCTGGGATCCCCTCTACAATGCACAACTGACCCTATTTATAGGCAGTCATGTCACTTGGGCCAGACTAATCCAGGCCCAATAGGGATATAATTACAAGTGCTCGCTAATGGAGCCATAATACAAGAAAGGTAACATAATTATGGGTTGTTAATCTGGGCCCATTGGGCTGGCTTAGGCGTGGTGAAGCCTTACAACTGTCCTTTGTACGTCTGCATAGACTAATCCGTGTGGGCTATCAAGGTGATGCTAGGGACAGGATCTGTCAGAGTAATGGTAGTACTGTTTCCTAGGAACAATGTACGTTCCGTGCGTACCCCATTCTGCAGGTTAGTTAGGGAGACCAACTTCCAAATTTCTTGAGGACACGCCAGCATCAAGGAAGACTAGGCCTGTACTATCCGGACGAATAGTTCGGGTTCATTTACCAATGTCCGGGTTTGTTTACTGAAGTCCTGGTTCGTTTACTAGGACCCGGGTTCATTTGTCAAGGCAGACATCTCTTTGGCGGAGACCTCACCTGGATTCTTGATAGGATCCGTCTCCTAGAAACAATTAGTCTGCCACCATAATTTGCATCCCAGAGGATGTAGGTTGGGTATGATCGGGAAGGTAATTTAGGCCTGCATCTCAGTCCTCGTCCCTTTATAATGCTCATGCCATTTGCCCATCATTAGGCCCGGTATGGTCTGGGCTGTCAGGGTTCCCTCATTCCTTGTTCACTGGGCCCGAGTTGGGCCTGAGCCTCTTCTGCGGGCCCATGGGCCCATTTGGCCATGCCACGTGTCAAAGGTGGATAATAATAATAATAATTATTATAATAATAATAATTATTATTATTATGTCTAAATATGAAAAGAGAGATGAAAACCTTTTTACTTTAACTATTGGGAATTTTACATTTATATACCTAGAATCCAAAGTATTTACAAAAATACCTTCAACCAAATAATTTACACAAATATCGGTGCCACGTCAGAATAACATACCAGATTTTGAAAAAAATTGGGAAATCCCGCTTCCTGAATTTTTTTGTTTTTTTTGGATGTAAAAAGTTATATTTTGGTTGCTTACGATACCGATAAGATACCAATTGTTGGAGAATATGCTTCATCAACATTGGTTTTGTATTACAACTCAAAGCATAAACAACAAGTAATCTAACTCTATAGGTAGATAATCACAAATTACATAAACACAAAAGAATCAAAGTGTAGAGTGGACATTTATTGAAGAACAACATTCAAACACAAATCACAAAGCTATGATTTTAATGTGAAACACAAAAATGACAAGGCTTGACACAAATGTAGATTTGTTGTCCAAAAATTTGTATTCCTAGCCTTCTCCTTGGAATTTCTTGAAGCTAATACAATGGAATGAGATTGAGATTCACAAAGCTTGATCATTCATACAAGTCAAGCTTTCTTGATGAAGATCTTGGAGAAAACTAGTAATCTTGAAAACTACTGATAGAGAAAGAAAAAAAGTTCATTTTAGAGAGAGAGAGGTGAGTGATCAAGTCACCAATTAACTTTTATGAACCCTTTAAATAGTATATGAACCTTATTAGATTCAACCAATGAGATAAGAACATTTTAATTTGAATTTTGGAGCCAAAAATACGCACTGTACGACCTCGTACGGGCAGCCCAGGTGATGTGTCGCCTAGTCTACCATTTCTTGGTCGAGCGACGCGTCGCCTCCCAGAGGCGACACATCGCTAGTGCCTCTGTTTTGACGCTCCAAAATTTGTCTCAAAACATCCTCAAATGCTTCCAAACTTTTTGGGTACTCTCATATACTCAAAAGAAACACTTTGGACCCAAAAATGAGATTTATAAATGCCTATACCGAAAGTCAACTCTCACATGTTGACTTTTGTGAAATCGTTATGATTTTGCACATCTTCGTGCTAATTTCACCATGTATTTAACCAATCACAACACTAATTGGTCTTTTTTTTTTATTTATTAAAAGCTTTATTTTTACATCATATTATTTCAGTACATTTTGATTACCTTTAAAACTTATTTGTAGACATCTTAATATACCAATTAGTTATTTTAAGGTTATATTATGGTATATGATTATTTAAGATACGTTTTGGTAACCTTCAAGCTTATTTCATAAGCTAATGAGTTGTCATATAGTATAATAAGTTACTGTTGGAAAAACAATCAGAGTACGCAGGGGAATAGGCGTGGTGGCCCCATTGTGCATCAATCAAAATTTTCCATCTCTCATATAAATAGTTTATATGATCAAGAAAACATCTAGAGAGAAATATTAACATACAATATTATTAATCATGCAACATATATATAAATATACAATATATTTATATATATCATATAAAGTTATACATAAATATTCAAGAACATGAGAATTTACCTCTTGAAGCCTATCAAGTGTCCTTAAGTCTTTTTGTATATATATTGATCTTTCTATCCAACGCATTGAGTACTCAAACCACGATCTTCTAGAGTGTTCTCTACACCTCAAGATGTGTGTGGGCACATAGAGAACATGAGTTTGTAATTTAGGAATCACAAGTATTTCTCAACACATGAGAACTTGGATTATGGTTTGAGAAATGTTAGAATAAAGAAGAAGAACATAATCTTTTGTCTAACAAAAATTATGAAAACTATTCTGAATGGTATGTATATCTGTTTTCTTCTTATTATTCCTAATAATAATAGTAATATAATAATAATATCATAATGATGATAGAAATTGATTTAGATAAATATCTAACTTACCAAATTTGAAAAAATCTATTTTCAAATTATTAATTAATTAAATAAATAAAATAAAAACAATAATGATACAATATTAGTGTAGTGCTACACACATGGCACAATCTCTGGACTGTGTCATGCGTGAACTGTTATTTCCCTTTTCAGGGATATTTAATTTTTCTTTTATTTATTTATTTAACTAAAATCAATCTTCCACAAAATAAAATATTTATCTTTTTGAGGAAAATATGACAACCATATTTCAAAATTCAAATTGATGATCATCATTATCATCATCTTTTAAAATTCACTAAATCAAAAACTATTTTTGACTTACCAATTTTATTTTTTCCCGCTAAAATAAAATAATTAATTTTAAAAATTAATTAATTTATATATATATGAATTTTGAAATTATATATTTAAATTTGTTGACCCTTGTTTTTGTCAACGACACAGAGTCAAGTAAACGACGGGAGATTAGTACGACGCTTGAGAAAACAATCTAATGGAAAGTAAAGAACACAAGGGATTATAGTGGTTCGGCCCCAGTGATTGGTAATGACCTACGTCCACTTGATACTATTATTAATATTGAGCTTCAAAGGTGTGATCAAAGAACTAGGGTTCCTGAGTTTCACAGACCTTAGAAGGAGAAAACAATACAAACGATGGATAATAGTAATGTAATTCGGAAAAAGATCAAAAGATTCCCCCTTGAGCTATTTCTTGTATATTTATAGGCTTAAGGAGGGTTACATGAGTCAATTAGTCATATCTTTCCTTAATAAACAGATCTTCAGGTTATAATGAAGAGATATTCTCGGATATCATTACAACTGTACAGATTTACTCATAAATAAACGGAGTATACGACCAGGCTGGTCGTATATAAAACTTGAACTTCGCATATGGAAATATCTTTGGTCGATAGGCGAGCAACATCTCTGCCACGTGTCGAAAATTCTTGCCACATCATCAACAACTATTTTTTGGATAAACATTTGTCCCCCAAGTTTATTTATTGCGACCAACAATAAGTAAACTTAGGAAACTAACCTTTCGTATGCCTCACGAAATCTGTCAGAGCCCCTCGTGCGTTCTCGAAAACTGTGACCTAATCACGTCCAATCACACCTTTTCGGTTTCCAAGTAATCCCTCTGATGGCTATTACACTCCCCCATGCCTTGAAAAAGGTAACTCATAATTACCCCTTTTCAACATATCTCAGCCATTATAAATAATCCTCGCATTTACCTTTTAACTTTTTACCAGCCATTTTCTTGCCAAGAACTTTCAAGAACTCCACCTCAGAGCTCAAAAATTTAAGAGATCTTCCATCGCTGTTATAAGGATCCTTCGTTCGCACGTCCAAAGCCGCTTCATTTCAGAACCTCCGAACTTCATCTAGGTAAATTTCTTCAACTTTCAAGCCCTTTGACATGCCATGCATGCTGTTATACGACTGTTTTGAGTTCTAAATTTTTTTGTGTTCTTGGGTAGAAATGCATGCGGATTGTGGGAATGTTATGCTTGATAGGGTAGTGTAGTTTTGCTCTGTAGGAGTTAGGAGCTAGTTTGATAGTCAAGATCATAAGTTTAGGGCGTAAAATCAAAGTAAAAATTTGATTTTTAGGCTAGCTGAAAAACTGGGTTTTTTCCCGCCCCTTCGGAGTCGAAAAAGCTTTTTTCCAAAACTTTTTATTTCTGCTTTTTGATCTGTTTTTCAAACTGCTCGCATAGAACTTAGTGTTTCCGTTAGAATGCTGCTGGTCGTAGATGCGAGCAACGTTATTCCAACTTTCAACATAAGCTCCCAGGTTGTGCGTCTTATCTCTTCCTTTCTTTGTTCGCAGTTTACATGCAAGATCCGTGGGGAGGAGAAAGACCTATAGACGACGACCTATTGGCTCAGCTGCTCGAGGACAAAGAGCAATCATCGTCACTGATTCCTGACATCCCATTCTCTCGTATCAATCCAAACACTTCACCTGTCCCTGTTCAAAGTATGGCTCGTGACAAAACAAAAGCTCAGAAAAAGAAAACCCCCACTCCTTCACATCAGCTTGCTCCTCAGGCTGAAGCTCCCTCGACCAGTGGTCGAGCTGAAAATGCTCCTGATCCCAACATCCAAAGACATGCTCGTCCCCGACATGCCATTCAGCCAGATGTTGAGTGGCATTTAGTTCCTGAGAGCAGAGTGATGATCAGGATGATCGCTAATTATATCAGGAAGTATGGTCTCATGGGGGTGACCCTAGTCAGACCTAACCAAGACAAAAGGGCGAACCTGCCTAGAGGCGCCTTCAGCGTCTGGTCGAGGTTTCACATCGAGGTAGGGGCTACCTTGCCTCTTCACTCATTTTTCCAAGGGGTGGCCAACTATTTCAGAGTTGCCCCTTTTCAAATAACCCCAAATGGATATAGGATGCTTGCTGCACTCTATATCCTGTACAGCCACAAGAAATGGCTCGTGCCAACTCCTCATGAGGTCAACTACTTGTTCGATCTCAAGTCTAACCCCAACCAAGAAGGCACGAGGTTTTTTCACTTCTGTCATCAGGAAACCGGGTGCACCTTCTTGATTAACACCACCCATATATCAAATGTGGGGAGGTACTACCAGGAGTACTTCCTCACAACTGACATGATCGCAGACAACCTGGCCTTCGCTCAAGGAGGTAAAACTTTTGCACTACTGGCTGTTATCCTTTATTTAGTGTTCTCCTTCACCATATCTTAAACTTTTAATTCTTTCCAGGCCCATGGCTACGACCAGACCTAACTCCAGATATGGAGTTGAGGTCTGCCCTTTTGGCCAACATGACTGACGTAGAAAAAAGCGTCAAACATCTGGTCACAGAGGCAAATCTCAGGCTGGTTGGCCTCTTGGCCCTTCATCAAGACATGAGGGAGTCAACTGCAGGGAGTGCCACAGCCGAGGAGGAACCCGAGCAGCAACCGCCAACATCGCCTCCAAGAAGGAGGTCGACTGGGGTCACGATCAGGGAACCTGCTGGCACCCCCCCAGCAGAGAGGCCCTCCATCCCCTTGGGGAAGGGAAAGAAGAAGGCCACCAAGCCTATCGAGCACTCGGACGAGTCCTCAGATGAGAATGGTACAGTTATTTCGCTTTTAGATAGCTTGCCAATTCCCTGTCATCTATTCGACGGGGACAACAATTTTAAATATGCTCCAAATTTAGGTCCAGACTTCTTCATGTCAGAGAATGAGTATAAGACTAGTAGAGTCTATAGTATAGCAACCAGTAATAATAGCTTGGGTATTTGACTTTGCAATCTTTCTTTACTTCTTGTTCTGATGTAATATACTTGGTCATTCATGCTATCTCACTGTTTGATATTTTGCTTCTTTTTCAGGCATGGACTCCATAAATGTGTTTCACATCTACAACACTCCCAAGGCAGCCGTGGCTCCCCCGAGCAAAAAGAAGAAAAGCAAGAGGGCCACGGGGAAAGTAGCAAAGCGCCTCAGGCGAAGAAGCCTCGCAATGCAAGCCCTTCGGAGGATAGGCCCTCCGCCACCACAACTCCATCCTCTCCTCGCGAGCAGCAGATTCCTCCTGCTCCAGCCAGATCGACTCCACCTCCTGCGGCCCCGATCGACCAAACTCAGCAGGCCGATCCTGCTTCAATTGGGGGCGACATAACTGGTCGCGCCTTTAAATTGTTCAAGGAGAGGGTCACTAAGTTTGTGAAGCACGACCATTGCCGAGAGGCATGGCCTACGACAGAGGCGATGGATGTTGACCTGATCCTGAACCGCGCCCTGAACGAGTTCACCAGTGTAAGTCATCTTTTTCTGCGGAAACAGGTCTTCTTTATTTTATAGTTTGTCTAACTGCTACTCTAACTGCAGGCCATGCTGACCCTCATTGCCGGCCGTATCCACTTGGGTGCTGTCACCGAGCAGGCTAGAACTTTGGAGCAATGACACCAGGATGGACTTAAAGCTGCCGAGGAAAAATATAATGAACAGCTGGTAGTGGTGCTTGAGGAAAAGGCTAAACTGGCTAAGGAGTTGGAGGAGAAGCATAGGTCTCTGGACAAAGCTCGTGAGCTGAGGGACCAATTTAAGGAGTCCAACCACTTTAATTTCAGCGCAGCCCAACAGCTCGAGGTGGACTTGGTTGCGAGCAGGCAGGAGAATACTACCCTGGAGGGCCGGATCGAGGAGCTCGAGAAAGCCAACGCTAGCAACTTGGAAAGGTACAAGAGTGCCACTCTTCGATGCTTCTATGATTTATTGGAGTATAACCAGGGTGCCAACTTTGACTACCTTCTCGAGAATGCGAGAGACGCCGAGCTTGCTTGCTGCGCTGCTCAGCTGGCCGAGGAAGAAATGACAAGGGTTCCTGCTTCCCCTGAAATCTCGTTGGCCGCTGGGATGGATGGGGCAGACAACGAGGCTGTAGGCATCGTCGATCAAGGCCCTCCTTAGGATCCTCTGACTGCTTAAGCTTTTCTCTATTTATATTTTATCTTTTTAACTACGCGACCTACGGGTCATGATGTAAAGACAATATATTTTTTGTTGCTGCATGGGCAACTTTTACTTTTATTTGAACAATTACATCCGAGCAGCGACTGCTCGCGGTGTAAAAGGATTCGTTTTGACATTATAATATATTTGCATATTATTATAACATCTGTTCGCATGACCGAACTTAGCATAGCACTTTGGTTTGATTTAACAAAATAACAACATTTTGAAAAATACTCTAAGTGCCCTAGCATGCTTTCACTTATTTTGCTCATGTGTTTACATACCTTTTAATGATATGCTTTGCTTACTTGTACCTTATATGCCCCTAAGTGATTAAGGAGCTTTAGGTCCTTGGTCACTTGCCTTGACCAGAACCTGCTCGAACATTACTGCTCGTAGCAATATGATTAGCATTATAATACAACAAAACAACACATGTAATGAGCAAATACTTGTAATAAATACAATAGTTGGCAAGAAATGACTGGCTGAGCACAATCCCTTTTATTTCTCGTAATAAATGGACTAAACATGTCTATACGAGTGATCAATAAGATCTTACACTTTTTCAAAACTTGTAAAAAGTAAAATTTATACAAGCCAATTCTTTAAGAAGAATTGTTCATTGGTAATACTTCCGCAGGTGTTCTCCATTCCAATAGCGAGGAACGAGATCTCCGTTTAAGCGTGCAAGTTTATAAGTGTCTGGGTGAAGGACCTCATCAATCTGGTATGGCTCTTCCCAATTAGGCCCGAGTACTCCAGCAGCTTGGTCGTGGGTGTTTAGAAAAACTCTTCGGAGTACGAGGTCTCCAGCACTGAATTTTCTTTCTCGCACTTTGGAGTTGAAATACTGGGCAACCTTTTGCTGGTACGCAGCTACTTGAAGCTAAGCTTGTTCACACTTCTCATCAATTGAGTCCAGGGATTCCATCAATAGCTGGCTATTAGAGTCTTGGTCGTATGTCAATCTGCGGTGCGAGGGTGGATCTAACTCGACAGGCAACATAACTTCATACCCGTACACCAAGGAAAATGGGGTATGACCTGTTGCTGTTCGGTGGGAAGTTCTGTACGATCAAAGAACTTCAGGCAACTGCTCTGGCAATGCTCCCTTAGCTTCTTCAAGTCTTTTCTTTAGGGTATCCTTCAGCGTTTTGTTAACTGCTTCGACTTGCCCATTCGCTTGGGGATGAGCAACTGAAGAAAAGCTTTTGATAATATCATGCCGTTTGCAGAAGTTCGTGAATAGATCACTGTCAAACTGGGTGTCGTTATCCGAGACTATCTTCCTTGGTAATCCATAGCGACAAATGATGTTCTTGATTACGAAGTCAAGCACTTTCTTGGTCATTATGGTCGCGAGTGGCTCAGCCTCGACCCATTTGGTGAAGTAGTCGACGACAAACACTGCATACTTTACACCACCTTTCCTGTAGGCAAAGATCCGATTAGATCTATTCCCCAAACTGTGAAGGGCCATGGACTCTGCATTTACTTTAACTCTTTGGGAGCTGCTCGTGGGATTTTAGAAAAGTCTCTGACACTTGTCACACCTCCGCACGAACTCCATTGAGTCTTCATTCATGGTCGGCCAGAAATAGCCCTACCTTAGGATATTTTTTGACAGACTTTGCCCCTCAGTGTGGTCCCCGAAAAAACCTTCGTGCACCTCTTTCATCAATTCTTTGGCTTTTTCCTTGGTAATACATCTGAGGAGTGGCAGTGAGTATCCCCTTCGGTACAAGATCCCATCGACCAGGATATACCTAGCAGCTTGTCGCTGAAGGGTCCTGGCTTTGTTCCTATCCGCTAGTAGTACGCCGCTTGATAGATGACCATAGTGGTATCTGCTGCTTGGATGCTAGGTACTGATAGTCGCTCGATTGGCACTATGTTCAGAGTATCAGCATCTTTTGCACTTGCCAACTTTGCCAAAGCGTCCGCATTGGAATTCTAATCGTGAGGTACTTGTTGGAGACTGTATCTGTCGAACTGGACTAACAGATCCTTCGTTTTGTTCAGATAGGCAACCATCTTCAAACCTCGCACCTAGTACTCTTCTCGGACCTGATTCACCACTAGCTGAGAATCACTATAGATGTCAAGCGCTTTTATGTTCATATCCTTGGCTAACCTCAATCCAACGAGTAGTGCTTCATATTCGGCTTCATTGTTAGAAGTAGTGAAGTCAAATCTGATTGCACAGTGAAATCGATGCCCTTCCGGCGTTATCAATATCACTCCTGCTCCTGCATGGGATTCGTTAGATGAACCGTCTGTAAACAATTTCCACGAGGGTGCTTGGATTTGACACTCAGGCTCGCTGGGATCTTCAGTTTGCTCGCCACCCGCGAGCTCTATGAATTCGGTGATGAAGTCAGCCAAGGCTTGCCCTTTTATCGCTACTCGCGGCAAGTAAGATATGTCGAACTACCCTAGTTTGACTGCCTACTTTAGAAATCTTCCTGCAGCCTCTGGCTTTTGCAGGACTTGTCGAAGAGGCTGGTCGGTCAAGACCATAATTGGATGAGCTTGGAAGTAAGGCCGCAGCTTCCTAGAGGCCAAAACCAAACTATAGGCTAACCTTTCGATGGGGGGATACCTCAACTCTGCTCCGATTAGCCTTTTGCTTACATAATAGACAACCTTCTGCACACCTTCTTCTTCTCTTACTAGAACAACACTAGCAGCGTAATTCGTGATTGCCAGGTAGATGAACAAAGTCTCTTTATCGACCGGCTTTGACAGGATGGGTGGTTGCGCCATATGCATTTTTAGTGCTTGAAAGGCCTGTTCGCACTCATCTGTCCATTCAAATTTCTTATTGCCTCTGACTAGATTGAAAAATGGGATGCACTTGTCTGTCGAATTCGAAATGAATCTGCTGAGAGCAGCAATCCTCCCGATCAGGCTTTGGACATCCTTAATCTTCACTGGCGACTTTATCTTGATCAGGGCCTTTATTTTCTCGAGATTAGCTTCAATTCCTCTCAAGTTAACTATAAATCCCAAGAACTTCCCTGATCCTACTCCGAAGGAGCATTTAAGGGGATTTAACTTCATCCTATATTTATTCAGGACGTTGAAGCATTCCTGCAAATCCCTTACATGCCCTTCTGCTTTCTTCGACTTAACCAGCATGTCGTCGACGTAAACCTCCATGTTTGTGCCGATCAGCTCCTTAAACATGTGGTTGACGAGTCTCTGGTAAGTCGTACCAGCGTTTTTCAAATCGAAGAGCATCACCTTGTAACAGTAGAGCCCTATATCAGTTTGAAAGCTAGTGTGATCCTCATCAGGGGGATGCATACTGATTTGATTATACCTAGAGTATGCATCCATGAATGAGAGGATCTCATGCTCTGCAGTGGCATCGACCAGCTGGTCGATCCTCGGGAGTGGGAGGCTTTATTTAGGTCTGTAAAATCCATGCACGTACGCCACTTTCCATTCGTCTTGGGCACTAGTACGGGATTAGAGACCCACGATGGATAAAACGCCACCCTGATGAACCCATTCTCCTTCAGCTTCTCGAATTCCTCCTTCAAGGCCTTTGATCTATCTTTGTCGAGCAGCCTTCTTTTTTGTTGCACAGTGGAAAGCTTTTGTCGATGTTCAGAACATGGCTGATGACTGCAGGATCTATTCTAACCATGTCTTTGTGCGACCAGGCAAAGACGTCCTGGTTCCTTCTTAAGAACTCCACCAGTACTTGTTTCGTTGTTGTCTCTAAGTTTTGACTGACTTTCAAAACTCTGGTCTAATTTTCATCATCGAGTTGGACCTCTTCAAGGTCCTCGATGGGGCCCACTTGTTCTTCAAAATCCCCAAAGCGAGGATCTAAGTCTCTATCCTTACTTTGGGCAACGCCCTATTTGGTGAGATTATCACCTGAGCGGGCTTGAACATCAGTTTCCATTTCCAACTCCTTTCCAGTGGCATCTCTCGATACACACTTCTTTCCCTTGGTGATCGAGGCGTTGTAGCACTCCCTCGCTTCCCTCTGGTTTCCCAACACACATCCTACCCCTGCGTCCATTGGGAATTTCATTGCGAGGTGCCATATAGAAGTGACAGCTCGCAGGACAACCAGAATTGGTCCCCCTTTCACAGCGTTGTACGCTGAAGGACAATCAACTACTATAAAAGTAGTGAGTAATGTCCTCTTAGCAGGTGCAGTGCCTGCTGTGACTGGGAGTCTAATCGTCCCTACTGGGGCAAGCCCTTTTCCAGAAAAACCATAAATGGTTTGGTTGCATGGCTCCAGATCTTTCACGGACAACTTCATCCTTTCCAGCGAGGACTTGTATAGGATGTTGACCGAACTTCCTGGATCAACCAACACCCTTTTCACCATCATGTTCGCGATCTGTACGTCCATGACCAGTGGATCGGAGTGTGGGAATCGCACGTGCTGGGTGTCGTCGTCAGAGAAGGTGATCAGTTCCTCCTCAGTTTGAGCCTTTTTTTGGTGCTCAATCCTCGACACTCATCATCTCGATGTCCTGGTCGTGGCGCAGGGTTCGAGCATATTGTTCCCTCTCTTTCCCACTATCTCCTTCAAGAAGTGGGCCTCCGCAGATGGTGAGTAGGGTACCTGCCACGGGAGCTGGCTAGAAAGGTGGTGAGGGTTGGCGTGTAGGCGCCGACTCGTTGCCACCTTGAGCCTCTCGTTGAGAACCTCCCGCGGCTCATACATATCTTCTTAAATGTCCCTGTCTTATTAGGAACTCAATTTTGTCCTTCAACAGGTTGCACTCATTAGTACCGTGCCCGTAGTCGTTATGAAAACGACAGAACTTTGTTGAATCTCTCTTGGAGATATCTTTCCTTATTGGTGCGGGTCGTTTGTAGGGCACGCTTGAGCTGGTCGCCTGGTAGACCTCGGCTCGGCTTTCAACAAGGGCAGTGTAATTGGCGAATCTCGGTTCATACCGATTACCTTTGGGGCACTTACTCTCGGAGGTCGAGGGTTCGTTGCTCGCCCACTTTCCCCCATTCTTACCATTTCCATTGGGCTTCGACCCATTGGCGGCTTTGGCGGGTTCTTCCTTGGGCCCCTTGTCTTTTGCTGGCGATTTCCCTTCATTGGCAATTGCATCCTCGAGCTTGATGTACTGATCAACTCGATCTAAATACTCCTGGGTACTTTTAACCCCATGCTTTCTGAGGCTACTCCAGAGGGGAGAATGGTGCCTAACCCTAGCAGTTAGGGCCATCATCTTGTCTTCATCGCCCACAATCTTGGCTCTAGCTGTAGCTTGCATGAAGTGCTAAACGTATTCCTTCAAGCGGTCTCCCTCTTTCTGGTGTATCTCGACCAGTTGGTTTACCTCAGTGGGGTGCACACGACCTGCATAGAACTGTCCGTAAAACTCCTTCACGAACATCTCCTAGGATATTATACTTGTAGGAGGGAACTTAAAGAACCACTCCTGGGCAGCATCAGAAAGTGTTGCTGGGAAGATCCTGCAGCGAGCATCTTCAGAGACTTTCTGAATGTCCATTTGTATCTCAAACTTGTTGACATGAGATACTGGGTCTCCATACCCGTCGAAATTCGGCAGTGTCGGCATCTTGAACTTACTGGGGGTTTCTGTCACAGCAATCCTCTGTACGAAAGGGGTGCCTCTCCTCCAGTCGTACTCAATGTGTGATGTTCGCCCCCGACCAGCTGCTGCACAGCCTGGTTCAGGGCATCGATTTGGGCCTGAACAGCTTCTGGGATTTCTGGGGCCTCTGGTGCCGGGGGAATGTACTCATTGTGCCTTTCTCTGCGGTCGTTGAGTACATCCCTCAAATCATCGTCTCTTCAACGCTGCTCGCTGGCTTCGAGCCAACAAAAGACATTATTTTGCCTGGGCTGCCCCCCAGCGTTATGACCTGCTGGTCAGTCTTCTCTAGGTGGGGGGCTCCTGCCTCCACCTCTCTCTTCGTTCCTCCGACCAGCATTTCCTATGCCTGAGTCGACTTCATTGTAGTCGTGGCCATCTTTGAACCGTGGCTGGCTATGGTACGACTGACTATTCCTTCTGTTGCCTCCTTGGGCTGGCATTTCTCGAGCGTTAGGGGGAGGCCTGTGTTGGTCGGTGGGTCCCCATGCATTATCATGCCGTGGGGGCCCCTGACCGCAGAGCTTGTCTCTGAGTTCCTCCTGTTGGCAGAAGGATGATGCCCCCTGCTCGGTGGATGCGACTCTTCACCCCCTGAGCGTCTAGGGCTGCGGGGCTGTTGCCCGGCCCTATTCTGCCTCGGGCACGGGGGATTGCCTTGACCAGCCTAAGACGGAGGCTGTGTCTCAGGGTCCCTAGGTGGGACATCATCTTGAGGCATAGGTGGATTCTTCGGCCTCTGAGGGCTTATTGGCTGGAGCAGAGGACTAGGATTGAGACCCCTTTGAGGTGGCCCATTTGATGGCTGATCTGGGTGGGAGATTGGCGCAGCCTGATTCCTAGCCAGCTGGATGGCTGCTTCAAGGGCTGCCATGTCATCCCTCTGCCGACGGTCCATCTCCACCTGCCGCTCGCTCAGCTCCTGGTGCTGGCACTCTATCTCCCTTTGCTGTGACGCCATTATCTTTGCAGCATTCTCTTGATTGGCTCTCAGATTGGCCAACTCATCTTGCAACACCCCCAGTGTTGTCTTCAGGGTCTCAGAATCCAACTCCTCCTCATCAAACTCTAAATGAGGTTCGTCTTCAGCCACATTTGAGGGAGGAGGCTGGGATGGTGTAGCGGCAGCCTGTCCAGTCTTCTTGGTAGTTTTCACCATTAGATCTTTTGTCAAGCTCTCAATGAAAGCACCAGAATATTGACCCTCGTTTTGGTCAACGACACGGAGTCAAGTAAACGACGGGAGATTAGTACGATGCTTGAGAAAACAATCTAATGGAAAGTAAAGAACACAAGGAATTATAGTGGTTCGACCCCAATGATTGGTAATGACCTACGTCCACTTGATACTATTATTAATATTAAGCTTCAAAGGTGTGATCAAAGAACTAGGGTTCCTGAGTTTCACAGACCTTAGAAGGAGAAAACAATACAAACGATGGATAATAGTAATGTAATTCAGAAAAAGATCAAAAGATCCCCCCCTTGAGCTATTTCTTGTATATTTATAGGCTCAAGGAGGGTTACATGAGTCAATTAGTCATATCTTTCCTTAATAAATGGATCTTCAGGTTATAATGAAGAGATATTCTCGAATATCATTACAACTGTACAAATTTACTCATAAATAAATGGAGTATACGACCAGGCTGGTCGTATATAAAACTTGAACTTCGCATATGGAAATATCTCTGGTCGATAGGCGAGCAGCATCTCTGCCACGTATCGAAAATTCTTGCCACGTCATCAACAACTATTTTTTGGATAAACAAAATTAATAAACATATTTTCGAAAATTTAATAATTAATTTCAAATTAATTATTTAACCTCAATTATCATATAATTGTATACTTGACCCGAAGAATAAAATTCTTCTTAAATTTTCAAATTACAGTTTTACTATTGTATCAACTCTTATCTTGATATGGTGTTGATAGAGCCACCCTGTGGACCTATGTACCAATAATATGAAGCTCCAATAAATATTAGATTATTAATCAAAGCTTTTTGATTAAATAATCATATTTATTAATCTCGTGATTACTCCACTATAAATATGAGATTGAACTCTTGATAATTATAGACATATATTTACAGAGTAATTTATTAAAGAATAAAATGTCCATTGATATAATCATTACATACAACGTTAATCCTCTATTAATGATTCATAATTAAAAGGGAATAAAATTACAGTTTTACCCTTTTAGCTATATCTTGTTCCTAGAGTACCATTGACTTTACTAGTGAAGGTTGTGTTACAACAAGTTTGCGACATGAGCATTCATAACCTTTTCAGTTCCAAAAGTCAACCCAATAGGGAACCATTATTCAATCTATGAGAATGTATAGATTTCATATCTGTTAAACTATGTCCCCAACCATATATAACATTGAGTCCCCAAAATAATTATTCTTAGCCTGATCATTTTGACACACCTTAACACACGAATCAAAGGATCAGATGACATATATACGAGTTCATAGCAACCTCAGGATTAAAATCATTGTGTATATGATCATCGTTTGATGTGTTTGATTAATACTACGAAATGGTGTTTAAACAAGTATTAACAAATCACATCTGATCCAATTCTATATATCACTATACATAAAAGCACCTCTTAATACACTAGTGACCCAGAACTAAGTCACATGTATTCATAATACTAGCAATCCGCACTAGCAATAATTAATCTAAAGATTCCATAACTTTATTTTATTGCGAACTGTTTTAAGTTTATTATCTTAATCTCGATCCTCTCATACTAATATGAGATTAAGACCACATAGATAAACTTTGGAATTTTCTGATATTTACTTAATATTATCAACATAATATTGGACATAGTCTATATATATAACAATTCAATTCAATTATTTATTTCATTTAAAACATTTGTTAACTACAATTGCTTTAAGGGCACTTGTTGTCTCCTAAAATTAGCATGAGTTCGATTATTCAGCTCGGGTACAGCTAGCAGATGAATATGTGGAAAAATAGCCAAGTAGGATATCTGGCTAATAGTGGTGTCAACATCTCAAGTTTGGGGGCTTGACAGTGCGATACAGAGATCATTATCAGACCGCCTCTCAGGATAACAATTGAGTTCAAGACTTAAAATGACCATATCCAAGTTTGGGCGCTCTGAGCTTACTATGAGCTAGGGTTCAGATAGTCTTTGAACATGAGCTCGGGTGAGATATTCAACTGGTGGAAACCTGGACAAAACACATATTGAAGGATCCCAAGAGATTCGGTGGCTCATTATACGCTCATTAATGTCGAGGCTGTATCGCATATTTATCATTTATTATCCGAGATAGCAGGAGTATATTCTATTCTGTTATCAAATCATATCCCAATGTAAATGAGAATAATTTATATTAAATATATATCTTATTTATTCACGAGGTTACCCAAACCTGTCCATGAAATTCCTCTATAAATACTAGGGATAGTGGACAAGGAAGGAGGGGGCCATTTTTTGTATTACTAAAATTTGCATAAATTAAGAGAGAAAAGTAATAATATTGACTCGTGGACTAGGAGGATTTTAACCACTGAAACACGTAAAATTTGTGTGTGTTTGAGAGGGTGTTTATTATTTCATTAAGGTTTATAATTTAGCACTAATCTACCTATTTGATTTCTTAATATACTGTTGGCGAAAAACCACGTCAACAATTTGATGCTTTCATTGAGAGGAAATTAATGTTTCAGCAGTTTCAGTCGACATCTATCATGGTGGTCACTCAATCGATGCACGACAATGAGATAGAACAGTCTGGTGGGCGGGAGGCCCATCATACCACTATTCCCATTGAAAGGGGCCCAGATGTTCAACAACGTCTTGGGAAACAACCGGTGGGTTAGGACGACGCTGGGAGTTCAACATCACTCCCACCAAATGAGGATGTTAGTTATACTAGGAATAAGGGTGGTCCGTCCATTGTACGCGACAATGAGAATGTCCCGCCTAACCAAGCTCGAACTTGGAGGGACAACAACCCATCAAATGTGTATAATAGGATGGGAGCTGTTGAACAACCCCCAAATAACCTAGGGACCAAGGACCAAACCCTTGAGAGACTAGATTTGATGGAAGAACAAATGAAAAGACTCTTATCTGGAAAGGGAATGGACGATTGCGACTCAGATGAGAGGCTCGAACCTTTTTCTCCAAACATTACAGCGACTACATATCCTATTGTCTTTAAGATGCTGAACATGCCAACATTTGATGGAAACACAGATCCATCCGATCACCTCGGGATGTTCAACACAATGATGATGGCCCACAATGTCGGGCTCGATCTAAGATGTATCCTGTTCCCTGCAACTTTGGTCGGACTTGCCAGACAATGGTTTAAACAATACAAGAAGCATTCGATAAGCTCGTGGAAGAAATTTTCTTCCTAGTTTAAAATATCATTCTGAGCTTCACAGACAGCTCCTGTTGAAGCCAATTCATTGGCCAATGTAAAGCAACAACCTAGTGAAACACCAAAAACATACCTGAGCAGATTTGCCAATGTTGCAGCATGGGCTAGGGATGCTAATGATAGCTCTAAGTCATGGCAATGAGGACAGGAATCCTGGTGGGAGGCGACCTGTGGCAAGAAATCCAACGAAAATGAGTTAAAAGCGTAGATGAATTTTCGGGACGAGCTCAGGAGTGGATAAACCTGGAGGAGGCATGAGCTGCTATCGTGATAACCAGCCAGGCCCCTATCCAACCCATTGGAGCGGTGACGGATGTTGCAGCTACGACTCAACCCGCTACCCAGAATAACCAAGTGAGAAATAACAAGAGGAAGGGGATTGGTGAGGGCGACCAGAACGGGACGAAGAAGAACAAGTCTATGGAGAAATTCAAGCCCGTTTATGCCACCTACACCGACCTAACATACACTCGAGAGCATATCTTCATGGCTAATTCTAATCGCCTCCCGTGGAAGAAGCCAGAACCTTTAAGGCATTAGAGGGCAAAGAAAGATCCTTCAAAGTTTTGCAGATTCCACAATGACATCGTTCATAACACTGATGATTGTTGACAGCTGAAGGATGAAATTGGGACTCTCATTTGAGTCGGACCATTATCCCAGTACGCCCGAAAGCGGGTAGTTCCTAATCAACCTGTCGGGCAGAATCCCTAGTCAGTTCTAGAAGCTCCAACAGGTCAACTTGGAGTTCAGACGAATCAGGTCGACCCTTCCCCGATAATAGGAGAAGATATATCCACTATTGCCGGAGGACCTCATTTGGTGGGCACGAGCAGCAGGGCCCAAAAGAGGTATATTAATGAGTTGAAAACTCATAATGGTGTGGAGTTTGTCCCGGAGCAGCGGTTATCGAAACAACAGCGGTTGGAAAAACAACCAATCATTTTCACGAAAGAAGATGCTAGCCACGTTCAATTCCCACACAATGACCCACTGGTGGTAATCGTGCAGCTCGCAAGCCGAAGGGTACGAAGAATACTGGTCGATATTGGAAGTTCCGTAAATTTACTTTTCAGGTCCACCCTAGAAAAAATGGGATTATTCATAACTGATTTGAAGGCAACCCCAATGACTCTGTACGGGTTTTCGGGTGAAGGAGCGGCAACCATAGAGACAATTAAACTTGTGGTGACATTGGGAGAATAGTAACAAACTGTCTCTAAAATACTCGAGTTCATGGTAATCGATTGTTTGGTCACATATAACGCGATTTTGGGCCGACCTGCACTGATAGCATTTGAAGCCACCACTTCGATTCGACACCTGGCAATGAAATTCCCCTTAACCTCGGGGATATGCACAGTAAGAGGAGACCAGCTCCCCGCCAAAGAATACTATAACATTTCTATGAAGGGAAAATCACAACCCGGGCAACAGACGATGGTCATAAGTGAGGGAGGTGAGAAGTCTCATGTAATGGAAGTCACCTGTGGGACTGAAGAACCTTGAGAAGAAGATGGCGAGGTCGCCCAACGGGATGACATTGATCTGCAGGTAGGCGAAGACAGCTCTGAGCTTAAAGCAATAGAAGAACTCGAGGAAATAAACATCGACCTAAAAGAACCTTCAAGAGTTGTAAAAATTGGGAAATGGGTTGAGTTTCTACAAAAGAACCAAGATGTTTTCGCCTGGTTGCATGAAGATGGTGGGAATCGATCAGAGTATAATAATGCATACTTTAAACTTGGACAAGAGTGTGCCTGCAAGTCCCAAAAACAGAGGCTTTTGGGGATAGTACGATCTGAAGCGTTAGAAGAAGAAGTAGCTCGCCTACTAAAATACGGGTTTATTAGGGAAGCAAAATACCCGATCTGGGTTGCTAACCCCGTGCTGGTCTCGAAGCCAAACGAGAAGTGGAGAACTTGTATCGATTTCTCCGACCTCAACAAGGCTTGTCCCAATGATTATTTCCCACTACCAAGAATTGTTCAGTTGGTAGACGCCACGGCCGGTAATAAGCTCATGTCTTTCATGGATGCATATTCTTGATATAACCAGATCGTGATGAACCCTGCAGACCAAGAGCATACCAGTTTCATGACCGAGAATAACGTATATTGCTACAAAGTTATGCCATTCAGGTTGAAAAACGCTAAGGCTACATACCAATGGTTGGTTAACAAGATGTTCGTCAACCAGATCGGGAGAAACATGGAGGTGTATGTCGATGATATGCTCGTTAAATCAAAGACTTCCAATAACCATGTATCCGACCTGGAAGAATGTTTTGGCATATTGAGAAGAACGACATGAAGTTGAATCCCCAGAAGTGTAATTTCGGAGTTGCGTCAGGAAAGTTTTTGGGGTTTATAGTCAACACAAGGGGGATAGAGGTGAATTTGGAAAAAATCAGGTCGTTACTAGAAATGTCTTCGCCCAAGTCGCGTAAGGAAGTACAAAGCCTAACTAGAAAGATGGCGGCTCTAAACCGTTTTGTTTCAAAATCCACTGACAAGTGTCTACCATTCTACAACTTGCTCAGGGGAAACAAGAAATTTGAATGGATTGAAGAATGTGAATAGGCATTTTCACGATCTGAAAACGCACCTGGCTGAACCCCCGTACTATCAAAATTGACGTTTGGAGAGTGTTTGTTTCTTTACCTAGCCATGACAAAAAATGCAGTCAGTGCCGTATTAGTTCGAGAAGAAAACCGGGCGCAGAAACCCATATATTACGTAAGCAATAGGCTTCTTGGAGCTGAATCACGGTACCCACTAATAGAGAAGCTTGCATTCTGTCTCATTTTGGCTTCAAGGAAGCTCAGGCCATACTTCCAGTCTCATTCTATTCACGTCTTAACCGACCAACCTTTAAGGCAGGTGTTGCAAAAGCCTGAAACATCGAGACGTCTATTAAAATGGGCCATTGAACTTAGCCAGTTTGAGATATTATACATGAGATGAACAACAATCAAGAGCCAAGCTCTTCCTGACTTTGTAGCTAAGTGCACTGGTTTTCAGGACGAGCTGATAAGGGAGCTAGTGCAGGAATTATGGAAAATCTTCGTTGATGGATCGTTAAACAAAAACAGATCGGGAGTTGGGATAATCTTAATCTCACTTGAAGGACATTGGTTCCATATAACTCTTAGGTTCAGGTTTGAAACATCCAACAACAAAGCGGAGTATGAGGCCTTATTGGTAGGGCTAAGGGTGGCGAAAGAGCTGAAGGCAAAAGCCATCCAATGTTATAGTGATTACCAGCTCGTGGTAAATCAAATATTGGGGGAATACCAAGCTCAAGGCATCAAAATGGCGGCCTACCTGGCTAAGGTAAAGGGCGAGTTTTCTGAGTTTGAGTTTAGCTTCATTGAGCAGGTACCTCGCAAGCAGAATTCCAACGTTGATGCTCTGGCCTGACTCGCTATCACCATAAAGGTCGATACATTGAATGTAGTTCCGGTGGAGTTTCTGGAAAGCCTGAGTATAACGGGAGAAATGGTGGAGGTCAGAAGGATTGACATAAAACCAACCTGGATGACTCCTATAATGGAGTACCTCACGACTAGAAAGCTACCTAATGTCAGGAAAGATGCGAGAAAGCTGCTTTATCAAGCTCCGCGGTATGTAATTCTTGAGGGAATCCTATATCGGCGAGGACATTTGTTGCCCCTCCTGCGATGTGTTTTTCCCAAGGAAGCAAAAACTATTTTACAAGAAATACACGAAGTTTGTGGAGATCATGCTGGGGGGAAAAACCTAGCTCTAAAGGTATTGAGACATGGCTATTTTTGGCCTACTTTAACAAAGGACTCGATCTCATATGTGTAAAAGTGCGAAAAATGCCAGCATTTCTCCATAGTTGCCCGAGCTACTCCAGTCGAGTTAACCATGATTTCATCCCCTTGGCCATTTCCAGCATGGAGAATTGACTTGATAGGTTCCCTGCCAATGGGAAAAGGAGGGGTTCGTTATGCAGTGGTGGCGATCGATTATTTCACAAAGTGGGTAGAGGTTGAACCTTTGGCAACCATCACCTCGAAGAGAGTCCTGGATTTTGTTGTGAAGAATATCATATGTCGATTTGGACTCCCTAAAAATATCGTGTCAGACAACGAAACGCGGTTTGATAGTGATCTCTTCACATACTTTTGTGAAAAATATGGCATAACCAAGAGTTTCTCGTCGGTGGCATATCCACAAGCCAGTGGGAAGGTCGATGCTGTAAATAATACCCTGAAGGCAAGCCTGAAAAAAAAAAGATTAGATGAAGCCAAGGGATTATGGCCAGAGCAACTCCCACAAGTACTCTGGGCCTACCGGACCTCGCACAGAACCTCCACTAGACATACCCCTTTTTCCCTAACCTTTGGAAGCGAAGCTATGCTTCCAATTGAGGCAATGGTAACAACTCACAGATAAAGGACATTTGATCAAGATCATAACAACGAGCTACTTAGAGCATCCCTTGATCTGATCGAAGAAAAATGAGAGGCATCACAATTACAACTCGCCCATCATCAACAAAAGATCGCTTGTTATTTTAATTCAAAGGTTAGGAACACAAACTTGGATTAGGTAATCTGGTTTTTCGAAAGGTATTTTTGGAAAATAAAGATCCCAAGGATGGTGTGTTAGGCCCGAACTGGGAAGGACTGTATCAGATCATAGAGGTCCTGTGCGAAGGAACTTTCAAACTAGCCTGACTAAGTGGGGAAATAGTCCTATAGACCTGGAATGCCCTACCTCTAAAAATGTATTATCCATAGTATTACCATTTATGTAAGGATTAGTTATAAAAGACATTTCAATTCAGTAACAATTGGATTGTTAAATAACCATTCCCTTTTTTTTTTATTACGAGCTCACGTTGTAAAAGAAACCAAGAACCTTTATACGTTCTTGTTCCTTGGGGGGCACATATCCGAGGAGAGTTTTTGAGAAATTTCAGCTTACTCGGATAAGGTTTAAAAACTTAAAGTTTGGAGAAATTGATTATTTAGTGCTTTTTTTTTTAAAAAAAAAAAGGTCGAATTTTCAATAAACCTAACACGAACTAAGTTTGAGCAATTTCTAAAACCCCTGGATATAACCAAGTCCGATGCCTGATTCCTAATAAGTATAAAGCTATTAAGCCTATTAAAACCCTGAACATAACCAGGTCCGAGGCTTGATTCTTAACAGGTATGACGCAAATAAGCAAGCGAAATCTTGGATACAACTAAGATATCGATAAAATATATCTTGATCTAAAAGTCAATCTCTAAGATTTTGAATGTGCAAGAATCTAAGGATTCATAAACATGAGAAAATAATAGACTAAGTGAAACATAAATAGATCACAAGTTAGATGTATATTCAAAAGTATATTGTCATCTCGAGGAGGAAAAACCTCAACCTAAGCCCGAAGGAAATTGTTTTGGTCCCAAGGGACTGTTACAAAAGTTTAAAATAATAATAATAAAAAGGGTGAAAAATAAAATCACTGAGCTTTGCCAGCTCGCTCCAGAGAAGTCACCTCCTTGCCAGCCCCCTCGGCAGCTCCAGAAGCTTCGCCAGTTTCTGATGGGTCCAGTGAGAACCAAACTTTGAACTCAGCAAGATACATATCCCACAGCTCAGGCTACATGAAAGAGAAGTTCCTGTCCTGGTTGAAGGCCCAACAACGGTAAAGCATCTCCTCCATTTGAGTCGAGGACTCTGCAACTTCCTCCCTGGCCTTGGCCTCGACCTCAATCAGCTTCTTCTTGAGTTCTTCATTTTTTGCCTAAAGTCGATCCACGCGATGACTCGCCTCCATGACCTGATCTTGGGAGGCGGACAAGGCGGCTTTAGCAGACTGCTCACCCTTCTGAGAAGAAACATGGGCGGCTTTGGAAGCTTGTTCGCTCTCTTGAGCGGTGCCCAGGGCAGCTCGAAGCTCCTCGTCCCTGGCTTTAACACGAGCTATGCCTCGAAATTGGGCCAGGACAGACTGTAAAAGAATGAAGCAAGTTAAGAATAGTTTTAAAAAAAAAACCTAAAGAAAAAGAAAAGGTTAGGAGAGTGAAAATGACTCACAGTAAGGTTCATCCCCATGGAAGATTCGAGGACGTCCTTAGGACTGCGCTCCTCTATAGCCCTTAAATCTCTGGCACTGGCTCTATAGGCGTGTCCGACCATGTGGCTTGTCGTCTCATACACAGTACCCCGAAAGGCCTCGGGGATCTTTTCTAGGTCGTGTGGCTTGACTGGGATCTGGATAGTGGGAGCCTCGCCTTGGATCACTTCAGGATGTGAGGGAGGTATGTGTTGAGAAGGAGGAGGAGCTTGTTGGACAGTAACCGTTGTTACCAGAGCTGGGGGAAGTTCTTTTTGTGGGTGCTCCCGGGCGGTGCTGGCACCTTTGTCCTTAGCCGAAGATTTGGTGGTACCTCCCGTCTTCGGAGCTGTTTTCTTTGTCACCCTAGGCCTCTTCACCACGGGACCAGCTCTGCTCCCGCCGGCCTTAAAAATACCCCTCAAATTTAGGGCTCCTGGAAGTTCCATCTCTTCACCTGAAAAAGAGCGAGCAGAGGATTCAGTTTACAGAAGTAATTATTCAAAAGTATTATAAACACAAGAAGAAGAGCAAGAACCCTACCCTCCGGGCTAGGGGAAGAATCTACTACGATTAACTCGAGGGTATTAACCGTGCTAGGCACAACCTATAACTCTTCGATTAATGGAGGTAGGGGAGAATCTAAAGTTATGACCTCCTAGATCCTTGGGGGTTCAAGACCTTCCTCGGGGCTGGACTCATCTACGTACTGCCTAAAACAAAGGGCATACGTGCCTTGACGCAGGGAAGGCTAGGACCTACGGTTTGTCTCGTACTCCTAAAAAATGGTGGATCTACAATGAAGAGTGTTGTCAACTAGTTGTGATCGTAGTATACCACCAAATGGTCCATGCATTGGAGGAGGGTTGTGTTTAGGTCCGGGTCAGTGGTGTGACGCTTAATGAACTGGTTAGGGTTGAATCGAATTAGCCTATAGCTGGCAGCAACTGGATCTAACTCTCTGTAAGGGTATGGGTTACCTTGGCCGGAGGGGCCGGCTGTTGTCCCAGACGAGGCTCGCTCGGGATCGGGCCCTTGATTACTTAAGGAGCTCGCCTTTTACGCACCAGCGGTACCACGTTTTCTTCTTCCTTGACGTCCTCATTGGCTGGCAAGGCCTCTTAAGAAGGGGGGAGCTTGAGGATGACGGGAAGAGGAACTTGGGTCCTCAGAGCTAACGTCTGGCCCTTTATGATCATATTGCAGGCCACCATGGTGGCATCGTTCACAATCTGATGATATTCTTCTCCTTGGGAGGAAGACTAGACAAGGTCTCATACTGACCCCCAAGGGTCGCAGACTGCTCTGTCCTCGCGAATAAAGCTGCACAAAGAGCGAACCCAGTCAGAATCCTTAAACAAAAAATATATGTAGTGCACAAGTGATAAAAATTTCACGTGCTGAATTCACAAAGATAGAAGACTTACGAGGACGGTTGAAGTATTAGTAGTCATAGTTCTTGAACCCATTTGACATAAAGAAAAAATCTTTATAGTCATTTGGATGGCTAGGGAGGTCGATGACAGAGGCAGAGATTGGAAAGTGAGTGAGGTAGTAAAAATTATCACCTCGCCCCTTTTGGTCGGGACTGACCTTGAGGGAGAAGAAGTACAAGATGTCTGCCGGAGTGGGGACCTCCCACTCGTGCCTCAGTGATAAATATTTTAACCCCGCCAAAAGCATGTATGAGTTTGGGGGGAGCTCGAAAGGAGCCAGTTTGATGAAGTTTAGAAAATCTGTGAAATACTAGTCCAATGGGAGGAAGGCACCGACCTTTAAGTGCTCATCACTCCAGGCCCCGTAGTCATCTTGGAGAGGGGCATAACTCCGCTCTTCCTCTAGCGCAGGTCGAGCAATAAGACCATCAACTCCCATCTCTATCCTATGACTCAGTAGGATTTTGTTAACTTTTCCCTGAGTCGTTATCTGGGAGACTATGTGCTCAACCTCGAAGAATGCATCGGGGCCGATCACGATTTCTCTCTCCACCATAGGACCTAAATGAGGGAAGGGAGATTAGAGGCGACCTACTTGCCTTTATCTATGTTCTGAGCAGAGGAGCTCGCGACATTCTTCTTTGCAGGTGCCATGATTCAGATCGCCTGACGACAAAGTGGCCTATTAGTAGGCGACCTAAGACGATTTCTAGCAACGGTTGTGGAGGTACGAGAGTCTAAAGGTTTAAGTGGTTTACTTTCAGGATTTAAAAAATTGTATGAGCTAAGTTGTATCCTAGCCTCAACGCGTGGTCCCATGCGTGATCCTAGGCCACGCGCTTCAATTTCTTAAAATTCCCTGATACTTCGGGATTCACCTGTCAGATCCGTCAGACCCATTACTTTCTTTTTGAAAGCAATTTAATGCAAAACCACCCAATGAATCATAACCTTTAAGCTACCTAGGATTAAACCTAAAACCCCTTCGGCTTCTAAACCCCAAAAAGATGTTCAACCGATTTACCATTGGGATTTTCTTTGAAAAACCCAGATAGTTTGCCTAGTTTTATGAAAACCTTGTTTTTGAATAAGCCTTATATCGTTCATGTAGCTTAAACTAAATCCTATCACCTATTTACAAACAGACGTGTCCTAAACGACATTGGGCAAATGATGTTTTCACGGAAAAAAAAAAAAACTCACTGGAAAATAAGGAGTCGAAAAATTAAAACCAGGTGAGGAAATACTTACAGTTGATATGATCGGCTCGGAGAAGTGTCGATATGTCCACAGGAAAGTTCTTGAAAGCCTCTGAGAATCTGAAGGGCGATAGAGGGTTTTCGAAAGAAGTTGGAGAAGAAAAAAGGATACTTTATTTTTTGAAAAGGAAATTTTTTGAATGCAAAGGTGGTGAGGTTTCAGGTCTGATCACCCTATTTATACATAAACTACGGGAATTAATTCGGGCCATTCGATTGGGTTAGCTCGAGATCCAAATGTCAAGATCAAATGAACCATATGACGACAAAAAGTTGACAGGACGATTGTCACACTCCTCAAAACCCAAACGAACGCCAATTGTAGGCAGCCACGTGTCTAGTACTTGAGTAGTGGGCAGGCACAATTTTGCATGGAATAAGCCTAAAAGCCCCCTACCGTGCATGTCAGAAAGTGATGACATCAAGCATGAGCAGGAGCTTGGGGGGAAAATGTTGTCCCCTAAAGCTAGCATGAGTTTGATTATTCAGATCGGGTACAGCTGGCAAATGAATATGTGGAAAAATAGCCAAGTAAGATATCTGGCTAATAGTGATGTGAACATCTCGAGTTTGGGGGCTTGACAGCGCGATACAGAGATCATTATCAGACCGCCTTTTAGGATAACAATTGAGTTCAAGACTTAAAATGAATAGATCCAAGTTTGGGCGCTTTGAGCTTACTATGAGCTAGGGTTCAGATAGTCTTTGAACACGAGCTCGGGTGAGATATTCAGCTCGTGGAAACCTGGACAAAACACATATTGAAGGATCCCAAGAGATTCAGAGGCTCATTAATGTCGAGGCTGTATCGCATATCTATCATTTATTATCTGAGATAGCAGAAGTATATTCTATTATGTTATCAAATCATATCCCAATGTAAATGAGAATAATTTGTATTAAATCTATACCTTATTTATTCACGCGGTTACCCAAATCTGTCCATGAAATTCCCCTATAAATACTAGGGATAATGGACAGGGAAGGGGGGCCATTTTTTGTATTACTAAAATTTGCAGAAATTAAGAGAGAAAAGTAATAATATTGACTCGTGGACTAGGTGGATTTTAACCATTGAACCATGTAAAAGTTATGTGTGTTTATTAAGAGGGTGTTTATTATTTCACTACGGTCTATAATTTAGCACTAATCTACCTGTTTGATTTCTTAATATAGTGTTGGTGAAAAACCGTGTCAACAACACTATTCCCAACAGTTACCATATAGTTTATTAATAAAAATTAATCTAGTATACTACATGGTAACTATTAAATAAAAACTTTTAATATAATTTTTTAGTCACTCATGTAATTTACATGTCTTATTATTTAAGATACTTTTACGATACATTCAAGTCTATTTTAGAAACAAATTAGTTATCATATAGTATAAAAAGTTACTCCTATAATTTCAAGTTACCATGAATAACTTATTAGAAAATGATACTATTTAGTATACTTCATAGTGTTATGATTGGTTAAATCCAAATGATAAGCGTTGTTATACAAGCTAGGTATAAAACACTTAGTGAATTTCACATAGTGTAGATGTGAAATTTGAGTTTCAATTGTAGGCACTTAAAAATTTTATTTTTGGGTCCAAAGTGATACATGGAAGTATCTAAGGATCCCCAAAAAGTTTGGTAGCATTTGGAGCAATTTTAGACCCATTGGAGGTGTCACAAGTCAGAGGGGGAGGTGATACATCGCCTCTTAGGTGGCATTGCATTGCCTGGATGCAAAAGGGGTAAAAAGCCCTAGCAGGCGATGCGTCGCCTGACGTGTCTGTACGAACACGTATTTTAAGCTCCAAATGACGAGTTCTTTAGCTCTAATCCTATTGGTTAGAAATAATGACAGTGCCTACACTATAAAATGGTCATCATAGAGTTTTGGAATACTTGATAACTCTCTCAATTCTCTCTCTAACCTCTTTCTCTCTCTATCTTTCAAAAATCTCAAGTTTTCTCCAAGAAACTCATAAAGAAAATGCTTGACTTTGTGAGTTTAAGTCTTGTTCAATCCCAATTCTCATGTCTTTTTAGAAAAGGCCTTAAGCATCAATGGTGGCTAGGAAATAGAGAGTTAGGACAGCGATAAAAATCGTGTAAAAGCCTTTGGTTGTGTTTTTGCATTGAAGAATGAAAAGTTCAAAGTGGTGGTTCTCCAAGGGGATTGAAGGTTCATCAAGTAATAAGAAGATTGTTCTACAACTAGGGTTTTCATCATCTTTCTCAATCTTTCTTTGGTCTTTGCCAACCATTATTTTGTGTAGATTCTAGCTATTGTGGTGGTGTAATCTCACTCTCCCCCAATACATAGTTACTTTTAAAAGCTACATTTTCATTGTTTTTAAAATCATTTAAGAAACTAATTTGTTACCTTTTGATATATGACTAAATTTTGGGTATGCCACAAATGTAAAGCAACCAACAAACTTAGTGAGTTACCAAAAATAGTCTTCTTATCTTCTATTTAAAAGTTATTAAACAATATCCTAAAGAATCTATTTTAAAAAAATTACTTGAAATGCTTCTAAAATAACTTTAAAGTTATTTAGAATACTATTGTATCTTTTCAATGTAAAATAAGAATAAATTTTTATTTAAGTTTCAAATTTAGTTACTTTTTGGTTAACAAAATATTACCAAAAAAACTAAAATGTTGCATTTTATTTTGGTCATTTTCTCGGGTGATAACGAAAAAACATATGATTTCCACATATTAAAATGATCACTTTGAAGAGTAGGTCGCGATTGTACCATTTTTGAGCCCAACCAACTAGCAGTGTGTGGCCATAAAAGATTTTTGAAATAAATGATAAGAGAGAGAAAGAAAGAAACATTAAAAAAAAGAAGAAAAAAATGTGAAAACCCAGATAGAGAGAGAATAGAGAAGAGATGACCAATTAAGTTTATATACGGTATAAAAAAATGTACAATTGTAAATAAAATTACCACATTATTATTGTAATTAAGTTACCAAAAAAATGGTGCCAAGTGTAAATTTTCCTTAATTATTCATTATTATATTTTTAATCACTTAGCCTAGGTCAAAAGGTATGTCAATTTATCTGATTACTTAACCACTTCTGTTTTAATTTTCTTTTGTGTTTTTACTGGTTTTAAATTTAATTTATGTATTCTTTATATGTTATAATATACTTTTAATTCTATATAATTAACTAATATTAATTATTTTAATTAATCCAAGATAAAATAAGTGTTCAACTTTTAATATACTATCATAATAAAAAAAAATTATATATTGCGTGGTCTAGATATTTTATATTGCAAAAAAATAGAATCTCACAATTTAAAAAAAAAAAAGACAATTTAACTAAAACTTCATGATAAACATATCTTTTATATACTAGGAAACTTATAAAAATATCTCTAATAAAACCATAGAAAATCTTTAGGCCTAAACCCCAAAGTCGTTAAATCATAACATGTATGCCCTCTACCAAAGCTCTCCAACTTATTGATGTAAAGCTACTTCCTAACCTTTGCCTTTACCTGCAACACAAAGTATTCGTGAGCTTGCCCAACAAAAAGAGATGTGAATGACACAACTCCAATTCCCAACATTTACATAGAATAATATCATACCATATAACATAAAATCACACTCATGATAATGTAACAATAACTCACAAATCGTATAACATAATTATAATCACAAGACCAAGCACAAGCACATAATACCACCCTCGTGACGACTCACTGCCCTCTTGACAGCCCAATGCCCTCGTGACAATCCTTTTGTGTATCCACACAGATGAGTTAATCAATAACAAGAGTCATTACATAACAAGCACAATGCAATGACAACAATATAGCATAATATAGTACCACATAATCATAATAAATTAAATCTTATTTTTTGTACATCAAGTGTACACCCTGTGTGCAGGTGTCCACTCTTCTTACCTCAAGTCCAACAGCGACCACAAACACGTTCCTTCAAGTTTCATTGCCAAGACCTAAGCCAACATCATACAAACATATACTTTAGAGACTTATAACTCAAACCAAGTGTCAGGCAATCATTCTTACTCTTTCTAAGGCTCAATCAACTTTTGAGTGTCCTTAAGAAAGCCTTAAAACCCCAAACCATAAGCCACTAACCAAAACCTTTAAGTCTCGATCAAACCGAGAAAAGCGAGCCAACTCCCATTTTTGGATCAGTGGTTCAATCATGTTGGCCCATGGGCACAATCACGGCCGATGTTGTTCCCAGAAATCACACGTGTGATTTCTTTCGCATTCTTCCTATGCAATCGACCCAAAACACACCATATTCTTATCTAAACATAATTTTGACCCTAGATCCATCACATAACGTTCCTAGTATGATCTAATCATCAAAACACAATAAAAGATACATCCATGAAATCATCATGGTTCATGCATGGTTAGGGTTCAAGAACCCTAACTTTGTCTTCTACCTTAAGCTATTCAAACCCCACACGAACCATACCCTTAATCAATGTTAAATCCATTCCTAGCACGTTTCTAGTCTTCATACAACATTAATATAGATCCTAGCATGCATATCTATCCATCTATATTAACATATCATGCTTTCTACCCTATTCCACCATTAACATGCATTCAAGCTTCAAGAACCTTGATTATACCATCTATGGAAACTCAAGAATGTAATAAAATATTATCTCAAGAATTTACATAACCCTAGGCCACAAAATCCCTCTTCCAACATGTTCCATCCGAGTTCCAAAAGATCCATGCTTGATACAAGAGTTCCTTCTTCTTCCTTAGTGTTTCAAACCCTAGGCTAGTGCAAGAGTGTGAGAGAATGAGAGAGAGGTAGAGAAGGGAGATAGATCGTATGAGTGATTGAAAGCAAATTATGAGAGCTAGCCCTAGCCTTAGTCTCTCTCTTTTCTATTTTATATTGACCCACTTAAACCTAATTACCCTTCTACCCCCAATCCTAGCTCATCTATCATTAGTTCTATGCCCTTATAAGTAATTTACTCTTAAACTATTAACTTTCATAATCTTAAATTAATTAAATCCCCACATAATTACTCAATTCCATTATTCCCCTTCTTTCTATAATTCTTGACAATTAAGTCCCTATGAATGAAATTATGATTTATGGCTTTCATATAATTATGAGCACCCTCGAAATTTTCTCATCGTATCACCTTATTCAAGTCATAGTATCACATAAACATACTTAGAAAAAATACATAACACATAATTTCATAAAATTATAAAAATACCCCTCAAGGATATTAAATTACTAAAATACCCTTCTTTTAAGGAAAATACTAGTCATGGAATATTAATTTGACCACGTCCACGCGTAGGTAATTTGACCATAAAAATATTATTACTCATTCACGAGTCTGTCCAGTCAACCTACGTGTAGCATAATTTATTTATATAAGAAAGAAGTTATATCTCCTATAGTTAAGCAAACACATCTCTAGTTCTTCAGATTACGAATATGATCATGATGAGTAAAACAACAGCCCCTCAAATTCTCATGATTTCAATGCTCTTTATTAACTTGATGTCAAGTTTCCTGGGATCAAGTTTTGCAGTTGGAGAGCCAAAATGCAAAGAAGCAGAGAGACAAGCACTGCTACAGCTAAAAGAAGATATGTACGGAGGAGATGGCTGGGATGATGGTCTTCCGTCCTGGGCAAAGGAAGAAGAAAAAAAGGAGTGTTGTGAATGGGTTGGTATTCGTTGCGACAGCAATTCGGGTCATGTCACCACCCTTGATCTGTCTCCTTCAACTTTTGAGGATTCTCATTCTACTTTTTCTTCAGTAGGTAATATCACTTCTTTATTAGCTCACTTGCCATATCTGAATTATTTGGACTTAAGTGGTGCAGGCTTTCATGATAAGTCCTCTATGCCAAATGTCATTGATGCTCTTAGCAAATTGACCAAACTAAGGTACCTTAATCTTTCTTATACTACACTAAGTGGAGAAATTCCTCCTAAAATTGGAAACCTTTCTAGCTTGCAATTTCTTGATCTTAGTGGTAATGATGGTTTGAGATTAAAAGACTTGCAGAATTGGCTTTCCCATCTTTCTTCTTTACAACTACTTGACCTTAGTCACACAAACATGAGCTTAGCTCATGATTGGATTCATGTAGTTAATAACCTTCCTCACTTGGCATATTTGAACTTAAGTGGTTCTTCTCTTCAAAATCATCATGTGGTTTCTCCCTCATTTCTTTCCCATATCAATTCTTCAAAAATTCTTTCCGTTTTAGATCTTTCTAGAAATTCCCTTTCTCCCCTGATATTCCAATGGCTGTTTAACCATAGTCATACCCTTATTCAACTTGACCTTCATGATTGTCAGTTGAAAACTTCATTCCCAAAATCTTTTGAGAAAATGGCTACTCTTTCATATCTTGATCTCAGTCAAAATCAATTGGAAGGTTCTATTCCTACCTCTTTTGGGAGTGAAAATAATGCTCTTACATATCTTGATCTCAGTCAAAATCGATTAGAAGGTTGTATTCCAATTTCTTTAGGAAACAATATGACTTCTCTCGAATACCTTAATTTGAGTAATAACACTCTTGAAGGTGAAATTCCGAAATCCATTTGGAAAATATGTACACTAAAAGTGTTGCGAGCAAATGATAATGCTCTCAGTGGACAACTCCAGCTTGCTAAATCATCACGCCAATGTGTTCATTTTTCTTTGGAGTATTTGGATTTGAGGAGGAATCAAATCATGGGATCATTGCCTAATATCACAATGTATTCTTCTCTGGTAGAGCTATTGCTTCGCTCAAATCAGTTAAATGGAAATGTATCCGAAACTCTAGGTCAATTATCACAATTGAAGATTTTGGATGTTTCTAGAAACTTTTTTAAGGGTGCAATGTCTGTAACTCATTTTTCAAAGCTCTTCAACCTACATCGTTTGGATTTATCATCAAACTCCCAATTAGCTTTGAATAACATCCCTTCTGATTGGGTTCCTCCCTTTCAATTGAAATTTTTTATCTCAGGTCTTGCATTTTGGGTCCCCACTTCCCAAATTGGCTTCGTACACAAAAGTATTATGTCCAAATTGATATCTCTAATTCCAAAATTTCAGATTTTGTTCCCAATTGGTTTTGGAATTTATCACCTCATTTACATCACATGAATCTTTCTAACAATCAAATGGTTGGGACAATTAAAAGTTATCCACTAGAAGGGATTTATGACTTTTTTGCAATTGATTTGAGCTCCAATCAATTTGAAGGTCTGGTACCACTATTTTTCTACAAATTCGAATCAGCCTATCTTTCCAATAATAAATTTTCTAGTCTCAATTCCTCATGTGATGTTAAAGATGACACACTGTTGAGTTTTCTAGATATTTCATACAATCGGTTGGCAGGAGAGTTTCCTGATTGTTGGTCACACTTTCCTAGATTGGAAATTCTTATTCTAAACAATAACAAATTATCAGGAAAATTACCTACTTCAATTGGCTCTTTGCCTTGGATTAAAATCTTACATTTTGGTAGCAATAGTTTGATTGGGAATTTACCTTCATCCTTGAAAAAGTGTAAAGAATTGACTATTCTTTACTTGGGAGAAAATAGATTACAAGGGTCGATACCCTCATGGATGGGAGTTCTATCAAATCTTGTCATTCTTAGTCTGCGATCCAATCAATTCAATGGCAGCATCCCTTCAAGTCTATGTGAGATGGCAAGTATTCAAATATTGGACATGTCATTAAATTATATCTATGGAGATATACCCAATTGCGTTGGCAATTTTACAGCAATGAAGCAAAGGGTAAGGATCAAAAGGTATGTTACTGAATATTTTTTGGATTATGCTCCCCCTACTGATACATCTATTACTCTTCCCTATAATGGAAGCATCCATGGCTATGGTGCTCAAGTGGAGTTAATATGGAAAGGAAGGTTGTCTCAATATCAAAATACATTGGGACTGGTAAAGAGCATTGATCTTTCCAGCAATAAGTTGACAGGGGAAATTCCAAAAGAAATTACTCAACTTATTGAATTGGTGTCATTGAATTTATCAAGAAATGATTTAAGTGGAGAAATTCCTAGACAAATCGGTCATTTGAAATCTCTAGATGCACTTGATTTATCAAGGAACAATTTTTTTGGTGAAATTCCTTTGAGCCTCTCTCAAGTAGATCGATTGAATGTCTTAGACTTGTCAAGAAATAATTTGTCTGGCAAAATTCCAACAGCCACTCAACTCCAGAGCTTTAGTTCTAGTTCGTACATGGGAAATCCTCAACTTTGTGGCCTTCCGTTATTCAAGTGTCCGGATAATATAAACTCAACTACTTTCAATGAAATTGAGGATGAATACTCTTTCATAAACCGAGGATTTTATGCAAGTATGGGGCTTGGATTTGTAGTTGGATTTTGGGGACTATGTGGAACTTTAGTGTTCATCAAATCTTGGAGATATGCATATTTCAAGTTATTGAATTGCATGGGAGATTGGATTTATGTGATGGTGGGATTACAAAAGGAAAAAATTTTGAGGATGATCAAATCTTAGTTAATCAGGTAATTGTCTTTCCTATGAACACTCCTTTTGTGTAACTATTTCTTGCCGTTTATCTTGGTTCTGCAAAGTTATGATTTTTAATTAATTTTTTTTTTTTAAATTGACTTTATTTATTTTTATTTGTATTTTCATGTATGAAGAAAGCATAACACACCTCCGAAGAGAAGAATTTGGCTGATTTATATATGGTGTATTGGATAACTACTAATGGTGTAGATAGCTAGAGAGTAAAGATGGATTGTGGCAATACATGATAATAGTCATGATTTTAAAATAAAGATGTGATAACTAATGTTATTTACTTATTTTATTAGATTTATTTATATTTGAATATTAGTTATTTAGTTTCTTATTATTAGTTGATGGGAATATACTAATATGGTACTATGAGTTTTAACTAAATGTAGCTTTGATTCTCTTTGCTCCTAATAATACTAATTAGATATTTTTGGTTCAAATTTGGTCAATAAATTTTTCAATATGATCAAATTCTCTTTAGTTATAAATAATTAAATCATTAAAATTAATTTATTTAAATTAAAAAATAATTTTAAAGCTATAAAAATAATTAAAATAAATATATTTTAAAGAAAAATCTTTGATACAGGCATTAAAATTACATGGTTGCCATAAAAGATCCTCACCTTTAAATCAATTCTATAGGGAAATTTGACTTTTAATGCATTAAGTGACACTGTATGATAAAATTATACCAACCGAAAAAAAATCTCACATTTTTATTCTAGTATTATTTGGATTACCAAAAATGCCCCTATCATAAATTTCCCTCTTTTTCTCTCATTGTCTTCTTCCTCTCTATCTCTCACGTTTTTCCTCTCTATCTCTCAAGCTCTTGTACACAAAAAAATAAGGCAGCTTAATCTATACAAATTTTCAAGCTTATTTCAGGGCAAGTTGTGAATCCTTTCAAGGCAATGACTTCATTTTGGATTTTGGATAAAAAATCGTATGAGTAAGTATATATTTGTTATATATAGTGAGGAAACTTGTTTATCAACATTGTTTTTGCTATTTCGAACAGATCTGTATATGCCTTCATGTTTTATTGTAATTTCTCACTGTCGGAATGAATTTTCGTTCCTTTCTTGGTTTTTTTCTGGGTTTTTTGTATGCCTCGATAAGACTCGATGGTCCTCGATGGACCTCGATAAATCCTCATGTATTATATTATTTTTATACCTCGATATGCCTCGATGAGCCTCAATGGACCTTGATAAAACCCTCACATGAGGGGGGAAATGGCTACCTCGATATGCCTTGATGAGCCTCAATGGGCCTCGATAACATCCTCACATAAGGGGGAAATGGCTACCTCGATATGCCTTGATGAGCCTCGATGGGACTCGATAAAATCTTCACATAAGGGGAAATGGCTTCCTCGATATGCCTCGATGGACCTCGATAGAGGCATAAAACTTAATTATGTAGTATTTGCCTTGATGGGACTCGATTGGAATTGATGGGCTTCGATGGGCTGACCTCGATAGTGTGATAGTTTGACCTCGATATGAATCGATATTTTGCTGTTTTATTGTAGTTTAACTTTTTGACCTTTTTTTTTTTTGTTTTTGCAGATTCGACTGTTTCCATATTTGTTGCATTCAATGGTGTTTGGGAACTCGAAAATAGGGATTGGATTTTCAGGGATGCTGAAAATCAAGTTCTGCCCGTGGAGAAGGGTTTGACGTAAGAGCAACTGCTTGAAATTCTGTACGATGAGCTTGAAGTGGATAAATGTGTGCATGACTTGAAAATTGAGGTCCTGTACACATGCCTATCACAATCCGTCAAACCTACCGTTATAAAAAATGATAGGCATGTGCATGCATTCATTGGGTTTGCATCGAAATCTGTAGAGAAGCTCATTCCTCTATGTGTGACATTGATTAAGAAGGAAGGTATAAGAAATGCATCGGCTTCTGCCAGTGTTAATAAAGAAGTTCGATTTGAAGAGAACATTTCTCCTCCATGCCATGGTTTCAAAGGAACTCAAGGTGACTTTGGAACATGTGTTCCCAAGACAAATCCAGACGTCATAGTCCATGGTGATATCCCAGTTAGAGATCTGCCATATTTGCATGACACAGCTGTAATGCCCCGAAATCCCTAATGAGGTTTAATGGCTGGATTAGTAGGCCGGGAGGGCCATAACTGTTTAATTATGTCATTAAATGAATATATGCATGTTTATGTGAATTATATTATAATATGATTATTAGGGTGTTTTGGTAATTTGGCCCGTTGAGGGTATAATTGTATATTTGTATGCATGTCGGTGATATATTGTTGAGACCACATTATAATGTGGGTTTGTTCGAGCTATTCGGCATGAGACGATCTTGGAATATTGATTAGCGGTCTAGTCATAACAGGTTTAAGTTCGGGGCTCGGGATGAGTCTCGGGGTGATTTTAATGATTAGAGCGTTACCGGGAATTAAATGGTAACGAGATATAAATTATTGGTGTTTAAGACTATCGAGAATAGCAGGAATTGGAGAGCACGAGATAGATGGGGAATGCCGATTTTGCCCCCTGGGAGCCTTTGGAAACCTTTAATTGACCTAGGGGTATTTTGGTCTTTTCATCCCTAGGATAGATATAAGCCATTTATGGCTATAGAAATGAAGAGAAACATAGTAATTTCAAGAGCTTACTCGTACCTTCTTTCTCTTTCATTTTCTTTGTGATTTTTGAGCAATTGTTGAGGATTCAAGCTTGGGAAGTAAGCCTTGGGAGTTTGGGAGAGTGTTCTACCATTAAAGAGCATTATAATCTGAGTTTGAGGTAAGTTTCTAGCCACTAGTTCCCTGGTTTGCTATGTTTTAGTTTTAGTTTTCAGCTTTTGGTTTTGATATGGAAGGTTGGAATTAATGGAAGTGTTGATTGGTGTTTAACTTGGGTTTTGATGAGGGAGTGATGTGGATCAAGTTTGGAGGGTTGGTTTCTAGGAAAATCGCAAGGGAGGAAAACCAGAGTTTTGGCTGAAGTTCAGGTTGGGCCGCGGCATGGACAGGGAGGGTCGCGGCTCATGCTGGGTCCTGAGGGAGGCGCCTCTGTTTGAGGGGCGGGCGGCGGTCCTTAGTGGAATTTTGGCCAGAAATGAGTTTTTGGCTTGGGGAATTCTAGCCTTAGGCCTCGGGATCGATCCTACTACCCGGTTTAGTAGGATTCAATGTCTCGGAGGCTAGGTTTTGGTTTGGGAACCTTTGTTATTCATTTTATTGATGGAATCCCATAATTGGTTATGACCAGGTAACCGCTAAGGGACAAAAAGACAGGTCGTTCTCAAGGGTCGTTCTTATATTAATTCTCGCTCGAACCTGAGGTAAGAAAACCGCACCCTGTGTATATGACATGCATGATTATTGTTGAGGCATGTTGGTTGATAAATGTGGACAATGACTGCATATTAAATGCTAGTGGATGTTTTTTATTGTGTATGGCACTGATCAGTCAGGGACGACATTGGTCGCGTATCACTGACCTAAGAGTCAGAACGACATAAGCGTCCTGAACGCAGGGCCGAGTGAAGATTAGATCTAATCGATATTAGCATTGAATGACTCTAAGGCATTAATGCTGGACCGACCCTAAGGTCGATGAAGCTTATATGCGCTTGACTAGTCTAAGCTAGTTACTCAGAGCCAGGGCTTAAGGCCCAGGTGACTATTTGTCACATGGCTAGGGAACGATGTTCCAGAGTTATGACTCTATGGTCATGAGGAAGGTTATGTTGGTGACTAGTCACCATGCACCTATCCTGTTTAAGCTAGTGAAAGGATCACTTATCTGTTAAGCCTCGGTGACCCTATCGTCACATGGCTAAAGGGAGTTGTTCCCATCTTGGTGACTTTTGCGACTATCACTTACTTGCTTTGGACTGAAAGTCCTAAATGATTATTATGATCATTGTTGATATTATATCATGCTATATTGTGTTTTCTTGCTGGGCCTTGGCTCATGGGTGCTATGTGGTCTAGGTAAAGGGAAGGAAAAGCTCACCCAGCCTTGAGTGGAGAGCTTAGGTGGTGATGTGTACATATGCGGCCGCTTGACCACCACGGCCAAGGAGTTCTCAGAGGAACTAGGGGGTTTACCCTATTTTTTCCACTTAGGTCGGCGGGTTTGTAAATTTGAAACAGTAATGACCATTTTGAGTTGTAAATAACCTGTAAACGTTTTTATGGGCCCATGAACAGTTTTATGTACTTAATAAAATATATCCTGTCTTTTTTATTGATTTTCCACCTTAGCCTGTTAATAACACTTAGAAGCACATTTTAACCAAAGGACTCGGGTAGCGAGTCGAATTTCTGGTTCACCGTAACTGTTCTTAGGTAACCAAGGCGTTACAACTTGGTATCAGAGCATGCCAAGGATATGGTTCCTGTAGACTGGCTGGGCATGTACACACATCACTGAAGTCGAGCTCGACTCATGGTTTGGTAACTATATTTTGTAGTTATATGTATAACTGCTTAAATATAGTATATATGGTTTACCTGTATGCATGAGATGCCATGTTAAGCCTATGCCCTGAAATATTATATTCTCAGGAACCGTGTGCTAATTAGTACTGAAATTGCTGGAACATGCTTATTAGTATTGTTGTTGGTGAATTATTATGTGATACATGCTAAGTGCTAAATGTTATAAACATGTATCTGCCTTTATAATTGTATGACTGTGGAATATGATAATTGTCTGCTTGTTCTTGGACTGTAAGGCAGCAAGAGGTTTTGTTATTACTACCTGACTGGCCGTATTGATCATTGTTCCAGCAAGGTATAAGAGATAAGAATGAATCCAGGGCAGATAGATACTTCACCTGGCCAGAGTGATTAGGGCCAGAATAATAATATTCAGGGTTAGGAGAATGACCAGTCACAGATTCCATAGCCAGCTCCTGTTAACTGGCAGCAGATAATTAGTGATATCCAGGCAACAATGCTGAGACAGGGAGAAGAGCTTCGTCTCCTGAGACAGCAGCAAGTGCCTGCAGTGGTCAGTGTATCAGAGGCACCCCCTGTGTCAGTGCCAGCAGTAGAGCAGCTGCCTGAGGTTGGGAATAAGTGGGAACCTCTTTATGAAAGGTTCAGGAAGCAACAACCTCCAGTTTTTTAGGGCAGTGCAGATCCTACCAAGACAGAGCAGTGGATGAGTATGATTACCACTATCCTTGATTTCATGAGGGTAACTGGTAACGAGAGGGTGGCCTGTGCCACTTATATGTTTAGGGAGGATGCCCAGATCTGGTGGGAGGTGATTACCCAGACCAGAAATGTTAATGCCATGAGTTGGGAGGAGTTTAAAACTTTGTTCAACGAGAAATATTACAATGATGTCATCAGGGCAGCTAAAGTTGATGAGTTTATTAGGCTACTTCAGGGAGGTTTATCAGTCATTGAGTATGCCTTGAAATTTGATCGTTTGGCAAAGTTTTCGATGGAACTGGTGCCCACTGATGGGACCAGAAGAGAGAGATTTCTTCAGGGGCTACAACCCAGATTAGCCCGTGATGTTCGTATCACCATTGTGGCTGGGGTTACCACCTATGCACAGGTGGTTGAGAAGGCACTCACAGCTGAGAGTGCAGAGAACAAGATTTGGCAGGACAGTGCAGTCAGGAAGGATTTAAGGAGGACAGGTCCTCCATTTGTGGGTTCTGGTAGGGGTGTTGGCCCTAGTGATCAGAAGAGGAAGGTTCTTGACACCTTCCCAGTTCCAGGTCCTGATAGGCGGCCCTGTGGTATTTCTATGGGTCGTCCAGGTGGTAGTGAAGCCTGAAAGTCTTATCTTGAGTGCCCTAGATGCAAGAGGCATCACTTGGGAGAGTGTAGGGCAAGGACCTACTTCTCATGTGGAGCAGTGGGTCATCTTAAAAATTATTGCCCTAAGGCAAGAAAAGAAGAATTCAGGAAAGCGGACAGCTCGGCCCCAGCTCGAGTGTTCACATTGACACAAGCAGAAGCTGAGGCTTCTCCCTCAGTTGTTACGGGTCAGCTTCTTAGTGTTGGAACCCCTTATAATGTATTGATTGATTCTGGTGCTACACACTCTTCTGTTGCTAGTAGTATTATTGATAGACTGTGTAGACCCTGTGATTTTTATGCTGTGGGGTTTGGAACTTTGTTGCCCACTGGAGAGTTAGTGTTATCCAAGAGATGGGTCAGATCTTTGCCAATGACAGTGGAAGGCAGAGAGTTATCAGTGGATTTGATAGAGTTAGTTATGACTGACTTCGATATGATATTGGGTATGAATTGGTTAGCGAAGTATGGGGCAACCATTGATTGCAGAAGGAAGATGGTCACCTTTGAGCCTGAAGGTGAGGATCCTTTTGTGTTTGTTGGTACTGTGCATGGACCTCGCATACCTATGATTTCTGTATTGAGGGCTAGGGATTTATTGCAAGGAGGTTGCATGGGGTTCCTAGCCAGTGTGGTTGATACCACTCAGGTCGTGCCAGTGAGACCTTAAGAGACCAGACTTGTTTGTGAATTTCTGGATGTGTTTCCAGAAGATTTGCCAAGATTGCCACCGCACAGAGAAATTGGTACTCAGTACATGGCAAACAACATAAGGGAGGACATGAAGCACCATTTTGGGGTCGAAATGAGCTATGAGAAGGCATGGAAATGCAGAGAAAAGGCTCTTATGTATGTCAGAGGGACACCTGAGGAATCATACTCCAAGTTACCTGGATACCTGTGTCAGTTGGAGCATAAGAACCCAGGTACAATTACTGATTTTGTAGCAGAAGATGGTCGTTTCTTGTATTGCTTATTTTCCCTCGGTGTTTCTAGGCGTGGCTTCTAGTACTGTCGTCCTGTAATTTGTGTGGATGGCACATTTTTGAAGAATAATTATGGTGGCCACATGCTCTGTGCTGTTGCGCTGGATGCAAACAACCAGTTGTTTCCAATTGCGTTTGCGTTGGTGGACAGTGAGAACCATAACTCTTGGACTTATTTCATGAGAAAATTGATGGAAGCCATAGTGGAAGTTGAGAACCTTGCTTTTGTATCGGACAGGCATAAAAGCATTAATCATGCTTTGGTGCTTGTGTTCCCAGATGCCTATCACGGAGCATGTTATCATCACATCTGTATGAATGTGGTGGCAAAATTCAAAACTGACCACGTGCAAGACATCATGGGGTGTGCAGCCTACGCATTTCGAAGAACAGAATTTCACAAGTTCTTTGACAAGATTAAGGTAATTGTGTAGAGTCCAAGAACTTTACTTAGCTAGTTAGATAGTAGTAGTAATAGTAATAGTAATAGCTAGTAGTAGTTGTAGTATGTTTATGACTGTGGATTTTGGTTCAAGCCGGGACTTAGTTGGACACTCGTAGTAACACTTGTAGATTTTATAAGTTTAACCTATAGTTTAAGAATATTAATTATAACATAAGGTTTTATTAATATTACTGGTTATTAATATGATAATTATTATAACCTAAGGTTTAGATAGAGCTAATAAGAATATGATACTTGTCATGAGCATAGTTATTCCTAAAGTTTAGATAGAGCCAATAGGATTATGACACTTGTCATATGCATGGTTATTAAGGAATTATTATTTTTAATGATAAAATAAGGGAAATATAAGACTTAGTCTTCACTAGAATCTGTTAGAAGCATGACATTTGTCATCATTTTATTTATTTGTGGATTAGGTTAGATAATTAAATAGATTTTTCATAACTTTAGGGTACTGTAACTTCCAACCTATTTTTGACCTAGTTATGTTATGAATTTAGAAAAATAGTATTTCTAAAAAGTTGTAGATAATTGAATTATCTTTCTAATGGTATAAAGATAGTCTAAATTGGAGTCCTGTAGCTCCAGATATAGTTATTTTAATGTAGGTAAGTTTAGAGTTACGAGATTTAGGGAGTTAGAAGTTAGGATTCTATTTGTTTTTATTATTTTTGTTTTAGAAATCAAGCTTTGACTCCTTAAAACTCTCTCTCTCTGAACAATTTGACCAAGTCCTAAGCGTTTGGCTGAAGAATATTCAAATCTTTTCAATTAAATTCATTATTTTTATTCAAAGCCAAAAAGAAGATTTTTATTCCTAGAACTCTATAAATAGGACCTAGCACCAAGCCTTTTCATTCATTCTTCAAGCATTGATTAGAGCCTTCCAGGTGCTAGTGAGACTATAGAGTGATAAATACTTGGGAAGTAAGGTTCATAGTGTGTATTTCGGTTTCGAGGTGTAGTTCGGTCATAGCAATTTCAAAGGTATTCCTATTCTTAGTTCCTTTTAGTATTGTTTCATTATTTTTATAGTCCTAACCCAGTCTTCTCTATTCTTGGTTAGGCATCTAAGTTCTTCGAACTTGAGGTTTCTTGTCAGTAAGAATATTCTCGGTGGTTTTTAGTTCATTCATCTCTTTCTTTTAGAATACCCACCTCTATATTAATGGTTTTTAGGAGTGTTCCAAAATCCTGACTTTGTTCTCATCATCTCGGTATATTGGTAAGGAAAATAGGATAGTTTTATATGCTTATATGTTATGATAAGTTATGCTATAGTATGTTATGTTATGTTTTCTTATGTTTCATGGTTATGATTTATCCTACCTCAGATATTAGACAGGGGACGTAGATGGGTTATCATAAACCTACCATGTGATCTAACCTACCTCAGATATTAGAAAGGGGACGTAGATGGTTTATCACATGTTTTAATGGCCATTAATAGTATAGTCTTATATGATGTACGTCTTTATAGGTATATGTTATATGTTTATAGCTTATAGTTATGTGTATGATTATGTTTCATGCTTGTAGTAGATTTTCCTTGCTGAGCATTAGGCTCATTCCTTTGTGTTTATACGTGCAGGAAAATAGTTATGGCGGCGGAAAGATTCTTGGCAGCTTGGGGATGTGTATTGAGACAGGATGGAATTGGTGGAATGCGCGTTCGATTCGAGGATGAAGTTTTTAAGTCTTTCAGTTATGATTTCTATGTATTATTTTTTTCCGCACTTAATTTTGTAACCAATTTATTTAAGTTATGTTTTGTTTTCAAAACAATGGGATCCCATATCCTAAATGAATTTTTATGTATTTAACCTTTACTTTACAGTTTTTAAATAGAGTTATGGTTATTTCATATGTACATTTTCTTAAGATTAGTATAGTAGTCATTAATGGTCCAAAGTCTAGAATAGTTGGGTCATTACAAATTGATCCGCCCATTGCTCAATATATAGAGGGAATTGGCTTTGAAAGGTGGACTAGCGCTTATTTTCCTGGTAACCGATACAATATCATGACGAGTAACTACGCAGAAAGCTTTAACAATAAAACCAAGGAGGCAAGGAGCTTTCCATTCGCCACTTTTCTTGAATTCATAAGATTCACTCGTCAGTCTTGGTTTGCAGATAGACGTGAAAGAGCTGCAAAAGCAACAACTGTGTTATCACCTAAGATAGAAAAGGATTTGAAGCAAATAGGTGATAAAGAAATTTTTTTGGATGTCCAAGTCCTTGGTCATCACGAATTTCTTGTGGTCGATGGTAATGGTGATGGTGAGGTGAACTTGGCCACAAAATCATGCTCTTGTGGCATGTTCCAAACCATTGGGATACCCTGTGTACATGCTTTTGCTGTAGCCAGAAAAAGAAGCATAAACATTTACTCATTGTGTTCCCCTTACTATAGAATCAAGGCATTGAAGGACACTTATAAAGATAATGTTTACCCTGTTGGGAACGAGGATGAATGGGTAATCCCTGATCACATCAGAGATACGGTTGTCGGCGTCCCCGTTGAGAAAACCCCTGTAGGAAGGCCCAGGAAGCAGAAAGTGGGTAGGCGAAAGAAAAATCGCTATGCTTCAGACAGGGAAAAGATTATCAAGCCACGTAAGTGTAGCAGATGTGGTGGTAGTGGGCACAATAGAAAGTCATGTAAGGCTAGGATTTAAAAATTTGTGTTGTGTAATTATTCAATTGATTTTGCTGCATTTATTATATGGAGTACTTCTTCTAATACTTTGTTGGTTTGGATGTCGAGGTAGACACATTATGTAAATTTATACTTTTTTATTTAATAACTTTTTCAAAAAATATTGTTTGATAAAAAATAATATACAAAACTAACTATATGCTATACTATACAAGATGTGTATGAAGAAAATGTAAAGAGCATCACGGGGACAAATTCTGATAGAATAGGTCCACACACTACTTGGTCCTGAAATGTTGGATGTTCTCATCGATAATGGTATCGAGTGGTAGCCTAGCAACCAAATGCTCGATATGTTTGATGGCAAACATACGACAATCCCCACTGCATATAATCGATTGTGTGTCAATAGAAGATAAAAATAACTTCACTCACATTTTGCCACATTGGAATGGAGACTTCAATGGCGATCCATTGTGCGGCTTTCTCGACGTGCAAGGAAAAATATACTTCACTCACATTTTTCCATGATACAAGGAATTGATTATCATTGCCCTTCAACATATTCAGCACATCTTCGTCCCATGTATACTTAGTGCTGGTCTCTCTGAAATGATTCCAACGACCTAGGCACACCTGGGGGAAGGTGGTGTTCATGATCGCAGCATCCTGCCGAAATGCAGCATGATAAAAGTGGCGTCGGTGGCGTAGCATGTGCAAAGCGGCATCAATATGCTGAAAAAACATGAAAATTCGTTAGTACTATCAATATATTTTAAGATTGAATTGAAAACATAAATGTAATTTACATACCGAATCCCAAAGCCAAGTCTAGACTGTGTGCAACTGGAAGAACCATGCCACACTGTGCGTCCCAGTATAGACGTTCCAGTCTCTCTTGTTGTCGATCTTCCCGATGATCCACTTATGGAAGCTCTTCTCCTGCTGTGGGTCACACTTCCTCAATGGTTCAGGAACTAGCCCCTGTTTATCTTGTCTGATCTTCTTCGTTGGGTCGGTGAAGTCATCAAAACACTTGGGCCTGCGTTTCTTCCTGACAACTTCAAGGCCAGCTGCCTCCTCGGGCTGCAGTACTCATACACTGGGACTGTCAGCATCACTGGCAACTACAGATGTCTGGGCCTGTGGAGTGGAGGGTTGATCTCCGTGATCGTAGTCTGCAGGCAAGATATCAGACTCTGTATCTGATTTTACGTCGATGGATCGACCTGAGACCACTAAAAGCAGCTGTGCCAACTGAGCCATGGTGGTAGTCTGATTCTGAAGTAAGGTTGTCTGGCCCTCCTCAACCTTCTTGAGCCTCTGCATCAATTTCTCATAATCAAACTGGGAAACCTGACTAGATGAAGTTGCATAGGCCTGTGAAGTGCCCTCCTCAACCCTCGGGACATCCTCGTAAAAAATGGAGGCTTCCTTTGAAACTTTTGCCAGCTTCTCTGCCTCCTTCGCAGGTACTACTACTTCCTGTGCTGCAGTCCCAGCCTCCCCCACAGTTGATTCCAACTCAGGGAATAACCTGGAATCAACTTTTGGGAGGCTATTGTAGTAGATTACCTGACCGGGACGTGGCTTCAGCATGGAAAATACCACTAACTGCATGGTTGAATAACATGTGTCAGGAAAACTTTAATAAAATAAATCGTTAATCAATTAATCTGTGACATTTAACAAGATAAAATTGAACTTACTCAACGGTTGGCGAATATAGGAACCAACTGAGCTGTCGAAATAGTGATATCAGTCTTCGTAGCCCAGCTAAGCATCCTCAGAATCTGGTTCTCACTATTCTCACGGAACTTACTCCCAAGAGATGGCATGGCCTCAAAAGCCCAGTAAAGAAGTGCGGGTGCATAGCCATAGAAACTATACTTCGCCTCCTTCTGTTTTTTGCTTGAACCCTCTTTCTTCTTCTCCTCGTAGTGTTTCAATTGCTTCTTCATGTCCTTCTGAACTCCTCTGCTAACCTTCTTAAATGACAACTTCCCCCATGGATACTTGAAAAAGTAATCAAGATCCTCAACCATCCTCAGGGAATCTCCCCATATCGTCGTTGTCTTCTCTGGGGCATTCAGTACCCCCTCTATCAAATAACACAAACCCAGCTTAAATACATCTTCTGGGTTTTTCGAGGCCTTCAAAGCATCTTCCAATTGACCAAAACGAACCTTCGAATCACCATTAAAATATTCCTGGATGATCCGATCACTTGAAAGATGCTCTTTCAACTCATCTGGGGATGGTGATTTCCCAAAATTTAGCCCGGTAACTAGGGCAAACTCTGCAGTACCAAATCTACACAGAGTGTTGCCCATGTAGAACTGACCCTCTTCAAGCTTCTTGCTTTCTACCTTACGCAACATTAGCTAATGTAGCAGAACCCCATAAAAACTAAACGGCTTCGCCTTAAAGAACTGTCCCAACGGGCATGCCTGTGCCCTTTCAATAAGATCATGCCTCTGAAACTGCTCTATAAGGGTATCCAAGTACACACTACCCCTATAAGTGACACAACCAGGAAAGTGCTTCTCCAATGGCACAATAAGGTCAGGCATCTGAAAAAAAACAAAAAAAATGTTAAACAAATGTTAAAAATGTAAAACAATTTGGTCACTATCGAGGCAGTTACTATCGAGGCCTATCAAGTTCCATCGAGGCAGCTACTATCGAGGCCTATCAAAATCTATCAAGGCCTATCGAGGTAGGTGCTAAAATCCCAAAGCATGATATCATCGGGTTACCATTGAGTCCTATCGAGGCCTATCGAGGTAGGTTCTAAAAATCCCAAAGAATGATATCATCGGGTTACTATCGAGTCTTATCGAGGCCTATCGAGGTAGGTCCTAAAAATCCCAAAGCGTGATATCATCTGGTTACTATCGAGTCCTATTGAGGTAGGTGCTAAAAATTCCAAAGCCCCGTATCATCGAGTCCTATCGAGGCCTATCGATCCCTATCGAGGCAAAGGCTACATAAGCCATATGGCCAATAGCATCGAGTCCTATCGAGACCTATCGAGGTATATGTTAAAATTTCTATAAGCCTAAAATTTCTTCGAGTCCTATCTAGGCACAGTCAAATCCAGACCCTAACATATACTATCGAGTCCTATCGATTTCTATCGAGGTGCATAAAAAATCTCGAGAAAAACCCAGATTTCTTCATTCCCCAGCCCCAGTCTATCCTATGAACAAAAATCAACAAAAAAAAACCAGGCACATACACATATTGCAGATTAAAAATGAAATCCCTCACCTTCGCTTTCTTTGGGGTTGTTTCCTAAAAGTTTGGTCGACTTGCTCGATGTTTTCTCCTTCCTCTTCTCTTGTTGTCAACTCCGACACTTTGGGAGCCCTTGTTCGTGATCGTGGAAGACAATGGTTGGGTTCTAACAAATTCAATCGGGTTTAAGTGTTACAAAGTTTGCTTGCTTCGGGACTTTGGGAGAGAATACGGCGAGTCTGTGAGAAAAAATGACAGGGGTATTTTGGGTAGTAAGGTCATTAGTATCACCAAAATGAGAGTCATATAGTGATAGGGTATTTTTTAAATACAGTGTCACTTAATGCATTAAAAGTCAAATTTCCCATTCTATATTATATATCTTGTAGTGCTTATCCTAAATCTTGCTATAACATATCATTTATTTTGAATATAATATTTCTAACATAATGAAATTTGTGTCAATACGGTAGATACGCTAACTGGCATAAATATTTCACCATAAGCGCGACTATAAATAGTTGGGTAATTTTTGTTCTTCGTATAAACACGTCGTTCTGTATGTAGACGATGGTAATGTAATTGAGGCAACTTTAGCAAGGTACGAAGATAGGTTGAGACTTGAGTTGTTACGTGACTACAATTTGTTGTTTTTTTGGTAGTTCTTCATATAGATAATTCGTTCTTTATTAAGAACATTAACTTATTTTTCATGCCATTAAATATTTCCCGTTCATAATCATTCATTATAAAATACTAGGGCAGTGTTGATCACATTCTATATGCTCCCACTTGCACCACGAACAACAAAATATACCTGTTGTATAAATTTAATTGAGAAAATATTATTTTGGCCCTTGTATTTTTTTTTGTAGTGAATGACAATTTAAACCCTGTGTTTTACAAAATGGATCAAAATAGTACCATAAACTCGATTTTGGTTAAAATATTTTCAACTAAAAGATCAATTCTTGGGTCGTTGGTGATGTGATGGGTTCAGAGAAACAGAGAAGGTAGTCGAGAAGCTGAGAATGAAATATTATATTTGAAAATATTTTTACCAAAATCGGATATAGGGTACTATTTTGATCTATTTTGTAAAAAAACAGAGTCTAATTTGTCATTTATACAAAACACAAGAGTCAATCACGTATTCAAAAAAAATTCAAGGGTCAAACTAGTATTTTCCCAATTAATTAACGTGAAATAAAATCTTATCTTTTGTAGTCTAATCACCATCGAAAAAATCATCATAAGGGTTTCATTATATTATGTGTATATATTAGCAAGTAAAATGTATTCGTATTATTTCAGGATTCTCAATTTAAAATACTAATTAAATCAACCGACCAAAGCTTTATTTTTCTTAGTAGTGGTTAGAACAAAGAAGGCACCAATTTTTTCAAGCACTTGGGCAGCCAAAAGATCAAATCAAAATAGCACATAAAAATCAACATATCTCATTGCTCTATTCAAATCAAGATAACTTAAACACATCAAATCTCATTTAGAAAGTCATACCCAATCAAAATCAACATAATACCTGATAATTCTATGAATTAGAGTTAGCTATATCTTTTTGTGCATTGATTTAGTTTTGTTCTCAAGTATTTTTAATTTAATTTAGTGAATTTTTATTAGTTTAATTTAGTTCATTTGCATAAATATTAATTTTAGCATTTTTAGAATAGTTTAAATTAATTTTTCTATTTTTAGTTAATTTTATATAATTTCTCATCAAATAATTAATTTATTTCAATTAAGAGTATTTTTCAAGGACTCAAATGCAAATTTTAGAATTATAATATTGTCAAAATTGAGAAAAATTAATTCAGCACAAAATTTTAATTCGCTAGTGCGTCGCAGTTTATGTATGCGCCATGTCACAGTTTTCTTTCTAGCTCCATAATGCGCCCAATTGTCCATTTCCATGTGTCCTTATGTTGTACACATTCCCACGTGTTTCCTTTTCTCCATTTTGATGCATATTAAAGAAAGAAACTAAGTTTCAATTTCAAAAAATAAAAAAAGAAAGAACGAAAAAACAGAGCAATAAAGGATGTTGCGTGCATTATGGAAATATAGAGGAGGAATCACCTAAGGTAGCGAGGAGTAAGGTGGACACTGGTTGAATTTGTGAGATTTGTCGGATTCAAATTTTAGGTTTGGATTTTTAAAAAGGCCTACCGACAAATATTAGTTTTATCATGTTATATTAGTTTAAATTAAAATTTTAACTAGCTTGAAAAAAAAACAATATAAACTTAACTATATGACCTTAATGAAAAAAATTGCACAACTCATAAAAAAAAAACTTTAATAAATCAGATCAAATAACATATCAAAATTTACTTGAGCCAATTTCACTCAACCTGTACAAAAGAAAAACTATTACTTAAAATGAGATCCCCAGAAAAATCATAATAAATCCTAGTAACATATGATGCAAATAAATAGCCTTTCTATAATTGGAGGAATGAGCTAACAATAACTGGTTTTCTGATCTTGTTCCGTTGATGAAGATCGCCTTCACAGTCGTTGATCCGTCGGGGGTACCTGCAAAAAAGACACTCCGATGCCTAAGTCAGAAATTTTATTTCCGATCCCCCTATTTGAATTAGAATCTAATATTTATAGAATGGAAATGTGAAGTTGTTAGTTAGTTCAACTGAACCCTTGATTGGCGGGGGAAAAATAATTGAATTTCCCCTCAAGATGTGATGACTTTAAATTAAATACGTAGAAGTCAGAGGCGCAGACCGCCTCTGACCCGTAGCTTCTGTCTTCGGGGCTTCTGTAGATCAAAACGATCTGTTTTGATCATATCGCAAATAAGGAAAGGACTTTGGGCCGAATATCTTGGGTCCAACAGATGCCCCCCCCCCCCCCCCCCCGGCCCAAGCTTCGAACGGATGAGGCATGCTTATTCATTCGAACCTTGGGCCGACTCTTAAATGCCAAGGATTTTGCCTAAAGCCGTCATTCCTCGTAGATCGAGGTGGTCCGCACTTATACGATCGCATAAACCCCTGACACTTCCCACTTAGAATTTAATGCAAACACGATTACCAAGTGAAGCACTTGAATAAGGAATTTCATTTCCCATTTAATTGGTCTAATTCAAATAATTCATATTTCAAACTTCTTAAACTTTACTATAGCTTTTCAGAGAAGAACTCGGAGGGAAGAAACCCTAAGGTTATCACCCTTCCATTCTCATAACAAACATCTCAATCTTCTCAATCATGTCTCCATGTTCATCTCCCGAACCTATGGATCGCGATGGATACAAGATTGCGTATGAACGCATACACAAATCGTTCGACATTCCAGATAATGTCATAGTCCGGTTGCTCTCGGACGCTGAACTATGAGAATGGCGATTCAAGGACGTGGTCAAGCCCAGTGAGATTGTTATGAGTCTGAGACACATTGAGGGGCTTCGTTTCCCTCTCCCTGCTCTGTTGGTGCAAATAATTTCAAACTCCGGAGCTCACATTTCTCAATTTCTTCCGAACGCTATCCAATCCATAGTTGGCGCTCAGATGATAGGAACTCTTAGGAATGTCAACATTCAATCGGATGACATCTACGCATGCTTTACTACGTCGACTAACAAGGCAATAGAGGGTAAACCCTGGAAGACTTTCTATCTTTCCCCCAAAAAGGACCGAACGATCTTTACTGATTTTGAGAGCTCCCACAGAAATTGGGATAAATACTTCTTCGCAATTGGAGGAGCGTGGTATCTTGAATTTCTGCCTCAGGAAATTTTTCCTTTGGCCAGGGTGTTCATAAAAGGTGAGTCATGTTTTTATTTTATTTTTTTGCTTTTCGCGTGAGTAAATCATGTCTGGATGATTGTCCGTCAATCTGACTCTGCGTGTCATTGTTTTATTTCTCCGTATTAGATTTCTCATGGCCTCAAGTCAGCATGAGTCCCGAGCGACAGAGCTTGCTGCCAGAGAAGGGGCTTCTGCACGAGTCCAAGGAAAATTCCATTAGCATCAGAGGTGTGATGAACCCCTACTGTATGCAAATCATGACCCGGCTCTGCTTCATGGATCAAACCAATATTGGTGCCATGCGAGTCAGTTTGCAGAAGGGCGACATGACCTTAGGTAAAATTACAGCTACATGCGCGAGGCAGCTGGGAGCATTTTTGAAGAAATCTCCCCCTGCTTCTTCAACTCTGTCGCTATCGAAGACTAAGTGCGAAAGGGCATGCTCTGAGACCTTTTCTGCGTGTGCCAAGTGCCAAGGGATCCCTGAAAATAAAAAGAGAGAAGGCTCTGGCTCAACTCCTGCTGCAAAATCGTCTCCTGATAAGTCTGCTTTGGCACGCAGATCTTCTCGTATACATGGGCGCTCTTCTACGCCTTCTGACGCTCTTCAGATCCAACCTCTGCAACAGGTGCCTCTGCCAAAGGATTCCTTAGGGAAGAGGAAGGCGCGAGAGGAGTCTTCTGATGAAGACTCGGACGATGGGAAGTGTATTTCGTCCAAGCTTCAGATCCCAAGGGGACCTGCTTCTGCTGCTAGAGGTTCTCTTCTTGCGATCCCCAGGCTTACTCCTGGGAAGTTACCAATCGGGCAGCTCTGTCATTATGCAAGAAGCCTCAAGGGTTTACCCCCATTGGCTCTTTACCTACATCATCTTCTTCTTCGACTGCAATTGGATCCCCCTTAGAGGCAGGTCCACAAGGAGCCGCGCATGTTGCAGCTATGTCTCCTACATTGGCCAACCCATCAGGGGTGGCGATTGTAGATGGTGTGCAAGGTGATCCACCAGTTAAGGTGAAATCTCCTAGCGCCTGTGTAAATTCGTCAAAGGCGTTACCCTCTGCCTCTGCTTTGGCTGGGGGCTTTGACGTTTGCCATAGGCATGGATCAGAGGGGAGACGCCCTACTTCTGCCTCCCGTAAGAATCGTCTTTTGGAGGATGCTTTCGGAGGTGGTTTTGAATGTATGAAAAATCCTTCTCATCAAGTTGACGCAAGCCTGACCGTCACTTCTGAGACTCTCTCCGTATGTCAAAAATCAGGGACTACCGAAGTCGCAGGTGATCATACTTTAAGTGTTGACGTACATGCAACATCAACTGCGACTTCTGACTCTCACCCAGGGGAGGTCATCATCGTATCCCCGAAGGGTACAAGTAATTTTGAGTCTCCTAGTGCTTTTTTGGAGCAACTAACATCTTCTGCAGTGTAGACGCTGGTGTATCTGCTGAGTGAATTGGGCGAAGACGTTGGAGATGGGTTACTTGTACGCCTTACCATGCCATATCTCTCTGGAGTGGGAACAATTGTGTTAACATCTGATAGTGTTATGGTGTCAACGCTAGCAGAAGGTGGGGAGCCAGTTGCCCCCGTTGCTTCTGTTGTTGCGTTAGTACGGAGAGATGCAAACGACAGAGCTGGAGATGTGCCCGAATATGTACCTTCTGCATCTACAGAGGTTATGGAGGAGATGCTGCGCATAAGTAGACCTCATCTTCCTGCAGAAGCTATTGGGTCACTGAGTGGGCAAGGGGACTTGCTGCAACAAGTGTCGGACCATATATGGATGGTAAGTTGGTTGAAAACTAGCATGGTTTTTAGTTATGGAATAGAGCAAGTATCGTGTGATACTTATCTTGTGTGATTGGTGATAAGTGTAATTAATGTTTTGCAGAGCTACGTATGTGCCTCTACTGCGAGACGGGAGTATGCAGTGGCTGTGCAGAACAGCTCGAAGCTGGCGGAGCAGGCGGTCAAGCTGGAAGAGGAGCGGGCAGGGAGAAAGATGGTTGAAGCAAACCGAAATGTTCTTGTGGAGGCCATCAAGAAGTTAGAAACGCAGTTGGTAGAGGCGAAAGAGAAGGTTGCCGCCACAGAGGAGAAGCTAGTAAGTTCTGTTGGACTCAAGGTGGAACGAGAGAAAGTGAAAGCTGACCTGTTGGCAATGACCAATAAATGGATGGAGAAGAGCCAAGTCTGCATTCATCACGAAGCCCGGATGGAGAAGCTCGACATGATAAATGACCTGCAGGAGGATGTAGTGTCGTTGCAGACAGATAAAGAGATTTTGGCGAAAGAAAAGAAAGAGCTGCAACGGAAGTCGAAGATGCTGGAAATGGGCATTGCAGATGCCTGTAAGCAAAAGCTGGAGGTGGAGCTCCAGTTAGAGAAGAGGTTGAAGGAAAAAGAGGAGGTTTTCATAAAGACCGAGAGACAATTGAAGGAAATGGCTGAGGTATGTGTTCTTTCTGTATTCATTGGTTAATTGTCAAGATGGTGGATTAATATGTTGTATGTGTAGACGACATGATGGATTTATTTTGCAGAAGGCAGAAGAGGCGGCAGTGGAAGCCACGAGACAGCGCATCCAAGATCGTGAGATCACCGAACGAAAGTTTGTGAGGATGGCTGAGGTGGACACTGCGAAATACCTAGATCTGGCACTGCGTAATAAGAAGCAGACCCCAGTGGAGAAATGGGCTAAACTTGAGATGTACTATAAAAGCATCGACGTGAAAGTGGGAGATTACAACGTTGATAAGTATCTGAATGAACTCGGGGATCTGCAGATCATTTACCCAGCACATCATCTTGAGAAACTGAAGTTAAAAGGCAACGCTTTGGGGTCGATTTACAATGCCAGTGGGGAACCAGTGGAAGAAGGTGATGTGGCTGAAACTTTTGAACAGATGGTGACAGAACCTGCTCCAGTTGCAGAGGTCAGACCAGCTGGCAAAAGAGGTGCCATAGAATGAACGACACACTTTTTTTTTGTGTTTTGTTTTTTGTTGATGCTTGTATATGCATTCTTTGGTCTTTTTTGGCCGTTGATTTTTAGACAATTGTAAATGTAATTGTGCAAATTATCAATACAACTTTTGTTTTGTTCACATTGGTTATCTGGTGTGTTAGTGGATGTGTTCTTCTCTGTACTGTACTTAATTGAAGATATTGCAGCAGGTGAGAGTCAGATGGTGTATTCGGATAAGAGGCTTCATAGACCCTTTAGGCCATTGTGCGTGAGATACAGTAAAAGCCTGTACAGATGGTGGGAGAGAATGCCCAGTTAAGTGTTGTGTGAGCGATTTAGCTTAGTGTTGTGGTGATTGGTTGGTGCTGATGATATTGCTGTTGCAGGTGAACATCGTGAGTGTATGAAGGTGCCTTTTTTTAGGTGGATTTTTGACAACCCACAGTGGTTATACTCAACTTAGGCGTTGGAGGAATTAATACGAAGTGGTATTCTGTATTACATATCGTGCGAGCACTATGGATTAGGCCATCCGAAGCTAGAGAGTGCGATGGCAAAGTATACGCGTTGTATTGAATGGGATTAGATATTACCAAGAGAACACTTGTATATAGTAGATAAAGAAATATGTTATATATAACTGGAATCGTTATTAATGTAACATAATTTATAAATAATAACTTTTGATTAATTGCTATTTTTGATTATCTGCAGGCTTCTGATTGCATGATCTACAAATTTTACATCATTTTCGTGCGTTTATCATTAAGAGAGTCGAGTGCATAGGTATGCTTGTGCTTAACATCCGTCGAACCGGATTGCAGTGCTAAGAGTTTGGTACTTTATAAAGCCCACCTTATTGTTTTGCGTTAAACTTACTTGCGTTTAGAGAGACATGTTGGTATCTCATTGGAACGGAATCGGCCCCTCGGATGTATGAAAAAGCATGGTTGATGCTCTACCATTTGCCAGAGGGGGTGATGAGGTTTGGCTCGGACACAGTGGACAACATGCGAGGCTGGGCGTCGAGGCAGAGCTGAGAAAGGTACAACCATGAAGTAGACGTCTTTCCAGTGCACCCATACCGAGGAGTATGTGTGAAGGCTTGCTAGGGTAGGCTCTTACTCCGACAGAGGCACCCGTTGTACAGGATGTGGGTGCGACTGCGGGAAAATTTCCTCCCAGCCTTGGATTGCTAAACCAGTTAGTGTATACTGGTGTCGAACCCAAGGTGTGACAGCCGATGGTTCTGCTGCAATAGACAGGGAAAATTAAACTGCAGGGGGGAGCCCCTCTTATCAAGGTAAGAGGACAGGGTAGTTGATGTAGTGTACCCTGGGTGGAAAACCAAATCTGCATAGTCAGGCTAGATTAGACTGGGAAATGGCTGACCTTAGCTCCCCGTAAGCTTAGTCAAGTCAGATTAGAATGCTTTCAGGCATAATATCGAGTGTAATGGCAGAGGCAACAGGACTGTGTATGCAAATTGCGTGAAGTGGTCTTGCTTCCGCGACCCATTGAGGTTCAGCCCTGTGCCAGTCAGGTTTGTGTGTGGAGTGAGATGTTGTATCTTTCCATGCACTAGTTTTCGTTTGCTGGTAGATATTCTCTTAGTTCTAAAGAAACCCTTAGGTGTGGAAAATGGTTGTATTGGGATCAAAGGTTTATGTTGTATTGTGGTGGGATGTTTAAACGGATGGTAAATTGATAACCACAAGTGTTCAGATAGCCACTTATTTATCGCAAGAGTGGTAGGTGGTTTTAAGTGCACGTGAATAATGTTGGTTCTCATATGGGTAGGTAAGGATATATTAAAATATACGTTTGGTAGTATCTTTCGGCGTGGAGTGAGTAAACTGACAGTTGTCACATGATTGTCATCGTTATGTTGTTATAGTAAGGAATCCTTATGCAAAATTGTGTCAGCAAAAACTGAGCGTGTAAAATATACTCAAAATAATGTGAGAAAGGAAAGTTGTTGTATTACTTTTGAATTACACAATACAACTATTATCAATAATATTGTTTCAAAGACATTGAATTCCAAGTACGAGGTACAATTTTCCCACTACGTACATTTTTAAGAGTATAAGACCCTTTGCCTAATTCTTCTATGATTTCAAAAGGCCCTTCCCAGTTTGGTTGTAGCTTCTTTTTGTTGCCAGTGACCTTGCGCAGCACCCAGTCATCCTTCTGAAATGTACGTGAGTGGACTCTTTTGTTATAGTAGCGTTTTGCAGCCTTTTGATAATATTCTCGTCTTAATTGTGGTATTGTTCGCACCTCTTCGAGAAGGTCAAGGTTGTGCGTCAATTGAATGTTGTTTGTGGTCTGATCAGAAGCGATCTCTGTTTGAAGTGTAGGTTGACCCACCTCTGTCAGGATGATATCTTCTGTTCCATATACCATGGCGTAGGGAGATTCGCCCTTAGAGGACATTTTTGTTGTCCTATAGGCCCATAACACCCTTGGTAGTTCTTCTGCCCATGCTCCTTTTTTATCTTCCAAGTTTTTCTTGGTGTTGGCAAAACTGACTTTGTTGGAAGCTTCTGCTTGGCCATTTCCTTGTGGGTAGGTGACAGAGGCAAAACTTAGTTTTATCTTGTATGTGTCACACAGCTCCTTACTTTGGCATTTTGGAATGGGGTTCCGTTGTCAACGACTATCTCCCATGGTATCCCAAATTGACAGATGATTTTCTTCCACACGAAGTTCGTGGTGTCTGTTTTGCTGACCGTGATGTATGCTTCTGCCACAACCCACTTAGTGAAGTAATCGATGGCTACTAGAGCATACCATTTTCCTTCAGCAGCTTTAGGCAATTCTCCTACCACGTCCATACTCCACTTTGCAAAAGGCCAAGGTGCAATGATTGAGTGTAAAGTTTGAGCGGGTTGATGGATGGTGGGTGAAAATCGCTGGCATTTGTCACATTTTTGGCATAGTCACGTGCTTCTGTCATCATGTATGGCCAATAGTACCCTGCTGTAAGTGCTTTGTGTGCCAAACTTCAACCCCCAGTGCGATTTCCACATGCTCCCTTGTAAATCTCTTCTAACAATTTTTTAGCTTCTGATGGACGCAAACACCAAAGATAGGGGCCATCGAAGGATTTACGGTATAACGTTCCACGAATTATGGAATAGCATTGTGCTCGAAGGCGTAGAAGCTTTGCGTCTTTCGGATGAACGGGCAATTCAGACTTAGACAGATATCGAATGATTAGTTCCATCCAGCACTCAGGCTCTGATGAGGTTGAGAAAACTTCTAGAACTTTGGGTGATTGGCTTGTGGATATGGTGGATCGCCGCGTGCACTCCCCTGTAGAGACTAATTTGGCGAGGGCATCGTCCTTCTGATTTTGTTCCCTCAGTACTTGTACGAGTTCAACCTGGTTGAAATGTGACCGTAAGTCAGTTACTTTTTGTAATAGGCTAGTCAGATGGGGTGCCTTGGTATCGAAATTCCCGGCCACTTGTTCTATCATGAGCTTTGAATCTCCTCTGACGTTCAAACGTCTAATGCACATGTCTCGTGCTAGCTCTAAGCCATAAATCAAAGCCTCATACTCAGCTTCGTTATTTGTTGCAAATTGTTCTAAACGAATGGATTCCTCCAGAGGGAGCTTCTAATATGATGCCGATATCGGCTCCTTGGGAATTGGATGCTCCGTCCGTATACATTGTCCATACCCATTCAGCTTCTGATTCCAGTAGTTCAGGCAAGGTATCTGGGGTAAAGGATTGTATTTCGACCAGGAATTCTGCAAGTACTTGACCTTTCTTAGCTTTTTGTGGCAAGAACCGTATATCATACGTCCCGAGTTCGATTGCCCACTTGGATAATCTACCAAAGAGATCGGGTTTATTCAACACTTGCTTCAGTGGATAATCTGTATAAACAATGATGGTGTGGCTTTCAAAATATTTTCGTAGTTTCTTCTTCGCTGTGATGAGTGCGAGTGCCAATTTTTCCATCATGTTGTAGCAGGTTTCTGTGTCTAGTAGCATCTTACTGCAATAGAACACAGCCCTCTGTCGACTATCTTCTTCTCGAAAGAGCACATAACTCACGGCAAAGTGTGAGACAGATAGGTATAAGAACAGGTCTTCGTTGGCGACGGAAGAACTCAGTATAGGAGGAGAGCTCAGATAAACTTTCAACTCTTCTAGCGCTTTGTTTTGTTCTGCTCCCCAGGTGGTGTTGGTAGACTTCTTTAGGCATTGCAGGAAAGGCCAGCAACGATCGGACATGCGTGATATGAACCGGCTTAATGCTACAATTTTTCCTATCAGAGCCTGGATGTCCCGGATGGTTCTGGGTTCTTTGACCTCTGAGAGTGATGCAATCTGGGTTGGGTTGGCCTTTATGCCTCTCTGACTGACCACATATCCTAAGAACTGTCCAGAGGACACCCTAAAGGCACACTTAGAAGGGTTCAGTTTCATTTTATAATTGTCGAGGATGTTGAAGCATTCAGTTAAATCATCCACATGTGAAGAACTTTGTTGAGATTTGACGACCATGTCATCAATATATACCTCCGTGTTTTTCCCAAGCAATGATGAAAACAGCTTGTGCATCAGCCTCTAGTACGTTGCTCCTGCATTCTTTAGCCCAAAGGGCATAACTTTGTAACAGTACAAACCACCTTCTGTTATGAAAGCTGTATGGATCCGATCTTCTGATTTCATTGGGATCTGATTGTATCCGGAGTAGGCATCGAGGAAGCTCATTCTTTCAAAACCTGTCGTGGCATCTATCATCTGATCAATCTTTGGTAGAGGGTAGCTATCCTTAGGACATGCTTTATTTAAGTTGGTGTAGTCTATGGACACTCTCTTTTTCCTGTTTTTCTTTGGGACCACTACAGGGTTGGCTAGCCAACTAGGATACATGCATTCTTCAATTGCTCCTGTGCTCAAAAGCCGTTGTACCTCTTCCTGGATGACCTGGTTAATTTTAGGAGCGAACCTCCTCTGCCTCTGCTTGACGGGTGGGAAGCTATTTGATATATTGAGGTTGTGACTCATGACGGAGGAGTCTATTCCGGGTATGTCGTGTGGAGACCAGGCGAAGGTTCCAACTCTGGTTTTGAGAAAGTGGACTAGGGTCTGCTTTTCTTTTTCAGGAAGTTTGGTACTTACCAGCACTATTTTAGATGGGTCAGCGTCATCTAGACAGATTTCCTCTAGATCATCGAGGGTGGTCTGGGGGTTTTCTTGATCTTCCTCTAGATCTATGCCTTTGAGACATGCTGGTAGGTCATGTTGTGATTGCTATTTGTCAGGATTGTCATCAGGGGGGGAGGTGCCAGAATTATTTATTTCTTTCAGGGTAAGGAAGCACTTCTTGGCCTGCTTCTGACATCCCTTTATGTCGATGGTACATCGTCCGTTGGGTGAGTGGCACCACATCACCTGATGCAAAGTTGAGACTACTCCCTGCATTCTGTGGATCCAACTTTTTCCCATGATGGCATTGTAGCTTGTGATGGAGTCCACGATGAGGAAGTCCACAGGCAAGGTACGCTCTGCAGCTACAACAGTTAAACAAACAACACCCTTCGGGTATACCCTCTGGCTGTTAAATCCCAAAATGGGTGTAGCGGAGGTCCGGATCTGATTTTCTTCTAGCCCCATCTTCTGGAAGGCTTCCCAGAAAAGAATGTCAACCCCACTGCCCCCATCGACTAAAAATCTTCCCAGGTGGCAATGGTCGACTTGTAGCGAGATGACTAGAGGATCGTCATGGGGCAGGTGCACTCCCTGCAAGTCATCTTCGGTGAAGGTGATAGCAGAGGCTGGATAACATCGGTCCTCCAAAGTGACAAGGTTGACTGTGTGGCCTAGTGATCTGTATCGCTTCACCCGCTCCTCCATCCTCTTGTGAATTTTGGTTGCATGCTCTTATTTCTCAGTGAGCTCCACGATCCCGTGTATCATGGGGACTTGCTTGAGAGGTACCTGTGAGCTTGTGGTAGCCGTACGCAAGGATTCTGCTGCTTGTGGTGTTGGGGAAGAAGCAGGGTTGGGTTGTGAGGTGTCGGGTCTGCCTGTCTCTTTAATGTACTGGGTTAACCGTCCACTTCTCATGAGGGCCTGAATCTGATTGTGGAGGTTGTGGCATTTAGCGGCTGTATGGCCATGATCTTTGTGGAAGAGGCAGTACCTGTTTTTATCTCTTCTGTCAGGAGGAGTGGTAATCTTGTACGGCTCACGCCAGATGGGTCTGTCTTTATTTTCTTCATAAATGACTTCCTGAGGGACGGTGTATTCGAAGGAGGGGTATCGTGGTGACTCACGATTCTGTCTAGGCCTTTTCCCTTCTTTCGCGTGGTCTGTTTGTTGTCTCTTCCTCTTGTCGTCCCTCGCAGGCGGGGGAGGAGGGTTATTCGCTGGTGGAGCGGAGATAAGCATGGATTTCTTCTGTGCACGCTCTCGAAATTCCAGGACTCTGAAGACGCCCTCAGCATGGATCTGAATCTCAGCCATGTCATAAGGTGGTGTCATGGTGAGGTTTTCGTGCAGAGAGATCCCACCTGCAAGCTTTTCACGAAGAGATTAGCTGCGGTGACTGGGTCTACGTCGTGGATTTGATGCACGAGGTCAATGAAATGCTGTAGGTACAACTTTGGATGTTCATTTTCCCCTTGGTCGATCTGATAGAGGTCTGCCATTGTTCTCAGTGCTTCACGGTTTGCACTGTACTGTTGGAGAAAGGCTCGACGTAGGTCACTAAAACTGTTGTTGGCTTCTAGGGCCATCTTCTGTTGGAATTGGAACAGATGGTTTAACGGGTCTCCCTTTCCATTAAACACAGGTAGAGGAAGGATTACGAAGTCTCACAATTTGGGCTCATTCTGAATCCATTCTGAGAAGGGAGACTTCTCAGTGGTTCTTGATACCACATATATGTGCTCGGTAGCATGTACGGACCTTCCATCTGAGAACTTCTGCATCATCTCCTCTTTCCAATTGTCTAAGAACCGGATGGAGGAGGTACGATCCTCAGCTGGTGAGTCATGCGCGGCCCGTTGTGTGGTCTGTTGGGGCCTGATCTCGACGGATGGCTGCATTGACCTTGCAGGCTCTGTACCAGTTTGCACATGTGTTTCACAGTGCGCCACTCATCTTTCCTCGGCCCCTTGGTGAAGACGGGTTGGGGAGGGCGGTAGAGGACCATGGGATCCTTCTCTGCTGTGGTGTATGGTTCTTTAGGTCTACCAAGGTCGAGATTGTCGCTGCCTTGGGTGCTGAGCGTAGCTTCGATGGACTTTCGCAACTCAGCGATCTCAGCTTCGAGCCTGGACTGAGCTTCGATCAGGGTTTCGTCGAATCTCTGCTGGCTGGTCTCCAGTAGGCGACACATTCTGTCGATTTGGTCGCCTACATCCGCTGGTGGGACGACCTGGGTGATGGGACCCGACACTCCATTGCCCTTTGGTGGCATGGCTCCAAGGTTCGAGAGGGTCTTGGTTGCAAGGAAAGAGTTCTTGATTTCTTGATTAGATGATGTGGCTAAAAAGGAAACGTCGTTTCCTACAGACGGCGCCAATTGTTGATGCAAATAATCAGCCTTTCTATAATTGGAGGTATGAGCCGACAATAACTGGTTTTCCGATCTTGTTCCGTTGATGAAGATCGCCTTCGCAGTCGTTGATCCGTCGGGGGTACCTGCAAAAAAGATACTCGATGCCTAAGTCAGAATTTTTTTTTCCGATCCCCCTGTTTGAATTAGAATCTAATATTTATAGAACAAAAATGTGAAGTGGTTAGTTGGTTCAACTGAACCCTTGATTGACGGGGGAAAAATAACTGAATTTCCCCCAAGATGTGATGACTTTAAATTAAATACGTGGAAGTTAGAGGCGCAGACCACCTTTGACCCGTAGCTTCTGTCTTCGAGGCTTTTGTAGATCAAAATGATCCGTTTTGATCATATCACAAATAAGGAAAGGACTTTGGGCCGAATATCTTGGGTCCAACACATATCAATACAAAACTTTGAAAAAAAAAGTTCATCGGTACCTTGATATTCATTACAATCAAACACAAAATCCATAAAAAGCAATAACATTATTGTGTAAGAGAATATATTATATTGATGAATGGAAATAGTAGAACCAAAATACAACTCTATGCAAAAAATACAATAAACAAGGGAATATTTAACACAAGTGTTACAACTTTATTGCTCAAAATAAAAAAAAAATAGAAAAATTTAGAAGAGGAAGATCACAAACTCAAAGCAATAATAATACAAGTAAATAAGAACAACAAGATCAAAAGAATGAAAAGAACAATAAAAAGAACACAAACTCTCACACAACCAAAGTGTAGAGTAGTGGGGATCACCAACTTGAACAAGGTTCAAGACCTTTGTCCAAAAGCTTATTTCCCCCTATTCTCTAAGCACTAAGGGATCTCTCAAGAAAATAGTTCTATGGAATATCAAGCCTCTATGATGTATTTTCCAGCCAAGTGCTTTGTGGATAGAAAATGGTGTGTCTTACAAGTGAACATTACACTCCTATTTATAGAGTTTAGAGACACCCTTTGAATTTCAAATTCCACCAACCCCCATGGCTGTTACCAATGTTTAATTGGATGTTTTATGGAATTAAAATAGAGATTTGGGAGTTACTTGGTTGTTGAATACATTCAAAATTGGATAACATCGATGTTTGGAAAAGGTTGTTTGCCTTTATGGTTGCAGCCTGAAAGACACTGGTCGCGGCCCACAATGTTTTTTTTCAGCTACCAATTTTCCAAAATTTTCAAAACGTTCCAAATTCATTCCCACTTGATTTTATAACTTCCATACACATTATGGGAGTTAAAATCACATCTCTAGCATCCATAACTCTTATTGCTTTGAGAAATTCAAATCAAAATGTGTAATATCAAATCTACACATTATTGGGTAATATTTAGGAGTTACAAATTTGTAACTGATGTTTAACTTCAAAATATGTCATATTTGTGCACATACATGTGTCCAATTTTGTGACTCTCAATAGTATATTACAAGGTGTGACAAATCACATAATGTCACATTATTTAATCTAACATTATATTATTTAAAATAATATAGCATTCCCTCACTTAGATAAAATAATCACTTTTTGTAACACTTATTTAATCAATCAAAACATTATATTAAAATATAATATATAGAAAAGAAAAAAACCATAAATCTAAGAAAGAAAATAAAATCCCCAACCAAACTCTGAAAAGAAACTAAATAATACATTCGTACATGTATACAAGAAAATGAAACTAAACAATATTCCCAATTTACAAAATAAAAAACTCAGATCTGTTACATACAATGTCTCAACAAAAAGAAATTAAAACATATATACAAAACTAAAATTTATAGATCATCAACATATATACAACAACTTAACAAAATAAAATAAAAATCATATTAAAAATCCATAGAAAAAAAAAAAAAGAACAGTAGAGTATAAACAAAGAACCATAGATCTGAGAAAGGAAAAAACTAACAACAATATCCCATTATTCAAATTTAAGAACTGAAATACAACAATAAAACTAACCAAGGAAGCAAAACTTACATGTGTGTTGCCGAGAGAGAAGTAGTGTTGAAACTTGAAGCCTATCTCTACATCAACGAACACACGAATGGATGGGCGATGGTAGGGAAGCACTACAGCGGTGTATGGCGATGACATCGATGGACAGATCGTGAGATGAGAGAGGACCGTGGGTGGTGGGAGAGATTGGAGATTAAAGAGGGATCGTGAGAGAGAGGGAATGTGAAAGAGAGAAAGAGATAGGTGTTGAATTAAAAATTAATCTAGATGCATAACAATCCTAATGCGGAATAAACAGATTGTTACATATAATTTAGATGATCAAAAATGTATACCTCCAGCCATTGCTATTGATAATCTCGATCTATAAGCTTTAGATCTACAAAAGAAAAGAAGAGAAATTAGAATAAGTACATGGGCTTCTAAGCTCTCACTAAATCTTTTAGATGGAGTTACTGAAAGTCATAATGAACAGTGAGCTTGGGGAACAGTACCCTATATTTATAGGGTGAGACATTCCATCGGAGTCTTTGCCGTAGTTACAGAGGTTGATATATTCTCGCAACTTAATTGAGGTATTCCTTCAATTTAATTACAAAATTAAAATTGGGTAACAAATAAATGTTGACCATTTAATATTGAATATTTTGTGACTTTGATATATATTAAATCAATTAATTCTAACTGATTTGTTTTATATATATATATAGTGTAAAAATATATTCTAACATTCTCCCACGTGGTCAGCATTTAATGTATCACTTAATCTCAACGATTATCCTTGTTAAATAACAAACACGTGAATTATAGCAATAGGTCCTCCTTTTATGGTGAATATTATCTTCCATGTATTACAATATATTTATTACATAACAATGTAATTTATGTGACTATGTACTTAAACAAATAAACCCTATATTTATTCAGGTCCTATGAAGATAAAATTTTCTCAAATAAAATTAAGATGTGCATAAATATGAGAAAACATCAAAATAAGAGTTTCATTGATAATAACTTCAGTTTGTACAATAAACTTACATAAGGGAACCAAGTCCCATGTTCACTACATGGTCCTTGAATTTATGAGATGGCAAGCCTTTCGTCATAGGATCAGCAATCATCAATTCAATGCTAATGTGTTGAATGACCACTTTATTTTCTTTAACACGTTCTCTCACGACTAAGTACATTATGTCGATATCCTTTCTTTGACTACTACTTTTGTTGTTCTTAGCTATAAATACAACAGTTGAATTGTCACAGAACATTCTCAATGACCTAGATGTGGAATCTACAACTCTAAGGCCTTAAATGACCTCTTTAGCCATACACCATGCGATGTAGCCTCAAAACATGAAATGAACTCGACTTCCATAGTAGAAGTAGTAGTCAAGGTTTGTTTGTTACTTCTCCATGATATAGCTCCATCAGCAAACATAAACACTTAACCAGAGGTTAATTTACATGAATCAGTACAACTAGCAAAGCCTGAATCTAAGTAGCCAACTACTTCTAGGTTGTCAGTTCGCCTGAACATGAGTTTGTAATCCTTAGTACCCTGAAGGTACCTTATAACTTTCTTTGCACCTTTCCAGTGGTCTAACCCCGGGTTACTCCAAAATCTTCCTAACATTCTGACAACAAAGGCAATGTCGGGCCTTGTGCACACCTGAGCATACATTAAGCTTCCGACAACAGAAGCATATGGTATGTTCTTCATTTCTTCCTTTTCAAAATCATTATTTGGACACTGGCTCAAATTTAATTTATCACCCATAACAATAGGGGCAACACTTGGTGAACAATCTTTCATCTGAAATCTCTCTAAAACTTTGTTAATGTAGGCTTGTTGAGATAGACCTAAGATACCTTTGAATCTATCTCGATGGATCTTAATGCCAATGAAATAAGACGCATCACCCATATCCTTCACCTCAAAGTTCTTTGAGAGAAATTGCTTCACCTCATATAGCATGCCCTTATCATTAGTTGCAAGGAAAATGTCGTCGACATATAAAACAAGAAAATAATTCTTACTCCCACTGACTTTCTGGTATATACATTGATCCATGACATTCTTTTCAAATCCAAAAGAAGAGATAACATCATGAAATTTTAAATACCATTGGCGGGACGCTTGTTTTAAACCATAGACAAACTTCTTAAGCTTGCACACCAAATGCTCACCATCACTAAAGGAGAATCTTTTCTGGTTGTTTCATTTATACCTCCTCCTCTAGGTCACCATTTAGGAAAGCAGTTTTTACATCCATCTGCTGCAGCTCTAAATTGAAATAAATAACTAATGCCAGGATAACTCTGAAAGAATCTTTCTTGGATACTGGAGAAAAGGTCTCCATGTAGTCAATTCATTTTTTTTTGAGTGAATCCCTAGCAATGAGTCTTGCTTTGTGTCTCTCAATGTTGCCTAATGAGTCTTTCTTTGTTTTGAAGACCCATTTACACTAAATATCCCTCACCCGATTAGGCAATTCAATAAGATCCCAGACTTCGTTGCTCTTTATAGAATTCATTTCTTCATTCATGGCATTGTACCACAGTTCCAATTCTTTGCTATCATAGCATGTGAAAACATTTCTGGATCATTTTCAGCTCCAATATTGTAGTCAGATTCATGTAAATAGACAACGTAGTCACTAGGTATCGCTGATTTTGTTGTCCTAGTGGATCTTCTTAAGGCTACACTAGCAGGATCTTGGGGAGTGGGTGGTTCAGCTTGTGCTTCATCATTGACTTGTGGATCTTCAAAAATTGGTTGTGGTGGTTCAACACCCATTTGGACTTCAGGGGTGTTATGAACCACAATTAATCTTGCTCTTGAGGTGGTGGGTTCTGGTGATCTTTCTCAGAACCGAAGTCCTTTGATTGATCACTCCCACCAATCAAGGTATTTTCAAGAAATTTTACATTCCTTGATTCCACAATCCTAGTGCTATGAGATGGACAATAAAACTTGTAACCTTTAGACCTTTCAGCGTATCCAATAAAGTATCAACTTATGGTCCTTGGGTCCAGTTTCTTCTCTTGTGGATTGTATATCCTAACTTCAGATGGGCATCCCCAAATGCGTACATGTTTCAAACTCGATTTCCAACCTTTCCATAATTTAAAAGGAGTTTTTGAGACTGCCTTTGTTGGAACTCGGTTTAATATGTACACGAATGTCTTTAGAGCTTCAGTCCACAATGACATAGCAAGATTAGGGTTACTGCTAAGTATACTCCGCACCATGTCCACCAATGTTTGGTTTCTCCTTTCTACAACACCATTTTTCTCGGGTGTACTGGGCATGGTATATTGAGCAACAATCCCATTTTCTTGAAGAAACTTTGCAAAAGGGTCAGGTGATTGTCCATCTTTAGTGTATCTACCATAATATTCTCCACCTCTATCTGATATCACTATCTTAATTTGCTTGTTGCATTGTTTCTCTACTTCGGCTTTAAATATCTTAAAGACATCTAACGCTTCACTTTTGTTATGAAGTAAGTAGATATACATGTAGCGTGAGTAATCATCTATGAAGAAGATGAAGTATTTCTTACCATATGAGTTCATGTCTGGAGTACATATATCAGTATGTATAATTTCTAATAGTTCAGAACTCCTATGGACACCACTTTTCTTAGACTTGGAGGTATGCTTTCCCTTAATGCAATCCACACAAGTATCAAATTCAGTAAAATATAAGGTATTGAGTACCCCTTCTTTCACTAATCGTTTAATTCTATCAATGGAGATATGTCACAATCTCCAGTGCCATAATGTAGAGGAATTCTCATTCATAACACATCTTTTATTGCCAGCATGAACATGCATGATATTATAACTGGTATTGTTTTAATTAAGGCAATAAAGACCATCAGACAAAATACAATTTCCAACACATTCAAATTTATTGTATAAATTACAAAATTTGTCTGAAAATGAGGAAAATCCAAAAGGTACAAGTCTTGAAACTGAAATCAAGTTTCTAGAGAAACTTGGTACATAAAAGGTCTTTTCTAACTTTAAAACAAAAACACTACTTTAAACTAAATGGCAGGTTCCAATATATTAGATTCATAACATACGAAGGAAATTGGATTACCTTTGTTGTCCATCCATTTCTTGAACTTGGCGCATTCCTTTTCCGCATGTCCCTTCTTTTTATAGAAAAAACACTTGACAAAATACTTCTTTATTTCGTCTTGGGGAGGCACTTTATTTTTCCCCTTGTCCTTCTTGGATGGTTTGCATTTCTTTCCTTGGGTGGTCATGTGATCACTTTCACCTTGTTCCTGTAGGAGCCTTGCTTCTTCTTGAGCACACATGGTTATCAGTTCATTGATATTCCATTTGTCCTTATGTGTGTCATAGGAAATTTTGAAAGGCCCGTATCGAGGTGGAAGATTGTTAAGGATGTAGTAAACCAGGAAAGTTTCCGGAATTACTACATTGAGCTTCTTCAGTTGAGCAGAAATGTCCCTCATCTTTGAGATATGTTCTCTAACTCCTTTGATACCAGTGAGCTTTATTGATGAGAACTGGTGGATGAAGCTGTTGTATAGTGTCTTGTTTGAAGTGTCGAACTGCTCATCGATCATTTTGATCAAGTCTTTGACTTTCTTAGGTTGCTCCACCGATCCACTCATTCCCATAGGGATCTTGGGCATAATGAACATGATGCTGAGACGATTGGATCGCTCCCATTTTTCGTATAGTGCGATTTCAGCAATAGTGCTAGTCGCAGTGATTGTAGCAGGTTCGTCCTTATTACATATTCCATGTCATCGTAGCCTAAATGAAGAAGAACTTGTTCCTTCCAGAGTTTGAAATTGTCACCCCTAAGCTCAGGAATTTCGGTAAGGATTTCAGCGAAACTAGAGGAGGATGAAGAAGTTGCATGAATAGGATTAAAAATTTAGATTTCTGAAGATTGAAGTTTGATGAAGTCATGTTTTATCAATGTATAACATGCTGACACATGAAATTTTATTAAACAAAAAATGTATGTGGGCTAAATTTTTAATTTAATAAAATTGGATGTACATTATGATAGATTATACAAATAAATTATTTGGGATAAAATAAAGTTTGATATTTTTATCTAAATTAAACTTTATGATAAAACTATTAAATTAATTATCATAACTTTTGTGGGTAAATTAAGAAAACTAATTTAATATATTATCCTAATTAATTATATAAATATAATAAAATCCCCGTGGGGTAAAATTATTTTATCTATATAATCAATCACAATTTATGTCCATTATGTGATCCTTTCAAATTAATATATAATTTTATATAATTAAAAATGGTGTGGCTATTCCGTAATTATTTAAAATTATATGGTTCACTAGACATTATGTTTTAGGCTCTATCGAAAACCTAAGAACAATTTCGTTATTCACAGAGAGTAGTGCTCCTAGTATGGTCATTTGAAAATCATTCTAGATTGAGCATTTGTCCCAGTTTCATGCGTTCTTGTGTCAACCACAAAATTGTTTATGTATTATTCATAATTTTATTCACCCTCAATATTTTATGACTATTAATGTGAATATTTTATGAATATCAATGTGCTAAAAATTATCAACTTTTCTTAATGTTTGAATATAATCTTAATATATCTAGCATAATAATGGAATATAAAATGTATTTAAAATTATAAAGCCATACATATAAAATTAAATATAATTATACTAAGAATAAATTTTGCATGAATAAGAACAAAATAATCATACAAATTAGCATAATTATTTGTATGTAGGAAAATAAATACAATAATTTCATATAGACACTTAATGGCAGAAAAAATCCATGTTAAATAAGACAATAAAATCATTTATTGATTTGGTGAATTAATAAAATAATTGCACAAACTTAATTGCAAAACAAAAATATAATTACATTCTTAAAATAGCACAATTATTTAATATTGCGTGAATAAAAAAAATATATCACATAATAAATACACCAAAAATCAAATATTTGGACATTTTAATTAATTTCCAAATACCATATAAATTACAAACATTATATGCATAATTAAAATAAGAAAAATTAAAAATAAAATTTATTGCCTAAAATAATGCAGAAATCAAGAAAGAATAATACTCCAAAAATATTTTTAAAAACTTTAATTTTTCAAATTTTTCTTAATTTTTTTTAAACTGCCTCATGTGTCGTATGACCCGTCAAACGACGGGTCATTTTTTTTTTCAGTAGGCACGAAAATGAATTGGCGTTTCCTATCATCTTCTTCAGCGAACCAGGTCGTTTTGACCCAGTTTCTTTGCAAACAGGTCACGCAACTGGAAATGAAACCCGTCTTGAAATACACATTTTTAACATCGAAATCAAGATTTTAAAGCCCTGATTTTACCGAAATGTGTGTCTAAAGGGATTCATGGCGTTTGTTTGCTTAAAAAACAACTAAAAAACTGGCTTTAATTTCAAAAAAGAATTTTCGCCTATTAACGTGTTCATGAGGATTTCAAATGCTTCTTGGGTTTAAAAAACTCGTTTTTTTTATGCATATATCATTAGAAAACATAAGCTAAAAGATTTCTAATAGCATTAAAAAGGACAAACATGAATTTGAATTCAAGAACCAAATTTTGAAGCATCGGCCAAACTCAAAGCAATATATGTGTATATGTATATGTGACCAGATTATTAGGATTTTATTGCCAAAAAAAATATTAGATATGAACAAAATAACATATACCTAAACACAAAAGCAATACAAATACAATCAAATAACAAATAAAATTTTGATATATACGTCCAAAACAAAATCTGAAAATTATATATGTGTATATATACATGCACAATATATGTATATTAACAAGGCAGAGGCATAGAAAAGGCGACTGATACCAATTGTTGGATTAAAAATTAATCTAGATGCATAACAATCCTAATGTAGAATAAACAGATTGTTACATAGAATTCAGAAGATAAAAAATGTATAACTCTAGTCATTGCTATTGATAATCTCAATCTATAAACTTTAGATCTACAAAAGAAAAGAAGAGAAAATAGATTGAGTACACGTGCTTCCAAGCTCTCACTAACTCTTTTAGATGGAGTTACTGAAAGTCATAATGAGCAGTGAGCATGGGGACCGGTACCCTATATTTATAGGGTGAGACATTCCATCAGAGTCTCTATCACAGTTACAGAGGTTGAAATATACCCTCAATTTAATTAGGAAATTAAAATTGGGTAACAAATAAATGTTGACCATTTAATATTGAATATTTTGTGACTTTTATATATATTAAATCAATTAATTCTAACTGATTTTTTTTTATATATACCGTGTAAAAATATATTCTAACAATAGGTAGTTAGATAGGTCAGAGTATAAAAAGAGTAAGATGAGAGGAAGAAGGAGAAGTTGTAAGGGTTATGAGTTAAAGTTCAATTAAAAGATATATAATTTTTTTTAAATACAGTTTTGGATTTTGGGATTAAACTCGAATCCAAATGGTTATATATTAAAATCCAAACCCAATTCGATCATACACAGGTTCTAGTCGGATTTAACCTGCCAGAAGCGGGTTTTGCTATTTTTTGGACCCATCGGGTGCAGGTCGGACCGGGTTTGCAGGTTTTTCGGGTCATATGTGCACCCCTAGTGTGGAGGAAAAGAAGAGAGAAAGTTTTGGCTTCCTTAGATGGTGTGCAACAAATAAAGAAAGAAGGACCTTGGAGCCTTGCGACAATGAAGAAAGAAAATGTATTTGATTTGTTTTGTTATTATTTAGTTTTTTTTTTTTTTGCAACAAATTTTGTTTTACTCTTAGTTTAGTTTAGAATTTTGTTATTGAGATTGGAAATCAAGAGGAAGACGAAGATAAATTTGAAGTTGAAGTTTGGAGTCTTGTGACAAACATTAAATGAGTTTTTTTTCTTCTAATTTTTTTTATCTTTCATTATTTTATAATTTTTGGGCATATAGCTAGAATTATTATTGACTTGAAATTGTGATTTTTCATACTAGATGCATTAATGTTTTGATTAATTGAGTTTTGTTCATTCAAATATTTATATAGCTTAATACTTACTTTTGTTTAGCTATCAATCGTGAGTAATTGAATTAATTTTGATAGGGGAAGAGTTAGGATTAATAGACATAAACTTGAATGATGCAAGTTCTAAATCTCTTAGAATGAATTTATGATGGTATATGAATATATTGTTACCTTGCATGATATATAGGAATGGTGCTTAGATTGATATTCTTTGAAATTTATTTGGTATAGGAATAAGTTAGTTAATTAAACAATTAAAGCATAAAGACTTTGGAAAAGCTCATGAGATGTTTAAATTCCTAGTTGACAATCTTAGTTTGCTATAATATTTCTTTGCAGCTTTGTTATCAGATTTGCATTTTTTAATAATTTAATAATTCTAGCTTATTTCTTCACATAGTTGTTGCTTGTTAATTTGTATTTGTTTTCCTCATTTTATTTTATCTTCTAAAACCACTTTGTGAGTAGTTAGTTTTGGAATTAGTTTCCAATTCTCAATCACTGCGGAGACAGTACTTGGCTTATCATTTTATTACTTGTTGACTTGCACACTTGCATATTTATCTTAAGTTTCACAACAATGTCCAAATTAAAATCAACATAACTCGGAGCCATACCCAAATCAAAATAACCTAAATACATCAAATCTAAGTTATAAACATGTAACGACCTGACATAAACTAAATAACTTACTACAAAACATTTATCGAAACTCATTTGAAAACAAACATGAATCAAATATCTTTTACAAAAGAGTAAATAGCATTTTTTCCCCCGAACTATGACCATTGTATGATCGTGCTCCTTGAATGATTCACGATGTTAAAAATTCCCTTTGAACTATGCACGTTACTGAAATATGAGACTTCTGTTAGATTTCATCTTATGTGGCTAACATATTGATGATGTAGCATTTTGTCTATTGATGTGGCAGTGTCATGGGTAGAATAATTATCAATTTTTCCCCCGAACTTTGACCACTACCAAATAATACCTCTTTTATAAAAAAAAAGTATTTTGTTAATAATAATAATAATTAAAACCTTAAATAATTAAAAATTTAGTCATCAACAAATAACTCTTTTTTACTTTTTCTTTTACAATATTAATTAAAACTATTTTAGAATGAACATTTAAAACAAATACTAAAACAAAGAAAAAAAACTTTTAATTAAAGAGGAGGACAAATGGCTTAAATAAATAAATAAAACTTTTAATTTAAGAGGAAGAGGACAAATGGGAAAAAACTTTGTTTTAGGATTTATTTTAAGATATATTTATTTTATATTGTAAAAGAAAAGAAAAAGTAAAAAAAAAAAGAAGTTATTTGCTATTAATTAGATTTTTAATTTTTGAGTATTTGAAATTTTATTTAATTAATTTGAAACTAATAGTATTGTTTATTTTCTTAATCTTTTAAAATAATGGGTAAAATTGCTAATTATTCTAGACATGGCACCGCCACATCAATAGACAAAATGCTACATCATCAATATGTTAGTCACCTAGGAAGAAATCTAATAGAAGTCCCATATTTCAATAACGTGCATAGTTCGGGGAGAATTTTTAACATCTCGAATCATTCAGGGGGCACGATCATACAATAGTCATAGTTCGGGGGGCAAAAATGCTATTTATTCTTTACAAAATATATAACTCGAGATCTCGTTATTTAAAAATAAACCATTTCCTTACATGCTTATTGTAGGTAAAATATAAGTTATTAAAACTTAACATATAACCATGACTTGAAGACTTTTAAAACAATGCATACATAGCAACCCTTTTGACCTGCTGGTCTACCGATCATGACATGCACACATCTGACCGAGCTTGCTCCAACTCCAACTCATCGCCTCTTCACTACACTTATGTCTTTACCTGCAACACAGAGTACCCGTGAGCTAATGCCCAACAAGAAGAGTCATATAGGACACTATCCCCAAAGCCCAACAATATAAGACATAAAACATAAAATGTAAAACATAAACATAAACTAACTCATATCTTCACAATCTAAAACATAAACAACTCCTAGTCGATAACTTATCACACAAAGTTCCATAATCAATCATATTGTCAGTAACATAACCATAATATAATGTAATATATCAACCAAACCATAGCGTAGCGTAAACATAGCATAAAATAAAATATCCCAACATAGCATATTCAATCTATAACAAGTACTACCGGTGTCATTTCGGCCATAAACTAGTGATGATTTTGTTAGTTGTGCAACCGAGCACAAATTAACATAAGCATGCATTTTTCATAACGTAAGCATGAAATTATCGTAACGTGTGCATGCATTTTCATATCGTAAGCATGACACACAAACATACCACATATTCTTACATATTTCAGTCACACACAACATGCATCACTTATAACATAGCTCATAACATAATTCATAACATGATTCATACCATAGTTTTTAACATAATTCACAATATAATTCGTAACAAAATTTCTAACATAATTCATAGTATACCTTATAACATAATTTGTAATATATCATATAGCGTATCTGTGTGAAAGTGTCCACTCTTCTTACCTCAGGTCCAGTAGCGCTCCACACACATTAACATATCTCTTCAAGTATCCTTAGCGAGCCTATCATATCATAACATCGAAAGCTTAAACTCAAGCCAAACCAAAAACCATATTAAGAATACACCCATGTCCCTCTTAAAGATAACTCATACTCAAAGTATTCTTAAGAAGGTCTCAAAACTCTACTACAATAAACCACAATAAAAAAGGTTCCAATTATATCAAATCAATGCATCAAAACCTAAAAAATATGCATTTATGGGCAGCTAGCGTGGTCGCGCCAGTGCTTGGGCACGGTCGCGCTCACAGAGCGCCAAGGCTAACCAGCTAAGTAGCGCAGTTGTACCAGGGCTGGGCACGGTCGTGCTAGTCCCCAAATAAAGCAATCACAGATGCAATTTCAAACCTACGTTTCAACCCCAAATCGCAAAGGTCCGACCCCAATTCACCAAATCAGTCAACCTAGCATGTTTCTAACCCTTGAAACTCAGATATAACCAATCCTAAACATATACTAAACATTCAAAATCCCATAAACAATTAAAACAGTCTGGAACGCAGAACACCTTCGCCGGTACTATCAGTATTCGGGAGGATTTGATTTTGTTCTTTCCTAATTTTTATTTTTAACAATGTACGCCCCATGACGATTTCTTACTTAATAAAAATGGTGCGTACAAAACATCATAAATAAACATTGTAAAGAAATAAAAGTTCGCATCCGTCTTCGTTCTTTTTCACACTAACAAGTGACCCAAGACTACAGTCTTCGATCACTTGGGGGGTATGATCATCTATACAAACAAGTCTCGGAATAAAAAAAAAACAGGATGAAAAATGTAGAGTTTAGTCCTGATCTGGACCGTATAGACTGGGGGTAGCAAAACCCAACTCCCAGCAAAACAAGACACAAAGTTCAGGTCCAGTCCTAACCCGGACATACATGGTCCCGGGGGTATAAAACCCAATAGGACGTACGGCTTAGGCCCAATCCTAACCTGGACATACATGGTCTAGGAGGGTATAAAACCCAATAAGAAGTATGGCTCAGGCTGAGTCCTAACCTGGACATACATGGTTCGGGGGGTACAAAACCCAATAAGAAGTACGGCTCAGGCCCAATCCTAACCCAAACATACATGGTTCGGGGGTTACAAAACCCAATAGGATGTAAGGGTCAAGCCCAGTCCTAACTCGAACATACATGGTCCGGGGGGTACACAACTAAAAATTCGTTAACCTAGCGAGGTCTCAAATAACCAAATCCCTGTCATGTGTCCTCTATAATGGCCCGAAGCCATTGGAACATGAAGTTTTGGGTTTAAGTTGTTTAAAATTAGTATTTTAAATGGCCCATGTTGTTGGAACTTGAGCCCTAGGTTCAAAATAAGCTAATCAACTAATTTTTGATGGTCCAGACCGTTGGATCTTGAACACCAGAGTCAGGACAAGTAAATCAGACGATAGTTATTAACTCCCTAGCGGTCCAGGCTGTTGGAACCTGAACGTTAGGATTAAAGTGAGTTAACTAATTAAGTCATATCTAAAAGAAATATCTAACGGTCCAGGCCGTTGGAGACCAAACTATAAAATCAGAGTAAAAAAACTAAGTTATATTGATAAGTCTGAAACGGTCCAGGCCGTCAAGACCCGAACACGGGTCCCAGAACAGACTAAATGCCTTCTACAAAATTTTGCTACTGGTCCTAGCTATTGGAATCAGAATCCAACATTCGACCCATGTTCATGCAGAGTGGTAAAACACTTAGTGAATTTTGAGGAAAAATAGACAAATGAAAAATGGAAATCATAGTACAAGGCAAAATCAATATATAAATACAGACAATAAAATTAATACTTGTTCAAACAAAAATAAAGAAGCCCCAATTACAACACAAAGGCCCAGGCCTAGGCTTGTCCTGATCAGCGACACCCAGAATGGTCTCATCTTGCTCGCCCCTGGCCAAAAGCTCCGCATCAACTTTCTCTTTAGCCTTAAATTCAGCCTTCTTTGCAGCCGGATCTGGGTAGATGAGGAGGTTCATGTTCTTGTCCTGGAGCCAGGCCATGTAAATGGCCTCGTCAAATGTGGCCTCCAGCAAAGCATCAACCTGCTCCTTCACTTGGTGAGCCTCCTCGTTCTGCTTTATCTCCAGCTGAAGCAGGCTGTTCAGGGCCTGAATCCGGGACTTGAGGGTTGTAACCTTCTCCCGGTCCTGGTAAGATTGGGCCTCAGCTGCCTCCAAGACGGCCTTGGTTGACGCCTCTGAGCCTCGAACACGAAGAAACTAACATGTGACTTACCGTGGTGGCCTGGTAGAGGAACATGGCATCATGACTGGCCAAGGTAATATACCGCTTTAGCTGAAGGGTGGATATTGTTGATCCCACCTGGGCCAAAAATTTTGCAACAAGCGGAGCCGTATTCTGCCCCAACTTAGGTCAGAACCCATTCTCAGCTACGAACCGGTCCAAAATCTGTTGGGGAGTGCGGAAGGCCTCTGGACGCTCGACAAACTCCACCTTCCATCGAACAGTTAAGGCCCGATACACCTCCTCCCTCTTGTCCTGTCCATTCTCCCAAGCCCGGGAAACCATTCTCGTCCTCTCCTCCTGGAGGACCAGGTCCCTTTCCTCGGGGAGTGCTGGATTAACGGGAAGCTTAAAAGCCTCCAGGACCTCCTGAGTAACGATGAGGATTTCCCCAGAGGAGTACTCCTCAGCCAAGGCAGGCTCCTTGTTCTTGTCCCTCTTGGCCTGCTTCATGGACTCCTCAACGACCGAGTCCGTCGCCCTCTTCTCTGCCATTCCACTTTCTGAAGGTTTATGTTCCAAGTCAATAACCGGGAGAGGAGCGGGTGGGGACGAAACTATTTCCGTGCATGTCGTCGGGAGGACACTTACGGCTAGAGCCCTCTCAGAAACCTCCGAGTCCAGCCTCGAATCCTCGAGGAGCAGCTCGAGCACCTTCTTCGCTAAAGCCTTGGCTGGGGCCGCCCTGGCCTCGATCATTTCTTTCATTTTTGCCATGGGGTTAGACATGTCTAGGTCGCCTGAAATAAATAGAGAAACTAATCGGCAAAGCATATGAAGGGGGGCGAAAGTCAAAAATCAAAGCAAGTATTAAGGTCTAAAGTCCTCCGGGACGAACCCTTATCTAAAGAACGGGCATGACTCAACTCCCCTAGGGCGAAAGAATGAATGCAATCCTCCATGTCGTCCAGGTCCAAAAAGTTACTGGATTGTAAAAACCCAGACGAATATACGAGGGTTAGCGTATCTAGGACAATAGGGCAAGGAAACCCCACTTCTCCAATGGCCCCGATTAGGTAGTCTCGATACAATTTCCTATCCCTAACTAAGTCCTCAAAATTAGGAGCATAGGTTAAAAGCAAAGGAGAGTTACCTTGCCCTGAGATGCTAGCCCAAGGAGCCCTGGTATTCAGTTGAGCCCCTCGATAAGGGCGTCCAACTCTTCGGACACGGCCCTCTCCGCTTGGTGGGCATGCTCCTTCTTCCTCTTCTCCGCGTCCGCCCGGGTCATGGCCTCTACGGCCTCGATGTGGACAAGGGCCAACTCCTCCCTCAGGGTGGGGCCCCTCTCGCACTGTAGCCCCTGAAAGTTAGGGGCTTCTATCGCTTGGTTGGCAGCGAGTGTCCCAACCAGACAAAGAATGTCCGTGGTCACAAAGCCCCCCACATCTAGCTCCCCCATGCTCAGGGTGGCATAGTACTTTTTGCAGTCCATGATTGATTTGGTGAGGAGAGTCTGGGCGTACAGTCCTGTTTTCCAGGAACACGATGTTGGGGTTTTATGCCCTAATTAAAACCCGTGGTCAATCACTTTGCTCACATGTTTTATTTTCATGATTATTTGTTTAATATAAACTTCTATTAAATCCCAAGCATATAACTAATCGTATTTATAGTGACATAATCACAGTGGAACATATGATCACACGTTCAAAATAAGTTAGTTCTAAGATTATTCAGTGCACAGGATTTACAATGACTTGCCAATCTACGATATGATCTACTTACATAATACAGTGTTATGTTCTTTCTAGAACATTAGCAAAGTAGATAAGATTGGATGTATTTGTTACATTGGACTGGACTGATATTGACAGTTGATAAGATAAGTAAACATACCATTATTATCTATTCTATTCATATCATATAGTTGACCATAGGTCAATTCAATCTCAATTCTGAGTGGTTAGTATTCTAACTGATTGAGTGGGAGTGTTAATCATAGATATGAACATCTATAGCTTCTGATGAAGTAGTGAAATGATGGTTTCCTTTTAGTTTGGTTCAATGTGGTAAATGATAGAGATCTCATTTTAGTAATTAAATTAGTTTACTGAAATATCATTTACAATGAACTAAATGTTTTAAGGATAAAATACAATGAGAGGTAAAACGGTATTTTAGTCCTATCTCATTGTAGATCGTCTATAGAGGTTTGAGTGATAATTATGGTTGTAACAATGGATAATTAATAGAGTATCTATATTTGTTATAGAGCGTTCTATGAATTCAAGAGTGCAATTCTGAGTCTATAGTGGAGTCACGAGGAATTAATAAGTTAGTAAATTTATTTGTTAGATTTATGATAACTTATTGGAGTTTGATTTCATAGGCCCATGGTCTCCACTGTACCTTGGATAAAATCATCTAGATAGTCTCAATTAATTGATTTAATTATCAATTAGAATTATCAAAGTTGACCAGGTCAATTTTGGATAGTTTCACAGAGTAATGTAATTTTGAGAAGAAAAGAGAAATTATGGCAGATTTATTAATTAAGATAAATTGGCATCTAAATTAATAAGTAAGTTCAAATCAAGGTTCAAATTATAAATAATTAATTTGATAAAAGGATTTAAATCATTATTTAATTAATTAAATCAATAGAAAATAATACAATCCTTGATTTTAAGTCCAATGTGCTTATAATCAAATAGGAAATTTCACGGGCCTAAAGCCCATGATAATTTTGACCTAGGGCTTCAAATTGGCTATTATTTTATTGATTTCTTAATTAAATTAAATGACCTAATTGAGTCTATAAAAGGAGTGCTTAGAGAGAAGTCAAAACACAAGTTCATAAGTCACAAGTCAGATTTTCTGATAGTTTTTAGATTCTCTCTAAACACAAGTCATTTTCTAAGCCTCTTTGTTATTTTCTCTTCTTCTCTCTATATCTATCTCATGTGTTGAGAATTGCCCACTCTAGTCTAGGTGATTCCAAGGATACTTTGGAAGACTGTGAAGAAAATTGAAGATCGGTTCAGTTTCTTGATAACACTCTGCGACAGAAAGGATACAAGGGTTAGAGAAATTTATACTGTGAGTATTCTTATCATTGTTTCTCTTTGAATTAAATTTTAGAAACATGTTCTAGGTAATCTCATATTAATTTGTTTAATATTAGATCTACATGAAAATAAATAAAGATCATGTATAAAGTTTCCTAATACGCGAATGGGGAGCAGAAAAAACAAAAGGAAACTAAAAGAGTCGAGAGGAAAAACTTACCCACGTGCTGGAAGTCCAGCACCAACGTGGGGTTCTTATCCAAGAGGAACTCGGATGTCATGAACTAGTAGTGCCTGACATCCGGGGGGTGCTTCTAGGCGTTGAATGGAGCTGGGTAATTTATGCAGAGCTTTAGTTTGTAGAATCCATCCCGAGTCTTGTCCTTAGCATTAAGCTGCGACTCCAGCTTGTAATAGCACAATACTTCCGCGGGGGTGGGAGCCGGGAACTCCTTCGACGTGCAGAAGATGCACCATCCCGAAAGTAGCTTGTATGCCTGGGGCAAGAGTTGGAATGGCGCAATCCCCACAAACTTTAAGAATTGCGCGAAGTAATTGTGAAGTGGGAGTGTAGCTCCCGCACTGATATGGCCTACGCTCTAGGCCCCGAACTCGCCCATTGATAACTCTACAAAATAGAGTTATTTTACCACTTTTTATGTGCTAATTGTTGCTTAATTCTTGAGTTTTTAATTGATTTATTAAGTTTTTAAGTAATTTTGAATTTATTAGTCTTATTTTGATTTTATATAATTTTGTGTGTTTTTATAGTTATTTTGTTGTAAAATGTTGTAGTTAATTATTTGAATTATTGTTGTTTAGTTTGAGGTAAAAAAATGTTGTGTTATTGAACTTAAATGTTAAATATAAGTTAAGTTATAATTAATATTTTCAAAGAATTAAATTGATTTATTTTATAGTTGAAAATATTTTATTATGATTTATTTTACATTTATTTAGTAGAAAATAATGTTGCATTTTGGTACTTTGGAAAGAAGAGGAAATACAAGAATTAAAGGTGAAAAAATATGGAGAATGTGGCATTTTTCAAAAGCACCTTCAGCTGCCTCCACCAGCCCAAGCCAGGCCCACGCTCGGACTCAGCCCAACAAAGAAGCCCAGGCCCGCCTGGCCATTTCCCAGCCAATGCACTGCCACCTCACGCCTACCAGCTGCCTTCTTCTGCCAAAGCACCACGTTGCCTCCAATGATGCCCCCTGCTCCAAACAGCCGAATTCCCCCAACATCATGCCTCTCCCTGCCTAGCTCTCCACAAGCCAGCCTACTAACCGAAGCACTCATCAACCAGCATAGCCCAAGCCCGCCAAACCCCAGCTGTCCCACGTTCCCAGCAGCTGCACCCAGGCCTGCCTTCAGCCTCCCACACAGGCCCAACAGCCACAAAGCAATTTTTTTTGAGCCCATAAAATTGCCCAATGTCCCCTATACCAAAAATGCTAATTTTTTACCTAACTTTTCTACACATTTTACCCCAAAACATCATTACACCTTATAATTTACCCCTATTTGCCACATTATTATTAATTTAATTAATTTAAATTGATTATTTTAGTACCTTTTTTTTGCTATAAATAAGGGAGTTTATGGCATATTTTGGAATAGGAGGTTACCATACCACAAGTTCCACACTTTCAAGACCTCTCTATTCTCTTCATCTTTTTCTTCTTTTTGGTCATTTTTCTATGAGTTTTTAGAGGAAAATTTTGGGGGTTTCTCCTCCAAATTTTCCTATTTATGTTTGTAATTTTTTGGTTTGTAATTTCTATTCTAGTTATGAGTTTCTAATCTTTTTAAGATTATTAAGGTGATGATGAAACAATATGTAACTAGATAGTATTTATTTTGTATGTTGATTTCCCATTTTGTGCAACAAAGTTTATGGAATTTTCTTCTTCAAATATCTTCTTTCATCTTAAATATCATGTATTTTGGATTGTTGGCACATATTTGCACTTTGTTCTTCATTAGTGCAAAAAACATAATATTCTTTGTGTAAGATGTGTCATTAAATTGTACACATCCATGCTTAGAACAAAAATATTATGTTTTGCCTTATAAATAATGTTCATTGATTTATTTGTTATTTCATTAGATTGATTTACACTAAATGCTTTGAAATTATAATTTTGAAAAGGAAATCTTATCTTTTTAGAAGTAATTTGTTCTTAAAATTATAAATCTATTTGGAAAATTATAGTTTGATTTATTTTAACTATCACTAGAACTTGGGAATCAATATACTAATAAATATTATTAAACTTACATTTTGTGGATTCTAGTATCTTAATAATCTTTCCTTTTACCACTTAATTTTCAAATCATTATAGGTTTATTTTTATACTCGTTTTGGTCTCAAAATAGCTTTATTTTTCAATCTTTTATTTTATGTTCATAACATTACAACCATCAATCTTTGGAGCTAGGTTAGAATTTATTACTTTTGATTTAAAATAGTTTTCTTTTTTATTTTAGACAACTCCTTTGGGTTCGATCTCGTGCTTACACGAACACTATATTCCATATACGATTTGTGCGCTTGCGAGTATAAATTTTTAAAACATACCCGTTTTGGGTCCATCAAGTTTTTGGCGCCGTTGCCACGCTGGCATGGGCCTTCTCTTCCCTCCCGGCCAGCTGGTTGTAGAAGAGTCTAGGAGTCGATTCCACTCCATGGTGTTTCTCCAGGGCATCCAGCATCCGGTAGTTCCGAAACTCGTTTCTCTCCATGTCCATCTCCCATGTGTTGCCCATAGGAGGCTTATGCCCTTCCAAGACGATAGGGCCCGACTGTACGAAGTCTTCTGGGTGAAGGGTGATGCTGCAACTCATGATCAAGGACCTGGGAGCAACAAAGGATACAAAAACCAAGTAGTTAGCTCCAAAACCCAAAAAAATTGTTAAGGTACGGGGGTTCTCATAAAACTGCTTGGAGAAGTCCCCTCCGGACCCAGATCCGGGATCAATGAAGATCCCAAGAACCTTGGTAGGGAATTAGGAATAAGAGGTTTTTTTTCTAACTTTCCTAAATCAATCTTGGAACATTCAAAGTGATCCAGGAGAACCAAACCAGAGATATTACCTAGACAATCTATATTGCAAACCTACATGACGGTCATAGCCTTAACAGTCCTATGGTCACAGAGGTAATACTATAGAACAAAAAAAAAGGAAATAAACAAAGGAAAAAGACCAGAAAACTTACTGTGAGGTACTGGGTCTGAAAGTTGTAAAGTCTCTGGCCACAGGGTCGGCAGGATCTCAGCCTTGAATTGACGAAGGTGATGCAGCAGATCATCTACTGGTTGAACCGGGACTAGACCATCTAATGGCTGTGCAGAAAGAGGTCAGGTCGGAAACAGACAAGAACGAAGATGGAGTAGTCGTCGGAAAAGTTTGTCAGCAAATTCGGACATAAAACGCTCTCGTTTAGCTCTAATTGTTTAGAATGTGTAAAGTTGGAAATGAAATTGTGGGGGTATTTATAGGGAAAAAACCCACTGCTTGATCCAACGGTTCAGAATGACTATCCTCATCTAACGGTCCCGGATAACACATAAGCTTTAATTAGCCCCATCAAGTACCAGATCGTGGATTCGCCAATTCGCGATCTGCGCCCACTTAATCCAACAATCCACATCAAGAAATTTTCAAGAATATCCCCATCCAACGGTCCCAGATGGTGCAGAGGCATTAAACAACCCACTTGAGAACCCTATCAACATCTCTCGTTATAACGCCCCACGTCACTATGGTTGCTTCCTGGAATGATGATTGGCCCTACAAACCGACATGAGTCTTTCCAGGAAGCAGCCATAGTGACGTGGGGTGTTACAGCTGGTACCAGAGCCACAGTTCACATGCATGAAGTTCTCCTTGATACACACACACAAGCTCCAGATCTAACCGCCAATGTAAGTGTTTATGTTATGATCATTATGTTTATGTTTATAGCTAATTTTTTAGTCATTATGTTTTTAGTTAAGAATGAATGGAGCTTTGACCTATCAAGATATCCGAGCCATTAAGGCATTGAAAAGGATTAGAGAGCCAAGGAATACAATAGGAGTGTTAGAAAGAATCACTCAAAGATTGATCTTGTTTCAAAAGGGGTTAGTTTCACTCCTTGAACTCTATAAATAGGACCTAGTACTCAGCCATTTCACTCATCATTCAAGCATTCATCAGAGCACCCAAGCTGCTAAGTTTATTCTAGAGAGAAAACACTTGGGTTTTGGGTTAAAAGCTTTTCCAATCTAAGCTTTTCTAAACACTTGGGAAGTAAGATAGAGTGTTATTTTGGTATCGAGGTGTAGAACAAAGTTCTAGTTCATCCAAGGTATTCTTATCCTCAGGTTTAATCCATCATAGTTCTTTTGTTTTCTTCTATTTTTCTTTTAGAACCTAACTCATTATTATGGCTTTTGGTTAGGTGTTTAAGTTCCTTGAAACTTAAGGTTTTTCAGTAAGTTTCTATCTTAATGGTTTAGTTCTCTTTTTCATCTCTAAATCTTTAGAAACTCGTGATTGTTACTGTTGGTTTTAGGAGTATTCTAATCCCGTTCTTGTCTCCATATCCCGGTTTTTGGTAAGGAAAATAGGTTGATATATATGTTATAATATGTTTATGTGATATGATATGTTCATATGTTATATGTATGGATATGTTTTTAGTCGCTTGGGGCTTATAGTTGCTTAGATAGCAAACCCTAAAATTTTTATCATTATCGTGGTTTAGAGTTATGATTTACCCTACCTTGATTAGTAGACTGAGGACCTAAATGGGTTATCATATACTACCTTGTGATCTAACCTACCTCGATTAGTAGACTGAGGACCTAGATGATTTTATCACATGCTACGGTAATGAGTTAATAGCAATTAATATTGTAGTCCTATATGATATACGTTTTTACCTCATATGTCTTATAGTATATGTTTTATAATATAGTCTTATGTTTAATGATATATGTTTTTAGTAGTTTTTCCTTGTTGAGCATTAGGCTCATTCCTTTTACTTTAGATGGTGTAGGAAAATGAACTTGGAAGGCGGGACAGATTCATGGCAGATTGGCATGTGTATTAGGGATGGAATGATTGAATGGATTGCTGGAAGATTGAGGATGATGTTGTTTTCAAGTATTTTTCTTATGTTTTATGTATTTCTGCACTTAGTATTTAAACAATTGATTAAAGTTTATGTTTTTATGTTTTATGTACTAAACAATGGGTACCCATACCTTATTTTGTACTTCGTACCGTATTTTGGATTTTTAATAAAGTTATAATATTTTATATATGTATGTATTCTAAAATAGTAGTTATGTTTAGTAGTTTTTAATGGTCCGAGGTCTAGAATTAGTCGGGGCATTACACTCGTGCAGACGGGACGCTTTGGAAATCACGTTGACACCCATCGGTCACTGTGACAATCAAAAGATTCTTTCCGGATCTTTAAGGCGCGAGTGGTATAAACACACCAGTTACTGAGGGACACATGTGTAAAACATGGTGAATTTGAAAGAACGGGCATCACCCAAGTGGCCCCTAAGTAAATGAACCGGGCTATTGGGATTTGATCAGGGATAATGATGCAAATCTCCTCCATGCAAGAATAATCGAGTGGCCCCCACGAAAATGAACCAGCCTTCCAGGAAATGAACTGGGATATTTGGATTTGATCCGGGAGAATGAGGAAAGTCTCCACTATGCAAACATAGACGAAGACTTGGGGGGTAAATGTTATCCTTGTTTTCCCCTCGGACACATGGCATGACACAATTGATCGTGGGCTCTCTCAAAGAGATCAAAGGCACAACCTAAGCCCAATGGACATGGAAGAAGAAAGTCCTAGTGGCCCAATCGTCAATAAGCCCAACATTGTTCGATGGACGCCACCATAACGAGGGAATCGGGACCAAGATGGGGGCCCAACTCATCTTCCCAGTCCTAACCTAATGGTATCATCTGAGATGCAAGTAGGGGTGACAGGCTCAACAGTTTGAGAATACACCCTTGTCAAGAATGAGCCCGAGCTCTGGCAAACGAACCAGGGTCCCGGTGAATGGACCGGGACGTTAGTAAATGAACCCGGACCAGGTGTCCGGATAGGGCAGGATTGATCTTCCCTAACGCTAACACATTCCCAAGAAACACAGAGTTTGGTCTCCTCAACTAACCTACAGAAAAGGTTGCATACGGAATGTACGCCGTTATTGGGAAACAATACTGCCACTACCTTGACAGATCCTGTCCCCAGGATCTCCTTAGAAGCCCACGCGGACCATTCTGAGGCTACGTACCGCTGTTAGCTATAAATCATGGTTATGCTCAAGCCGGCCCAATGGGCCCTGATTAATGTGTATTATTTCGCAAAATCCTTTGTAACATAGGCCCGGATTAGTCCGGCCCAAGCCAATTGAATTTAACTGCCTATAAATAGGACCAGTTGTGCATTGTAGAAGGGATCCCGAATTTTCTTGTAAGCAATTACTTTGCTCAAACTTGCAGTAAACTCTATTACTGATAACTCTCTAAGCTCTAATACAAATGACTCGTGGACTAATGCTCATTAACGCCCCAACCACGAAAAAATCTTACTAGCATACTTTAAACACTTGCTTTTTAGCTCTCTTATCTTTCATAATTCTAGTTTTCAATAAACTCGGTAAACAACTGGTTATACAGAGGACAGGGCAACGGGCCCTGGGGTGACTCATTAGTCTTATATCCTAGGGCATTGAGCCAATATGATTTATTGATCATGTGTTTGTGCGCTGAGCCCCAATATGATTCCATAATAATGTATTTTGGGCATTGGGCCCCTATATGATGCATTGATCATTTATCTAGGGCAATTGGCTCCATATGACACTGTAGTCATTTATATGAATGGTATGCATGCGTGAGTAGAGTTATTACTGCTAGGCATGCTTATTATGATTTGGAAATATGTTATTAACTGCTTATGAGCATGTTTAAGTTTTCTCGTTGAGCCTTGGCTCACGGGTGCTATATGGTGCAGGTAAGGGAAAAGAAAGCTAGACCATCCTTGAGTTGGAGAGCTTAGATGACGATGTGTGCATATGTGGCTGCTCGACCACCACGACCGAGGGTTTAAAGAGGAACTAGGGTCAAACCCTATTTTGCCGCTTAGGTCGGCAGGTTGTAACTCTTTTATTGCAATTAACCTTTTAAATGTATTTTAGGATCCCATATATACGTTTTAGTGAAACGTTTCTATCTTCCACCAAAAATGTTAACCCTAAACCGTTAATCACGTTTAGTTACACGATTATGGCCAAATGGCTCGTTTAGTGAGATTTACACTATTTAAAATACACAATGTAACGGTCCCTAAGTAGTAGGGTGTTACAGAATTATTCTTTGGTCTGTCTTCCTTTCAAATATCACTAACTCAAAATGTCTGAAAACTTCGTACGACATCTAAACCTATTCCCTTTATTATTTAATTATTCAATCTGACTTAATTTGTGAAAAACTAATTGACCTTTCTCTCCACAACCTCAAATTCATCCTTAATTATAACTTAAGACCCTTATTGGAATTTCCAACCAAAACCAATAGTTTTCACTTTTGATAATTACGCTTTCTATCATAAAACTCATAATTCTACTTTGGCCCCCAACACACAAGTTTTATTACACTTTGGCACCTAACACTTGAAGAAACTAATGTGTGTGGATTGCTTGATGGAACACATAATATAAGCATACATCATAACTCATGCATATCATAGTTCATATAATTAAACACATAATATCATACAATTTTCCATAATACCCTAACCCAAGCCAGATTACCAAAATACCCTTAAAATGCAAAGGTGGATATTACAAAATGTGTACCCAAATCAAAATCATCATAATAAATCAATTAAAATTTACCTTTGCTTTAGCAAAGTGAAAATCTCTATGGGTCTAGGTTGAATGTTGTCTTTTCATGAATTAGGTTATCAGATCAAGAGGCACTCCACTCGTTCTTGATCTAGACATTTTGGGGCTTAAGTAATTGGAGGTACTCCACTCGTTCTTGATCTAGACATCTTGGGGCTTAAGTGGATTTTACAAACTAGAGGTTGTCAAAAAGGGGCAAGGAGTTGGGATTGGTGGCTAAATATTGATCTGTAAGTTCTTTAAACCATGCTATTTATGTTTTATGGTAGATTAGGTTTTGATGATGAAAATGGTTAATGATTGTGTTAATTGGTAAATTTATGTTTATTAGATGGGTAGGATTGATTTTATTTGCTTTATAAGTGTTAGAAACATGTTATGCTACTTGAATTGGTGATCTGGGTCAAAACTTTACAATTTTGGGTTAGAAATTTAGGTTAAAATCTCTCTTGCAATTCCAGAATCCCCGATGAGCGCGACTGCGCCCAAGCTTCAATGCGACCACGTTACTTGCCTGGAATACGCAAACTATCTGTGGGCGTGACCGCGCCCAATCATTAACGCAACCGTGTCGATTGCTTAGAAACGAGAATTTTGGTTTTTGTTCACTTCGTTATTATGATTTGGTTCCTTTGGTTAGGGGTTTTGTGTAATAGGGTTTTAGGACTTTCTTAAGGGTATATTGAGTATGAATTTACCTTAGGAGGGGCATGGGTGTATTCTTAATATGGTTTTGGCTTGGCATGAATTTAAAGCTTTTGATGTTATATGTTATGACTAGGCTCACTTATGATACTTGAAAGGGACATGTTAGTGTGTGTGGACTGATGTTGCTATCGAGATAAGAAGAGTGGACACCTGCACACATGTTGTACGCTCGACGTACTTTCTTATGGTAGAATTTTTTGATCATGCTCTATGTACGATTACGTTGCATGTTTACGTTAAATATATATATGATGTGCTTGTTTGACATGTTTTCGTTATTAAATGTATGTCTACATTATTAAAATTGCATGCTTACGTTGTTTCGTGCTTAGTTGCACAACTGGCCATTTATTCTAGTCTACGTTCTTTTGAGTGGTATTTATGTGTTTATGATTATTTAATTTTTTTCGTTTTGATTATGATATTATTACTTTATGTTACATGGTTAAGATTATGGGGTTGTGTCCTACACAACTCTTCTTGCTGGGTTTTGGCTCACGGGTACTCTATGCTATAGGTAAAGGCAAAGAGATGGTTACATCATAATGAGTTGGAGAGCTTTGGTTGAGGGCGTACATGTCCAAGACTTTACGACTGTTAGGCGTCGGGCCTATCTAGAAATTGTTATGGTTTAGTTTTAAAGAGTTGCTTTGTTTAGTGTTTCTGAGTTTGGATTTACGATTTAATTTTCATGTTGGGTAAAAATGTTTATTTTTGTTTAATGTTAACTATGAGACTCCAAAGTTTCTTTTCTTTTAAAAACTGTTGTCATTTGCGTTTGATTTTTTTTAATGAGTGAATTATGAGTCTAACAATTTAAGGCTTGTTTTGAATTTCATTTTGAATTAATTTATTAAATGCGATAGTTAACGCCCCAAGAAATTGGGACATTACAAATGTTGGAGCTTGTCAGATTTGACAACTGGCACAGTGGTGAAGAATTGTTGCAGAGCGCTAGAGAACGACAGGGACGAATGGGGCAGCAAGGCGCTTGAGGTGCTTCGTATACGAAAACCGTCTCTGTCCGACTCCACTGCAAATATGCCACAAGAGAGAGAGAGAGAGAGAGATAGAGAGAGAGAGAGAGAGAGAGCAAGGGTGAGGATGAGAAAGACTGAAGGCCATGGAGTGATGAACAACAGAAAGAATGAAGGTGATGGAGTGATGAACCGAGAGAGGGAGGGAGGATGAGAGATTGTGTAGGGTGATTGTTAAGTGAGAATGATATAGGTTAGGGTATTAGGGTTAATTTGTAATTAGGTAGTACATGTATCATTTGTGTTTTTTATTTAAAAAAAATATATATGTATATTAGGGTAAAGGCATGCAACGTCTTCCCTTAGAAATGGTTAAAACTCCTACTTGATGTCTTTCAAGGGAAGACGTTAAAGCTTGTCACATATTATGTCCCTCGTGGTGAGACGTAATATATTTATGTCATGCTACGTGGGACGTAATAAGGACTTTTAATGTCTTACAGGGATGGACATAAAACTTTTTAATGTCATGCAACTTAGCTGCCATTTTTCTTATATATTGTAGTAATGCAACTTAGTACTCCCTAGGTCACGTTTGGAAAATAGAATTAGATTAAAAAAGATTGGATCATTTTTATATTGTAATTTTATTATCAAATTAGAGAGGATATTGAAAAAATTAATTCAACCTAAATAATCCTCCTAGTTTGGGATAATTTAATCCCATTGAAAATGTTGGGGTAATTTTATCTTGTCTAATCCCCTTCTCCATGGATTTTTATGGTAAAAAAAAATTGTTGTTTTGCATCTAACATATTTTCTTCTAATTTATATTAGTAAATGATCAACTCATTTATTTTTCAACACTATTTATCTTATATTTTTCAATTCAATCCAACTATCCAAATGTGACCCTATTATTTTAATTATTACCATTTTAATATTTTGTATATAATAAATCAATTCAAGATTGTACATTTTCACCAATTTTGATAAAAAAAAAAATTCATTTATAATCAAAATTACCATAATTTATGTTATTAAGGTTTTTTTTAAATTTAAATATATTTGTAAAATCCTATTTTGGCTAACATTTTTAATAAATATATTTTATTATATTTAATTAGTATTTTTCAAAATTATATATTGGGTAAGTAAGTGGATTGTATCTCATTTTGGTAAGAATCAATTCTTTATTAAGTGCATTTTATATATAGTCAAGTTCCCTTAATTATTTATGGCAACCTTGTCTATAATGAGTATGTGTATTAAATAATTATTCTCTATATATTTCCTTGATTTTATATGGTTTAAAATGAGGAAACTGAATGAAGCTTGTGCTAAAAGGAAGAAAATTTCAAAATGAACCTGGTTGGTTTTAAGTCCAGGTTCGTCCATTTCCTGATGCTACAGAATAGTTGTCTGTCACATCTGGAAATTTCTGCAGTAAATGAAATGAGAAGTTATTTTGAGTAACTTCCCAATTGGTCTGATTTGGATCATTAACGAGATTTTTCGGCTTATGGGTTTCTAAACTCTATAAATACTAGACCTAAGCAACATCCATTCTCATCTCTTCACCCTTCTAACATTTCATGCTTTGAAGAGATATTTTATATGTAAAGAGTAGTCTTTGTTCAATTATCTCTTTGTTTGTTTGTTTGTTTAGCTTTGTGTTGTTTATTCTTAAACATGTCATAAAGTTTGTGAATGTGACACACAATCTTTGGGAGAAGATTTCCATAAGACTCACTTCGGGAGGAAGCGAGCACTCAACAAGTTCAGAAGGGATTTCGTGTTCTTGGTGTTTATCAAAATCAGATTATTAAAATGGATTACTTCAAGGTTGCGACAAGGATTTAGAGGGAGTCTAAACTTGTATAACTCAATTTCTTATTGTATTCTTGAGACTTTACTAATTGATTTTATCTCTGAGCGTGGCTCTGTGGACTAGGTTTTCCGAACCATGTAAAATAACTTCTTGTGTCGCATTACTTTTAGTTTATTTACTTTCTGTTTATATATTCTAGTTCATCAGCAATCTGTCTTGATACATCAGATTGTCTGTTTGTTCAAACAATTATTTAACTATTTCACGTTAATTAAATTGTTTGTTCAATTCAGTTAGTAATCTTAAAAAACATAATTTCAATATTTATAACATAAAATAGTAGTAATTAAATAATAGGGTATTAAATATTAATATATATATATATACACATTGTTTCGTTATGATATCACGTATTATTATGTAAATAAGATGTTATTTTCTTCTAGAGCAAATTCCAAATTACTTTATGTTATCAATATGATATTCTTCAATATACGAAGTTGAATCTAGAATCTTATGCTACGTTTGGTAAAGGGGAAATGTGAGCCTGAAGAAAATTCTAGAGACAGAGTAATAAAAATGGATATTTGGTACTAAATAAAAGAAAGTGAAGACGAAAATGGAATGGAAAAAATTGATTAGGTCCTACCAAAATATTTTTCTCTCCAAAAGTAAGTGGAATTCTTTTTTTCAAATTAATGAGAAGATTAAATTACTAATATATTCTTACTCATTTAATTTTAAAATAGAGTAAGCAATATGGGCAGCGTGATACCTTCCAATTAATCAGTAGCCTGTAAAAGCTAGCAATACTTCAAGTGAGATGTCAAATATTATTGTTTAAAATAACAATGAAGGGTATGAAAGTAATTATAAAATAATTTTTAAAAAAATCATCTTTCTATACCAAACAACTATAGCGGCAACAAACTTTCTTTTCCATCTCAGAAAATTTCTTTATCTCTTTTTTTTTTCCATCTATCCTAATTTCTTCATTTCTACCAAACATAGTGTTAGAAAATATTCATATAAGAACAAAATTATATATATAGTATTCTATTGTTTAATTAATACTATTTTTTCATATAAAAAATTATAAAAATATTTTAAATCTAAATTGTATTGTCATAATAACAAATATTTTTACCATTAGTGGAAAAGTATAATTTTAAATTGAATTATAGATCATATACAAAGTATTTTTTTTGTTTTATAAATATGTTTCAGTTCTAGAAAGAATTTAGTTAATTCAATTTTGGAGATTTTGATTATAATTGATTTTTTTTTTACTGAACTAAGTAAAAAAAAATACAATAATATTATATATAAGGTATTGTTTAACCCTAATTTGGACATGGTGACGTGGCATTGAAAGAAGACACGTAGCAATAAACGACATAAAAATCTAAGAGTTGATCGAAATGAGATAGCTGCTCGAGGAAACCATATCATAGCATGGAGTCATAATCTGCTTGGTTCAAGTATCCTGCTCGAGAAGAAGCAAGTAGGTACTATCATTTGAAGCTGCTTGAAGATAGACCCTGTTCGATATACAAGACATTTTCACCCAAAGATCCGGATTTCACGAGATATTGTGAAATGTTCCAATATATTTATGTAATTGACATTTGAATGTATTTTTTTTCAGTATTATCTGAATTTGTAATTAGTTGTAACAATCTCACACTACATGTGTAGAGCCTAGATTAATTTGTAAGGGCCCAAGCTCATTAAGAGACTATAAATAGAGATATCTCTCAATCATTATCTCTAAGCTGAATTTGTGTGCACTTTACATACAAAACCCTATTGCATTGTATTTTTTCTCTCAAGCTTAAGAAACTCAGTTGAACCTTGTTTCTTCTTGATCTTGAGTGTGAGACTTCCTTGATTAATAAGAGTGCAAGTGGATGTAGGTTATTACCAACCTTTTACGGCCGAACCACTATAAAATCTGTATCGTTTACTTGATTCAGTTTGTCTAATTAAAATCATTTCTTATAAATTGACTCAGTGTTGTTGACCTAAACATTGGTTAACATTTTTGTGCTTTCATTAAGAGTTGAAATCCAAGATCATCCTATATTAGATCCATCTGAAGCAATGGCTATCACTGCTAGAAGCCAAAGTCAAGAACCACAAGGGGGAACCCTACCACTAGACGCCATGACTACCCTTCGAGCAGTCAGATTCACCCCCTATACCCTGGTCAATAAGTTCCTACACCTAGAGACCTGCCTTCACGAGCAACATACGAGCATGATGAACCCCACATGGACTTAGGGGAAGATCTTAACCCCGACATTAAATAATTGAAGAAAGTCATGGGACAAATTCAGGACCAGTTTGCCGCCATGCATGAAAATCAGGCAGTAACTAAAGAAGTTGTAGGTGAAGCCCTGAATAAGCAAAGACAAGACTTTCAGTCTTGGATGGATCAACGATAGTGAGCCCTTGAAGCTTATCAAGAAGAAGCTGACCGTTGTAACGTTGAAGCAGCATGGCTACTAGTAGTTGTCTTACTACAGACCCAAGCTGCAAGACCTAGACCAGTAAATCCTCAACCTGAGAATACTTGCCAAGCAAATCCAGAAGTTCAAAGGCCAGTTGGTCGAGCCCTAGGGCCTGCTCAACCATAAAGGTCCTAAGACCAAGTGGTTCCCCCATGGCAAACTCGAAGTCATCAATCAAATCGGGGTGCTCAACCATAAGTACAACGTCAACTCTATCAAGATGAGCAAGTGCTACCTAATCGTGACCAAGGTCAAGGTTGTGGTAGACAAGTGTCGAGAGAAGAAAGGCTTGCTGATGGGAAACTAAGGCGTGCAGACTCAAGGGGAGGACAACCTTCTAATTCGCAAAATCCAGGGCCTAGTCAGCAGTTCCGACAACCAAGGAATGAACGACCAACTAGTCAAAATCGAGGATGTTGAGAATTGTGCCCTAAAAGAAATTGTAGTAGACAATGGTTTTAATGAAATAAATAAATTAATTAAATTATTGTATATATGTAACTTATGTACGATATTATTGCTAATAATATTAAGTAAATATCATAAAATTCCAAAGTTCATCTATGTGGTCTCAATCTCATATTGGTATGAGAGGATCGAGTTTGAGATAATGAACATAAACAGTTCACAGTAAAATAAAGTTATGAAATCTTTAGATTAATTACTGAGTACGGTCCACTAGTATTATGAATACATGCAACCTAGATCTGGGTTACTAGTGTAGTAGAACACTTTAATGGAGGTACTTTGCATTCTGATAGTATGTAGAACTGGACCAGATATGATTTAATAATACTTGTTTAAATACCGTTTCGTAGTATTATAAAACACATCAATTGATGATCATATACAAACTGATCTTCATCCTAAAGTTACTATGAACTCCTATATATGTTACTTGATCCTTTGATTCCTGCGTTACAGTTTTTCAGAATGATCAGGCTAAGAACAATTGTTTTGGGGAGTCAATGATGTATATGACTGGGGACATAGTTTAAGAGATATGGAATCTATACCTTCTTATAGATTGAATGATGATTCTCTTTTGGGTTGGCTTTTGGAATGGAAAAGGTTATTGACGTCAAATTCATAATCAGATTATGAATTAACCTTCACTAGTAAAGTCAGTGGTACACTAGGAATCAAGATATAATTAAAAGGGTAAAATGATAATTTTATTCCCATTTGATTATGAATCATCAATAGAGGATTAATTTGTATGTAATTATTATATCAATGGACACTTTGTGATTACAATAAAGTACTCAGTAAATATATGTCCTTAATTTTCAAGAGTTCAATCTCATATTTATAGTGAAATAATCATGAGGTTAATAAATATGATTATTGAATCAAAGAGTTTTGGTTAATAATCTTTTATTTATTGGAGCTTGGAATTATTGGTCCATAGGTGTAACGCCCTGGATAGCCAAGACCGTTACACTGTGTACTTATAAAAGTGCAGGACTTGCTAATCAAGTCATTAATTTGAAAGCGTGTCACTAAACCTGTAGGAGTTAAGGTTAAAAGGTTTTGGTCTCAAAAGACTCATTTAACATATTTAAACTGTAGTAACATATTTAACGAAGTTAAAGAAAGTTTACAGACTCCCAAAAGTACATGAGAAACCACTAGCCATACTAAGACAAAACAGACAGTCTTCAGGTTCCATGTCCTTGCCTAGACCTTAACCGTGGCGGCCGAGCACCTGGCTATGTACATTCCGCTCGCTGAGCTCTCCAGTTAGGGCTGATATAACTTGCCCTTGCCTTTACCTGCACCACGTAGCACCTGTGAGCCAAGGCCCAGCAAGAAAACATCATAGATAACTTAGACAATAACAACAGACAAATAACTCAGCAAGCATGTATACTCATCAGATAATCCACAACAGATATTCAGCATATACAATCCAATACAAGATACATTCTATCACATATAATATTCATATCACATAATATTCAGGGTCGATGACTTAGGCCGCACCCTCTGTTTAGCCCACTGACTCTGGCCCACTTAAACCAAGCTCAGTGCATATTAAGCTGTCCTCGGCAACCAGTGGCCGAGCCGCGCCCTGTGCGCTAGTGAGACCCTTGGCACCCTTAGGCCGTTGGTTCACTAAATGGCTTGCATGGCATAATACCATCTTTTCAAGCTTCTACATTAGGGAGCCCTTAGTCCCGTCACATATATTCAACCAGGTACAGTTTTCTTACCTTTAGTCTATACGGTTATCGAATTATGAGCAACGCCCCTCAAGCACAATTCGTTCCCGAGCCTAAGCTTTTATCACCTAGCCACAACCAAAGTTTAGGGTTTCGTAAATACTCAAATATAGGTTTCCAGTTACAAAACTAACTCCCGGGACTCCAAATTCCACCAAGCACGGTGGTGAAACCAAACCCGAGCACACTAGACCACTTTCCCATGCTTAAAACTCTCAAAATTTCAAGTGTGCAACCAAGGGCTGCGACACCCAATGCCTAGCCGCGGCCCTTCCCCAAAACAGAACCTACTCCCACACTGAACCACACACGCGCCGCAGCTCTTGCCTTGGGCGCCGCGGCGCGCCCCCCTTGGCCGAGCCCCCTTGGCTTCTTTGCATGCTAGGGCCGCAGCGCTCTAGAACAGAGCCACGACCCTCCCCTTCGAACCCAGATTTTACACCATTTCAAAGCTCAAAACCTTACCTTAAACCATCCCAAAACTTCCCAACTCTTAACCAATTAATTCCTAACTTCTTTAGCATGATCTAAACAACATAATTCCCAAGAAAACACAGCCTAACACACCTTAATCTCCTCCTTTCCATTTCTGAAACCCAAGTGCTACAAACACTCAAACTCAATTTAAAACCTCTAAACTTGGAGTTGAAACTTACCTTTACTGTAGAATCACTTCACCAAACTGTGGCCAAGCTAAGCTCCCAAGTTTTTCCCTCTTAATTCTGCCTTAGAACATCAAAACTTTACTTGTTTCAGCACTTAACTAAAACCCAGCTAGAACTCAGAATTCAACCACAGAAAGTAGAGTTAGATGCTTACCTTAATCCCTGCTTTAGTTCCTTGATTTTCCCTGAGCTAAACCTCCAAATCCTCACCACAAATTCCAGAATTTCCAGCTAGTTCCCCTTAGTTTTTCTGTGTTTCCTTTTCCTTCCCTTTGTTTTCCTTAAACGTGAGAGAGAGCTGAGCCTAAGTGTTTAGTCGGTTTGTTTTTCTTCTAAAAGCTTCTCTATGTCTAACTTATCTATTAAGTTAATCCCGAGGCTCGGGGTGCCGGAACCGTCCCCGAGGCCAAAATGGTAAAATCCCCCAATATTCCCGCCTAGACATCCTAACCTCAAATATATCTCCATATATTTATTTTCATGTCTCAATAGTCCAAATTGCTACCCGCTATCTAAAGTTATCCCCGACTTCTTCGAAGTCATATCTTAAACCCCGCTGTGACTTTTCCCACTATCTGGCCCTAGAATCGTCTTGAGTTGTGCTCAACGAACCTGTCCACATAATAAGGTGGCTCTCACATATATCACATATCATATTACCACATAATATAATCAATTATCATATAAACATTATTAGACATATAATTACTCATTAAATCACAATTATTCCATTAATGCCCTCCTGGCACACTAATCAAGGCTCTTAAGCCTTATTAGCGAATTTGGGTCGTTACAATAGGTCCTCGGGGCGGCTCTATTAATCCTAATCAAGGTAAGAGTTGATACAAGGGTTAAACTGTGAATGGGTTATTTGAGAGAATATTTATTCTTCGGGATAAATGTGCAATTATGTGATAATTGAAGTTGCACAATTTGTTATTGCATTTGTGCAATTTCGAAATTGTATAGAAATAAAAGAAATTGTTTTTAATCAATTATTTTATTTAAGTGTGAATAAATAAATATGGATATTAAAAATTTGTTTTGATTATTATATTCATTTAATTAATAATAAGATGATGATGTAAATTCAAATTTTGAATTTTGAAATTTAAATTATTATCTTTTTCCTTAAAAAGATGATACCTTATTTGAATATCTAATTATTAATTAATTAAAAATAAAAACAAAAGAAAAATCAAAATCCCATTTTTTCAGGGATAGGCCACATGCATAGGGCTTGGATTGCTCAATGCTTGTGGCACATCAGATGTTATCTGATATTGGCTTTTCATTTTTATTTTTTAATTAATTAATTAAACATTTTAAAAGAGGTTTTAAAAGGAAATGTTAGATTTTTGTCTATCATCATTATTATTATAAAAGGTGATTGATTTTTCTTCATTATGATTATTATGGTAATAATGTCTATATATTCAATTTGATAGAAAATAGAAACAACAAGTTTTGTACAAGAAGAAAAACTATCATCTTTTTCACAAAAAGAAAAACCTATTCTCTCTAGCCTATAATCAAAAGTCTCATGTGTTGAGAATACTTTTGATTGACAAAATTGATCCTTGTTCTCTATGTGCCCACCCACATCTTGAGGTGTAGAGAACGTATTGGAAGATCTAGGTGTGAGTACTCAAGCAAGGATAGGAAGATCGAAATACATAAGAAAATATTCAAGGATTCTTGATAGGCTACAAGAGGTAAATCATTTCGTATTATTTTTATATATTCATATTATATACTGATTAGCATATTGCATATTAAAGGATCCTCATATAAAGATTGTTTATATGAAATTTTTTGTTGTATACCATTACCGCAATTTTTGCTGTGCACTAGGAACCGTTCCTTAAAATTGGTACAAGAGCCATCTTTAAAATTGTGTGGGGTATCATATGCATTTTTATATTATGTGTAATATATGCATGGATGGATATTTTTGTATGAATAGTTTATGTTCTTAAGGGTTGGTTTTCAAGGTGTTTTTGGGTTAGGAAATGCTCTTAATTTTTCTAGATATACAAAAATTGTAAGCCATTTTGGGGCATAGGAATTTTGTAATTTTTTTTAAAATTCTGTAATAACCCAAGCCCCGAGCACAAACCCCGAGGCCCGAGTTGCTGCCCCTGCAACCGTGTGCACGCCCAGCGCCCCTGCGCGTGCCCAGCCTCCTGCGCACCCACGGCCAGCGCCCCTGCGCAAGCCCATCACCAGCTCGCCTGCGCCCAACTTCCCACGCCTGCACCCCTGCGGCCTAGCCTCCTGTGCACCTTCAGCCGCACCATGGCCAGCCACAACCCACCATTAACACACCCATTAGGGTTTGTGTCATACAAACCCTAATGGATGTGTAATTATCCATTTGGGCATGATTAAGCCCAATCTAATTAAAAGTGTTTTAATTATAAATTTTGAGTTAATTGTGATGAGTCCAAAATTCCAATTGGGCCTCAATAACTTGTTGGGTATTAAAACCCAAATTTTGATTATTTTAAAATATGTTTAAAATAATTAAAAGGTTATTTAACTCATAATGGTTAATTAAAATGGTAATGACCCAAAGACTAAAAGAGAAGGTCCAAGATCAAAGGAGTTTCTCTTTAATTATGCCTTAATTTGTTTAATTATTTTAGTGTATTTTTTTGCAAGTGTTGTAATTTTCTAGAAATACCCAAAACACCCAACTCGCTTATATTTATTTATTTGCTTGAACATGATTAAATTTTTTAATACTTTATCATGCATAATAACACGCAATACATATTACCCACATAGTACATATTAAGCATACATATTTTTAGAAACATGCTTAGGATTGATTATATATTTTTATTTGATAACTCATATAATTAATTTAAGTCTTAATTAGTTAAGATGGTAAAAATAATTTAAATTTATTTATTTTCTTATTTAATAAATTTTTTTATTAAATAAAATGGTATTCTATTTAGTCTTAGTTAGTCTTGGACTGTGCCTCTTCATCCTGTCTCTGGGAAAGTGGTTATGAGAGGGTCCTTGGGGTCCTACTCCTCCCCTGGGACTCTCTATTACTATTTTCTCGCATTCCTGCTGCTTTGGCCTGAGCCTCCCACACCGCCTGAGCAGCAGCTGCAACGTTAGCTCGAGCTAACTGAGTAGCCGCCTCCAAGGCCATAGCAACCTCCTGGTGTCTTCAGTCTGCCTCCTGCTCCCTCTGGATCATTCTCTGGACCTGCTCATCTATCTCCTGTCGTTGTCGTTCCATAGTCGCCCTCGAAAAGGAAATTTCTGTTGCAAAGGCCTCCTGCCTCTCTAGAAATTGCACCATCTCCTCCTGGTGAGCGTCCTGTAGATCTTTAGCATCAGGTTGATCTCCAACCTCCACTTGAGGTTCATTAACGGGATCTATGGGATCCTGAGAAATGGAATCCCTGGGAGCAGTCTTCTTAGTCTGACTGGATTTTGGAGGCATCGTAAAAATGATGAAAGTGTATTTCTTGATTTCGTACTCTCAATGAATGCACCAAAATGTTGACCTGTGAAATTGGCCAACGGTCGTATGTACAGTATACGACACCTTTTGAACGAAATAAATAAAATAAATGACAGAGTACGATTATCTTAAATAAACACATAGGAATTTTATAGTGGTTCACCCCTGTTCTGATGAACAGTAATAATCTAATCCACTTAGTGTTTAGTATTGAATTACTCGACCATAGTACAAACTGAAGAATTCACTTGTCAGAAAGATTTTTCTCCCAAAATTCCAGAAAAAGAGATCCCTTGAAATGAAGCCTTGGGTCCTTTATTTATAGTACCCAAGGGATGTTACATGACCAATAATACTGGGATCGTGGTTTGGCACACGATTATTAGGTAGTGGAGATACTAATCCACCTCCCCATGACTATAAGATCGTGGGTCTTCTCGTTGTTTCTCTAGATTGTGGTGGATAATGCACGATAGAAACCTTGGGGAAGATGTTAAGTCTCAGTTGGTATATGACACTTAGGTGCTAGGCCAGACGACTCGAGCTTGGGTGCTAGGCCTTTGAACTTCTGGGTGCTGGACCTGTTGATCCTCTGGGTGCTAGGCCTATGACCTTCTGGGTGTTAGGCCTGTTGATCTCATTTGAATGAGAGTGAGTATTTCTCAGTGAGGTGTACTTAGAGGTTTGGGCCGATCACCCTATGAAGAATAGGGTGGGCCGACCATCAAGGTGGTTCCTTCAGAAGGTCAGACTAACCACCCTAGGGGTTGGGGTCAGGTCGACCACCCCTAGGGATCCTTGGGCATACGGGGGCCGACCACCCCTGTGGTAGGGGTTAGGCCGACCACTCTTTTGGACACACTGGGGCCGACCACCCCTGCGATAGAGGTCAGGTCGACCACCCCTAAGGCCCGTGGGCCTACTTAGGTTGACCTCCCTAGAGGGTCAGGCCGACCACCTCTAGGGGGCTTAAGCTTGGTCGACTTCCCCATAGGTCCTGGACCTATCTTTTGTGCTCTTCGGTCTTTTCTCAATACTTTGTCGTTTTTCCCTAATTTACGATGTCACTTGTCACATTCTCATTGGCCACGTCATCCTCGTATTTTTTAGGGATAACATTTGCCCCCCCCCCCCCCCCCCCCCCAAGTTTATTACAATGTTTTCAACATTACGATAAACTTGATCCTGGCCCGAGAAACATATCGTAGCAGTACCTAAATAGTCAAGTCCCTCAGGACATTACATAATACTTTTTTAACTATCGATAATTTGCTCGGTACGAATTTTTTAGGGACAATTAGAAATTCCTAAAAATAATTAGGTTTCAAGGAAAATTAATTTCCTAAAAATATAATATATTTTTAAAGGAAATTTGAAATCCTAAAAATATAACATATTTTTCAAGGAGTTTTTAAAGTCCTAAAAATATAATATATTTTTCAAGGATATTAATTCCTAAAAAGAAAAAATATTTTTCAAGGAATTTTAATTCCTAAAAATATAAGATAGTTTTTCAAGGAATTTGATTTCCTAAAAATATAAATATTTTTCAAGGAATTTTAAATTCCTAAAAATATAGATATTTTTCAAGGAGTTTAAATTTTAACCATATCAGTTATTTGTCAAGGAAATTTGAAGCCCTAAAAATATTTTGTCTGCCTGAGAGGTTATAAGCAGGTCATCTCTCCTCATTCCTGCTCCATGCGCCACTTTCAAATATGATCCAAGTATAATTTTTCTAGTTCCTCATCAAACTCAAATCTTTGGTAAGTACTTTCTTCTAATCCTCACATCATTTAATTTAAATGTGCTTAGATTCATAAGAAACACTTTGCATTTTTGAGAAATTTTTGTCTGAATCTTCTTGTTTTGTTGTATCCTGATCCAAAATAATTGACTTACTTGAATCAAGATTTCTCTGTAAAATTCCTTAGTCTGGGCGATTTCCAAGGTTATAAACCCCAGACTAGACGATTTCCAGGGATAGGATCAGGTTTGGGCTGAGCACCTCCATGGCACCCAATCATGGGCCAAGTACCTCTTGGCTTCTCCTTGTGTGATTTCCAGGCCTAGGAACAGGTTTGGGCCGAGCACCTTCAGAGTTTCCAACCTTTGCCTTATGCGATTTTCAGGGTTAGGCCGACCACCCTAGAACTTGGTGAGCTGAGCACTTCCTTTCCCTCCCTTAGGCGATTTCTAGACCTAGAATTAGGGCTAGACCGACCACCCTAGAGCTTGGTGAGCTGAGCACTTCCTTTCCCTCCCTTAGGCGATTTCCAGACCTAGAATTAGGGCTAGGCCGACCACCTTAGGGATTCATGGGCTGAGTACTCCCTTTCCCTCCTTTAGGCGATTTCCAGGCCTAGAATTAGGGCTAGGCCGACCACCTTAGGAATTCATGGGCCGAGTACCTCCTCTTGCCTTAGGCGATTTTCAGGGATTCAGGGTGGTCGGCCCAAGCATAAGCCGACCACCTGGGACCCTAAAAATAATTTTTTCACCTCAATTGACCTCCTTGGGGGCCTTCCTTGTACTATAAAAATTAATTTTTCTAGAGACTTGAACGGTCCTCTGGCACCTTTCTGAGGCTTGCATGTGGTCGGCCTAAGGTGGTAGGCCGAACACCTATACCTTATTTTTCATGCTTCGTAATTTGATGGATTCATGGTGGTCAGCCTAGGCTAAGGCTCACTGGGCTGACACCCTATATAGAATTTTACTCCTGATTTCTTCATTTTTACCCCTTAGTTCATGGCTATACCCCCAGCTATTGGCTTCATTATGCTCATATACTAATCTTAATCTTCAATTTTCTTTTGTTGCAGATGTCCAGCTCCTCTTCATCAGACAAGTCAATAAGTGAGCATACTCCTTAGGAGTTATTGGAAAGGGTGAAAAAGATTCTCCCTTGTTCTGCTCTATATTTGTTCAGTGAGGAGGATTTCTTAAAGAGGTATTGTCCAATGGTGAGAGTAAAACAAACAACTCGACAACTCTCTGAAGATGATCCTCAGATTGCCAGGCATATCACTCAGGGCTCTTCACTTGGCTCTTCTCAGATTTCTTCTCAGCAAAGTACACCCCGCAGCTTCCAAAGCACCTAAGGCACACCTCAGCAGAGTCATTCTTCTCAGCGGGATAGGTTAAGTCAGCGAGAACCATTGCAACGCCCTTTGCACTGAGAAGCTGGTCGGGTTCCCCATCAATCTTTTTCTCGGCAAGATTATACTGAGGGATCTCGTCGCCATGCTACTCATCCTCAGGAGTGTCCTATTCACATATTTCATCCTAAGGTGGTTCGCCCTCCTTCCAAGAGCAAGATAGTCTCGCCAACTAAGCAGCAGAAGAAGAGACAACAAAAGGAGTTCAATTTATCAGATTCTGGGGCCACCTTCGCTAGTGAAATCATATGGAAACCAGTTGAGAAGCCTTGCCCTGCTGATTATGAGGTTGTTTGGTTCAAGGGGATGGCCTCTGGCATGACTGAAGAAAAGGTAAAGAACTTAAGGAAGACCTTTGACTTCTCTGGCATGTCTATTACTATCCCTGGTCCAGATGACAGAGCTGAGGGCCTCCCTCTGGGTAGGTGCGCTTGGACACGTTCTGCCATTAAGTCTGGGGCCCTACTTCCTCTTCATCCATACTTTCGTAGTGTTGTAGACTATTTTGGTATTAGTCCTTCTCAACTGGATCCTAATGCGATCTTGGCCTTATCTACATTGTACATTTTCTATCACCGCAAAAAATGGGCTGCTCCAGTGCCTCACGAGATCCACTACCTGTTTGACCTGAAGACAAACCCTTCTCAGCGCTACTCGGGGTATTGCCACTTCCACCATTATATGAGCAAGGGTACCAACACCTTCTTGGAAGAGATCTCTGAAAATAGCAAGGCATTTAGATACGCGACAACTATTTCTTTACTAAGGATGCAGAGGCCAACTACTCCAAGTTTAAGCACGCTGGGCCTTTTTATAGACCACTCCCGACCCAGGCTATGACAGTTAGGGCCAAGGCACTAATTGCCATGACTCCTGAGGAGAAGAATGTCAAGACCCTAGTTACTTCAGAGAACCTTAGGAAGGTGGGGTTGTTTCCTCCTACTATAGCCGATGTTCTGAATGACGATGGTCCCAAGCCTGTGACCGCCATAGACTCCCCAGGACCCATTCATGTCGAGGAGGTACCCAATTCGCATGTGCTAACTGGACAGGAGGGTGATGAGGTGGGTGCATCTGTCGCGTACTCATCGCTTGCTTCAGACGACTTTGATGAGGCTACGTTCGAATCTGAATCTCATTCATAAGGTTCAACACTATATCACCTTTATTTTATGATTCATCTGTGCTTAATATCCTTCTAACATTTGATCTTCTTTTGCAGGCTCAGACATGTTTGGTTTTGTCCATACTCAGCAGAGGTCGAATCCCACCGAGGTCAGTCCTTCTATTCGAGCAGCAAAAAGGGCCAGGGTTGAGGCTGAGTCAGTCATGGAGGTTCCTCTTGAGGTGTCTCCTCTGACTCCTTTGGCATCTAGTTCAACTTTATTGGCATCTAGACCTATTGCAAGAGTAGAGCCATCTTTGTCTACACCACTTCCTTCGATTACTGATGCGGGTGCTTCTTGTTCTGCGCCAGCTCCTTTATATGAGTCACATGAGTCTGCTATATGAAACTTAAACGCCCTCATGGACCGAGCATCACATTTGGAGAAAACAACAACAACTTTTAATGGGATCAAGAATGAGGACTTGATCACCATTCTAACAAAGTCACTCCTAGACATTCAGAGTGTGAGTCTTTTATAGTTCTCTTTCTGTCTATTTAGCTTTTGTTCTGACGTTTATCTAACACTTGTATGTTTTTTGCAGGCACTGATGCTGGTCTCCCATGTCCGTGATAGGTCTGTGGAATGTACTTCTACGCTCTCCAACCTTCGTTCTGAACTTGAAGCTGTCCGCCAAGATGTGCTAGACCTTAGGCATGTCCTTGGCTCTAGGGATGTTGACATTGCCTTAAAGGATGAAGAGATCAACACCCTTCGTAGTACCGTGGAGCTTAAACAGAAGGAAGTGACCAAGTTAACTCTCAGGATAACCCAGATGGAGGGGAAACTTGCCGATCAGCTCCATCAGTCTGAAGCCGAGAAAGAGAAGCTGATTGCTGACATGGACCAATTGTGGAAGGACACTCTTGTTGAGAAGGAGCAAGAGGTCAAAGCTGCTAGGGACAAGGCTCTAGAGGAGTATTTAGAGACAGCTTTCTCTTGCTTCTACTTGTTCTGGAAGTCCAACAAAGATCTGAACTTGGATTTCCTTCTCGAGAAGACGCGAGCGAAGGAGCTTAGGAAGTGTCTGGCTTGTGAGGTTGCCGAGGCTCAGGGTGGTCTTTCAGATGATACTCATCGCCCTAGTTAGTCTTCTTGGTCCTTTATTCTATCTTTCCTTTCATGCCATTGGTGGGGCACCTTGTACTTTACAATTTTTACATATGACATTTTATGCCTTTATGCTTTTTTGTTATGAGTATTGAGTGTATTTATTGAAATTTTTTATTTCCAATGCTTATTAAGTATATCAACTCATAACCCTCATTGGTTAAAGTATCAGTATACTCTGAACACATGTATTTTACGTGCCATACTAACCTTACTCCTTGACGTTTTTCATGCTAACAACCATGGTAATGTGAGTAGTATGATACTTCACCAAGTACATGAACAAAACATATCAGGTCGACCACCCCATGGGTGATAGGCCGACCACCCTATAGGGTTGATGGACTGGCCGACCACCCCATAAGGGACATGGCTAGGAATCTCCTTACCAATTCCTTTTTTGTTATTATTTTTTGTAGTTTCGGAACATATGTTGAACAAATGTCCTAGAAAAACTTGAGCTTGCTTATTACTTAAGGTCATGCCCTCATGGCTCGTGTATACCTCAATCAGTATGTACAATATACCCCCCAAGTGATCATGGGTTTTAAAGCCTTGGTCACTTTCTACTTGACCATGCCTTGCTTTGAGCATTTAGACACATAATACTACCCTTTTCACCCAATGATGCAAGCAGCAAATGCTTGTCCCTCATTGGTAGTTGAGTGATGGTTTCATACTCAGTAGTAATGATGCCTATACACAGATGCATATTGTGTAGCAAGTGTCGATCACGATCTATGTAATCTCTCGTGTACTCGTTATAATGATTGTAGACAGAAGTGTCTAAGTTGGACCAACTGGGTCTAGATGGGCTAATCAAGCCTGTAACGAGTCTTAGATCAAATTATCAATCAGTCCCTCAAGGACCAAATTCGATTATGATACAATGATGGCGACTGGTCTTCGGACCAGTCTCTTATTTTTTGATCGTATGGGTCGATAGGTTCCTCAAGAAACAGGATGAAACGTGATCAAATAATGGAAACTGGTCCTTGGACCAATCTCTTTTGTTGATCGTATGGGTCGATAGGTTCCTCAAGAACCAGGATCGAACGCGATCAATAAATTTAGCGACAAGGTCCTAGGACTTGTCTCTTGTTTGGATCGTATGGGTCAATAGGCTCCTCAAGAACCAAGATCGAACATGATCCATAATTTGGCAACAAGGTCCTAGGACCTGTCTCTTGTTTAGATCGTATGGGTCGATAGGCTCCTCAAGAACCAAGATCGAACATGATCCATATTTTGGCGACAAGGTCCTAGGACCTGTCTCTCATTTGGATCGTATGGGTCGATAGGCTCCTCAAGAACCAAGATCAAACATGATCCATAATTTGGCGACAAGGTCCTAGGACCTGTCTCTCGTTTGGATCGTATGGGTCGATAGGCTCCTCAAAAACCAAGATCGAACATGATCCATATTTTTGGCGACAAGGTCCTAGGACTTGTCTCTTTTGTTGATCGTGTGGGTCGATAGGTTCCTCAAGAACTAAGATCGAACATGATCAAATAAATTTGGTGACAAGGTCCTAGGACCTGTCTCTTGTTTGGATCTTATGGGTCAATAGGCCCCACAAGGACCAGAATCGAACATGATCCGATGGGGTTGACAGGTCTATAGGACAACTCCCTCGTTGAAACAAATTTAAAGAATTAAGTGAAACTTAAGAAGTTAAATTCATTCATTCATTGAAGCACAATGATTGTTACACAAATAATTCGAAAACAATACATTTCCCTCCTGCTCGGCTATGCTTATTTCTGCCAAGTATTCGACGGGAATGACATTCAGAGTGTCCACATCTTTGGCACTAGCAAGCTTGGCTAAGGCATCAGCGTTGGCAATTTTCCCCCTCGGGACTTATGTAATTGAGTATTTCTTAAACTGTGCCAACAAGTCCTTCACCTTGTTCAGGTACTGCCCCATCCTAAGTCCCTTGGCTTGATACTCCCTCCGTACCTGGTACACCACTAGCTGGGAATCAATGAATATCTCCAGGGATTGTACATGCACATCCTGAGACAAGTGTAATCCTGCTAATAATGCCTCATATTTAGCCTCGTTGTTTGAAGTGTTGAATCCAAATATGAGAGTGCAATGGATTCGATGATTCTCTGGAGTGATCAGTATGATTCCTACGCTAGAGTTGTGCTCATTGGATGCTCCATCCTCATATAGCTTCCATACATGAGTATCTCCTTCCTTCTCGATATCTCCATTTTCCGATTGGTAGGAAGAGTCTTCAAGGTTGGTGCCTTCGACTATGAAGTCTACCAATTCTTGTCCTTTTATCGGCGTCCTTGAATGATAAGTGATATCAAACTGTCCTAGTTCCACTGCCCACTTGAGTAATCATCCCGATGCCTCTGGTTTCTGAAGAACTTATCTCAGCATTTGATCGGTCAGGACTCGGATCGAGTGAACTTAGAAATATGGATGCAGCTTTCGAGAGGCGATTACTAAATAGTAGGCAAGTTTTTCAAGAGGGGGATACCTAGACTTTGCACCTACTAGCCTTTTATTGATATAGTATACAGGGTGTTGTACTCTGTTCTCTTCCTTTATCAAAGCAAACACTGATCGCATGCTCGGTGATTGCCAAATAGATGAATAATACTTCACCATTTATTGGCTTCGCTAGGACGGGAGGTTGGACGAGGTGTTCCTTCATGGCTTGGAAAGCCTCCTCACACTCCTCGGTCCATTGGATCTTCTTGCTTCCCCTTAGTAAGTTAAAGAAAGGGACACACTTGTCCGTAGACTTTTATATGAACCTACTGAGGGCAACTACTCTCCCAGTTAAGCTTTGCACTTCTTTGGTTGTGGTAGGTGGCTTCATGTTGATCAATGCTTTGATCTTCTCGGGATTAGCTTCGATTCCATGTGAATTGACTATGTATTTGAGAAACTTACCAGAACCAACTCCAAACGAACACTTGAGAGGGTTTAACTTCATGCTATATTTTCTAAGTATTGCAAAGCATTCCTCCAAGTATTTAACATGCCCTCCAACTTCTTTGGACTTGACCAACACGTCATCGACGTATACCTCCATATTTTTGCCGATCAAGTCTCGGAACATGCCATTCACTAAATGCTGGTAGGTGGCTCCTGCGTTCTTCAAGCCGAATGGCATCACCTTATAACCGTACAATCCCTTGTCTGTCTGGAAGCGGGTATGTTCCTCATCGAGAGGGTGCATACTTATTTGATTATAACCAGAATACACATCCATGAATGAGAGTATTTCATGTCCTATTGTTACATTGACCAGTTGGTCTATTCTGGGTAGTGGGAAGCAGTCTCTGGGGCAAGCCTTGTTCAAATCTGTGAAGTCCACACATGTTCTCCACTTCCTGTTTGGTTTTGGGACCAGCACAGGGTTTGATACCCAATCAGGGTAGTAGGCCTCCCGTATAAAATCGTTTTCCTTGATCCGCTCGACCTTCTCCTTTAGGGTTTGAGATCGGTCTTTGTCAACTAGTCTCCTTTTTTGTTACACTGATGGGTAGTTCTTGTCTATATTGAGGACATGACTTATCACAGATGGAGAAATTCAACCCACGTCCTTATGTGACCAGGAAAAGACATCCTAGTTTGTCTTCAAAAATCCCACCAACCGTGCTTTAATTTCCACCTTTAACTCCTTCCCGACTTTGATTACTCTAGTCGGGTCCTCCTCATCTAGTAGGACTTCGTCAAGATCTTCGACTGGTCCTACCCCCATGATGTCATCCCCAAAGCAAGGATCGATGTTGTTTCCCTCGCTTTGGGCAACTTGCTATAATAACAAATCTTCATTAAGAGGAGCCATCGGCTATATTAGAATGTTTCTCTCAACGTCAACTTCCATGTTGACAACCTCATCGGTTCCTTCACCCTCTTCGCAGCAGGTTACTATCATGTTGTTCACACATGGTCCTTTCTTTGCCTTGACCACTAACGCATTATAGCATTCTCATTCCTCCCTTTGGTTACCCTATACGCATCATTGCCTTGCGCTGGTGGGGAACTTCAAAGATTGATGCCAGATAGATACTGCTACGTGTAATGGCATCAGGAGGGGTCTCTCGAGTACTACATTGTAATTTGATGAGCAATCTACCACTAGGAACTCTGTCATCACAGTCTCGTGCCTGGGGGCATCCCCCACCGTGACCGGTAGTTTGATAGCTCCTGTTGATGCTAGGCATTCTCCCGTGAACCCATATATCACTTGGGAACACAGTGTCAGGTCCTTGACTGTGAGCCTCATTTTCTCGATGGATGATTTATACTAAGCTTCCCGTATCCACCAAGCATCTCTTCACCTGGGAATTGGTGATTTGAATGGTGAGGACCAGAGGGTCATTGTGGGGGTACCTCACGTGCCTGGCGTCATCCTCTGTAAAAGTGAGAGTTTCACTTTCATACTTTGGATTTTTTGGAGACCGCTCCTCGACTGCCATACACTAGGAAGACTCCCCTACCTTATGTCTGAGGGTCCTTGCATATCATACACGAGCATTGTTACTATTGCCTGCTATGTGGGGCCCTCCACATATGGTATCCAGTGTGAAGTCTACAGCCGCCGGCTCCAGTGGTGGACTCCTCTTCCATCAAAATTCTGGATTCCTGCTTGGGGTTTTGGTCTTGCCTCAGTACCTCGAGAGTTTTCCTGATCAGAGAAGAAACTCTATCTCATCCTTCAATTGTTTGCACTCATTTATGTCGTGCCCATAATCATTATGGAAACGAAAAAACTTATTCTTATCCCTATTTCCTTCTGAACGCAAGGGTGGTGGCTTTTGGTATGGTACCTCTTGGTATGTTGCCAAGTAAATCTCAGCCCTTGATGTAGTCAGGATGGTATAATTGGTGAGCCTGGGCTGGTAGGGTTGATGCTTAGGCTGTTTGTCGGTGGGTGTTGACTTAGCTTTCTTTTCTCCACCCTGCTCGACCCCTGAGGTATTCCTCTTCTTACCATTGCCCCCACTACCTCCCTCAGGGTTTGCGCCATTCTTATCTGCCTTGATAGTGGTCAGATGGTTTATTCCTTTTTCTTCTTTCATGATAGTGTCATCTAGCTTCATGTATTTGTCGGCTTGGTCCAGGAACTCCTGCAAGGTCTTGATAGGGTTCCTATGTATACTATCCCACAAGGGACTACGATAAATTATTCCTGCCAAGATGGCAACAAACTTCCCTTCATCTCCTACTGTGGATGCTCGGTTTGCCTCTCTCGTGAATCTTTGAATGTAGTCTTTCAGGGATTCATCTTTCCCTTGCTTGATGTCAGCTAACTAATTGGCATAAACCGGTTGAATCCACCCAACACTGAAGACCTTGCAGAATTCCTTCATGAACTTTTCCCAGGAAGTGATGGATCCAGGTTTAAAATTTCAATACCATTCCTGAGTTGAATCTGAGAGAGTGGTAGGGAATACCCTGCACCTATAATCATGCTCCACACCGAATAACTCCATCTGATCCTCAAACTTCCCAATGTGTTGTACTGGGTCCTCCTTCCCAGTGTATGTAGGAAGTTTCAGGGTCTTATATTTTGGTGGTGGTTGGGCAACTTGGATCTTGGCACAGAAAGGACTGCCACTTCTATGAGCCAGCTCGATATCTGAAGGATTCTTTGTTAGACCCTGAACAACCACAATGAGTGTGTCTATTTGAGCCTGCACTGCTGGTGGGATCGTTGCTCCAGGTGGGGTAGATGTCCTTGGTACCCCCTCTTGAGCACTGGTCCTTCTATTGATGACCTCCCTCAAATCCTGAGGTTGCGCATCCTTTCCCAGCCTATCGAACACAGTATTTGTGTTATTCATCGACTCATTTCCCTTGCGAGACTGAGGGTGTAGGGGTGGTAGGTCCACCTTGCCCCTGTCGGTGCGACCCTGCCCCTGAGCCTTTCCTCCTACATGACTTTGAGATTTTGAGCGACCCTTTCCATTCCTGTCACGCCTCTCATCTCCGGCGTTGTTTCGTCGAACCCCCTGGGAGGGGGCCTTCAGGTTCGTAATACTCCTACTCCTAGATGGATTGTTATTCTTCTTAGTCATGGAGGCGGCAGTCTTGGACTGTGCCTCTTCATCCTGTCTCTGGGAAAGTGGTTATGAGAGTGTCCTTGGGGTCCTACTCCTCCCCTGGGACTCTCTATTACTGTTTTTCTCGCATTCCTGCTGCTTTGGCCTGAGCCTCCCTCACCGTCTGAGCAGCAGCTGCAGCGTTAGCTCGGGCTAACTGAGTGACCGCCTCCAAGGCCAAAGCAACCTCCTGGTGTCTCCGGTAAGCCTCCTACTCCCTCTGGATCATTCTCTGGACCTGCTCATCTATCTCCCGTCATTGTTGTTCCATAGTCGCCCTCGAAAAGGAAATTTCTGTAGCAAAGGCCTCCTGCCTTGCTAGAAATTGCGCCATCTCCTCCTGGTGAGCGTCCTGTAGATCTTTAGCATCAGGTTGATCTCCAACCTCCACTTGAGGTTCGTTAACGGGATCTATGAGATCCTGAGAAGTGGAATCCCTGGGAGCAGTCTTCTTGGTCTGACTGGATTTTGGAGGCATCGTAAAAATGATGAAAGTGTATTTCTTGATTTCGTACTCTCAATGAATGCACCAAAATGTTGATCTGTGAAATTGGCCAACAGTCGTATGTACAGTATACGACACCTTTTGAACGAAATAAATAAAATAAATGACAGAGTACGATTATCTTAAATAAACACACATGAATTTTATAGTGGTTCAGCCCTGTTCTGATGAACAGTAATAATCTAATCCACTTAGTGTTTAGTATTGAATTACTCGACCATAGTACAAACTGATGAATTCACTCGTCATAAATATTTTTCTCCCAAAATTCCAGAAAAAGAGATCCCTTGAAATGAAGCCCTAGGTCCTTTATTTATAGTACCCAGGGGCAAATACATGACCAGTAATACTAGGATTGTGGTTTGGCACATGATTATCAGGTAGTGGAGATACGTGTCCACCTCCTCATGATTATAAGATCGTGGGTCTTCTCATTGTTTCTCTAGATCGTGGTGGATAATGCACGATAGAAACCTCTGGGAAGATGTTAAGTCTTTATTGGTATATGAGACTTAGGTGCTAGGCCTGACGACCCGAGCTTGGGTGCTAGGCCTTTGACCTTCTGGGTCCTGGTCTGTTGATCATCTGGGTGCTAGGTCTGTTGATCTCAGTTTGAACGAGAGTGAGTATTTCTCAGTGACGTGTACTTAGGGGTTTGGGCCGATCACCCTATGAAGAATAGGGTGGGCCAACCACCCAGGTGGTTTCTTGAGCATGTAAGCCGACCACTTTAGGGTTTGGGGTCAGGCCGACCACCCCTAGGGGCCCTTGGGCATATGGGGGCCGACAACCCCTGTGGTAGGGGTAAGACTAACCACTCTTTTGGACACACAAGGGTCGACCACCCCTAGGGTAGAGGTCAGGCCGACCACCCCTAGGGCTCTTGGGCCTGCTTAGGTCGACGTCCCTAGGGGTAGGGTCAGGCCGACAACCCCTAGGGGCTTAGGCTTGGTCGACTTCCCCATAGGTCTTAGACCTATCTTTAGTGCATGCCAGTCTTTTCTCAATACGTTGTCATTTTTTCCCTGATTTTTGATGTCACGTGTCGCATTCTCATTCGTACTTTTTAGGGATGACAATATTTAATTAGAATATCATTTGGTAAAATTAATTTAATTAGTTTTACAACCTAATTAAAAAAATATTGATTTTGAGAAAAACACAATGTTTTAAATAGTTAGTGCACAAGGGAATTATGAAAGTAAGTCCCATGGTCTCCATTATTAGTTAAACACCGAGAGGCATAGGAAGGGCCTCATGTCGCCTCCATTTGTGGCCTCCCTAAGGAAAGGCTTCCGAATATGTTTATTTTATCTCAAGGTTGACTTCTCTTATGAGAATAAGATTAGTGATGTATTTCAAGATTGACTGACCCTTTGGCACACTCACGAGTTAAGTCATTAATAAAAATTAATGGGTTACACTCCGAAGATGTATCTAGGCTTTCGAGCACGACTAGTACATCTTGACCAAACTAGCGGTAATTATAGTGTCCTGGAATTTTACTTAGCTAGATAGTAGTAGTAGTAGTAGCTAGTAGTAACTTGTAGTATGTTAGTTTTCGTGGATATTGGTTCAACCTGGGATTTAGTTGGAAACTCATAGAAACACTTATAGATTTTATAAGTTTAACCTATAGTTTAGAAATATTAATTATAACATAAGGTTTGATTAATATAGCTGGTCCTAGAAATATTATTTATTATAACATAAGGTTTAGATAGAACTAATAAGAACGTGACATTTGTCACAAGCATGTTTATTAAGGATTTAAACATTTTGGATGAATAAATTAATAATGGATAGATCTAGAAGCTCTAGAACCTTCCAGCAACTGTTAGGATGACATTTTACTCAGTCAAAGTTGTTTAAACAAATTCAAAATATGCTGAAAGAGTGCAAAAATATCTTTGATATATCAACGTATCCTAATATATCACAGCTATAGAAGCCGATATATCGCCTATGAGAGATACGGAAAACACGTCGAATTCGCACGAACGAAAGCATGAAAGCTCGGAGCATAAGTAGGGGCCATATATCACCTAGGGTAGGCGATATATCGGCTCCTAGAGCCAATTTTTGAAAACTTTGTGGATTTAAATTAGAAACAGCCCCCAATCACTTGGACTTGCTCTTGAACAATTTTGACCGAGTTCTGGGCATCTGTTGAAACAAAAATTTAAATCTTTTCAATTATTATTCATTTATTTATTCATTTTAAAAGGGGTTAGTTTCACTCCTTGAACTCTATAAATAGGACCTAGTACTCAACCATTTATCTCATCATTCAAGCATTCTTCAAAGCCTCCAAGCTGCTAAGTTTATTCTAGAGAGAAAACACTAGGGTTTTGGGATAAAAGCTTTTCCAATCTAAGTTTTTCTAAACACTTGGGAAGTAAGATAGAGTGTTATTTTGGTATCGAGGTGTAGATCAAAGTTCTAGTTCATTCAAGGTATTCTTATCCTCAGGTTTAATCCATCATAGTTCTTTTATTTCCTTCCATTTTATTTAAGATCCTAACTCATTATTATGGCTTTTGGTTAGGTGTTTAAGTTTCTTGAAACTTAAGGGTTTTCGGTAAATTTCTATCTTGATGGTTTAGTTTTCTTTTTCATCTCCATTTCTTTAGAAACTCATGGTTTTTACTGTTGGTTTTAAGAGTTTTCCAATCCTGTTCTTGCCTCCAATATCCCGGTTTTTGGTAAGGACAAATAGGTTAGATTATATGTGTTTATATGATGTGTTATGTTATGTTTATATGATATGTTATGATATCTTGATATGTTATATATGAATGAATATGTTTTGTAGTCACTTAGGGCTTATAGTTGCTTAGATAGCAAACCCCAAGATTTTTTATCATTATCGTAGTTTAGAGTTATAATTTACCCTACCTTGATTAGTAGACAAAGGACCTAGATGGGTTATCATATACTACTTTGTGATCTAACCTACCTCGATTAGTAGACTGAGGACCTAGATGGTTTTATCACATGGTACGATAATAAGTTAATGGTCATTAATATTGTAGTCCTATATGATATGCGTTTTTACGTCATATGTTTTATAGTATATGTTTTATGATACAGTCTTATGATTCATGATATATGTTTTTAGTAAACTTTCCTTGTTGGGCATTAGGTTCATTCCTTTTATTTTAGATGGTGCAGGAAAATGAGCTTGGAAGGCAGGATGAATTTGTGGCAGCTTGGCATGTGTATTGGGGATGGATTGATTGAATGGAATGTTGGAAGATCGAGGATGATGTTGATTCAATTCTTTTGAATTTATGTTCTTATGTATTTCTGCACTTAGTTTTTAAACAATTGATTAAACAATGGGATCCCGTACTATATTTTGTATTCCGTAACATATTTTGGATTTTAATGAAGTCCCATTATTTTATGAATAGTAGTTATGTTTATTAATTTTTAATGGTCTGAGGTATAGAATTAGTCGGAGCATTACAGTAATTCATAAGTCAAAAGAGAAAAAGGAGTTTTTAAATTTTCACTTATGGAGTTGAGATCTTGTCTCAAGGTTAATTTGTGATTAGTCTGACCTACCCTAAGGCGGTCCATTAATTTTTAAATTAATCTATCGTGGATTAGTAATTAATTTTATGTGTTATTTTATATATTTCATTCATGCATCATATTTACTATTCCAAATATAAACTGATATTTATTATATGCATTAATTCATTATATTTTATTTATTTATTTTCAAGAAATATGTCCAATCCAAACCCTGTAACTGCTTTACTTGCTAATGAGAAATTGACTGGTGATAACAATATGAAATGGAAATCAAACATGAACATTGTTTTGATATGTGAAAACAACATATTTGTTCTTAATGAGGAATGTCCTGAAGTTCCTGCTTTCACTGTTGTCAAAACTGCAAGAGAGAAATATGACAATTGGATCTAATCTAACAATAAGGCAAAATGTTATATGCTTGCTAGTATGAACGAAGTGCTCAGAAAAAAGTTTGAAACTGTTGAAACAACCTATGAGATTTGGGAATCTCTACAAGGCATGTTTGGCCAGCAATCTGATAAGTGCAGACATGATGCTACTAGAAGCTTCATGAATATGAAAATGAAGAAAAATGTTTCTGTCAGAGAACATGTCCTAGACATGATCAACATATTGCACGATGTAGAAATCCATGGAGTAACATTTGATGAGAGAACTCAAGTAAGTGTGATACTTGAATCACTCACACCAACTTTTGCGGCATTCGCTACCAACTATGTTATGAACAAGTTGGAGTATAATATGACCCTACTGTTGAATGAGATGGAAAACTTTTGAATCTCTAAACAAAAGTTCCACTAAGGTTAAGGAGACAAATGTTACTGAAACCAAGCCTTCCACTTCAAACAGGAATTCAAGGAAGAGGAAGGGGGGCCAAGGAAGGGACAAGAAAAAGGACAAACAACTAGAGAAGACCAACAAGTCTTCCTGGAAGAATAATTCTACAAAGAACTCCAAAAAGAAGGCACCGAAAGGAGCATGCTTTCATTTTGGAGTTGACGATCATTGGAAAAGGAATTATCCTAAGTACCTGGCTGAACTTAAAGACAAAAAGAAGGGTAAATTTGATTTACTTGTTTTAGAATCTTGGTTAGTGGAAAGTGATTTATCACCCTGGATAGTTGATTCTGGAGCCACTAACCATGTTTGTTTTTCTTCGCAGACTCTTAGTACTTCAAGGAAGCTGGCTCATGGAGAGGTGACCATGAAAGTTGGAAGTGGTCAGAGATATCGGCAGCTGAAGTTGGAAAAGCTCACCTAGATTTTGATAATAGTAAATTTATTGTATTCGACAATGTTTATTTTATTCCTGGATTTACTAGAAATTTAATTTCCTTATCAAAATTGCATGAACAAGGTTTTAATGTTTCTTTTAATAATAATTCGATTGTTATTTTGAAATATGGTTTTGACATTTGTTATGCAAAGTCTAAAGGTGGACTTCACAAATTAGTGCCCAACATCGATCATGTTTATAATTCTGAATTATTTAAAACTGCAAATCCTAAATCTATTAAAAGCAAAATACAGATTCTGATAGTGAAACATATATGTGGCATTTGAGATTGGTACATATTGGTCTAGACAGAATTAATATACTAACAAAGGATGGTCCTTTAAGAGAACTATCTATTGGTTCTCTCCCAATCTGTGAATCCTGCCTAGAAGGGAAAATGACCAAAAGACCCTTCTCTGCTAAAGGTTCAAGAGCCACATAACCACTTCAATTTGTACATCCAGACGTTTGTGGTCCACTAAATGTCCAAGTTAGAGGAGGTTATGAATATTTCGTCACTTTCATTGAGGATTATTCAAGATATGGTTACATGTACTTAATGCAAAGGAAATCTGGAACCTATGACAAGTTTAGGGAATTCTGAGCAAAATCTGAAAAGCAATTAGGTAAATCACTAAAAGTACTTCGATCAGATTGATGTGGAGAGTACTTAGATTATGAATTTGAGGACCATTTGCGTGAGCATGGAATTCAATCCCAACTCACTGCACCTGGAACGCCACAACAAAATGGCGTTTCAGAAAGAAGAAACAGAACCTTATTTGATATGGTTAGATCAATGATGAGTTATTCATCATTGCCTTTGACATTCTAGGGTTATGCAATAAAATGTACTCTATACATACTCAATGTTGTTCCATCTAAGTCTATACAGAAAACACCATTGGAATTATGGAGTGGTACTATTTACACCATTTTCGTGTATGGGGTTATCCTGCACACGTGCTTAAAGGAAATACTAGGAAGTTGGAATCACACACTGAAGTATGCATGTTTGGGGAATATACCAAAGAAACAAAAGGTGGTATATTTTATAGTCCTAAAGATAACAAAACGTTTGTTTCTACAAATGCTACTTTTCTGGAGCATGACTACATAAATAACCACAAACCTCAAAGTAAAATCGTACTTGAGGAAATGGTCTCAAGTAAAAAAAGACCAATCACCAGTAATGGCAAGAGATAAACGGCCAGAGGATATTGCTAGTTCTAGTCAGAACAAGAGAGAGCTTCATCGTAGTGGGAGGGCTGGTAAACTGTAATGACCTGACTAACTTAAAGACCTCGGACTATTAAAACTACTAAGCATAACTACTATTTTGGAATACATACATAAAATAATATAACTTTATTATAAAAGTCCAAAATACAGGATCCCATTGTTATTACATAAAATCATAAAGAAGAAAAAACCTTTAATTAATTGATCAACTACTAAATGCGGAAAATCATAATACATAATTAAAAAAAACTTGAAACAAAACATCATCCTCGATCTTTTTCAGCAGTCCATTCATTCAGTCATCTCCCAATACACATGCCAAAGCTGCCATGAATCTGCCCCACCTTCCAAGCTTATTTTCCTGCACCATCTAAAATAAAAAGGAACGAGCCTAATGCCCAGTAAGGAAAAACTACTAAAGCATATCATAAAACATAAGACGTAAAAACATAAATCATAAAACATATGACATAAAAACGTAAATCATAAAATATAAGACTACAAATTAATGGCCATTAACTCATTATCGTAGTATGTGATAAAAACCATCTAGGTTCTCTTGCTACTATTAGAGGTAGGTTTAAACACAAATATAGTATATGATGAACCATCTAGGTCCTCTTGCTACTATTTAGAGGTAGGTTTAAACATAACTATAGTCTACGATAATGATAAAAATCTTGGGATTTGCTTTCTAATCAACCATATTTCCCAAGAGTCTACAACATAAAACATACACATACATACATACATACATACATACATACATACATACATACATACATACATACATACATACATACATACATACATGCATACATACATACATACATACATACATATTCATAACACATAAAATCTAACCTATTTTCCTTACCAAAACTGGGATATTGGAGACAAGAGCGAGATTGGAAACTCCTAAAACCAATAGTAAAAATCATAAGTTTTCTAAAGAAATGAAGGTGCAAAGAAGATCTAAACCATCAAGATAAGAACTTACTCAAAACCTTAAGTTTCACGAAACTCAAACACCTAACCAAAAGCCATTATAACAAATTAGGATTTTGAAGAAAATGAGAAGAATAAGAGGAACTATAATGAACTAAACCTGAGGATAAATAATACCTTAGATAGATTAGAACTTCGATCTATACCTCAATACCAAAATAACACTCTATCTTACTTCCCAAGTGTTTAGAAAATCTTAGATTGGAAAGCTTTTAACCCCAAAACCCTAGTGTTTCTCTCTAGAATGATCTTAGCAACTTGGAGGCTCTGAAGAATGCTTGAATGATGAAGCAAATAGCTGAGTGAAAGGTCCTATTTATAGAGTTCAAGGAGTGAAACTAACTCCTTTTAAAAAGAATAAATAAATGACTAAAATTTGAATTTTTTGTTCAACAGATGCCCAAAACTCGGTCAAAAACGTTCAAGAGCAAGTCCAAGTTGTTGAGGGCTGTTTCTAGCTCGGATTCCATGAATTTTCAAAAATGCTAAAGGGAGCCAATATATCGCCCCCTATAGGCGATATATTGCCTGCCCCTATATCCCGAGCCTCCGTGGTTTCGTTCGTGCGAATACGACGTGTTTTTCATATCACCCATAGGCGATATATCGGTCCTAATAGCTACAATCTATCGGCATACGATGATATATCAAACACGTTTTTGCACACTTTCAACACACTTAAAGTTTGTTTAAACAACTTTGACTGAGTAAAACGTAATCTTAACAGCTGAGGGAAGGTTCTAGACTTCCTAGGTTTATCCTTTATTAAATTATTCATCTAAAATCCTTAAAAATCATACATGTGACAAGTGTCACGTTCTTAATTATTCTATCTAAACCTTAGGTTATAATAAATATCATTTCTAGGATCAGCTATATTCATCAAACCTTATGTTAAAATATAGGCTAAACTTGTAAAATCCATAACTATCTCTATGAGTTTCCAACTAATTCTCGACTTGAACCAATAACCATGAAAACTAGAATACTAAGTTACTATTACTATCTAGCTAACTAAAATTCTGAGATACTACAATTCTCCCCTACTTAAAAGAATGTCGTCCCCAGAATTTACTTACCAAACAATTCTGGATACCTTGCACGGATGTCTCCCTCCAATTCCCACGTTGCCTCTTTTTTGTACTATTACTCCATAGGACCTTGACTATCGGAATACTCTTAGACTGTAATTCCTTCATCCCCTTCTCTAGGACGCTAACCGGCCGTTCCTTGTAACTCTGGTCTTTCTGAAGTGCTAATGTATCGTACTTGAGAATGTGGGATGGGTCTGACACATATCTACGCAGCATCGAGATGTGAAACACATTGTGGCTATCTGCTAGAGCTCGCGGTAGGACTAATCTATATACTACTGGCCCCACCTTTTCCAATATCTCAAAAGTACCTATAAACCGAGGACTAAGTTTGCCTTTCTTCCCAAACCGCTTCACTCCTTTCATAAGAGATATTCTTAAAAAGACTTGATCTCTGACTTTGAATTCCACATCTCGTCGCTTGGCATCCGCATAACTCTTTTGTCGACTCTGAGCAGCGAGCATACGCTTTCTAATTATTTCCACTGCGTCTTGAGCCTCTCTAACAACTTCGGGTCCAAGAAGTTGTCTTTCTCCTACCTCGTCCCAATGTAATGGCGACCAACACTTCCTTCCATAAAATAACTCATAGGGTGCCATACCAATCATTTCCTGGTAGCTATCATTGTAGGAGAACTCTATAAGTGGCAAATACTTACTACATGATCCTTCGAAGTCTAATACACAAGCGCACAACATATCTTCTAAGATATGTATGGTACGCTTGGACTGACCATCGGTCTAAGGATGAAATGTCGTACTGAGACTTAGCTTGGTACCCATGGCTTGCTGCAAGCTTCCCTAAAATCTCGATGTAAACACTGATCCTCTATCTAATACTATGGTCTTAGGGATTCCATGCAGTTGTACTATTTCTTGAACATAAATGTCTGCGTACTGGTCCGCAGTGTATGTAGTATTGACAGGCACAACCCAAGCGGAGTCGTGTTACTTATTTGTTCGTGGTAATCCTATCCCGAAGTCCATGGCTTTGCCTTCCCACTTCTATTCTGGAATACTAAGCGGTTGCAATAAGCCTGCAGGTCGCTAGTGTTCCGCCTTCACTTGCTAGCATATAAGGCATTTGGACACATATTCCACTACGTCTTTCTTCATTCCCGACCACCAATATAGTGCCTTAAGGTCGTGAGTCATCTTGGTCGACCCTAGGTGAACTAAGTATGTGGTAGTGTGTGCCTCTTCTAAAATCTTCATCTTAATCCCATAGTCATTTGGCACACACACCCGACCTTTATATCTCAAGAACCCCTGTTCTGATATAGAGAAATCTGTAGTCTTGCCTTTTTACTGCAGCCATATGTGATACTAACGTGTCATCATGCCTTTGCCCAATCCGTATATCATCTAGTAAACTTGACTGGATGGACAAGTTAGCCAGTTGACCTCTAACTATTTCTATTCCAGCATTAATCAGCTCTTGCTGAAGCGGCTTTTCAATTCCGGATAATGCTGCCAGATTTTCGTAACTCTTCCGACTTAACGCATATGCAACTACATTCGCTTCTCCTGGGTGGTATAGGATTTAGTAGTCATAATACTTTACTAGCTCTAACCACCTGCGCTGCCTCATGTTGAGCTCTTTCTGCATGAAGAAATATTTTAAGCACTTGTGGTCCGTATAAATCTCACATCGTTCTCCATAAAGATAGTGGCGCCGGATTTTCAATGCGAAGACCATTGTTGCCAACTCCATATCGTGTGTTGGATAGCGTTGCTCGTATTCCTCCAGTTGCCTTGAGGTGTAGACTATTACTTTGTCATTTTGCATCAGCACACAACCCAAACCATGCTTCGACGCATCACAATATACTACAAACTTGTCGTTGGGTGTCAGTACACAAAGTAGTGGTGCTGAGCAAAATTTATCCTTGAGCAACTAGAAGCTCTCTTGACATCTATCCGTCCAGTTGAACTTTTGTTGTTTCCAGGTCAGGTTGGTAAGCAGAGTGGCTATCTTAGAAAAGCCTTCTACAAATCTCCGTTAATAGCCTGCTAGCCCGAGAAAACTTCAAACTTCTGATGCATTCTTAGGTCATGACCAATCCTTCACAGCCTCTACTTTAGCTGGGTCTACTACGACTCCATCCTTGGATACTATATGGTCGACGAACGCTACTTGCGATAGCCAAAATTCGCATTTCTTGAACTTGGCATAAATTTGATGATCCATTAGTCTTAGCATAGTCAATCTTAAATGTTCCTCGTGCTCGACTTCATCAGGAGTTTCAAACGTCACTTACTTGCATCTACAATTGATGGTTGCGCCATGCCTTGCTAGCCAGTCCATGCCCAATATTACATCGAAGTCCTTCATCTCCAGCTCTATCAGGTCTCTATAATGTCCCAAATTTGTTAATTATGGCTGAGTTCCTTGACTACAATGCATGGAGGGCCTAATTCGGATTTTATGAGCAAGTAATGGATTTCATGCATGATGACATGTTATAAATGAATTTTGTGGTAATGTGAATTAGACATGTATGTTTATGTGTATTGAATGTGCATGTGGGCCCATTTCTGTGAATAGGGGCATGTTGGTAATTTTGGCCTGCTAAGGGCATAAATGTAAATATGCTTGTGTTTTGAGTGAGACCCCAATGTTACGGGGATATATTTGAGATGTGTGGTCCGAGACGATCCTAGGGAGCAGATTAGCGGAATAGTCACAACGGGGTTAGATACCCGACTCAGGGTGAGCCTAGGGGTATTTTGAGAACATGGCATGTGCCTGGGGTTTTCCGAGTAACGGGTAATTATTATCAATTATTTTGGTATGACGGGATTGCCCTTGGTGGCATTAAGACATTAAAGATGGACATGGGGGAATTTTGGTCCTTTGGCCAAGGGATATACCCAACCTTGCAGTAATTTAGCTGTTCTGAGTTGTGTAGAGCCTAGGGGAAGCATTTAGAAGAAATAGAACATCTCAGCCTGATCTTTCTCTCCCTACACAATTCTCTCCCTTTCTCTTTGGTGTGCTTGGAGCTAAGGGGAATTCCTTGAGGAATTGACTGAAAATCAAGGCTGGGGACTTGGGAAAACAAACTAGAAGTGATGAGGAGTATCTCAGGGGTCGTGATCCTTGTTGAGGTAAGTTTAATTTTGTTTTCATTAAGCTTTGATCTGTTTATCTTGGGTGTTTTAGAGTTTTAAACTTAAGATTAAGATTCCAGATTGTGCTGAGGTTTTAACTTAGTTTTAATGGTTACATGCTAGTTATATCATGTTGTTATAAGATTGGATATACTTCTGAGTTTGGGGTAGGTTTAGATAGAAATTGGTGAAGTTAGGCTGAAGAAAACGCAGTGAAAATTGTGGAGTTTCTGGGTTTTGGGGCTCGCGTCGCGGCCCTGTTCTTCAGGCGTCACGACCCGTGTGTTCGAAGAGGCTGGAAAGCCTCTGTTTGCCTAGGCGCGCCGTGGCGCAAGGTATAGCCCACCGCGGCCCATGTCCCTTAGCAGAGAGGCATTTTTCCTCTGACTTGAGCGCGTCGCTGCCCTTAAGAGGCTGGGTCGCGACTCAAATGCAAATAATGGTTGTTTGAAGGGTTTAGGCTCGGGAACCCAAATGTTAAGGCTTGGGAAGGATTCTACTACCTATTTTAGTAGAATTCGAGGTCCCAGAGACTAGTATGTTCTTTCAAAGGCTTTTAATTGATGTAGATCATGATGGATATTTATTAATATGTTGTGACTAGGTTTTACCGCTCAGGCTCAAGATTAGGAATCGTGATCGAGATCGCTTTGGGTTGTCAGCTCGGGACACAATGTTAGAGAACTGTTTGTACCCATAGAGCTATATAATGTGGAGCATTGTGTGTATTGTTTATAGTTGTTATTTCATACATGTGAATATGACTGATCGGTAAAATCCGGGATCGGCAGAAACCAGAAGCGACAAGAGTCGAAAGCGGTAAAAGTCAAGAGCGGCAAGGGGCCGAGATCGTCATTAAGCATGTTGAATGTAGGCCGCCAAGGTGAGACCCTCAAGGTTGATGTACACACCCGTTCGGCTGGGACCGCAAACTTGGTGCCTAGTAATGCACCCCGATCGGTGAAAACCGTTGTTGTGGCATTGAGCTACTGTATTATTATGTTAATGTGCTATCTTACTGTATTGGGCTATTGTACTGTCATGTTATGGTACCAATGTGTTATTGTATTGCTGTACTATTAGGCTATTATGCCATTGTGCTATTGAGCTATTCTACTGATGTGTCATTGTGTATTCTAATAAGATCTGGTGTCTATTTGTTTCTCTGACTAAGTATGTTTCGTTGAGGTATATTGTTATTGTATGTTGTGCTTGAAGTTCTCTTGTTGGGCCTTGGCTCACGGGTGCTCTGTGGTGCAAGTAAGAGCAAGGAAAATGGGTCGAACATCCATGAGTTGGAGGGCACAGAGCGGTGTGTACATGTTTGGCCTACCTGGCCACCACGGCTGGGGTTATTTTAAGGAACATGTGGTAAAACGTTCGATTTTGTCGCTTAGGTCGACTGTACTGTACCTTCGGATTGTAAATGTATTTCAAAATAGTGTTTTAGGATCCCAATGTAACATTTTTATGAATTTCAATAAAAGACCAACTCTTTGTACTTAATGTTTATTAAATGAGTCTTTATTTTTATTCAATCACACTTTTTAACCTAAAACCTCGATTAGCGAGCTAATGGCACATTTATAATTCACATGGTAACGACTCTAAAGAAGTAGGGTGTTACAATTTGGTATCATAGCATGCCAAGGTTTACGGTTCCTAGAGACTGGCCGAACATGTACGCCCACTGCCAAAGACAAGCTCGACTCAGGGTTGGTATTAAATGAAATACTTGTTTAACTGCTTATGTGAGTTGCCTTATCTGCTAGATTAAGGAGCATGATAAATATGTATGTGTTTTGTGGGAATGAGGTTTGATGATTGATGGATGAGCATTATGGCTTTGTATCATAGTATGTGTATTATATGGCTATTGTGTTTATTGGCCTTGTTATGGTTTAGCACTATATAAGAGAATTAGGGCTGGTAGGCCAGGTTTTAGGTTGTAGATAGATTTGGAAGATTTGTGTCCAAGGCAGCCAATTGGATCAGGCAGAGTAAATGACGGCAACTGAGGCCAGAATCATCTGTCGGCCCTAGGATTGGCGGCTGGTATTTGCTTTACAGGCAGGATTGTAAAGGCAAGAAGAAGAGATTAAGTTATTAAGACAGCAGGTTCCATTAGGGAACGCTGTCCTGTGAGGGTTGGTAACAATGGCACCGGTTACAACTTAACCTAATAATGGAAATAGATGGGAATTACTATATGAAATATTTCAGAAGTGTTAACCTCCAGTCTCTGAGGGAGGCTTTGACCTGTTTAAATTTGAATAGTGGACAGGCATGGTTAGCCCCGTCTTCAGCTATATACGAGTGAAAGGCAATGATAGAGTGTCGTGTGCCACGTACGTTTTGCGGAGGATGTCCAAACGTGGTGGGAAGTTGTATCTCAAACTCAGAATATTGTCATGGTGGGTTGGAAGGAAACTCAGACAATGGTTCAACGAGAGGCACTACAGTGATGCAGTTTGAGTTACAAAGATCAATGAGTTTATGAACTCAATTCAGAATAGTATGATAATGACAGAGTATGTTAGTGAGCTTTGTAGATCGGCCAAATCTGTGTTTGGTTTGGTACCAACAGATGTGGACCGGAAGGAGTGATCCACTGGAGGATTGAACCCTGGGATGGCCAGAGTGTTAGGATCTCTCTAATGTAGGAGATTGTTACCTACGCTTGGGCAATAGGGAGGGCTCTTATTATAGAGGACACAAGTTACGAGACATGGAGTAAGAGTGTCGGTTGGGAGAAAGTTCGGGCAAAGGTATCCTCATTTGTAGGAGCAGGTAGGGGCGGAGGCCTAGTAACCAGGAGAGAAAGACCTCCGATGGTTCTATTACTCCTGGTCTTAACAGGAGAGTTCATAGTGTTCATGGCGGCCGTTAGGATGACAATGAGGTCTGAAGGGGTTACATGGTATGTGTTAGGCGCAGGAGACATCATGTGAGAGAATGTCGAGCGAAGGCATGTTATCGATGAAGAATGGTAGGGCACATCAAGGGGAATTTCCCTAAGACAAAGACAGAAGAACTAAATAATACATATAACCCTACCCAAGTTCGAGTGATCGTCTCGATGTGGAAAGAGCCATAGGCTAGCCCCTCGGAGGCGACCGATTGACTTTTTAGTTCTTGTTCCTATTTATAAAGTAAGCTGGCTGAATTTGGTGCTACGTATCTCTTGGGAGAGACATCGATGGGTGGCACATGTAATATGGTTGTCATGCCATGGGGCTTATAATTTTAGAATGTACTTGGGAAAAATTGTAGTAATAGATTGAGCTGGTTCTATGAGGTATACGAGGTGATCTTGAGTGTGATTTTCCGGTCAAATAAGGGATAACCATGGATTGTAAAATAAGATGGTGACTTCTGAGGTCAAAAGGAAAAGACCCGGGTGCAGCTACAGTGTGTCTAGCTGTTTAGAAAGATACCACTGAGGTTATATCAGATAGACCAGATGCATACCGAATCATCCGATAAGGTTCCAGATAGGTTTATGAGGATTCGATGGGATAATTGTCGCATTTAGGGAATTAAGCATGCAACGGGATTAAGGCAGATATAAGCAATATCCAGGACATTATGAAGAATGGCACTAGCACAATGTGAAAAATTAATGTTCAATTGAAGAAGTGTTCGACTTGAGGGTTGATCAGACGGAGCATCTTATCATAGGACACATCAATACGGTTTGACAAGAAAAGGGCCAAGTCTACGAGGATATGTATCGCATTTGGACAGTTAAGGAAGTGATTGTTAGGGATAGGTATTCATTGCCTAGAATAAAGGTTTCATTACCCAATAGCGAGGATAGGAAAAAAAATTCAAGAATTACCCAGTTGAGGATCAAGGCAAGAGATGTTTCAAGAATTGCCTCTTGCACTAAGTAGGATGTGATGAACTATCAGTGAAGACTTTTAAATTGACCAATGTTTCAGCGGCCCAAGTAAGTTCGATAAGCAGAGAGTACAGGGATGATGTTGATGAGTCATATTCAGATTGATCAAGGATGCATCAGACTACTCACAGCTAGAAGCAGAACACGAATAAACACATATATTGATAGTACCAAGGCTAAGGAAGCAGGGTTACAGGTGAGGTTCCAAGAGGGACAAATTTTGATTTCTCCAGAAGACGTTTAAGGTCATGCTTCGAGAGGTAACACGATCATGTATGAGGTAATTAAGATGGAAATCGTAAGGAAATTACTAAAGGAACGCCTTAGGGGCGAAAAACATAGTGAAACCAAAGGGACACATCGACTACTACATGAGGCATCTTCAAGGACATCCATACTTTGACTAAAGTAACATGAGAACATAACGTTGATCTGAATGGATGGTTGTGTACCAGATTTTCAAAAGTTGGTATAAGGATTGAATCGCACGTTATGGTATTGGAGGTTGTACGTATGGAGTGGTATAGGAGAATGACATGAGATACATCATCCTTGCTTAGAATGTGGAGTTACGGTGTAGTATGTTATAAGTTAGGGTGCGCCTGTGTGTAAATTGGAAACGGAAGTTGTTCATGCTTCATGATGAAAAGAGGAATAAGAACATAGATGCTCGGAATGAGACTTAGATATTCTACATTGGATGTTGAGTTGATAGCAATGCCAGTTAGCCACAATTAGAATGAAATAATGACCGGGGTTGGTTTGGAACATGTAATTGATAACTGGTGGATGTACTTCTATGAATGAACAGTGAAACGCATGAAGAAGATCTTGTAGGAAGGTCAAAAATCCTACTACTTTGGAATAGATGAAATAAATTATGCAGATCGAATGAGTGATCCGAATGATACTGACATTGAAGGGAAGATGTGGGATGAACCTTAAATCAACCCTTACGGTTATTGCATCCAGGAAGTTGAACGGATGTTGAGACTACACTTTGTATATCGGGAGGCGTGCGGCCTAATCGTTTAATAAATAAGAGATGATAATGAGAGGCTAGAAGGGATATTATGATTCTAGTATATCCTGGAGTTATTATAAAGGGATATGATTCCCTATGGGTGGACCACCTTGGGTTACAGATGAGGTGAGTAAATGCAAAAGTTGTGATTTGACCTATTTGGTTGGCACACCATGGTGGGTGTGAGTGAGGTATCAAAAGAGGGAATGGGTACGAGAGGAGACCGTACGTCTGCATTTGACACCAAGGGTGATAATGTCAGATTGGAACCCATGGACTCCCAGGTTCTAGAAAAAAAAAGGGTCATAGAGTGACTCTGAGTAGAATATTGTGAAACAAGGAATGAGAAGTACTTACTTCAAAAAGTGAACCTAGAGACAGGAAATACCCTGGTTCAGAAATTGCTCAGAGGACTAGTGAAATTAATAAGGAACGTTAAGGAAGGAGTGTCTGCATTATTACAAGGACATAAGAGTTCGCAACTCTAGATATGGGAACGTGGAGTTCCCAGATTGAGGACTATGTGTTTCCTGTGTATTATGAACTAACAAGGATACGATGGTTCGGAACAGAAAGAGGAGTTTGACTCTAGAGTTGACTTATGTTTGTGAGATCCTAATAGGGATTAGGCCAGGGGCCTATAGTTTGGCCTTACCCCAGTATGGGTAGAGGCTTACGAGATGTTAGTGGTGCCAATGTTGAAGAAAGGGGTGACAAGTACAACCCCTGATTGGGTAAGGAGACCCTAAAAATTTAGTGGAATTACTGTGCAAGGAAAAGCCAATGGAATTCTGGATAAAAGAGAGAAGGTCTTACATGATAAGACTATTGTTATTATGAGAATGTTGCAAGTAGTGACCAAGTAAAGGACATGATTCGAGGATGAAATTTTAATAAGGAGGGGATAGTTGTAACGTCCCGAATTTGTTAATTAAGGTTGGGTGCCTTGAATATAGTGCCTGGAGGGCCTAATTCAGATTTTATGAGCAAGTAATGAATTTTATGCATGATGACATGTTATAAATGAATTATGTGGTAATGTGAATTAGACATGCATGTTTATGTGTATTGAATGTGCATGTTGGGCCCATTTCGGTAAATAGGGGCATGTTGGTAATTTTGGCTTGCTAAGGGCATAAATGTAAATATGCATGTGTTTTGAGTGAGACCCCAGTGTTACGGGGATATATTTGAGATTTGTGGTCTGAGACGATCCTAGGGAGCAGATTAGCAGAATTGTAACGCCCCAAACTCCAGGGACCGTTACGGTGTGCCTTGTAAACAGTGCTAAACTCGCTAATCGAGTCATTTGGCCAAAATCGTGAACTAAGTATGATTAGCGGTTTAGGGATTAAAAAATTTGGTTAGGATGTAACGTTTCACTAGAACGTCTAATATATACATTGGGATCCCGAAAATAAAGTTTCAGAGTCTATTACATAAAAGCATTTACAACAGGCCGTTCTAAGCGGCAAAACAGGGTTCAACCCTAGTTCCACTTTAAACCTCGGCCGTGGCGGACGAGCAGCTGCATATGTACACGTCATCACCTAAGCTCTCCAACTCAAGGATGGTTCAGCTTCCTCTTGCCTCTACCTGCACCACGTAGCACCCGTGAGCCGAAGCCCAGCAAGAAAACACAGAATAACATGATATAATATCAACAATAACCATAGTAACCGTTTAGGACTATCAGTCCAAGCAAATAGGTGACAATAGCCAAAAGTCACAATAATGAGCATCGCTCCTTCTAGCCATGTGACGATAGGGTCACCAGGGCTTAACTGATAAGTGATTCTTTCTTAAGTCTGATTAGGACAGGTGCAAGGTGATTAGTCACCAACATAACCTTCCTCACGACTCTAGAGTCGAAACTATGGACAACGTCCCTTAGCCATGTGACAAATGGTCACCGGGGTCATATACCTTGGCTATAGTCATCTGGTCGTAGACCAGGCAAGCGCTTATAAGTTCTTCGACCCTAGGGTCGGTCTAGCATTAATGCCATAGAGCCATTCAATGTGTGATTCTCGACTTTAGAGTCGGTCCCTGACTAGTCAGTGCCATACACAAGCAAGTCATGCCACCAATCGTATACCACAAGTTCAATATCCATAAACAAGGTATTTAGCATGCTTACTAAACAGATACCAGTACAATTAGGACCATGCACAACCACAGAGGCTTAAGCTCTGAACAATATCATACCCAGTATACAAAGCATGTCCTAATCACATGTCTCTCATGCATCATATGCAATATATCCAGCAATCCAACATGCACCAATAACAGCCATGCATGTCACGTTTAATAGTCAATCAACATGCATCAAGAATAGCCATGCATGTCATACATAATAATCAACCGACATGCATCAATAATAACCACGCATGTCATACTCATTAATCAACCAACATGCATTATAATAACCATGCATGTCATATACAATAATCAACCGGCATACACCAATAATAGCCATGCATGTCTCATATACACAGGGTGCAGTTCTCTTACCTCAAAGTCGAGCTAGAACGATTAAAAGAACGACCCTTGAGAACGATCGATCCTTAATCCTTTGACGATCACCTAGTCATAAACAAAACGATCTCCAATTAATGAAAATTACCAAAGATAGGGTCTTAACCAAAACCCCACTCTCGGGACCTCGAATCATGCCCTCTCAGTGAGTAGATTCGATCCCGGGCCTTAAGGATTGAAACCCCAAGCCAAAAGCCCTTAAAAACACCCAAAACAGGGTTCTGAAGGAACAGGGTAGCGCTACAGCGCTGCCCTTCTAGCGTCCCAGCGCTCAAGACAGAGCCTCAAGCCGCCCAACCTCCCTGCAGGTAGCGCTGTAGCGCCCTACACTGGGCGCTGTAGCGCTACCTTCAGCCAGCCAATTCCCAGATTTTCCTTCTTTCGATTCTACCATTTCTAACCCAATCCAAAAGCTTCCAAACATCATATTAACTCCCAAATGAACCCAAATACCATCTCCACATGTCCTAGGGACCACAACCCCAAGAACCCTAGCCAAAACTCCAACCAATTCCCAAGTTTCCAACCCAAAAACCAGCTAAAATTTAACTTAGAAAACAGAGCAAAATCAAGAGTTCTAGTGGCTAGAAACTCACCCTAATCTTGGCGACACACCCTCTTCAATGGTGGAGCACAACCCTAGCTTGGCTAAGCTTGGTTTCTTGGCTTAATTCCTCAAACTGAGCTTGAAAATCCAAAGAGAAAAGAGGAAGAAAATCTATCGGGAGAGAAGGAAAAGAAACTCTGTTTTTGTTACTCTTCTATAGCCTTAATGGCTGATGTATATCTCTTAGGATAAAAAGACCTAAATACCCTTAGGTCTAAAATAAAACCTTAACAGCCACCAAGGGCAAAACCGTCCTTTCACACCTATTTCATTAAACACAGTTAACATCCTCCAATTCCCGCTATTCTCAATAACCTCAAACACCAATAATTCATATCCCATTACCCTTTAATTCCCGATAATGCTCTAGTCATTAAATTCACCCCGAGACTCACCCCGAGCCCCGAACTTAATCTCGTTTTGACTAGACCGAACACTTTCATCCCATGATCGTCTCATGCCAAATAGCTCAAACCAATCCACCTTATAATGTGGCTATATTAATTAATCACAATCATGCACCCAAAATACACAATTACGCCCACAGTGGCCAAATTACCAAATTACTCTCATAATTAATATATGAGCCCATATGCATGCATTCACCATCATATAATAATTTAATTCACGTAAACATGCATACAATCATTAAATACTATCATAATTCAATTATGGCCCTCCCGGCCTCCTAATCAAGGTCCTAACCCTTATTAGGAAATTCGGGGCATTACAGGAATAGTCACAACAGGGTCAGATACCCAACTCGGGGTGAGCCTAGGGGTATTTTGAGAACTTGGCATGTGCCTGGGTTTTTTCGAGTAATGGGTAATTAGTAACAATTATTTGGGTATGACGGGATTGCCCTTGGTGGCATTAAGACATGAAAGATGGACATGGGGGCATTTTGGTCCTTTGGCCAAGGGATACACCCAACCTTGCAGTGACTCAGTTGTTCTGAGTTGTGTAGAGCCTAGGGGAAACATTTAGAAGAATTAGAACATCTCAGCCTTATATCTCTCCCCCTACACGATTCTCCCTCTCTCTTTGGTGTGCTTGGATCTAAGGGGAATTCCTTGAGGAATTAACTGAAAATCAAGGTTGGGGACTTGGGAAAACAAACTAGAAGTGATGAGGAGTAGCTCAGGGGTCGTGATCCTTGTGGAGGTAAGTTTGATTCTGTTTTGATTAAGATTTGATCTGTTTATCTTGGGTGTTTCAGACTTTAAAACATAAGATTGAGGTTCCAGATTGTGCTGAGTTTTTAACTTAGTTTTAATGGTTACATGCTGGTTATATCATGATGTTATAAGATTGGGATATAATTTTGAGTTTGGAGCACGTTTAGGTAGAAATTGGTGAAGTTAGGCTTAAGAAAATGCAGTGAAAATGGTGGAGTTTCTGAGTTTTGGGGCTTGCGTCACGGCCCTATTCTTCAGGCGCCCGACCCGTGTGTTCGAAGAGGCTGGAAAGCCTCTGTTTGCCTAGGTGCGCCGCGACGCAAAGTGTAGCACGTCGCAGCCCGTGCCCCTTAGCATAGAGGCATTTTTCCTCTGACTTAAGCGCGCTACGGCCCTTAAGGGGCTGAGTCGCGGCTCAAATGGAAATAATGGTTGTTTGAAGGTTTTAGGCTTGGGAACCAATATGTTAAGGCTTGGGAAGGATTCTACTACCTGGTCTAGTAGAATTCGAGGTCTCGGAAGCTAGTATGTTATTTCAAAGGCTTTTAATTGATTTAGATCATGATGGATATTTATTAATACGTTGTGACTAGGTTTTACTGCTCAGGCTCGGGATTAGGAATCGTGCTCGGGATAACTTTGGGTTGTCAACTTGAGACACCAGGTAAGAGAATTGTTTGTACCCGTAGAGATATGTGATGTGTAGCATTGTGTGTATTGTTTATAGTTATTATGTCATACATGTGAATATGACTGATCGGCAAGAGTCGTGATCGGCAGAAGCCGGAAGCAACAAGGGGTCGAGATCGGCATTAAGCATGTTAAATGCAGGCTGCCAAGGCAAGACCTTCAAGGGTGTTTTACACAACCGTTCCGCTGGGAGGGCGGACTTGGTGCCTAGTAACGCACCTCGATCAGTGAAGACCGTTGTTGTGGTATTGAGTTGCTGTATTATTATGTTGTTGTGCTATCTTACTGTATTGGGTTATTGTACTGCCGTGTTGTGGTATTGATGTGTTATTGTATTGCTGTACTATTAGACTGTTATACCATTGTGCTTTTGAGTTGTTATACTACTGTGTCGTAGTGTATTCTAATAAGATCTGATGTTTGTTTGTTGCTCTGATTAAGTATGTTTCGTTGAGGTATATTGTTATTGTATGTTATGCTTGAAGTTCTCTTGCTGGGCCTCGGCTCAAGAATGCTCTATGGTGCAGGTAAGAGCAAGGAAAATGGGACAAACAACCATGAGTTGGAGGGCATGGAGTGGTGTGTACATGTTTGGCCTACCTAGCCACCACAGCTACGGTTATTTTAAGGAACATGTGGTAAAACGTTGAGTTTTGTCGCTTAGGTCGATTGTACTGTACCTTCGGATTGTAAATGTATTTCAAAACAGTGTTTTGGGATCCCAATGTAACATTTTTACGAATTTCAATAAAAGACCAACTCTTTGTACTTAATGTTTATTAAATGAGTCTTTATTTTTATTCAATCACACTTTTTAACCTAAAACCTCGATTAGCGAGCTAATGGCACATTTATAAATCACATGGTAACGACTCTAAGGAAGTAGGGCATTACAGTCTCTTTCTAGCTCTGTGCCCTCGACTTTGATCGGTACTCCTCGTACTATTCGTGATGATAGAACTACTTCGCCCAAAGGCATTTCCGTAACAAACCTAGCTCTAAATCTTTCACAAGGTTTGTCTAATTTCTCTATCATTCCTAACAAGATATAGGAGTGTGTTGCTCCCAAATCAAACAATACTGAACATATATTATCGAGGATAGGAAGCTGACCTGTGACCACTTTGTTACTAGCTTCTGCTTCTCTCTGGGTCAAGTCAAAGACTTTGGCTAGAGCCATCTTGTTATCCTTCTATTCTTCTGGTTTGAGCTGCTGACAATCCTTTTTTCGATGACCTTCCTGGCCACAATTGAAACAACCCTTGGAGTTTGCATGACACTCCCTAGGATGTCCTTTCTGAAATTTGAAGCACTGAGGGTATTCTACATAACCTGACCTATTATTTCTGTTGTTAGTCCATGCTCTTTTGTCAACATCGTCTTGCTTATTATCAGGATGCTTTCTTATCCTGCCCAGTATTACTATGTTGGTTGTTTTTGTGGTTTCGACCATTCTGCGCCTGATACTACTGCTTGGGTTCAGACTTGCTTGCTTCTTCTTTACTAACATTCGCTTAGAGCCTTTCCACCTCTACAACCGTTTCTAGAACATCGATGTAAGAAGTGGTTCCAGGGTTGGCCAGCTTGACACCTAACTCAATCTTGGGTCTGAGTCCCCTGGTGAACTTGGTAACCCTCGAGAAATCGGTTGGACCAACTCTGGTGTGAACTTGGCTAGACGATCGAATTGTCGAGCATACTCGACTACTGTCAAACTGCCCTGCTTCAGACTGGCAAACTCTTCCACCCTCGTAGCGATGACTGTCAAGTTGTAGTACTTTTTGTGAAACAGCTCCACAAATCTAGCCCAAGTCATGGTGATGACATCATGAGTCTGTTTAACCAAATCCCATCAAATTCTAGCATCCTTTTTCAGTAGAGAGGAAACGCAGGATATGCGATCCGCGTTGCCGATGTTCATGTGTGCTAGAATAGGCTCTACATTCTTGAGCCATCCTTCAGCCTCAAAGTTGTCGGTTGTCCCTTCAAAGTTTGGAGGGTGCTGCTTACAGAAACGCTTGTAGACTGGCTCTATGTACTGAGCTGGATAAGGAGCGTAGTTGGCCATCGGCCATCCCCCATATGGATATCCTACTTGCTGGGGTGCTTGAGCTGTTGGCTGAGGCTGCGGCTAAGGCTGGGGCTGAGGCTGCGGCTATTGTCGTTGTTACTACAGTATTTCTTCTACTTGTTGTCGTAACTGGATAATCTCAGTGGTGTTGTCAACTGAAGGTGGTGCATTTCTATTATCAGCAGCACTAGTAGCACGTGTTCCCCTTCTTCTGACTGGAGGGGTTTTCAAGAGTCTCGTTGGCAGTGCTGGGGGCATTGCCATTTGTGCGTGCAGATCTTCGAAGTGATGTCTTCGGCAAAGTTCTAACAGTTGAGAAAACACGTTAGAACTTACCCTAATAGTTTCCAAGGAAAAACTTAGTCTAAGAAAACATAACTCGGATCTATCAGTTTTGATTTCTTATGAAAAATTATATAAGCCTTCTTTATAAATTAGGGTGTGTTTCTATACTTAGACTATTAAGTCGCCTTTATTATTTTCTAACTATGTTTCTAATCACCCTATATGACTTAATTCTTAGGCTCGAAACTTGTTGTTGTTCCAAAGTTAACCATATTGAGGGAGGGTTGGGATTTGTAAAATCCTTCCCACTACTATGGCCCCCAAAACTCTCAATACAGAACCTGGTCCATTGATTTGTACCCACCCTCATTGAACTCAGTCATTATTTATTGAATTTATTCTAAATTTATTATGATTGTAAAAAAAATCAAACTCATACATGTCATTAAAAAATAACAACTTTATTCATTTGGAAAAAGATTTTCACTTATTACAATCCTAAATTCAAAATGAATAAAGAAACTATGCAAACTAGGGTAAATCTAAAAATCAGGATCTTCTACATCTAACCCTTCATCTAGCATATTATCATCTATTTCCTCATAATCATCATTATCATGAGCCTCAAAACTACCTCGGGGAATATTCAATAGGATGTTATGCTTTTGTTCATCAGTGAATTGAAACTCAAACTTATAGGTAAACCTAAGTATAAGAAAAATAATATCTCATGGTTACCGGTAAATCATCTTCTCCATCCATAATCTCCCATAATTCTTCCAAATTTTGAAACTACAGAAGGAAAATCCTTAAAAAGCCTAATTACTAGGACATATTGTTCCATGGCTCTCATCATAATTTGCCTAGCAATCTGAAGGCCATAATCTAGGGCTCCTTACAGAATGGCCCCAGCGGAGTTGAGGGAACTCAAGGTACAATTACAGGAGTTGTTAGACTTAGGTTTTATCAGACCCAGTTTCTCGCCATGGGGCGCACCAGTTTTGTTTGTGAGAAAAAAGATAGTTCTCTGAGGATGTGCATAGACTACAGGGAATGGAATAAACTGACCATTAAGAATAGATATCCTCTGCCAAGGATAGATAACTTATTTGACCAGTTGCAAGGTAAAATGGTGTTCTCGAAGATAGATCTCCGATCTAGTTATCACCAGTTGAGGATCAAGGAGGAAGACATACTAAAGACAGTCTTGCGTACCAGATATGGGCACTATGAGTTCCTCGTTATGTAATTTGGTTTGACTAACGCCCCAGCAGCTTTCATGGACTTAATGAATAGAGTGTTGAAGGACTATTTGGACCAATTTGTGATTGTATTTATTGACGATATCTTAGTATATTCACAGACAGAGGAAGAACATGAGCAACACCTCAGGTTGGTTTTACAGAGGCTGAAAGAGCACAGGTTATTTGTGAAGTTCAAGAAGTGTGAATTCTAGTTACCTCAGGTGAATTTCTTGGGCCATATTGTTAGTAGAGATGGGATCAAGGTAGACCCAGCTAAGATTGAGGTTGTCAAGAATTGGCCAAGGCCAAGAAATGCCTCTGAGATTAGGAGCTTCCCTGGATTGACAGGTTATTATAAGGAGTTTGTGGAAGGGTTCTCAAGGATAGCTACCCCACTGATAGAACTGACACGCAAGATTCAGAAGTTTGCATGGTCAAACAGATGCAAGAATAGCTTCCAGGAGTTGAAGTGACGTTTGATTACCGCCCCAGTCCTGAGTCTTCTGATAGATCATGAGAAGTTCATGGTTTATTGTGATGCTTTGAGGCAAGGATTAGGTTGTGTCATTATGTAGGCAGAGAGGGTGATTGCTTATGCACCACGCCAATTGAAGGATTACGAGCAATGGTATCCTACTCGTGATCTAGAGTTAGCAGCAGTGGTCTTTGCATTAAAGATATGGAGGCATTATCTTTATGAAGAGAAGTGTGAGATATATACAGACCACAAGAGCCTCAAGTACTTCTTTACACAAAAGGATTTGAATATGAGGCAGAGGCGTTGGTTGGAATTGGTAAAGGACTATGATTGTGACATCCTTTACCATCCATGGAAAGCCAACGTGGTGGCAGATGCCCTAAGTCGGAAAGGTCCAAGACAATTGTACAGTTTAAGGCAGATATCCAAGGAGTTGGCAGAGGATATGACCAGGGCATGAATTGAGTTGATAGTGGGTCAGTTAGCCAACATTACCCTGCAGTCTGCTCTTATAGAAAGGATAAAGGAGAGTCAATTACAAGAGCCATAGTTGGTGAAGATTAGAGATGACGTCCTAGCTGGAGTGGTTAGGGACTATACCGTATCAGATATGGGTTTTCTAAGATACAAAGGTCGGATCTGTCTTCCGATGGATATTGTTATCAGATGGAAGATTCTGGATGAATCTCATACCACCCCGTATTCTTTGCATCCCGGCACCACGAAGATGTACCAGGACCTGAGAACTTTGTATTGGTGGCCAGGGATGAAGAAAGACGTAACCGAGTATATGGCCAAGTGTCTGACGTGTCAACAGATCAAAGAAGAACATCAGAGTCCAGCGAGGCTGCTACAGCCCTTGGACATTCCAGAGTGGGAATGCGAAGACATCACAATGGATTTTGTGGTGGGATTGCTCAGGACGGTGGGTCAGCACGATTCGGTGTGGGTGATTGTAGACAGATACACCAAGTCAGCTCATTTTCTACCAATGAAGATGACTTACACTGTTGACTAGTATGCAGATCTCTATGTAAAAGAGATAGTACATCTTCATGGAGGTCCGAGGTCGATCGTGTCAGATCGGGACCCCACATTCACTTCAAAGTATTGGGGAAGTTTGCAAGAGGCGATGGGCACGCAACTAAGGTTTAGTACAACCTATCATCCTCAGATCGATGGTTAGTGTTGACGCCTTTTTTCGTCAAACAGTGAAAGAAGAGCACAAAAACAATAATAGATAATGGCCAAATACAATAAAACAAATCAAACACACGATTTTTACGTGGTTCAGCAGTTAAATCTGCCTAGTCCACGAGTCTCTGTTATTAATCTCAAGATTATCTCTGAAAATTCTTAAGCATGAATTCTTCAGAGTTTTCTCTCAAGGATCAGAATTTCGGTCCTTTACAATGTTGCATGGCCTCTCTATTTATAGAGAAGGCTGCAGAATACTATCCCACATATTTTGGGTAGTTACTCTTTTTGTGAATAAAATAAATGGCTTTAAATGCCTATAATCAGATATAAAAGGAAACGTCCCCTGAAGACCAGGTGACGTATAACTGATCAAATAATATCCCACGATTCCAGGGGATTTGCAATAATAAATGAGGATTACATCTCATATTTATAATACTTGTAGATATTCAAAGTGGTTATCACGTATCTCTAAGGCTTTAGTCTCCCAGGTTTCCTGTCACCTTTCGTGCTGGAGACATCTTCCGAGGTCACTCAACCTGTTCGAGATCGTATGCGCGTCGAGCTCAGGAACCCTGATCCGAAGTTGTCTCCGAAGATGAATGTGTTCCCGGAGCTATCTTTCGAGATCATGCACTCTTCGAGGTCACCCATACTCGAGATCGTCCATATCCTGCATGCTCGGCATATGATCCTGGAGCTTGTTTCCAACCTTATGAGTCCACTTATTCGCGAATCCAACTTTCGAGGTCATAATTAACATGGTTCGAAATCTGGGTATAACATTTTGCCCCCTCAAAAGTATTTTTTCGAATCCTAAGAGAAGGAAACTTTTGAACTACTTTCCTTGAGAACTGTACCGTCACACCTTTGAAAATGGACACGCGTCAGCTGGGTATTGCTCACTTTTGGTACTTGAGTGCCTTGACAACACGTCCACGATCGTCCGTCTGACAACTTTTCGACGCCTTCTTGTCATTGATCCCCATCCGTTCGATCTAGTGAGGATTTCATTCGACGCTCCTGATTAATTCCTTTTCCCCACTTATATATACAAGACCCCACTCTTCATCTTCTTCTTCACTTTTACCTTCATTCGCCATAAGCAAAAACAAAAACAAACTCAGAGGCCTCTTTGCAAAGTTCCTATTCTGTGCATGTTTTCTCGACCAAAGAAGCAAAGGAATCCCGGTCTGTTCGAGTCAGTGAGTTCTTTCCTGCAACCTCTTCTTCAATCAACAATCTCTCTGCAATCGCCATTACTGTGTAAGTATGCCATTTTTTGTTAAACTATTCTTGCTGTGTATCTGTTTATACTGGTTTGCATCCACGATAGGAAGTTTTAACCCGATAGGTTTCCATGCCTTTTAGACTTTCATTCCGGATTTTTGTCTCTGGTTTATACCCAGTTTTGACGTTTGAGTGTGGTTTCCATTTTCTGGGTTTTTGAAATTTTTAGGCAACGTTTCTTGTGCACTAAGCTTTCGGATAAAAACGTGGGTCTTGATAAATGCACAAAACCCAAAGACGCCTTTCCTGGTTAACCGCCACTCTTCTTTCCCTTGAATTTCGGGATTTTCAAAAAATTATCCACGCTCCTTTTCTTTTTCGTGGAATACACGCCCCTGACTCTTCAATAAGGATCTTAGTATTTAGTGTTTCGTTCCTAAATTTCTGAGCTCATTCCATAGACTCGTGATTCTTGCATGCATGGCCCTCACCATATTTTCTTTCTCGTTAGATGTCACAGAATATGGAAAGATGGTGGGGGTCATTGCTGGCAATCCCTTACGAGCCAAAATCTCAGAGCCCAGAATCGCTCTTCGCCCGGAACCAACGTCGGATAAGAGAATACGAGCTTGCACGCGAGCAGGAAGACATTCGAGCCCACTATCGCCGCCAGATAGACGAGGTCATTGAAAAGAAGAGGAGAGTTCTTCGGGAGGCCCTCTATCCGGAGCTCAATTCAGGACCTAGGCCAATTCCCCTCGACCCTGCATTAAGAGTCACTGTTGCATATCATCCAGGGGAACTCCAGTTTTCCTTAATGGGGGAACCTTCCTCCTCACAGCCGAGGAGAGAGATGTTCGAGGCCGAACTCTACTGGAGCACGGTTACCACAACCAGCCAAATATCTGAAATCCTGGCCTTCCATGGCCTTCATTTGTCAGGCACCTTGAAGTGTCGAGCTCCAACTGGTCAAGAACGGAGCTGCTTCGCCCCTGGCGGCCGTGACGCCACAGTGAAATATGCGGCATGGAGCCAAGAACATATGAGAGCAGGAGCACTGCTGCCCTCGAAGTCTTTTTTCAAAGACTTTACTGATTTTGTTGGGTTGGCTCCGTTCCAACTCAACACCAATTCGTACAGGGTGTTGTCTGCCCTGAGGTCCTTGTTCCACGAGCTGGGGTGGGAAGGACCTTCACCTCAAGAGATTTTATATCTCTTTTGTTTGAAAAGTAACCCCTCCCGAGCTCGGATGGTTTTTACTATCTCTCGAGCTACCCCAAAGAGACGAAGGTTTTTGGGGATCTTCCCAACCACCCGCCCGATTTCAAGAGGGCCTTCTTCTGGACAGATGGTCTGTCCCCGTCTCGACATTATTCGTTCAGGCGGATTCGTAAGTATTCTCGTTACTTTTATTCCTGATCTCGAGACTTTAGTTCTTAAATCCACATTTAGTTGAAATGTGTTTCGTTTTTCAGCTAACTTTCAACGTCCCACCCCTAATGAAGCGATGAAGAGGCACAGAGAGGCCTTGCTCCAACTCCCTTATGGCAGGAGGTCTCTCTCGTACCTATTACATGAGGGCAAGCTCCGAGCTTGTGGGCTGTTGGGAGAGGGCCAGTTAACCTCTGACTGGTCCAGCAAAAAATATGAACACTGGGAGGAGGTGCCACTGCCCACAGGCGCCCTTCCTCCGAGGAGAGAAAGGAGGCCATCACTCCCAGTTCGTCTGAGGAGTCCGGGGTCCGGGGTCCGGGAATGAGGCCAATGATGAAGCCTCGAGCTCGGACTCAGATGAAGGTAAAGTCCTCCCTACTTCGAGGATGTGGTCCCCCACATTACTAAAACACAAGCCCAATAGGTTAGTCTCGTGCCCACAGGATAGATACCACTTCTACATATGGAGTTGGGTAGATGACTGTGTCCATAGGTTCGATAGTGGGCTCGGGAAATACGATACCATGTACACCACGGACGAGGTGTGGAATAGGATAGTTGTGCAGTACGGGACCAATGATTATAGGGACCTTTCGAGGTTATCGCCTACTTATAGGGAAGGCACTCCCCCCGCCTCCTCTGAAGACGGGGGAATTTCATGGTCCCCAAGCTCGAGCTCGGGGGAGAGTTCCAGTTAGGTTTCTTCTATCATCACTCCGTGTCTGTGATACTGATATAACTTGTATGCTTCTCTTTTATTTATTCGCGTTGTGTTATGACTTGTGCAGGCAAGATGGACTCCGACCTTGACAGCATCATTGACGGCGTCGGCGCCAAGAGGAGCAAGCGCCCCAGAGCGGGGGCACAGAAGGCTGACCAGTTGGGCAAAGGCCCCAAGAGGTCCAAGAAAACACCTCCCCTTGTTCTGCCGGTTTCGAGCTCCGTTGCTGCGTCGACTGCCCAAGCCAGCGCTTCCACAATGGCGCCGTCTTCACAGGTCGTCGCCTCGGCAGTGGCGCCGACCTCGCTGGTCGACCCCTCCACTATGGCTGAGGCCCAACCTCCTGTGGTGGGTCAATCATCCTCTGCTCCGCTTTCCAAAAGGCCGTCTGCTTCCCGAGTCCAGAAGCTGTCAATCTCCACCCATATGGACGCATATGCGGTGGACAATGTTGCTGGACCCCATGGATCCACGCTGATCTCGGATGTCATGTCCCGGATCGGCCAGAGCTATGGGAGATTTGAAGCTCCCCAGTGGCAGTGCTTAACTGGTACCCGAGATTGCACTGCTCTTTATGAGAAGAGTATCGAGCACACCGCCGCGGTAAGTATTCTTCTATACTCCTTCCTTTTCCACTTGTAATCATACTGACTTGGAGCTAATGGTAGTTTATTTCTTTTTCAGGCTCTTGCCTTCACTGCTCAGCTCAATTATCAGTTAAACCACGAGATCCATTCGAGCAAGATTCATGCTCAAGAGGCGAAAGATCTTCACCTCAAGGCGAGCGATGATCTGAAGGCGGCGAACATGAAGCTCGATGCGGGAGTTAAAGAGCGTGAGGGGATGGCCACTAAGCTTGGAAAGCTGAGACCTGAGCTCGAGGAGCAAAAGAAAGAGAATACCCAGCTTCGGGAGACCAATAAGAAGCTTGAAGAGGACAAGGCGTCCACTTTCGAGATCATGGAGGATGAAAAAACTCGCCTCCTTGCTGAATACAAAGAGAAGAAAGAACAAGCAGTTGATTCTGCTATGTACCGGATGTGGGCCTACAATGAGGATCTGTACACCAGCTTCTTAGGTCCGCACGAGGCGCCGCTTCTTGAACGGTGGAATGCTCGGCTCGAAAAGGAAGAGGCTGAACAGCTCGAGAAGGAGAAGGCTGCTCCGGACACCGTTTCGAAGGGAGCTCAGGAGGATAGTCATGCTATTCGTCCTGAGGGGTCCAGAGCTACTGATGCTGAGAAGGCCAAGGAGACTCCTCTTCCTTGAATCTGATCTCGGGGAGATCATTTATTGGGGCTGCGTCCCCCTATTTTGTAATTATTTTAACTTATGCCCACGGGGCTGATACAATTTCTTTAACTATTCTTTTACATGCTTTACATTTCTTGGCTCGAAATATTTTGCACATTATATGTTGATGAATCAGTTATTTTTATTTATTCATACAAACATAGTTTGGATTTTAGGCTCGAAACTCGATGCATTCATGCATAGTTTGTTCGGATTATCCGTTTCCGACCTCGTTGTTTATCAAGGTCGGATATTACTTTAACCATGAACCCTAAAGTACTTATATGGTATGTAATGTGAGTGATTTGGTTATATCTTTTTGCTTAGTCACTTTTCCTCATCCTCAATTTTTGCTCCGAGGTTGAGAGTTCGAAACTATTTTATTAAGATATTCCAGCCTCGATCTCGACTTGTCTCGAAATAGGTTTAGGTTCCTACTCATCATTGATTAGTTTTTTAGCTGGTTTGTTCCAAACCTGTTAAGTTTGCACATCTGGTTAACTCCAAACGTTTTAGGTTTTTCGGTTTTGTCCGAACTATCTAAGCTCGCGCATTTGGTTATATCCAAATACTTTGTATGTTTTTGATAACTCGGTTATGTCCGAACTATCTAAGCTCGCGTACTTGGTTATATCCAAATACTTGATATATATATTTTTTATTTTTTTATTTTCAAGCTAATGGTATGTATACCAATGATGCCCCCTTAATATCCTATGGGTTTGACCATAGGTTATTACATTAAGAGAGATTGCAAGAATAAAAAACAAAAAGAGATTACATATTGAACAAAATAGATCTTTTATTTGATGGAATCCAAAAACAGACAAGCTAATACAGATAGAAAATCATGGTTGCAGGCAACACGCTTCCTACACTATTGATAGTAAGGTCTAAGGTGTTCACCATTCCATGCTCGGGGTACTAGGCTTTCGTCCAATCTCGCAAGTTTGTATACGCCAGGTCGGATGACTGACTCTATCTGGTATGGTCCTTCCCAGTTCGGCCCGAGCACTTCAGCTGCTGGATCTCGGGTTGTCAAGAATACGCGTCTCAAGACCAGATCTCCCATTCCGAACTTTCGATCCCGAACCCTCTTATTGAAATATCTTGTAGTTCGTTGCTGGTAAGCAGCATTCCTCAGCTGAGCCTCTTCTCTTTTTTCTTCAATCAAGTCTAGGGTTTCTTCGAGCTGAGTGTGATTGGAACTTTGGTCGTAAATCTGAGTTCGAATCGTTGGGATTTCGACCTTGATTGGCAACATTGCCTCGCATCCATATGCTAAAGAGAACGGGGTATGCCTTGTTGAGGTCCGAGCTGTGGTCCTGTACCCCCAAAGGACTTGGGGTAATTCCCCAGGCCATCGTCCCTTTGCTTCTTCCAACTTTTTCTTCAGAGAACTCTTGAGAGTTTTGTTAACGGCCTCGACCTGACCATTTGCTTGAGGGTGAGCCACAGATGAAAAACTCTTTATTATGCCGTTCTTTTCGCAAAAGCTGGTGAACAAATCGCAATCGAACTGGGTTCCGTTATCGGATACGATTTTTCTCGGCACTTCGTATCGGCATACAATGTTCTTTACCACGAAATCAAGGATCTTTTTCGAAGTTATGGTCGCCAATGGTTCAGCCTCCGTCCATTTCGTGAAGTAATCAACAGCGACTATAGCATATTTTACTCCGCCTTTGCCGGTCGGGAGAGAGCCTATGAGGTCGATGCCCCATACTGCAAAAGGCCATGGGGATGTCAACATGGTCAGTTCGGATGGTGGAGCTCGGGGTATCGTGGCGAATCTCTGGCATTTGTCGCACTTCTTCACATACTCGAAGGAATCTGTTTTAAGGGTTGGCCAGAAATATCCTTGTCGTATGATCTTCTTGGACAGGCTATGCCCCCCGGTGTGGTCTCCGCAGAACCCTTCATGAATTTCTTCAATGATCTTATTTGCTTCGGGAGGGGTTACGCATCTGAGCAGCGGCATGGAATATCCCCTCCTGTATTGCTTTCTGTCCAAAATGGTGTAACGAGGAAGTTGATACATCAACTTTCGAGCCTGATTTCGATCTTTTGGAAGAATTCCATTTTCGAGATAGTCAACTATTGGACTCATCCAGGTCGGCTCCGTCTCGATCATACACACATCTTCCTCGTCTAGCTCAGTAATGCTGGGTGTCGACAGGTGTTCTATGGGTACAACATTCAGCTCTTCATTTTCGGTGGAGGTGGTGAGTCGAGCTAAGGCATCTGCATTTGAGTTTCATTCTCGGGGAACCTGTTCGATTGCATAAAATTCAAAATTCTCTAATGCGGATTTTGCCTTCTCCAGATAAGCTGCCATTTTTGTGCCACGAGCCTGGTATTCTCCCAAGATTTGATTAACCACGAGCTAGGAGTCGCTGTAGCAATGTATGGCTTTAGCCTTGAGCTCCTTTGCTATTCGTAGTCCTGCGAGTAGAGCCTCGTACTTTGCCTCATTATTTGATGCTTTAAATCCGAATCTCAAGGCGGAGTGAAATTTGCTCCCTGCGGGGGTGATCAGAATAACCCCTGCCCCCGCTCCATTTTCATTTGACGAGCCATCGACGTAAAGTTTCCACAGCTCGTGGGCCGTGGTTATTACCTCGTCGTCGGCTATACCAGTACATTCCACTATAAAGTCCGCCAATGCCTGTGCCTTAATGGTCGTTCTTGGATGGTAGGTGATCTCGAACTGTCCGAGCTCAACAGCCCATTTAAGAAGTCGACCTGAAGCCTCTGGTTTAGACAAGACCTGCCTAAGTGGTTGATCTGTCAGTACATGGATGGGATGTGCCTGAAAATAGGGGCGGAGCTTACGAGATGAATGGATTAGACTGAGGGCGAGTTTTTCCATCAATGGATACCTTGACTCTGCCCCCAGTAATCTTTTACTGATGTAGTAGACGAGTTTTTGCACTTTTTCTTCTTCTCAAACGAGCACCGCGCTTATCGCGTGTTCGATGGTTGAGAGGTATAGGTACAATACTTCTCCTGTCTCAGGTTTTGACAGGATGGGTGGTTCAGCTAGGTGCTTTTTGAGCTCCTGAAAGGCTAGCTCGCACTCCTCTGTCCATTCAAACTTCTTACTTCCTCTCAATAAGTTGAAGAATGGAAGGCCACGATCCGTTGACTTCGAAATGAATCTGCTCAGGGCGGCCATCCTGCCAGTCAAGCTTTGGACATCTTTATGCTTCCGAGGTGAAGGCATATCAATCAGGGCCTTTATTTTGTCAGGATTAGCCTCGATTCCACGAGAGTTGACAATGAAACCCAGAAATTTTCCCGAAGATACCCCAAAAGTGCACTTCTGAGGATTTAGCTTCATGTTGTATTTTTTGAGCACGCCAAAGCACTCTTCGAGGTCATCAACATGGTTCTTGTTAAGTTGAGACTTTACAAGCATGTCATCAACATAAACTTCCATGTTGTTCCCTATTTTCTCTGAAAACATCATGTTTACGAGCCGCTGATATGTAGCTCCAGCATTCTTGAGCCCAAACGGCATAACATTATAGCAGTATAGCCCTTTATCTGTGATGAAGCTCGTATGTTCTTGGTCGGGGGCATGCATGGGAATCTGGTTATATCCAGAATATGCATCCATGAATGACATCAGGCCATGCCCCGCCGTGGCATCCACGAGCTGATCAATTCTTGGCAGCGGAAAACAGTCTTTTGGGCAAGCTTTGTTGAGATCCGAGTAGTCAATACAGGTTCTCCACGTCCCATTGGGCTTTGGGACCAACACTGGATTGGCTACCCAGTCAGGGTAAAAGGCATCCCTAATGAAATGGTTTGCTTTTAATCTGTCAACTTCCTCCTTTAATGCTTTCTTTCTGTCTTCGTCCAGCTGTCTTCGCTTTTGTTGCTTCGGGGGAAAGCTTTTGTCTATGTTTAATGCGTGGCTCGCAACATTCGGGCTTATCCCCACCATGTCTGAGTGTGACCATGCGAAGACATCCTGGTTTTTCTTCAGAAAGAAAATTAATTGCTATTTTGCCTCGTCTTGGAGGTGTTTTCCGACCTTCACCTTCTTCGAGAGATCAGCTTCCTCGAGCTGAATTTCTTCGAGCTCCTCTAGGGGTTCAAGGTCAACTTTCTCCTCAACCCTCGGATCGATCTCCTCGTCAATTTCTAGGACTGTTCCGTCTTTATTTTGTATGATAACGAGTGTTTGAGCGCTCGTTTGCTTCTTTCCCCTCAGAGAAATGCTATAGCACTCCCTTCCTGCCAATTGATCTCCTTTTAATGTCCCGACCCCGCTTGGGGTTGGGAACTTAAGGGCCAGGTGCCTCACAGATCACACTGCCCCCAGCCCGACTAGGGCGGGTCTCCCGAGCAGTACATTGTAGGCAGATGGTAAATCTACTACCACGAACTCCATTATCTTGGTCACCGAGACTGGATAGTCTCCCAAGGTCACAGGGAGTTCAATGGATCCCATACAGGCAGTTCCTTCTCCTGAAAAGTCGTACAAAGTAGTAGCACACGCCTTCAGGTCGGGAAGGGAGAGTCCCATTTTCTCGAGGGTCGCTTTATAAAGAATGTTGACCGAGCTCCCATTATCTATGAGAACTCGGCAGACTCTTTTGTTGGCAAGCTGAAGAGTAATAACCAATGGATCATGATGAGGGGACTGAACATGGGAAGCATCCTCCTCAGTGAAGGTTATCGGTTGTGTTTCAATCCTATGGCTTTTCAGTGCCCTAGGTTCGGGTTCATAAGGAGACCCTTCCCCTGTCTTCATCTCGTTTACATATCTCTTTTGAGCATTTCTGCCCCCTCCTGCGAGATGAGGCCCTCCCGAGATGGTTATCACATCCTCTCCATCTATCGGCGGGGGCCTGTCTTCTTCCCGAGGTCGGGAGTTATTATTTTGTGCCATCGAAGGCGCGGCTACTCTCTGGCTCGCAGTAGTCTGTCCAGTACTCTGGTTTTTGACATACTGTCGGAAGTAACCTCTCGAGATTAACCCTTCGATCTCGTCCTTCAGTTGTCGACATTCATCAGTTGTGTGTCCGGTGTCTCTGTGGAACCGGCAATACTCACTGGAATCCCTCTTGTATTTTTTATTTCTCATTGGGTCCAGACGCCTGAAGGGAACCTGGTTTTCATTAGCCAGGTATATGTTTTCCCGAGACTCGTTGAGCTCGGTGTGTACTTTATACATGGAGAAATACCTCTCTCCTTTCTTTTTCTTTCCTCCCTCAGCCTCGGGGTTATTTCCCTCGCTCTTTTTCCTCTTTGAGGGATTTTCCGAGGTAGGCTGTGGAGCTGCTAGGTCAGTCGAGGTTGAGGCGGAGTTAATGTTTATCGTTGTAGTTTTGGTCTGCGAGGTCGCCTTGAGCGTTGACCTCGCCTCCTCTACATTGACAAACCTCTGCGCTCGTCTGTTAAACTCGGTTATTGACCTCACCGTTTTCCCTTGCATGTCATCCCAAAGGGCACTTCCGGGTAAAACACCAGCTCGGATAGCCATAAGGTGCCCACTGTCATCCACATCTCGAGCTCGGGCGACCTCCAGATTAAATCTCGTCAGGTAGCTTTTCAGTGTTTCGCCTGGCTATTGTCGGATGTTGGTCAGAGTGGATGCCTCTGGCCTGACTCCCACCATAGCTCGGAACTGCTTCTTGAAGTCTCTAGACAACTGTTCCCATGAAGTTATTGAGTGTTTCTTGTACTTTTCGAACCAACTTTTGGCAGGTCATGCCAATGATGTTGGAAACAACATGCATCTGAGCTCGTAACCCACGTTACTAGCTCTCATAATAGTGTTGAATGTACTCAGGTGACTACATGGGTCGATTTTTCCTTCAAACGCTGGGACGTGAGGAATCCGGAATCCTTGAGGAAATTGGGTGTTGGAAATATGTGGAGCAAACGGCTCGAGCTCCTCATCAGAGTCCTCATATCGACCATTTCCTCGTTCATTCTTTAAAAGCCTAAAGGCTTTTTCGAGCTGATCGATCCTTGCTTGGACTGGGTCAGTAGGAGGTGTTGCCTGGAATTGACTGTCATTGATCATGAGTCCAGGCTCGCGTCTCCGTGAGGGATCTCTCTGCCTATTCAAGCGATCCCTCAGGTCTGGATTTGTCTGATCTTCCTTCCCCCTCTCTGATTTAGATGACTTCGCAGGTCATGACGATTCTTGCGACTTCCAGTATTTTTACGGCCTCGGTCGTGTTTACTGACGGACATGGTCTCTCCGGACTCGTCACTGGTGAAACTCATTGATCGATCATTTCGTGATGTATTCTTCCCATGTCGCCTCGTATCCGCAGTGCGAGACCGAGACGTCTGAATTTTCTCAGATGGTGCGCCTCTCCGCTCCTGGAATGTCTCCCTGTTTCCTTGTCTTTCCCTTGTACGCCCTTGATCCTGATCTCGAACAGGTTGAGCGTTTCTGCGGGGAGGTGAAGGATATCTTATGGGAGACGGAGGGAACCATATAGGCGACGGTGGCTGTCGCCCTTGTCGCGGCCTAGAGGGGCCAGAATTTGCCCGAGATGGGTCCGTTGCATTCGGTGCACTCCCAGGTACCTGAGTCCGAGCCTCTGCAGGGGTTCGGTTATTCTCAGTTCCTGCAGGCACTTCCACAGGTGGGTTAGGCAGAACCCGAGCTCGGGTACTCCTCTGGGGCCTAGGAAAAGCAGATGGCTCTGCTGGCGCCGAAGGTTGAGTCGGCCTCCTTGTGGCAGCATCCTTTCGTGGATGCCCACGGGGCCTCCGGGGAGGAACATGCACGTCCCTTGGAGGAGGGACTTGGTTTTCACGCGGAGGCGGGGGCTGAGCCACCTGCACCTCTGCGGCTATCCTAGTCAGCTCCTCATTCTGTTTGTTGGCCTCTGCCAACAGCTGTTTCAACTGCCGGTTTTCCAGTTCTACAATAGGAACGTAACGCTCTGGATTGTAGTACATGTCCTCATCCCTTGGTGGAGGCGGTGGTCCCCGAGAATCAGAAGACCCACTTCTCTCCTCAACATCCGGGTTCTCCATTGATTGTTTTCCAGGATGCCTTGGGTAACTTTCATCAGGCGTGTTTTGATTGTTCGTGGCCATGAATCTCTCAGGGATGAATGCTTAAGGCTCTCAATGAAAGCACCAAACTGTTGACGCCGTTTTTCGTCAAACAGTGAAAGAAGAGCACAAAAACAATAATAGATAATGGCCAAATACAATAAAACAAATCAAACACACGATTTTTACGTGGTTCAGCAGTTAAATCTGCCTAGTCCACGAGTCTCTGTTATTAATCTCAAGATTATCTCTGAAAATTCTTAAGCATGAATTCTTCAGAGTTTTCTCTCAAGGATCAGAATTTCGGTCCTTTACAATGTTGCATGGCCTCTCTATTTATAGAGAAGGCTGCAGAATACTATCCCACATATTTTGGGTAGTTACTCTTTTTGTGAATAAAATAAATGGCTTTAAATGCCTATAATCAGATATAAAAGGAAACGTCCCCTGAAGACCAGGTGACGTATAACTGATCAAATAATATCTCACGATTCCAGGGGATTTGCAATAATAAATGAGGATTACATCTCATATTTTAATACTTGTAGATATTCAAGGTGGTTATCACGTATCTCTAAGGCTTTAGTCTCCCAGGTTTCCTGTCACCTTTCGAGCTGGAGACATCTTCCGAGATCACTCAACCTGTTCGAGATCGTATGCGCGTCGAGCTCGGGAACCCTGATCCGAAGTTGTCTCCGAAGATGAATGTGTTCCCGGAGCTATCTTTCGAGATCATGCACTCTTCGAGGTCACCCATACTCGTGATCGTCCATATCCTGCAAGCTCGGCATATGATCCTGGAGCTTGTTTCCAACCTTATGAGTCCACTTATTCGCGAATCCAACTTTCGAGGTCATAATTAACATGGCTCGAAATCTGGGTATAACAGTTAGTCTGAGAGAACTATCCAGATATTGAAGGACATGCTGAAAGAATGTGTACTGGACTTTGAGGGGCCTGGAGTAAATATTTACCTCTGATAGAGTTTTCCTACAACAACAGCCACCAAGCAACCATAGGAGTGGCTCCTTATGAGATGTTGTATGGTAGGAAATGCAGATCACCTATTCATTGGGAAAAGAAAGGGTGAGCGCAGATACTTAGGTCCTGAAACAATTTAGAGGACCAATGAAGATATTGAAAAGATACGACTGCTGCTGCAGCAGCTACTCCACCCCCACCGTCGCCACCACCATCACCACCACCACCACCACCACTACCACTACTACTACCACCACCACCACCACCACCACCACGACTGCTGTTGCTGCTCCTACTACCACCACAACTACCACCACCACCACTACTACTACTGTTGCTGCTCCTACTACCACCACCGCCGCTGCCGCCGCCGCCGCTGCTGTTGCTGCTACTACTACTACTACCTCCGCTCCCACCACCACCACCACCACTACTACTACTACCCAGCTAAGTAAAATTTTGAGACACTACATAACTTTCATCAATTACAATTTCTACCATAAAACTTATATTTCTTCTTTGACCCCATAACTCAACTACTATCACATTTTGGCCTCTAACACTTGAAGGAACATTTGTGTGATCGAATTGATATGTTCATACAATAAAACATACATAACAATCATACATGTCATATCACATATCACGTATCACACAAGAAGATAAAATTTATGACAAAGTCTTGGACCAAAGCCAAATTACCAAAATACCCCTTCACTAAAGGAATCAGATATTATAGAAATATCCAACAGTACTTCAAATAGAAGATGTAATAACCCAGAAATTTTTTATTTTTATTCTTATTTTTTATTTTATTTTATTTTTGTTATTTTTTATTTTATATAAATTATTGTAAATCAATTTTATTTAAGGGCAAAAAAAAAGATTAAAATAATAATTTGTGAATATTATTTTAATTAAGAAAATGTGAGTTGATCGCTTTAGACTATAGTTCGGGGACTTAGATGTGAAATAAATATAAAGTGAGAAATATTTATTTTACTAAAGACCCTAGAATAATCTTAGATTTTTAATTTGTGTCACAAGTGAATTTTGGACATTTTTTAAATAATTTTAGTATATGATTTTATATGTTTGGATCCACATAAAATCATAGAATCATTTTGTGACTTATTCCCCAAGAGTCTATAAGTAATTCAAGTGGAATTTTTATGGGATTAAAGTCATGATTTTATGTTGAAAGGACTCACATAAAATCATAGACATAAGTTTAAACCAAAGTGGCATTATTTGGTATTTAGACCATAGTTTATATTTGATTACCTTTAGCTATAGTTTTAATGCATTTTTTTTTTTATATAAATGCATGGGGTTTCAGCTGAACACACACACACAATTGGGGGAAATTTTTTGAATGATCATGGGTAGTTATTAGAGGTTGGTTGAGAGAGGGTTAGTGCCATGTTGCTCTCATTTTTGCTTCAGCCATTTTCGAAAGTTGGAAGGGAAACCGAGAGAGAAAAATGAAGAACACTTGTTGTTCTTGAGAGTGTTGTACGTTCGGGTCCAAGGAGATAAGACCAAGGGAGTGATTTTCTTTGGATTTCCATTGAAGTTACAAACTCTCAACACGTTCTTAGAATCTCTTAATCCCTTGTAGAAGAAAGCAAAGGAAAGGAGAGAGTGTTCGTGGGAGTTTGGTACAAGAACGGTCCAAAGAAAAAACGTAAGTACAAGTCTACTTTGCATGGATTGTTCTCTTAGATTTTGAGTACAAAAATCATGTGTAATGGTTTTGTTATGTTCATAGCATTGTGTAATAAAGTGAGGAGAAGAAGGAACCACAAGAAATCAGCCACAGTAAAAGGTACGAATCCATAGATTTCCTTCGTAGTTTACGGTACCGATTTTTTTTTTCATTTTTGTTCTTAGGATGGCTATTGATTTGTGGGCTATTTTGCAAGGATTTAATGTGTGAACTTGAAGTTTGAGGGGTGGTTAGAGGTTGTAGAGGGGGCTGGCTGTGCGTGGGCTTTGGTGGGTCACAGATGGAGGCGAGGGTGGTGATGGTGGTGCTAGTGGTGGCCGAAGTGATGGGCATGGTGGTGCAGAGAGTGAGGTCATGGCTGCCATCGTGAGAAACCTTGGTTCCAAACAAGGTTTGGGTGTCCATGGCTGAATGTCTGATGAGGATGATGACAATGGGGTGGTCACGTGCATGCATGTTTGTGCATGACCTAGCTGGTTACAAGTGGTTACAGATTGGTAACCAAGGGACCAAAAATGGTAATTGGTCCCAAAACTGTAGAATTTTGTCGCGGGGCTCGGGATTAGGTACCCCAAAGTCTAAGAACTGATTTTTGAGGGATGGGGTTAGAAAATTTATCTAAGGAATGTGCAAGTTTAATAATTTATGAGCACGGCTCGGAAATTATTACTTAAGCTTCAAGAAAACTCTAGGCTTGGGGTTTAGTTCCAAAGTTTAGATTTGATGAATTAGAACCTACGAAATTTTTTCAAGGATTTATAAAATATTTTAGGACAATAATATTACTTCTTTTAAGTCTTAAGATCAAGAAGTGGGCTCGGGACTCGTCATTTGGACTCGGGTATCGAAAAATGGGATTTTAAGAAATAATTGGAGTTTTGACTTGAAATTTCGGGCGTAGTCTAGGATAAAATTATTATTGGAAATAATAATTTTCTAAGTTGAGTTCGGAATTTTGAGATGGGTATGATGGTCATTTTACCCCAAGGGCTTGGGTCTGGGCCAGGGTCGGGAATTTCAGTTTTTTATTTTAAATTCCCTTAAATATGTTTAAAATCTTACTAAAGCATAAACTAAGGAATATTGTCCCAATATGATTGGGTCTAAACGCGATCGGAAATACTCACAACGATATAATTCACGAAAGTTGAGGACAAAACATAAGGAAGTATACACCAAGAGTAACTTAGCTTGTTGTGATTTTAGTGAATTGTTTGCATGTTTGTATACAGTCAGTTAAATTCTAGTTGTTATATATATATATGTATGATTATATGGCTGAATGTGCATAGTATTACCCATCTGACGGGGTATACTATACTTAGTTCGGTAAGGTATCATGAGTGCAATATGTGAGATATTTGTGCTTGCTAAGGGAAACCTTGTGAGGGTGTGTCCCATACAGCCGTACAATGGGGTTATCAACCAAGCCGGTAAAGTCACCGTGTTTTAGCGGAGTGTACCCCTTTGGTATGGAAGGTAAGTATTCTCTGGGCCGTGGAGGCCAGACGGGGATCATGACCCCATAGATAACTCGATGGCTCAGTTTTATGTTCTTATTATGTTATGCAATGCTTTGACATACAAGAATGTTCTAGACGTGTTGCTCACTTTACAGTTTCTAGTTGTGCATTACTGTTATGTCAAGTTGATTAGTTAGCAAAATTATAAGTTATAGCTAGCTTCCTTACTGAGCGTTATAGCTCATCAGTTACTCTGTGTGTGAAGGTAAGGGTAAAACTTAAAGAGCGGTGCAATGAGCTGGAGGGGATTCTGCCTGAATTATGCATACTGTGAAACAACTGACCTGCAGGGTTGTCAGCATTCTCTTAAGTTTTTCGCTAAGTCCAGTAACAGTTTATAAATTCTATGTTTACTAGTTTATTTAAAGAAGGCCCTATGGCCACAGACAATTTAGTAAAGTACATTTAACTACGTTTTGTTTTTAAAACTATGGGATCCCATCCAAACACTGTTTTATTTCAAAGTACTCTAATGTAAGATTTTCTAAAGTTAGCTTTAAGTTTATTTGGTTCTCAACGTCCGATTTTTACCAAAGTTGACCGTAAGGGTCTAGTGGACCCTAGAAGGTCCTAGTCGGGTCTAGTTAAGAAAATTTGGGTCGTTACATTTGGTATCAGAGCCTACGTTACTGAGGCTCCTATAGACCCTCACAGTATGCATATGAATATCATAAAGGCCCCAACTACTGCACTGTAATTATATTTCAAAGTATTGCAAGTACTTTTGAGTCTAACGATGATTATGGGTTTCATTGTAACGTCCCAAAATAACCTAATAAGGCTTAGGGCCTTGATTAGGGGGCCGGGATGGCAATATGTGAAAATATGTGTTTAATTGCTATGTTAATTTTAATTATGTGAATTACGTGATAATATGACTAGATGTGCATATTTAGGGGTATTAATTATGCATGTGGGCCTGCTTCTTATTAGAAGGGCGACTTTGGTAATTTGGCCCGTTGCGGGCGTAATTGTGTATTTATGTGCATATATGTGATATATGTGAGAGACCACATTATTATGTGGGTTAATTTGGGTTACTCGGCACGAGGCGATCCTAGGGAGCAAGTTAGCGAGAAAGTCACAACAGGACCCGATACATGACTCGGGGCGAGTCAAGGGGTATTTTTGGGTGACAGACATTTATTTGGGTTATGAAAATAAATAATTGGAGATATATTTGAAGTTAGAGAGTTTAGGAGGGAATATTAGGGAAATTTACCATTTTTCCCTCAGGGACGTTTTTGGTACCCCGAGCCTTGGGATTAACTTAAGTCGCTTAAGTTAGATAAAACAAAACAAAAGAAACACTTAGAAACTTTTCCTAAACTGACTCCCTCTCTCCTTCCTTCTACTCTTCTTCTTTCAAGAAAACCTTTGAAGCTAAAGATGAATTTTGGGCTAGGAATCACTTGAATTGAAGCTAAGGACTTGGGAATTAGCTCAGTAACTATTTGGTGGATTCATTCTTTAGTAGAGGTAAGCTTTTAACTATGGTTTAGCATTTAACTTCTAGAAATTTTTTACTATTTTAAGGTGTTTATGAGCTTGAGTTTCAAAGATTGAATTGTAGTTTTGAGTCTAGTTTTCTGTTGGGTTTTGCTGCTGGGAACATATTAGAGTGTTTGTGATGATTTAGTTGTGTTATTGGGATGATTTTGGGGTAAATTAGATAGGTTTTCGCTGCTGAAAGTGGAGAATTTTCTGGGTTCGAGGGGCCAAGTCGCGACCTTGTTCTTGACAAGTCGCGACTTAGCTTGAATCAGGCGCCTTGTGAGGCCTCTACTGGGGGGGGCGCCGCGACTTGATAGGCCAAGTCGCGGCCCTTGCCTCTGGACAGAGAGGGGGAAATAGCCTAGTCAGGGGGTGCGTCGCGACCCACAGGGGGGTAAGTCACAACCTGTCTGGGCAGATTTTCCTTGGGGAGTTCTTTTTAGAATGGAACTTTTTCCTTAGGGCTCGGGTTTGTTTCCACTGCTCTATTTGGTGGAACCCGAGGCCCCGGAGGCTAGGACTTGGTTCGGAAGCCTTTGATCGCTCAATATTAATAGAATCCTATTTTATGGTTGTGGCTTAGGGTATCGCTAAGGGCTCAGAACTGGGATCGTGCTCAAGGGTCGTTCTTAGTTACGCTTGCCTGGACCTAAGGTAAGAAAACTGCACCCGGAACATGTTGTATGTGATTAGGGCTTGGCCCGTCTGTTGTATATTAATATGATTAGGGCTTGGGCCCTAGGATTTGATATGTTAGGCTATTGTTCAAAATGCTTGTTGATAAATGCCTAAATTGCTTATATTTGTTACATGAATTCTATGGTTAGGGCATGTGGCCTCGTTAAGTGAATACGTTTAGTATTATGAAAATGGTTATCCAATGGGATTATGTGATTAGCATGATTATGTGCTTAATTGTAGGGATGTGCCTATCCACATCTGCTCCTTATAATTAAGGTATGAAATCCTGGATCATGGCTTGACTTATGAGTCAAGGACGGCAATAGCGAGTTGAGCGCTGGTCGAAAGGCATTAGCCTAAACCAGCAACGTATTATTACGTTGATCGACTCTAAGGTCGAAGGTGAACCACAGGGGTTGGGCTAGCTCTATGGCTAGTGAGACAGAGCTAAGGGCGAGGCCCCAGGTGACTCTATGGTCATGTCGCTAGGGCATAGGCCCGAGAGTTGGCTTAAAAGTCAACTGAATAGGGAAACGACCCCAGGTTGATCCAATGATCACTCGATTGAACTTATATAATATTAGTTATGAATTGATGTTGCTGATTTTGTTGATTGGTTATTTTAAGTTATATTCTCTGTTATCGTACATTCTGTTTTCTTGCTGAGCCTCGGCTCACGGGTGCTTTGTGGTGCATGTAAGGGAAAGGGAAAGCTTGACCAGCCATAAGTTGGAGAGCTTCGGTGGCAGCGTGTACATATGCGGCTGCTCGACCATCACAGCTGGGGTTATCTCAGAGGAACTAGGGTTATTGCCCTATTTTGCCGCTTAGGCCGGCTGATGTAACTTTTGTTATGTATTTACCCTTTTAAACAGTTGTGTTGTAATATTTTGGGATCCCATGTTGTATAACACTTTTGAAATAATAGTCAATGGTTCTTTGACCAAAATTTTTAACCCTAACCCTTGTCACTAACCTTAGTTACACGATTTAAGCCAAATGACCTGATTAGCAGGTCTAACACAATTTTAAGTACACATTGTAATGGTCCTGGATTAGGAGGACGTTACATTCATGATAACTAGATAATGGTGGTGATAAAGAGAACAATTAGGTCTGGTCGAGGACGAGGGGCTAAGGGAACACGAGACTATTGGATCCAAAAGACTAGGGAGATGAAAATGAGCTCTGAGGGTAGCTACGATGACTTTGAGAGGCTAGTTAGGCATATCATAGCAGCGAACTATGCCATCCAGGAGATTAAGTGGATGGGGAGTTTGCTTAAGTGTACAGAGTGTTTTGAGGTGTTAATGAGCACAATCTTTTGGTAGAGTGTTAGGGATGCTCTTAACCAAGTCTGGAGCGAGGTAGCTCACTTAGAAGGTCAAGATGCAGATCAATATTCGACTATGGGGAAGAGATTTCATGGGCCTACGTTGAGAACGTAGCCAAGAAAGTTAGGTTTAACCCTTTAGGGATCAAGAAAATAAACCATAGTAAGAAGAGATGGTTACAAGGAACCCCTAAACTACCCAGGGGAATGATTTGGGAGTTGCCTCTAAAACTTAGGAAAGAATATGAGGATTCATTCCCAGTCCATGTGGTAGTCTATGACACCAACAGTAGTCAACCCAGGGCTAGAATTAGGATTTAGAAGTTATTTCCATAGGTTTCCAGTCAATGAGTGAATGGGGGGTCCAGTCCCTGTCCTAGGTTATGTTTGCATGATTTTGATGATGTTAGACTATTGTATATCATTTATTTTTAATTGATTACTTATGTATCGAGTTCATGTATTAAGTTTGAAGTAATATTAATGACAGGTTGTTCTGCTCTTTTCACTTTATTATACACTGTTATAAAGTGTGTTGGGTTTGAAACTCAGTTTATATTATTGTTATTTTCTTTCGAGTTCTGATTAGAACGTGTTAGGCCTTTTCTGAATGGTTAGATGATTTATCGTTCGTAGTTTAAACTATTTGGCTCTAGGATTTCGAACGATTCGCAATGCCTCCACGAAGAGTTGTAAGACGAGGAGTAAATAGGGCTCAGGCACCAGAAAACCTGAACCCAGTAAATGCCAACATGGATGCAGCTATGCTGTTGGGCATCAATCAAGCACAAGTTGAAGAGATTTCTCATCTTTGACAAGAACTTAATCGAGCACTTAGGGTTGGAAGACCACCAGCCTAGCAAGTTGTGGAAGTGAGGCTACAACAACTTGCTCAACCAAACTCGGTATACGAACATTTTTAGAAGCTGGACCCTCCACCCTTCGAAGGAGCTGCGTGGATCCTATGGAAGCCGAAGAATGGATGAGTTCTATTGAATCCATTTTTGAACTAATGCAGTTTGAAGACCGAGCTAAAGTCTCATATGCTACGTATATGCTGAAGAAGGACGCCCGCATCTGGTGGGAGAACATGAAGCTCATTCACGCTATGACATGGGCGAAGTTCATTCAAGCTTTCGACGAACAGTTTTACAATGAGACTATCAAAGCTTCTAAGGTGGATGAATTTGTGAACCTGATTCAAGGAATACTACTGTAGCTCAGTATGCGCAATATTTCAACAAGCTGGCTAAGTTTCCTGGAAATTTAGTGGCCAACAAGGAAGCTAAGGTCAATAAGTTCATGAGAGGGCTCAAGTCAATTATTGTCAGAGACGTAGAAATGGCTAGTAGCGAAAGGATCACTTATGCACAGGCATTGAAGCGAGCACTGAAAGCATAAAGAATGGAGGACATGATTTGGAAAGATAGTGCGGTGAGAAGGGAAGCCCGCAAACCTAATCATCAGAATAATGACCACAAAAGGAAGACCCCCAAAGTTTCAAGAAACAACACTCAACCCGAGAAGAGGAACAAGTCAGGATTCCAAAATCGACCAGCTCAGCTAGGGTCAAGGAAAGAATACTCGCGTTGCAGTAAGCACAATAGGAAGCACCCAGTGGAGTGCAGAGCTCACACTAGAAGCTGCTATAATTGTGGACAGGAGGACCACTACAAGAAGGATTACCCCCCAATGCAAGGCGGTCAAGGAAGTCAAGCCTAAGTAGGATGACAAGTTTGTACCAGCACGGGTCTTCGCATTGACTCAGAAGGAAGCTAAAGCCAATACCTCAATTGTCACAGGTCAGATTCCTATAGCCAACCTCTTATGCAATGTGTTAGTTGATTCAGGTGCTACCCATTCTTTTATATCAATGTGCATGATAGAGAAAATAGGTTGACCTAGAGAGGTATTTTCGATAGGCTTTAGTATGATATTGTCGTTCTGAGAGACGATGGCGTCTAGCAGATGGGTACGCGCAGTGTTAATGACTATAGATGGACGAGAACTCTACACTGACTTGATTGAGCTGGCTATGCATGAGTATGATGTGATACTTGAAATGAATTGGATCTCCAAGTATAGTGCAAACATCGATTGTAGAAAGAAGACTATAGTGTTCCAACCCGAAGAGGGAAAGAAGTTCGTGTTCAAGGGAGAAAGTACGGGACCCAAAACGTCGATCATCTCAGCGCTCAAGGCAAAGAGGATGATGGGAAAGGGGTGCCAAGCATTTCTGGCTAGTATAGTGGACACAACTAAGAACACGCCACAACAGCCGGAGGACACTAAAGTAGTGTGTGACTACCCCGAGGTGTTCCCAAAAGATCTACTAGGATTCCCCCCGGACCGAGAGATCGAGTTAGCCCTAGAAACAACCTTCATTTCAAAAGCACCATATAGGATGGCGCCTTCATAATTGAAGGAGTTGAAGGAACAGCTACAAGAGCTGCTTGATAAGGGGTTCATTAGACCAAGTTACTCCCCATGGGGAGCTCCGGTGCTATTTGTCAAGAAGAAGGATAGGTCGATGCAGATGTGAATTGACTATAGGGAGCTGAACAAGGTGACGATAAAGAAAAAATATGTGTTACCTATGATCGATGATCTGTTTGACCAATTACAAGGGGCAGTGGTATTCTCTAAAATAGATTTGAGATTGGGATATCATCAGCTTAAGATCAAGGAATGTGATATACCCAAAATCTCTTTTAGGACTCGGTACGAACATTATGAGTTTTTAGTAATGTCGTTAGGTTTAACAAACGCCCCTGCAACATTCATGGATTTAATGAACAGGGTGTTCAAAGAGTATTTGGACAAGTTTGTAATTGTTTTTGTTGACGATATTTTGATCTATTCAAGAACAAAGGAGGAGCATGAGGATCATTTGAGAAAGATGCTCCATAGGTTCAAAGAACAACAGTTATATGCCAAGTTGAAGAAGTGTGAGTTTTGGGTAGAGGAAGTGCATTTCTAGGCCACATAGTAACCAAGAATGGAGTGGCAGTGGACCCAGTTAAGATTGAGGTTGTCAAGGATTGGAAAAAACCAAAGAATGCCACTGATGTAAGAAGTTTTCTTGGTCTAGCAGGCTATTACAAGAGATTCATGGAAGGATTATCCAAATTGGCAACGCTTCTAACAAACCTTACTCACAAACAACAGATGTTTGTGTGGACTAATAAATGTGAACAAACATTTCAGGAGCTAAAGGAATGATTAATTACTACTTGTAATGCCTCGAAATCCCTAATGCGGTTTAATGGCTGGATTAGTAGGTCGGGAGGGCCATAATTGTGTTTATTATGCCATTAAATGATTATATGCATGTTTATGTGAATTATATTATAATATGATGTTAAATGCATGCATGTGGGTCCACATTTCATTACAGGGGTGTTTTGGTAATTTGGCCTGTTGAGGGTGTAATTGTATATTTGTATGCATGTCGGTGATCTATTGTTGAGGCCACATTATAATGTGGATTTGTTTGAGCCATTCGGCATGAGTCGATATTTGAGTGTAGATTAGTGGTTTAGTCATAACAGGATTAAGTCTGGGGCTCGGGGCAAGTCTCGGGGTGATTTTAATGATTTGAGCGTTGCTGGGAATTAAAGGGTAACGGGATATGAATTATTGGTATTTGAGAATATCGAGAATAGTGGGAATTGGAGGGTGTTAATTATGATTAACAAAATAGGTGGAAAAGGTCGATTTTACCCTTAGGAGTCTTTAGAAACCTTTATTTGACCTAGGGGTATTTTAGTCTTTTCAACCCTAGGATTGATTTAAGCCATGAAGGTTGTGGAAGTTTGAAGAAAACAGAGCATAGAAAATACCTTTCCCATACATCATTTATCTTCATTTTCTCTTTGGATTTTTTAGCCTAACTTGAGGATTCAAGCTTGGGAAGTAAGTCTTGAGAGCTTGGGAGTGTGTTCCACCATTGAAGAGCATCATAATCTGAGCTTGAGGTAAGATTCTAGCCATTAAATCTCTGGTTTGCTCTATCTTTGCTTTGAATTTCTACTGGGATTTCTAGGTTAGTTGAATGGAATTGTTGGGAGTTTTTGGCTAGGGTTCTTGGGGTTGTGATGCCTAGGACATGTGGGGGTGGTTTTTGGGTTCATTTTGGACTTAATTTGATGTTTGGAAGCATTAGAATCAAGTTGGAAATGGAGGAGTCGAAGGAGAAAGGTTCAGGGGCATTTCAGGCTGGGTGTAGCGCTATAGCACCCACAAGGGAGCGCTACAGCGCTACCCAAGGTTGGCTTTGGGTGGTTTTGGTTCTGAGATGAGCTTTGAGGTGCTAGTGAGTAGCGCTAGGGTGCTACTCTATTCCTTCAGAATCCTGTTTTGAGTGTTTTTAAGGGTTTTTGGCTCGGGGTTTCAATCCTTAGGGCCCGGGATTGAATCTACTCACCGTGTGGGTACATTTTGAGGTTGCGAGATTGGGGTTTAGGTCAAGACCCTATTATTGTTGATTTTCATTAATGGAGGTTATAATTGGTTATGATTAGGTAACCGCTAAGGAATCAAAAGGTCGATCGTTCTCAGGGGTCGTTCTTGTTCTATTTCTCGCTCGAACCAGAGGTAAGAAAATTGCACCCTGTGTATATGACATGCGTGGTTGTTGTTGAGGCATGTTGGTTATTAAATGTGGACGTTGATTGTGTATTAAATGCTTAACAAATATTGCTTACTTGTGTATGGCACTGACTATTCAGAATCGACATTGGTCGCGTATTACGAACCTGGGAGTCAGGAACGGCATAAGCGTCATGAACGCAGAGCTGATAAAAGATTAGATATAATCGATATCAGTGTTGAATGACTTTAGGAGCATTAATGCTGGACCGACCTTAAGGTCGATGAGAATTATAAGCGTTTGACTAGTCTAAGACTAGTTACTCAGAGCCAGGGCCTAAGGCCTAGGTGACTGTTTTTGTCACGTGGCTAGGGAGCGAAATCCCATGGTTATGACTCTATGGCCATGCGGTAGGTTATGTTTGTGACTAGTTCATCAAACACCTATCTTGATAAGCTACTGAAAGGATCACTTATTCTTAAAGCCCAGGTGACCCTATCGTCACATGGCTGATGGGAACGGAACCCACCTTAGTGACTTTTACAACTGTCACTCCTCTATTTTGGACTGAAAGTCCTAAATGATTATTACGATCATTGTTGATATTATATTCATGCAATATTTTGTTTTCTTTCTGGGCTTTGGCTCATGGGTGCTATGTGGTGCAGGTAAAGGGAAAGAAAAGTTCACCCAGCTTTGAGCGGAGAGCTTAGGTGGTGATGTGTACATATGCGGCTGCTTGACCACCACGGCCAAGGAGTTCTCAGAGGAACTAGGGGGTTTACCCTATTTTTGCCACTTAGGTCGGCAGGTTGTAAATTTAAACTGTAATGACCATTTTGAGTTGTAAATAACTTGTAAACATTTTTATGGGGCCATGAACAGTTTTATGTTTTAAATAAAATATATCCCTTCCTTTTTATTGGTTTTCCACCTTAACCTATTAACAACACCTAGAAGCACGTTTTTAACCAAAGAACTCGGGTAGCGAGTTAAATTCACGGTTCAACGTTCACCGTAACGGTCTTGGGGTAACCAGGGCGTTACAACTTGGTATCAGAGCGTGCCAAGGTTAGGGTTCCTGTAGACTAGCTGGGCATGTACACTCACCACTGAAGACAAGCTCAACTCATGGCTTGGTAACTATTTATGTAGTTATGTGTATAACTGCTTAAATATAGTATAAATGCTTTACCTGTTTACATGAGACACCATGTTAAGATTGTGCCTTGAATACTGCATCTTCAGCAACCGTGTGCTAAATAATACTGAAATTGTTGGAGCATACTTATTAGTATTGCTTATTGGGAACTATTATGTGATACATGCTAAGTGCTAAATGCCATAATCATGTATCTATTTGTATATTTGTATGACTGTGGAATATGATAGTTATCTGCTTGTTCTTGGACCGTAAGGCGGCAAGAGGTTTAGTTATCACTACCTGACTAACCGTATTGACTATTGTTTCAGCAAGGTATAAGTTGATAAGAATGAATCCAGGACAGATAGATACATCAGCTGGCCAGAGTGATCAAGGCCAGAATAATAATAATCAGGGTCAAGAGAATGACCAGGGACAGGTTCCACAGCCAGCTCCTGCAAACTGGCAGCAGTTATTTAACGATCTGCAGGCTACAGTGTTGAGGCAGGGAGAAGAACTCCACCTCCTAAGACAACAGCAAGCTCCTGCAGTGGCCAGTGTATCTGAGGCACCTCCTGTATCAGTTCCAGCAGCTACCAGAGGTTGGTAATAAATGGGAGTCTCTCTATGAAAGGTTCAGAAAGCAGCAACCTCCATTTTTTGAAGGCAGTGCAGATCCTGCCAAAGCTGAGCAGTGGATGAGCATGATTACCACCATCATGGAATTCATGAGGGTGACTGGTAATGAGAGGGTGGCTTGTGCCACATATATGTTTCGGGAGGATGCCCGAATTTGGTGGGAAGTTATAACCCAGACCAAAAACATCAATTCCCTTAGTTGGGAAGAGTTTCAAACTCTGTTCAACGAGAAATACTATAATGATGCCATCAGGGCGGCAAAAGCTGAAGAGTTCATCAAGTTGCTTCAGGGGACTGAGTATGCCTTGAAGTTTGAGTTTTTGGCAAAGTTTGCCATGGAGCTGGTGCCCATTGATGGGACCAGGAGGGAGAGATTTCTCCAAGGACTACAGCCCAAATTAGCCTGGGATGTTCGCATTACCACTGTGGCAGGGGTTACTACCTATGCACAGGTGGTTGAAAAGGCACTCACAGCTGAGAGTGCAGAGAACAAGATCTGGCAAGATAGTGTAGCCAGAAAGGAGTTCAGAAGGACAGGTCCTCCATTTATGGGTTCTGGTTAGGGCTGTGCAGAAATTTTTACAACCCGCCCAACTCGAATAATCCGCCCAAACCAACCCGAAAAAACCGCCAAAAAACGCAACCCGAATAAACCGACCAAAATTTAAACCGCCCAATTGTTACATTGGGCGGGTTGAGAATAAGTATCAACCCACCCAATATAATCTGACCCGCCTAATTAAGAACTTATTATTAATTTATTATTTTTAATACATTTAAATAAATATATTAAATTTATATATATACTTAATTAAATTTATATTTTAAAAAAATATTGTTTTAAGCTTAAAAAGATAAAGTTCACACTATTAGTACTAGTATTTAAAAGAAAAAAAAAACTATAAAAATGTAAAAAAAAAAAAAAATACAACTTCGGTTTGGGCGGGTTGACCCGACCAACCCGCCCAAAAAAAATACCTCTTCAGTTTGGGCGGGTTGACCTGACCAACCTGCCCAAACTATTGGACGGGTTAAATTTATTTTTTTCTTAATTGGGCAAGTTACGGGTTCACTTTTGCTAACCCGATTATGACATTGGATGGGTAAAAATGCCTTGTAACCCGACCAACCCACCCAATGATCAGCCCTAGTTCTGGTAAGGGTAGCGGCCCCAGTGATCAAAAGAGGAAGGTTCCTGACACCTTCCCAGATCTAGGTCCTGATAGGCGGCCTCGTGGTATTATTATGGGTCATCAAGGTGGTAATGAAGCCTGGAAGTCTTATCCTTAATGCCCTAGATGCAAGAGGCATCATTTGGGAGAGTGTAGGGCAAGGGCCTACTTTTCATGTGGAGTAGTGGGTCATCTTAAGAAGGCTTTCCCTAAAGCAAGAAAGGAAGAACCCAGGAAAGTGGACAGCTCAGCCCCAGCTCGAGTGCTCGCATTGACACAAGCAGAAGCTAAGGCTTCTCCCTTAGTAGTTATAGGTCAGATTCTTAGTGTTGGAACCTCTTATAAAGTATTGATTGATTCTGGTGCTACACATTTCTTTTGTTTCTAGTAGAATTATTGATAGACTGTGTAGACCCTATGATTTTTATGCTGTGGGATTTGGAACCTTGTTACCCACTGGGGAATTAATGGTATCCATGAGATGGGTCTGATCTTTGCCAGTGACAATGGAGGGCAGAGAGTTGTCAGTGGATTTGATAGAGTTGGTTATAACTGACTTTGATATGATTTTGGGTATGGATTGGTTAGTGAAGTATGGGGCAACCATTGATTGCAGAAGGAAGATGGTCACCTTTGAGCCTGAAGGTGAGTATCCTTTTGTGTTTGTTGATACTATGCAAGGACCTCGTATACCCATGATTTCTGTTTTGAGGGCTAGAGATCTATTTCAAGGAGGTTGCATTGGATTCTTAGCCAGTGTGGTTGACACCACTCAGGCCGTGCCAGTGAGACCAGAAGAGACCAGATTAGTTTGTGAATTCCTGGATATGTTTCCAGAAGATTTTCCAGGGTTGCCACCACACAGAGAGATAGAGTTCGTGATAGAATTGGCACCAGGGATGGAGCCAGTGTCTAGAGCACCTTACAGAATGGCCCCAACTGAGTTAAAAGAACTGAAAGTACAATTGCAAGAGTTGTTAGATTTGGGTTTTATCAGACCTAGTTTCTCACCTTGGGGAGCGCCAGTTCTGTTTGTGAAAAATAAAGATGGTTCTCTGAGGATGTGTATTGATTACAAAGAACTGGATAAGTTAACAATTAAGAACAAGTCCCCTTTGCCAAGGATAGATGATCTGTTTGGGGTAACCAGGGCGTTACACTGCTCTAGTGTTGTGTGTACCCAAAAGTGACGAAAAGTTCGTAGTTTACTGTGACACGTCCAAGATAGGGTTAGGATGTGTAATGATGCAAGCCGAAAAAGTGGTGACTTACGCGTCCAGACAACTAAAAGATTATGAACAGAGGTACCCAACACATGACTTGGAGTTGGCTGATGTGGTTTTTGCCTTGAAAATATGGAGACATTATCTCTACGAAAACAAATGTGAAATATACACGGATCACAAAAGCCTTAAGTACTTCTTCACTCAAAAGGAGTTAAACATGAGGCAAAGGAGGTGGCTCGAGCTCGTTAAAGATTATGATTGCGATATATTATATCATCCCGAAAGGGCTAATGTGGTGGCCGATTCCTTAAGCATGCAAAGTCATGGTACCGTTGCAGCTCTAGGGTTGGTGGAAGCATCATTACAGGCAAAGATAGTGAGAGTCGGGATAGAGATAGTTGCAGGAGGGCTAGCCAATCTCACGTTGCAATCAGATTTCTTGGAAGAGATTAAAGAAAAGAAAAAATTTGATAACAATCTGGTTAAGCAAGAAACGTTATTACTAGAAGAGAAGAATGGAAACTTCACAATGTCGGAATGTTAGATATTAAGGTACAAGGGCAGAGTTTGTGTGCCTAGTGACCAGGAGATCAAGGATAAGATTCTTGAAGAGGTGCACACAATGCCTTATTCATTGCTTCCAGGCACAACAAAGATGTACCAAGATCTTAAGTTCATGTATTGGTGGTCAGGAATGAAGAGAGACATACCCAAGTACGTAACCAAGTGCTTGGTTTGTCAACAAGTGAAAGCAGAACACCAAATACCTGGTGGGTTACTGCAACCGTTACCAATTCTAGTTTGGAAATGGGAAGAGATCGTTATGGACTTCGTGATTGACCTACCAGTGACTATGGAGCGTCACGATGCAGTCTGGGTGGTAGTGGACCGCCTTACGAAGTCAGCTCATTTTATTCCGATGAAAATGACGTACACTACTGATCAATTTGCAAGGCTATATATGAAAGAGATAATCAAACTCCATGGTGTACTAGTATCTATAGTTTCAGACAGAGACCCGAGGTTTACATCAAGTTTTTGGGAAAGTTTGCAAGAGGCAATGGGTACAAAGTTGAAGCTCAGCACAGCCTTTCACCTGCAAATTGATGGACAGTCAGAAAGAACCATCCAAATACTGGAAGATATGCTGGGAGTGTGCACCTTAGAATTCAAAGGTTCTTGGAAAGAGTACTTGTACCACATGGAATTTGCGTACAACAATAGTTACCAAACAACCATCGAAATGGCCCCATACGAGATGTTTTATGGAAGGAAGTGTCGCTCACCCTTACATTCGAATGAGATAGGAGAGAGGTGACTAGCTAGGCCAGAACTGGTGCTTGAGGCTATAGGTGCTACAGAAAGGATAAGGAAGCATATGCTCATAGCTTAGAGTAGACAACAAAGCTATGCCAATGCCAAAAGGCGAGACATCGAGTTCGAGGTGGGAGACAAGGTTTTCTTGAAAGTCTGGCCAATAAAAGGTGACAAGAGGTTTGGGAAAAAAGAGAAGTTAAGCCCCAGATATGTATGTCCTTTTGAGATTCTCGAGAGGATATGACCAGTGGCTTACCACTTAGTTGTACCTCCCGCATTGGCAAGTACCCATAATGTGTTTCATATTTCCATCCTCAGAAAATATGTGTCCGATCAGTCCCACGTGCTTAGTTATGAACCACTAGAGCTACAACCGGACTTAAGTTATGAAGTTAAACCTGTTAAAATACTGGAACGGGGAATCAAGGAATTGAGAACTAAAAAGATACCCCTAGTTAAAGTCTTGTGGAGCAACAGTGTGGTTGAAGAAGCTACTTGGGAGCTGGAAGATGACATGCGTGAGAAGTATCCTGAGATATTTGAGTAAGTAAATTTCAAGGAAGAAATTCCTTTAAGGAGGGAAGGATGTAATAACCCAGAATTTTATTTTTTTTTATTTTATGTAAATTGTTGTAAATCAATTTTATTTAAGGGTAAAAGAAAAGATTAAAATAATAATTTGTGAATATTATTTTAATTAAGGAAATGTGAGTTAATCGCTTTAAACTATAGTTTGGGGACTTAGATGTGAAACAAATATAAAGTGAGAAATATTTATTTTACTAAAGACCCTAGAATAATCTTAGAATTTTAATTTGTGTCACAAGTGAATTTTGGACATTTTTTTTTAAGAATTTTAGTATATGATTTTATATGTTTGGATCCACATAAAATCATAGAATCATTTTTAGACTATGATTTTGTGACTTATTCACCAAGAGTCTATAAATAATTCAAGTGGAATTTTTATGGGATTAAAGTCATGATTTTATGTTGAAAGGACTCACATAAAATCATAAACATAAGTTTAAACCAAAATAGCACTATTTGGTATTTAGACCATAGTTTATATTTGATTATTTTTAGCTATAGTTTGAATGCATCTTTTTTTTTTGTGTAAATGCATGGGGTTTCAGCTGAACACACACACACAATTGGGAGGAAATTTTTGAATGATCATGGGTAGTTATTAGAGGTTGATTGAGAGGGGGTTAGTGCCATGTTGCTCTCATTTTTGCTTTAGCCATTTTTGAAAGTTGGAAGGGAAACCGAGAGAGAAAAAATGAAGAACAGTTGTTGTTCTTGAGAGTGTTGTACGTTCGGGTCCAAGGAGATAAGAGCAAGGGAGTGATTTTCTTTGGATTTCCATTGAAGTTACAAACTCTCAACACGTTCTTAGAATCTCTTAATCCCTTGTAGAAGAAGGCAAAGGAAAGGAGAGAGTGTTCGTGGGAGTTTGGTACAAGAACGGTCCGAAGAAAAAACGTAAGTACAAGTCTACTACTTGCCTTGATTGTTCTCTTAGATTTTGAGTACAAAACTCATGTGGAATGTAGCGTCCCCAAATTTGCTAATAAGGCTTAGGGCCTTGATTAGTGTGTCGGGAGGGCAATAATTGATTTAATTATGCTAATATGTGAAATTAATGATTATGTGATTAGAAATGCATGTTTAGGTGAATTAAATATGCATGTGGGCCCAATTTGGTTATCAGTGGCATATTTGTAATTTTAGCCCGTTGAGGGCATAAATGCAACATGTTTGTATGTTTTGGTTGATACCACAAGAGTGTGGTGATAGATTTATAAAGTGTGAAATGAGACGGTCCTAGGAAGTGGATTAGCTAAATAGTCACAACGGTATTGAATACCCGGCACGGGAGGATCCTAGGGATACCCGGCTCCGGAGGAGCCTAGGGATATTTTGGAACCCTTGTTGATGTTCGGGATTTACTGGGTAGTGGGTAGTAATTTAGTGATTATTTGGGCATGTTGGGATTAAATGAGGATTTGTAGGAACACTCCAGGATTTAGCGGGATGTGGCTATTGAAGGGAATGCCCTTAATGGCACTAAAGGATTAGGATAGACTTGGGGGCATTTTAGGTATTTTGGGATTAGACTTAGCCTACACAACTCTGAAACCAAAGAAAAAACAAATCAGAACTCTCCCTAAGTTCTCAACACTCTCTCTCACTTGGTTTTCTCTCCCTCTCTTTGACACTTAGAAGCTGATGAATTTTGGAGGATCTTAGGCAAAGGAAGTGAAGGAATGAAGGTTTGGTGTGTTTGGGAATCAGCTCAGGGATTAGAGATATCACAAAGGTAAGGATTTCAATTATTTTTTCTGCTTAATTCTGTTATAAACTTTAAGCTTGTAGAAGTTGGATTTTGGTTTGGTTTTGAGTGTTTGGTGAGGATATGCAATTGTTTCTGAATTGTTGAGGTGTTTAGGCTGTGTGAATGAGAATTCTAGGCTTAATTCTAAGTTTGGCTGGTGTTTGGAGTAGGAATTGTGGATTTAGGCTTGGGGAAAACATAGGAAAAATGGTTGGTTTCTGGATTTATATTGAGGCCTGGGGACCTCGGAAGTTTGTCCAGGCGCCGCAGCATAGGGTATAGCGCGTGTCCTTCAGCAAAGAGAGCTTTGCTCTCTGACTTGAGCGCGCTGCGGCCTTTAAGAGCTGGGCTGCAGCTCAAATTAGAAATATGGGCTGTTTGAGGGTTTTAAGTTCGGGAACCCAAATGTTAAGGCTTGGGAAGGATTCTACTACCCGGTTTAGTAGAATTTAAGGTCCTGGAGACTAGAGTAATATTCCAAAGTTATTATTTGGTTTAAGGCTCGATGGAATGTTATTATGGATGCGTTGTGACTAGGTTTTTCGTCAAAACTCAGATTAGGGGACTGTGCTTGGGATCACGGTACTTAATCAGCTCGAGACAGAGGTAAGAAAATTGTTGTACCCCTAGAGCAGAGCATGGCCCTATTGTTTGGGCTTCAGGGCGTGGCTCTATTTCTTGTATTTATTATATGTGTGGATATCTATGAATGATATGTTGTGTTATGCATGTTTGTGAATGAATGGCAAAGGCCGAGAACGACAATAATCTGTGTACGGCAAGAGGTCGGGATCGATGTTGAGCACGCTGAGTACAGACCGCTAGGGAGAAGCCCCCCAAGGGTGTTGTATCCACCCGCTCAGTGAAGACCGCGAACCTAGGGCCTGGTAAAGCACCTGGGTCGTCGTAGGCCACTATGTGTTTAGTTTGTTGACCGTTTGTGTTGTTATTATTGGATTGGATTATGCTTTGTATGCGTTGAGTTTTCTTGCTAGGCTTTGGCTCACGGATGCTCTATGGTGTGGGTAAGGGCAAGGGAAAGGTCAACCAACCATGAGTACAGAGAGCGTGGAGCGGCGTGTACATGTTCAGCCTACCTGGCTGCCACGGCCAGGGTTATTTTGGGAATTGCACTATTATGATTTCCTTTAGTTTCTTAGGTCGACCGTATTTATATTTTGAGTTGTAATACATTTTCAAAACAATATTTTGGGATCCCAACTGTATAACATTTTATGATTTCAATGAATGTCCAAATCTTTATAATTAATGTTGTGAAACGAGTTTTATTTCAATTTGGTCACACTTTTAACCTAAAACCTCGATTAGGGAGCTAATGGCACATTTATAACTCACATGGTAATGACTCTAAGGTAGTAGGGTGTTACAACTTGGTATCAGAGTGTGCCAAGGTTTATGGTTGCTGGAGATCGACCGAACATGTACGCTCACTGTCAGTGACAAGCTCGACTCAGGGTTGGTTGGTATTTAATGAACTATATGCTTAATTTCTTGTTTAAGTTGTCATGTTTGCCTGAATGTATAGATAGAGCATGATGAATGTGTTGATATATGCATGATTCTTGGGCATGGCCCCCTTGACTGTTATATGTTATGTGCGATATGTGGATTTGTTGATTGTGGCTGATTGATGAGATGGGAGGTGGTTTTGGATGTTGTTATCATGTCTAATGTGTGACATCATTGATTGCAGGCATATTGCAGTAATGCCTCAACGATCAATCAGACTCTGCAGCAATAGGGGTCGAAGATGATAACGAGGGTCAGGAACCTCCACCCGCCCTACCGAACAGGAAATAGTTGTTTACCAAAATGGAAGTTAGACTTCACCGAACATAAGAGGTGCTTCATGAGTTGAAGCAATAGACCGCTCCTCGGGGTATTGGGTTATAGGTTTCACAGGCTGTGGCACCAGTGCCAGCCCAGCCTGTGATGGAAAATAGGTGGGAAACCTTGTACGAGAGGTTTAGGAAGCAGCATCCTCCCACCTTTGAGTGTGTTCCAGACCCACTGCGAGCAGAGGAGTGGATGAACATGATTTCTTCCATCCTGGATTTCATGAGGGTGGAAGGGAATGAGAGAGTGGCCTGCACCAGCTATATGTTGAGAGAAGATGCCCGCATTTGGTGGGACATTGTGTCCTAGAGGAAGGATGTGACAGTTATGACTTGGGAAGAATTCAGAAACATCTTCAATGAAAAATATTATAGTGTTGCAGTCTGAGCTGCGAAAGTGGACGAGTTTGTTAATTTGACTCAAAACCGGATGACGGTTACATAGTATGCTTTGAAGTTTGACCGGTTAGCGACGTTCGCGCCAGACTTGGTGCCTACTGATATGGCACGGAGGGATCGATTTATGCTAGGATTGAACGATATTATCGCATGTAACGTCAAGATAACTTTGGATCCAGGAACTACCACCTAAGCATAGGTAGTGGAGAAGGCCCTTATCGGTTGAGTGGGCCAAGGATCAGATTTGGAGAGAGGGTTCCGCTAGGCACGATGCTCAAAGGACGGTGCCTCCTTTTACTGGATCTAGCAGGGGTAGTCACCCAAGTGAGCAGAAGAGAAAGGCCCCAAACTCTTTTGTTCCTCCTGGCTCAGATAGGAGGGCACGGGGTGCTTTCAATGGCCGTCAAGGCGGGGGAGACAACTGGAGGATTTTTTTTCATTTTCATTCTTAGGATGGCTATGGATTTGTGGGCTGTTTTCATGGATTTAATCAGTGTTTCGGGACTAGAAACATATATTAAGGGGTCGGGGATAGTTTAATATGTGTGAACTTGAAATTTAAGATGTCTTGCTGGTGGTTAGAGGTTGTAGTGGGGGTTGGCCGTGCGTGGGCTTTGGTGGTCACGGGTGGAGGTCGGTGGTGGTGATGGTGGTGGCTGAAATGATGGGCATGGTGGTGTAAGGAGTGAGGTCATGGATGCCATGGTGAGAAACCTTGGGTCTAAACAAGGTTTGGGTGGCCATGGTTGAATGTGTGATGAGGATGATGACAATGGGGTGGTCACGTGCATGCATGTATGGGCATGACTCATTTGGTTACAAGTGATTACAGATTGGTAACCAAAGGGACCAAAAATGGTAGTTGGCCCCAAAACTTTAGAATTTTGTCGCGGGGCTCGGGATTAGGTACCCCAAAGTATAAGACCTGATTTTTGAGGGTCGGGGTTAGAAAATTTATCTAAGGAATGTCAAAGTTTAATAATTTATGAGCAAGGCTCGGAAGTTATTACTTACGCTTCAGGAAAATTCTAGGCTCGAGGTTTAGTTCCAAAGTTTAGATTTGATGGCTTAGAACCTACAAAATATTTTCCAGGACTTAAAAAATATTTTAGGGTGTACAATATTACTTCTTTTAAGTCTTAAGATCAATAAGTGGGCTCGGGACTCAGATTTGGACTCGGGTATCGAAAAATGGGATTTTAAGAAATAATTGGAATTTTGACTTGAAATTTCGGATGTAGTCTAGGATAAAATTATTATTGGAAATAATAATTTTCTAAGTTGAGTTCGAAATTTTGAGAAGGGTATTATGGTCATTTTACCCCAAGGGCTCAGGTCTGGGCCAGGGTCGGGAATTTCAGTTTTTAATTTTAAATTCCCTTAAATATGTTTAAAATCTTAGTAAAGCATAAACTAAGGAATATTGTCCCAATATGATTATAGGGTCTAAATGCGATCGGAAATACTCACAAGGACATAATTCACGAAAGCTAAGGACAAGACGTAAGGAAGTATACACCAAGAGTAACTTAGCTTGTTGTGATTTTAGTGAATTGTTCGCATGTTTGTATACAGCCTGTTAAATTCTAGTTGCTATATATATGTATGATTATATGGTTGAATGTCCATAGTAGTACCCATCTGACAGGGTTAAATGTACTTAGTTTGGCAAGGTGTCGTGAATGCAATATGTGAGATATTTGTGTTTGCCAAGGGAAACCTTGTGAGGGTGGGTCCCATACAGCTATACAATGGGGTTATCCACCAAGCCGATAAAGTCATCATGTTTTAGCAGAGTGTACCCCTTTGGTATAGGAGGTAAGTATTCTCTGGTCCGTGGAGGCCACACGGTGATCATGACCCCATAGATAACTTGATGGCTCAGTTATATGCTCTTAGAATGTTATGCAATGCTTTGATTTACATGAATGTTCTATATGTGTTACTCAGTTTACAGTTTCTAGTTGTGCATTACTATTATGTCAAGTTGATTAGTTAGCATAATTATAAGTAATAGCTAGCTTCCTTACTGAGTGTTGTAGCTCATCAGTTACTCTGTGTGTGTAGGTAAGGGTAAAGATTAAAGAGCAGTGCAATGAGCTGGAGGGGATTCTGTCTGAATTATGCATACTATGAAACAACCGACCTACAGGGTTGTCAGGGTTCTCTTAAGTTTTCTGCTAAGTCTAGTAACAGCTTATAAATTCTATGTTTACTAGGTTATTTAAAGAAGGCCATATGGCCACAGACAATTTATTAAAGTACATTTAACTATGTTTTGTTTTAAAACTATGAGATCCCATCCAAACACTGTTTTATTTCAAAGTACTCTAATGTAAGATTTTCTAAAGTTAGCTTTAAGTTTATTTGGTTCCCAATGTCTGATTTTTACCAAGTTTACCATAAGTGTTTAGTGGACCCTGGAAGGATCTAGTTGGGACTAGTTAAGAAAAGTCGGGTCGTTACAGAAGATGATCCCAAAACTTTCAAAGACGTTTTGTCCTCAAGAGACTTCGATATTTGGAAGGAGGTTATTAATGAAGAAATAGATTCAATTATTTCTAACCACACTTGGAAATTGGTTGAACTCCCACAAATGTCTAAACCAATTGGGTGTGAATGGGTATTTAGATAAAATACCTTACTGATGGCACCACAAAAACATTTAAGACTAGATTAGTAGCTAAGAAATTCAAACAAAATGAGGGAATAGATTACTTTGACACATATGCACAGGTGGCAAGAACCATTTCTATTAGATTATTATTTGCCTCATCTTCTATATACAACCTTTATGTTCACCAAATGGATATCAAAACGACATTCCTAATGGAGATCTCGAGAAGGAGGTCTATATGGAACAACCAGATGGTTTTGTTCTTCAAGGAAATGAAGATAAAGTGTGTAGACTTGTCAAATCATTATATGGTTTGAAACAAGCTCCAAGACTATGGCATGAGTAGTTTGATAAAGTCATTGTTTAAGATGGGTTTAGACACATCAACACAGACAAATGCTTATACTCTAAGACTTGTGATGACTATGTCATACTAGTGTGTCTTTATGTAGATGATATATTGATTTTGAGTAATTACATGAGAGGAATAATAGAAACAGAGAGGTTTTTATCTTAAAACTTTATGATGAAGGACCTTAGAGAGCTCGATACTATTCTAGGTATCAAAGTTAGAAGAAATAGTGGGGGTTTTGCATTGAGTCAAGCCCATTATATCGAGAAAGTGCTTGAAAAATTTAGTCATCTCAAAGTCAAAGAGGCAAATACACAATTTGATTCAATCATGAAGCTTGAAGAGAATGAAGGAAGAATAGTGGCTCAATTGGAATATGTAAGTGCAATAGGGAGCCTAATGTATGCAACTCATTATACTAGAGTAGACATTGCATGTGAGGTTAGTAAACTTAGTACGTTTACTAGCAATCCAAGTATCAAGCATTGGAAGGCTATTGAAAGGATTCTAGGATACCTTAAGTGTACCAAAGAATATAGGCTTCACTACTCAAACATTCCTGGGATACTTGAAGGAAATTCCAACGCTAGTTGGATATCGGGAGTGGGAGACAATCTCTCTACCACCAGTTGGGTGTTTACTCTAGGAGGAGGTGCTATCTCTCGGGGTTCCAAGAAACAAAATTGTATATCACACTCAACCATGGAAGCAGAGTTTCTAGCTCTAGCGGCAACCTGCAAATAGGCCCTTAGGAATCTCATGTTGGATATTCATTTTACCATATATATGGTATCGACAATCTCGATACATTGTGATAGTCAAGCTACTCTTGCTAAAGCATATAATAGTGTGTATAATGGGAAGTCTAGAAAAATAAGTTTAAGACAAGAATATGTGAGACAATTGATTCAAGATGGAATCATATCGATCTTATATGTTAAGACTAGTGAAAACTTAACGGATCTATTTACAAAACCTCTTATGAGAAGGTTAGTAAGTTCCACTTCAAAAGATATGGGACTAAAACTCCTAGAAGAAGATATTCACCAATGATGGCAACCCAACTCCAACCCTGTTAATATCAAGGAAAAGAGTTCAATGGGTAAGAATAAATGATTCATAAGTGGATAGTATCAATACTAAAACAATTGTGAGTTCCATCCAAGATGGTTAGTGTTGGTTGCTACCGTGTGAGGTTAAACCAATGGTTTTTAATGAAGCTTAGTTGAGTGCAACAAGCATCTATAAAGGTGGGAAAGATGTTGTAAGAACTTCACCTATGTGAACTTAGAGGTGGTACTGCCTCTCATGGGAGTGGGAGTTTCTCTCGGGAAAGTTCATGAAAGGATGAGCACATAGTCATATTAGTGCTAAGAGAGAAAATGAGAAAATGAATGATCAAGTGAAGGTGTGTGAGGTATCACTAGTTTTATCATAATGAATACTTGGTTCAAGCTTTTAAGCAATCAATGATTTTGATAAGACTTTGTTGTAATTCCACTTAGGTAAAGTTCAAGACGAAAAGCACTTTATTTTAGGCACCAATACTATTTTGAGCTAGAGGAAGAGGCTTGTATTTAACCAAGTGAGGAAATAATGTTAGGATTTGTTAAAATACAAAGTCCAAGTGGTCTTACACAAGCTAGGTGTAAAACACTAAATGTTTTCACATAATAAAGATGTGAAATTTAACTTTTTGTTGTAGGCATTTAAAAATACTGTTTTTGGGTCCAAAGTGATACATTGAGGTATCTAAGGATGCCTAAAAAATTTGGGAGCATTTTGCAGTGTTTATTGTAATGCCCCGACTAATTCTAGACTTCGGACCATTAAAACTACTAATACATAGCTATTATTTTGGAATACATACATACATAAAATAGTAGAACTTTATTATAAAACTCCAAAATACGGTACGGAATTTACATAAAACCATAAAGAAACATAAACTTTTAATTAAGGGTTCAAAACTATATGCGTAAAATAAATACATAAATTAAAGACTTAAAATAACTTCATCCTCGATCTTCCAGCAGTCCATCCCTAATACACATGCCAAGCTGCCACGAATCTGACCCGCCTTCCAAGCTCATTTTCCTGCACCATCTAAAATAAAAGGAATGAGCCTAATGCCCAGCAAGGAAAATCTACTAAAAACATATATCATAAATCATAAGACTATATCACAAAACATATATTATAAAACATATGACATAAAAACGATCATATAGGACTACAATATTAATGGCCATTAACTCATTACTGTAGCATGTGATATGTTTACCGAGTTTTTCGGAAACGAATACAAACAAAATAATAAGAAGATAAGAACTGTAGAAGTGCAGAAATATAAATAGACAAACAGGTTTTTTACGTGGTTCAGGCGTTAACGAGCCCTAGTCCATGAGTCGATGTTATTATACTTGTAGAGAATTACAGTAAAATGGCTGGTGTACAAGAACCTCACAAACTCACAATGTTTCTCTCGGGTTCTCTTGAAGAAGATGAAGCTAGAGAGATTTTTGGCAGAGTTCCTGCTCTGTCATTTCTTGGCCCTCCCCCTATCGTAAAATGAGGAGGTCTTTATAGCTAGGGTTTTGGATTAGGGTTTTACTCTGCCCCTATGAGTCTTAATTACACCAGCCATAAATAAGGGATACAATTACCGTAGTAGCATGGCTACAAGGCTCTACGTAGGTATAATTACATGAAAATATGGGGAATGTCAAAAGGCAGCTGTCTTTTCCAGGCTGTCAGTGGAACAGTAGGCGAAAAGGCACTTTTAGGCGTGCTGGGATGTGTACGGCCTCGACCTGTCAGGCGGGATCCTGTGTCAGGCGAGTATCATTCCAACTATGCCTCCTCCGTGACTCGACCGCTTGGTCTTCTTCCGTGCGAGGCACGGAACTGTATCCGCGAAGGTAACCTGAAGTGCTTCTCCTGGAAGGACCTTCCCCGAAGGATATCCCTTCGGGAGTCCGGGAGAGTTGACGAGCTTCCGGGTCGCGATTGCTTGAAAGAGTGTGCTAGACACTAAACGGGAGAGGCGAAGCCTTTCTGTCCATCCGCGAGCCCTAGTCACCCTTCGTGAAAGATTTTGATAATTCTGCTTCCCCGAGGCTATCCATCTAAACGCTATTCGGAAATCTGGATAACATTTACCCCCCAAGGTCACGGAGCTTGAGAGGTCCGGGAGCTTGTACAGTCCTCCGGGTATTCTGGTTTCTAGATTAGGCGAGGGGTCACCTCCTGTGTTCCTGGAAGGGTTCCTTTTTCCCGTCTGAGTGTTAGTATGAAAAAAAAAAGGAAATTTCTTCTGTTTGAACTCAAGTACTCAAGTGTGGCAAGGGCCACGCGTCATGCAGGGAATGGCTCTGTGACCAAGACGTGTGCGTGAGGCGACTGGCTGAGTATGCGTGCGTTAGGCGTCTGAGTAGTGATTTGACGGTATTTAATGGTACACCGGGCCCGAGATGGTACAATGATGGTAAATAAATACTTTATTCCCATCCGAGGAGTCATAAATGGGACCGGCACTTCATCCCCAGCCGTCGGATCTGATGCATGCGGTATGGGAAGATTGGGACCGTCCATTTGTGGAATTCGAAATGACTTCGTTCCTGCTATAAAAATGAGGGAATGGACCCTTCTTCCTCTTTACGCTTTCAAATTCTCGAGCTTTCAGATTCTCAGATTCCCAAATCTTCGAACTCTCAAGCTTCCAAGCTTCCTTTCCTTCGAATTCGCCACTTCTTTTGGTAAGGAATCCAGAAACTTTTCTTTCGATTTGGCAGTAGGTTTGTTCGCCGAAGTTCTAGGTTTGAATCGTTACTTGTCTTTGCAGCCTTTACTTCACGTGTTCGTGCGGTGCAGTGACCCGGTTACTCCCTCAATCTTCAACTACCCGAACACCAGTAAGTATTTTTACTTTGCTTTTTCCTTCTAAACCTCAGATTGTTGGTAGTTGTTAGGGTTGAGTTTTCTGCCGGTGTCATCTTTATGCATGCGTGAATAGGGCTTTGATAGGCATGTGACTGATGTGAGTCAATAAGTCATTTCTTTGAATGCTTCGACGATTTGCTTTTGGAAAGTTGTTTCTCGTCTGCTTGTGCTGTTCTGGTTTGTTATTTTAGGGCATAAGCGTGAACGCCTTTAGGGTGTCTTCCCCTGGGAAAACACTTCTCTCGGCGGGCTTAGGCTCGAAGTTTGAATCTGGTTCCTTGCTGTCCTCCGGGTGGCATGGTGCCAACCCCTCGGCAAGCTCGGTGGGAGCCTCTCCAAGCAGTTTTCGGGGAGGGTCTCCCCGACGCCTTTAATACTGTTAGGGTATGACAAGGGTGCTGACTTCTTGGAGTGTTTTCTTCTTTGTTTCTTTTGCTCAGTGACGAACACCTCAAAGGAACAAATCATCGATGCGGTAGAGGCTGAATCTGCCCAGGAGCAAGGTTCCCCTGTTGCCGGCGCAAAGGAGAAAACGAAAACTAAGGTGGCCGCGGCTAGCCCACCGACTATCAACAGTTCCATTTGGGAGATGGACCAGAAGCCGAACCTGTTCAGGAACTATGGCATGCTGGAGCTGTATTCCTCAGAGGCAGGCCTGAAGAACATCCCAGGCCTGATGTGGCACCGTCTGTCGGTGCTGGGTGAGTCTGCCAGCCAGAGTCACGAGGGTTTTGGTGCCTGGAGCTGGGCACACATAGTGTGTGGGACACACTTGCCCCTAAGAAGTTATTTTGCCAACTTCTGGGTGAAGGCGGGGATTGCCCCCTTCCAGTTGATTCCCCCCAGCTACAAGCTTCTAGCGGGGTGGTATATCTTTTGCAAGTCCCGGGACCTGGAGGCCCCTACCCCGGAGGAGGTGCTATACTTCTATGGGCTGAAGTATCAGCCCATGAGAGGTCATGCAGACAAGGTGGGGTTTTATAGGCTAGAGAGGTATCCGGACGTGATGTGTCCCACATGTCATACCGCGAGGGTTCCAGATCTCCGGGAGTACTGGTTCCTGACGACTGGCTTCCCATTGAAGAGGGTTCCAGCTCTGTCTTTGGACTTCAAAGTCCCTGGTAAGTGCTCCTTCCTTTCTTTTCTAACTTTGTTTCTTCACGTTTAGTTTGCCTTCCGGGAGGATCTCTAACACTCGTGTTTGGATTTTGCAGAAGCCGTCCCGCGGACACCTCGCTGTGCGGAGATGATAAGGAGGTCAAACTTCTACGAGGGGCTCTCGGAGGAAGAGCTGAAGGTGGAAGGACTTGTGACCACCGAATCTTTGAGGGAGTATGGGCTACTCGCCTCTTTCCAAAATATTGAGCCAGTGAGTGGCAGGGGGCAAAGTCAGGTGTCAGCTGACGTCCGGGAGCAGATTGCCCTGAAGCTATCCAAGGTGATCTGCCAGGCGGCCCAGGACGAGAATAATTTATCCCTCAGTTGGGCGGAGAGGTTCCCCGGCCCCCAGTCGGAGGAAGAAGAAATCGAGGCTCGCCACACCGCAGCTTACCCCAATGAAGGGACTCCGGGAGCCGGTACCTCCGGGAAAGGTAAGACTAGCTTTCGATTGATCCACACCCCCAGCCTGTCTGAGGTTTCCCGGACTTTTCAGATAGGGTTCGATCCCCGTTTCCTTAGGCTAGATCCGCGTAGGATACCCTTTGACAGATATTGCGATAGGGTAGATGAGCTCCTCGGGTGTTTGAGTGACGGTAGTCTGCCAGAAGGTGTCACCATGGTTGACTCTTCTTCCCTCAGCATGTTATTCCCGGACTTCGAGGAGTACGGGAGCTTCCTGGAGCAGGAAGCGGTGTCTTGTTTTGCTCGGGGAAGGCCATCCACGTTTCTCGTGCATGGTCGTCCCTTTCAAACTTTTCTCTTGTTTGTTTCTTGTTCCCTGCTGGTGGACTTGTTTGTGCTTTTATGTTGTTGCTTGTTTTGTTTTCTGCTTATCTTTTTTCACATCGCTTGCTGGTTGGTTAACCTTGCTTCGTACATTTCTTGCAGAACATCCCGAAGCAAAGATGTTGGGGAGAGCTACCTCACTTATCAAGAAGGCCGCCATTAGCCAAGACCTGTCCAAGGGGAAAGGACGAAAGGCCAGAGCTGGTAGGGGAGGTAAAGCTGCCACACCCAAGAAGACAAGTGGCGAGGCGCAAGTGTCTCCGGTGGTGGAGAGGCCTCCTGTCAAGGGGCCTTCCGAGACCATGGTGGTCTCGAGTAGTAGCAGCGAGGGGGAAGGTCTTGTGTTCCCCGCGAAGATGACTGGGGTGAGCAAGCGCCCCGGAGGAGAGGCTGAGGGCGACAAGAAGAAACGCCTTAGACATTCTTCTCCCGGAGGTGATGGAGACCTCCGGGCTGCACGCAGTCCCCGGCAGACTACCCCCACCCAGCGGCAACCACAACCCCAACAGCAAAAGCAACAACAACAACAACAACAACAAAGACAACCAACACCGCCACAGCAGCAGGAAAAACAACAGCAACATCAGCAGCAACAACAAACTGGGGCGGTAGTTTCTTCGCTACCATCCCTAATACTCCGTCTACCTCCTCCTCCAGTCCAAAGGGAGTCCACCCTTTCGGAGTCTCCTTCTTCTCCTTCTCTTCCACTTTCTCAACAAACAAGCCTTCCTCAGCCTGGCCTGAAGTTCCACTTCCCTCAGAAACCAACCCGTTTCCCCGCTGCCCTCCTGGAGGGTGTAAGACGGGCTGATAATTTTTTGAGGAGGCGGTTGGAGGCCGAGAAGGCTGTTATTCAGGGAAGGGCAGACAACCTGTCTGCCGTGAAGAGAGCTGAGCTGGCAGAAGGGGTGAGATCCCTTCACCCGGCTGGAGCGGTTTTGGATGGCCCAGCCTTGGAGAAGAGGCTGGTGCCTAGGCTCGGACGTGCATTGGCGCCGTTCAGAGCGAAGATGATGGAGGACATGGCCCTGAGCTTGTGCGAGTTCAATTCTGAGAAATGGGCCATCAGTAGCAGTAAGGACCCGCTGTTGCTGACACATGCCGTAAAGCAGCAACTTTCTGGGGTAAGCTGTCAGTTGTTGTGTTCTGGGATCATTTGTCTTAGTACATTTGGTTCTGCTTAACTCATTCTATTGACTTTCGTTGCAGGCCTCTCTCATCGCGGAACGCTCATTCCGGGAGGTGGGTGCAGTTCTGGTTCAGCTGGAGGAGGGCCAGGTGGCTTGCCAGGCCTTGGAGGCGGAGAGCAGAAACTGACCCAACAGGTCGAGAGCATAAAGGGGGAGGCTGTGGAGAAGATTAACCAGGCCCGGCGCAAGGCTGAAGAAGAGGCGGACAAGAAATATCTTGCCAAATATCAAGAGTACCGGGCCAGCGCGGAGAATGAGTTCAAGCAGCGGTCGGATGACTTGAAGGCCAAAAACTCCAAGCTCCAGGAAGAGCTATCCCAGGCCAGGGAGGAGAAGGATACCCTGGATGCTCGCTTGCAATCGAAAAATAATCTCCTCCTTAAGCGGAACGAGGAATATGCCACTCTTCAGAATAGGCTGCACGAGGAGGAGCAAGATCATAAGAGGAGCAAGGATCTCGCGTCTATGCAGGAGTTGGGGCTCGCTGAGAAGGATAAACAGATTGCAGCCTTGCAATTCACTGTCAGGGGGCATGTGACCGAGAAGCAATCCTTGCTGGATCAAAATAAGGTGCAGCGCAAGGAGATTGATTCCCTCAAGGGAGAGCGGGATGCATCCAAGGCCGAGCTGGAAAAACTGAGGGCTCAATTGGCTGTCGCGGAGGCGAAGCTGGCGACCTCTGAGGCGGAGCGCTTGAAGGAGAAGGAAGATGCCGAGGTGGTGCTGAATAGAACGATTAATCTATCTCACGTGGTCCTCATGCACCAACTTTGGAAAATAAACCCGGAGGTAGTAGGCTACTTAGGAGAGGACGCCGCCGCCATGAGGGAAAAGATACAGGTGTGGGATCAAAGCCCAGAGGTGTACGTCCAGACTTATAACATCGACGAGCCTGCTGGAGCCCCTGAGGCAGAAGATCTCGAAGAGGCGGGGACCTCTGATCCTGCCAGTGATGAAGTTCCACCTTCCAACGAGCCGACTCCGCCAGCCCCAGTTGAAACTGCTGTCTCCGAGGCCCCGGTCGTGGAAGTCGCTGCCACCCCCAGTGCTTGAAGGGATCTTATCCTTTGTGTATATATAATTTTTTTTTTTATTATTTTCCTTTGGGGCGAAGCTCCCTGTACTCTTTTTTAATTGCGGGAACATTACAGATGCCCGGTCTGCAGGGCCTTCATTGTAATAATTGTAGAATTCTTCTTTCCTTTTCTGCTGAGTTCCTTGTTTAATTTTGTGCTTAGGGTAGAGACTTTTATACGGTAGAAACTGCTGTAGGGGCGCATGAGGTTTTGGTTCCAACGGCCAGAACCTATGCATTTCTAACTTGAAGCTCCAACGGCTTATGTCTTTTCCCACGTAGTTTCTAGGTTACGAAGGGTTCTTGGTTCCAACGGCCAGACTCCTTCTTTCATCGTACTCAGCTTTCCTAAGGTAAATAGCCAATCCCGGGACTTGTAGTTATACCATTCGCTGGGATGGCTAAGGTGACCCGTTCCATCTCGCTAAGGTGACCCGTTCCATCTCCCCATCGCGATCTTTACAAAGCTTGCGAGGCAAACACTTAATACGATTCCGCGGGATGGTCCCGGAACGGGAGCTCTTTTGGTGAGCGTTGCTAGACTTAGGGCTAGATCTTTGCGAAGCAAAACTAACTATCGTTGCGGACCTCACGGTGGCCGACTTCAGAGACTTGGCATGAAGCCTTGCGAGGCAAGGTTCGTTGCAGTCGGGGAAATCGTCACGCCTACCATGTGCGATCCTGGAGCAGGGGCTTTGCGAAGCAAGGCCTGCTGTAATTGGGGGATCGATTATATCTGCTCCCAGAGCTGAAGCTTGCGAAGCGAAGCTTGGAGTGGTCGAGGAGATCGCCATGCATTGTTTTGTGAGACCCGGAGCTGAAGCCTGCGAAGCAAAGCTTACAGCGGTCGCGGATCTTGCCATCTTTCGCCTTGCGGGACCCGGAGCTGGAGCTTGCGAAGCAAAGCTTTCAGCGGTCGCGGATCTTGCCATGCATTACTTTATGAGACCTGGAGCTAAAGCTTGCGAAGCAAAGCTTTACAGCGGTCGCGGAGTATTCTGCGAAGGACTTGTCAGGAAGTTGGGGGTGTTTCGGCGTAGCTCTCTGAATGTGCCTCAACCCCCAGTCCTGTTCATCGTTGGGCTACATAGGAGATAATTTTCATGATGCATAATGGCAAACATTTTCATGGCAATTTTCACATAACCACATAATGCACACATGACACGTAATGCAAATATGTTCATGGCAACAAATCAACCTAATCTTAACAATTTAAAATTTTCAAACACAATGCTAACACATAAGTGGTGTTCTCTGTATGTTTTGTTCAAGGGGCGTATGGCTATGCCTTAGCCATGTATACCCCCCCAAGTGAGCGTGGGGTCCGGACGTCTCCGGACCGCGTGGTCACTTGTTAAAACGCAGCTTGGAACAAAGGGATCAAAAATGCAGTAAAAGCGGAGTGAATCTCTCCGTGTTTTATTAAATTAGCCTGTTAGGCATGTGTTTTACAGCTGGGAGGATTATCTCCATATTTTACATTTTTGCTACGTCCACCAAGGACTTTCGACTAGATAGTCCGGGGCCTACTGATAATAACGGCGGAGGTGCTCCGCGTTCCAGGCGCGCGGGACTTTAGATCCGTCGAGTCTCTTTAAGTGATACGTCCCATGGCCCACTTTTTCTTGGACTTCAAAGGGGCCTTCCCAGTTGGGTCCGAGGACTCCCACTCCCGGATCCTGCGTAGCAGGAAATACTCTCCGTAGGACAAGGTCCCCAACTTTGAATGTACGGCTCTTGACTCTTGTGTTGAAGTATCGGGCTATCTTGCCTTGGTACATTTTGAGTTGGACCTGTGACTGCTCCCGGAGCTCTTCGATCATGTCCAGGGACTCCCGGAGAAGGGCGTGGTTCTGGGTAGGGTCGTAGGTGTCCTGCCTGTGAGAGGGGATCATAGTTTCTACTGGGATGACGGCCTCGCAACCGAAGGTCATGGAATAAGGTGTGTGCCCCATCGAAGTTCTCTCTGTTGTGCGATAGGCCCAAAGTACTCACGGAAGCTCTTCCGGCCAGTGAGCCTTGCATGCTTGGAGTTTTTTCTTCAACGTGGTCTTTAAGATTTTGTTTACTGCTTCCACTTGCCCATTAGCTTGAGGTCTGGCGACTGCGGAAAAGCTTTTGATGATTCCATGCGAAGCACAGAAGTCCGTGAAATGCTCACTATCAAATTGCTTCCCGTTGTCGGACACAATTTTTCGTGGAAGCCCGAAATGACACACTATATTCTTGATGACAAAGTCCAGTGCTTTCTTAGACGTGACCGTGTTCATAGGTTCAGCTTCAGCCCATTTGGTGAAGTAGTCTACCGCGACTATGGCATACTTCACTCTACCCCTTCCAGTTGGAAGGGAACCTACTAGGTCAATGCCCCAAACGGCGAACGGCCAGGGGCTGGTCATTAAGGTAATTTCTGTAGGCGGCGCTCGCGGAACATTGGCGTACCTCTGGCACTGCTCACATTTTCTGACATAATCCACACAATCCTTCTTCATGGTGGGCCAGAAGTATCCTTGACGAAGGATCTTTTTGGAGAGGCTCAGCCCAGAGGTATGGTCGCCACAGAAGCCTCCGTGAATCTCATGGATGATGGTGCTAATTTCGGTTCCGGCAACACACCTAAGGAAGGGTATGGACAACCCCCTGCGGTAAAGCTTTCCATCCATAACCACGTATCGGGGAGCTTGATATTGGAGCTTTCTTGCGTCAGCTTTATCAGTGGGGAGCTCTCCGGTGGTGAGAAATCTGAGGATGGGTCCTATCCAGGAATGGGAATGGTCGATGATGGCATTTACCCTCTGTGTCTCAGTACTAGGTGCTTCTAAGTGCCCGATGGGCACTAGGCCATATTGTTCAATCTCCGGGTCTGTTGCAAGCTTGGCCAGTGTGTCCGCGAGTGAATTCTGGGCCCGGGGGACCTGGCGGATTTGGTAGCCTTTGAAATGCTGCAGGAGGCCGCGGGAGAGAGACACGTAGGCAGCCATTTTTTCGCCTTTCGTCTGGTATTCTCCGGATATCTGGTTTACCACAAGTAGGGAGTCGCTGTATACTTCGATTTTTTGGGCTCCGACTTCCCTGGCCAGTTGTAATCCAGCTAGCTGGCTTCGTGTTCTGCCTCATTGTTGGATGCTGGGAACGTGAAACGAACGGCGCTCTGGAGTTGATGCCCTTGGGGAGAAATTAGGATAACCCCTGCTCCAGCTCCTTTTTCATTTGAGGCTCCGTCTACATAGACCTTCCATGTGGGAAGTTCCGGGACAGGATCTTCCGGGAGGTCATTCATTCCTGAGCATTCCACAATAAAGTCCACGAGATCTTGACCTTTTATGGAAACACGTGGCTGGTAGTGGATGTCAAACTGGCTCAGTTCCATGGCCCATTTAAGTAATCTGCCAGAAGACTCGGGCTTCTGCAAGACTTGCTGGAGAGGGTGGTTGGTGAGTACTATGATGGTGTGCGCCTGGAAATAGGGCCTTAGCTTCCGCGAAGCGATTAGCAAGCAGAGGGAGAGTTTCTTGATCATTGAATATCTGGACTCGGCGTCCAGTAACTTCTTTCTCACGTAATACACAGGGAGCTGGAGACGGCCGTCGTCCCGGGCGAGAGCGGCACTCACGGCATGCTTTGTCACAGCTAAGTACAAGAACAACGCCTCTCCTTCGACAGGTTTGGACAGAATGGGAGCTCGAGTTAGATGTTCCTTGAGGTGTTGGAAGGCTGCTTCGCATTCGGGGGTCCACTCGAACCTCTTGTTTCCTCGCAACACATTGAAGAAGGGGACACATTTGTCAGTGGCCTTAGATACGAAGCGGCTGAGAGCAGCTATCCTTCCGGTAACGCTTTGGACATCCTTATGCTTTCGAGGAGAAGGCATATCTATGAACGCCTTAATTTTCTCAGGGTTGGCCTCCACTCCGCGGGAGCTGACAATGAAACCGAGGAACTTCCCAGACGAGACCCCGAAAGTACATTTCTTCGGATTCAGTTTCATTCCGTACTTTCGGATCACGGCGAAAGCTTCCTCAAGGTCGTCACTATGGTCCTCGAAGGTCTTGGATTTTACCAACATGTCGTCTACATACACCTCCATGTTCCTCCCCAGCTGGTCCTTGAACATCCTGTTTACTAGACGCTGGTATGTCGCCCCAGCATTCTTCAAACTGAAAGGCATGACCACGTAACAGTAGACACCCTTGTCCATGAGGAAGCTGGTGTGTTCCTGGTCCGCGACATGCATCTTGATCTGGTTGTATCCGGAGTATGCATCCATGAAGGATAAGAGTTCATACTTGGAAGTAGCGTCTACCATTTGATCGATTCGCGGAAGAGGGAAACAGTCTTTTGGGCAGGCTTTGTTCAGGTCCGTGAAGTCAATACACATTCTCCAGGACCCATTGGGTTTCGGGACCAGAACCGGGTTGGCCAACCACACGGGATAGAGTGACTCCTGGAGAAAGCCTATGGACATCAGCTTGTCCACTTCAGCTTTGACTGCTTCGGCCCTCACTGGGTCTAACGGCCTCCTCTTTTGGCGAACTGGAGTTGCAGATGGGTCTATGTTGAGTGCGTGGCACGCAACATTAGGATTAATCCCCGTCATATCAGCGTGGCACCATGCCAGGATATCCTGATTATTCTTCACAGTGGCCACGATCTTTTCTCGAATGGCCGATGGAAGGTTTTTCCCCACCTGAATGACTTTGGTGGGATCTCCCGAGTTGAGGATCACCTCTTCGACTTCCTCCATCGGCTCTATCGCCCTCTCGACCCCCACTCTAGGGTCGAGTTCGTCAACGTATGCCCCTTGTGCTGGTACACTGCTGGAACTTGCTCCTTGACCCCCCCAAGATAGATTCGGATGTTGCCTCCAAGCTGGGTTGTACGAATTTGAGTATGGGCCACTGTTTTGGTTAAAATTCTGGTTTCCCACATAACAAACTGCTGCTGGGTTGGAAGGGCAATTCTCAAACATGTGCCCATCTCCACAATATACACAGGAAATGTCCCCACTTTGAATAGCAGCAGCTGGCTGAATGTTGTTCCCCAAACTCATATTTTTCAGAATATTAGTCATGGAAGCCATTTGGGCTGTCAAAGCAGTCAATGCATCTACTTCCAGAACCCCCGCCACTTTTCTACTTGTTAGAGCTCTTGTGTTGGACCATTGATAATTATTACTGGCAATTCTCTCCAAAATTTCGAATGCTTCATTATAAGACTTGGACAAGATAGCACCATTGGCCGAGGCATCTAACACCATTCTAGAAGCTGCATTGAGGCCATTATAGAAGGTCTCCATCTGTATACAGTGCGGGATGCCGTGGTGTGGACACTTCCGCAAAAGCTCCTTAAATCTCTCCCATGCATCACTGGTTGATTCATCTTCAAGCTGCTGGAATGACATGATTTCGCTCCGAAATTTTGCATTTCTGGTGGGAGGGAAATATTTGCGCAGAAACTTTTCAGCAAGATCATTCCAATTTGTGACAGAATCAGGAGGCAAAGTGTTGAGCCATGATCTAGCTCGGTCTCTTAATGAGAATGGAAATAGCTTCAGCCTTAATGCTTCTTCACTCACTCCTTGAAGCTTAAAGGAATCGCTCACCTCCAAGAATGAACGAAGGTGGAGATGAGGATCCTCCGTTGGCATCCCGCTGAACTGCCCCACAGTTTGGAGCATTTGAAACATCACTGGCTTGAGCTCGAATTGAGCTGCTTGTATCTCTGGCCTCACAATGCCTGGATTTAGCTCATTAAACATGGGGGCAGCGTATTCCCGTATTGCTCTGGCTCTGTCATCCGCCAAAACAATGGGATTAGTGACTTGCTGGCCATCGCCCTCATCATCAACACGTTCAGCCATAGTGCCTCGGCTTTTAGCCTTTTGATCCTTTCTCCTTTTTCTGAAAGTTCGTTCGATCTCGGGGTCAATAGGAGCAAGTTCACTGTCCTCTTGCTAGTTCATACACTGTAAGTACCTGAGATTACACAACCCGAACTAACAAGGTTAAAAACAATGAAAATAAATTGTCAAATAGTTGATAAAACAGAATTTAATTTTAAAATCCCCGGCAACGGCGCCAAAAACTTGTTGCGAAAATTATAGCAATTAAAATACGCAAGTATATGTAGTCGGCAACAAGTAATACAGTGATAAATGAGTATCATCTCCACAGGGATTTTAAACTAAATAATTGCAAAATCAACTAAAGAACAATTTAAAAATAAGATAACAAAATTAAGAACATGATTGGAGTATGAATCTGAAATTAAATGGGTATACGTAATTTAATCTAAAATAAAATGAAGAACTCAGAAAAAATAAATTCAGAGAAGATCTATGTGAACAAATAGATCTCGATGGCTATTTCCCCCTATGTTAATCTGCCCAGTTGTTATAGCAATCGTTCAGCAATGGTTCAGCAATCAAGCACAGAGTTAACCGATTTCACAAGAGACCAGTAAGCTTTTTCCAAAACCCATTGATATAATTCCACAACTTAATTCAACATAATCCTATATTAAATCAGGTTGTAAAGCACGTATTTAATCACCAAATCTCAGGTTATACAAGGTAGTAAAATATTCCTATTTCACTACTAAGAATTACCTAAACATGGCATTTCTCTTGCATCATTTAAGTGGATTTAGCTAGACAAATTCTTTCCAAAATCAGATCTAGCTAGTTAATTGTTAATTATGGCCAGTAAACAACAATCATTGAGCATTAATTACACTTAAATGAACAATGGCAAAATTACTGAACTCATGCATTGAATTAATACTTCATCATATAGGGTTCACAGCCACCCAAATCTTAAAGAAATTAGTTCATATTTGAACTGAAAATTACAATCCAAAACAGAAATTGTTCATCCATAACAAGTATTCAGTTCACAAGTATAGAATCAAGAGTATACACTACAGAAAAGGAAATATAGAAGAAAGAGAAGAAGTAGAATCGGGTTCTAAAGTCCTCCTCCTTCCTTGACCGTGACTCTCCTCCTATGGGTACTGCCTTTTTCTGTGTATATTCTCCTGTACTTCTCTCTTTTTTCTGTTGTGATAAAAATGGTATATCCCTCCATTTCGGCTGGCTGCCCTCCTTTAGGGTACTTTTTCCTTACCCTCATTAGACAGCCCATTTCCAACTTTTGTCCCTCTCTTGCCACCTCAGCCAGCTGACTTAATTCATTAAAATAGATGCCACATAGGTGCTGAGGTAATTACTTAAGTACAGCTGGCTTTTGTCCACGTCATCTGTCTTCTGCCCAGGATTGCTATGCGGCTGACCTACAGCATCGAAACAGCAATGCTCCCCTTTCAGTCCCCATTTTCCTTCTGCTCCCTTTAATTCCCTTTGGCAATTTTAAGCTTCCTTTCCTAACAACACAGAACAGAAATTAACATAAAATATTTACAAACAATACACCAAATAAACAACTCTTAATATGGACTCACTACCTAGAACAAGAAGGATAAAAATTAAACAAAATCACATTAAACACACTTCCATTACTCTTTTTCAACTTAAAAACAAGCTCAAAGATCATAAAAATAACTCTAAATCCTAGAGTTATCAACACCCCAAACTTGGCATATTGCTCGTCCTCGAGTAATGAAGAAAACAGAAATAAAAACAACACACAACACGCACTCAACTCAAATAGTAACACAGACACAGACTTGTACATGAGAGAGTCCTGAATAATCCAATACGGCTTAGTGAAAATATTTGCTCTCAGAAACGTGGAATGGAATGAAATGATGTGCTGGTAGTGCTTATGCCCTGACTTTATATGTCTCATTTCCCATTTTCAGTGCTAAAGAAATCACCAATGCCTCCCTAAAGTCACCCAGTCAATAGTGTGTACAAAAGTTTCCCACCAACACTTTGAATTCCTCTAACAACTACTCTTGATCCTCAAGTTTAACTATCGGCTCCCATAGGTTGAATTACTGCACTCCTCTCCACTAATGTAGTCTAGCTTTACCCCCTAGATCAAAAGGACTTTACTCGGCTTGTAATGTAGGCTTAGGTTAGGGTAGGATAAAAGATAATATTTCTAATGGCTTACAACCTAACCACCTCAACTTATCAAGAACCTCTCTTATTATTATTATTATTTTTTTTTTTTTTTTTAAAACTCTCACCCAATATGTATTTTTAACCCACAATGAATAATTTGATTTAGCTCTAATTCTCTTGCTATTTTTATTTCCAAATTCAACAAGAACAATAGAAAGAAGCCTCTAACATTTTCTTGGATAGGGGGTTGTACACCCCAAACTTAGTTTCAAAACTGCTTCTTTCTCTCTCTTTTTTTTTTCTATTTTTTTGTTTTTTTTTTTTTGTTTTTTTTTTTTTTTTATTGTGAAGATATATATATATAGCAAGAGAAATATGAATATTTTTATGTGAGCTCATTCCCAAACACCCCAAACTTAAATTCCATCATTGTCCCCAATGTGGCTAACAAATGAAACTTGGAATAGCTCACCACATGGCTAAAAACTAACCCCACTCATCCCAAACTTACTGCAAATAATCTGTTCTTGATAAGTTTCAGCAGCTAGGTTTGGTTAATGAAAGTGAAAAATAACAAGTTAAACAGGGGGTATCATTAATGATAGGTATTAAGAAAATAAAATAGGCAAATTAGCTCAACTAAGGGTGACTAAGGGAAATTAATATACAATGGGAAAGCTTGAAAGGCCCAAACGTCCACAGATGGCCTAGATCATTTCTAAGTGGTAAAGCTAGCTAGGATTTCGCCTCAAGGATTACACTAACCAATTCTAGAAGCTTAAACTTTCTCAAGATGTTGGTTATTCTAGAGATCCAAAGCATGGTGGGAAAACAGAAGTACACATCTGACCAGGGACTAAAAGAAAGTAAGAATGAGATCACTAGCACCTAAACAAGCATATTTAACATATAAAATCAGGGCAACACACAAATGGACTGAAATGGGAAAAGTTCATCATCGAGCAGGACACTAAGCCAGATTAAATCACACTATCTCTCATGCACAAGTACAACGACACAGCAACACCATAAAAACAAGGCAAAATGAAAACAGAAACTAAACAACCTAGACAAACAACAAACTAAGAACAGTCACAAAAACATAAAATGACAGAAAATAACAAAACAAAAGGGAAAGGAAACCCCCTCTACTCGGAGTCCTCGGCAGGGAACTCCGCATTGTCGCCAACATCGGCAGGCCAGGCACTCAAAATCTGCTCAGGGAATTCGGGGAACTGCGGACCGGATTTAGGCATAGCCTTTTGCAGCACATTCTTCATGGCGGCATCCCTGTTCTGCTCGTAAGTCCACAAGGTCTGCAGCCGCTCACAGATGTGCTCCTGCCGCTTATGCATTTGCTGCTGCACTCGCCCAAGCTGGGTCAATCTCTCCATGATAGGGTCAGTCGAGGTGGATGAGGATGCAGCGTACGTTTTAGGGGCGCGGGCTGGGCCAAAGCTAATAATCCCTTTGGGGAGGATGAGTCCCTCTTCAGGCCAGACAGGAACGCCAGCATCACGACAGATGGCAATGATAGTGGAAGGCAGGAACAATTTTCCTTTTCCTCTGTGAGCACATTCAAAAATTTCCTGCGCCAAGACAGTCCCAACGTCAATGGCCATCCCTTTCACGAGGCAGAACAACATCCACGCACGATCTCGGTTTACAGTGGAGTCATGAGACGTGGGGCATAAGGTCGATTGCACAAAACTATAGAGACACTTCAGCTCATGCTCCAAATCAGTTCGGTGGAATCGCAAATTCCCATGGATATCGAGATCCCACTCAGAGTCAGGTTTTTCCAAATCGGGCATGATATCTTGAAGCAACTCATCATCTACATGACCCCTGAGTGGAGTGAACTGGCATTTGACGGTCTCCAACGGAAAGATGTCATTGATCACCTTAGCCGAGAAAGGGACTTCTACTCCTCGGACAAAGAACTCGGTAGGCCACTTATCGGCTAAGAAGTTAGCGTAAAACTCCTTGACCAGCTCGGACACAGCTCGCTCGGGTTGTGTACACAGCGATTCCCAGTGGCGGTTGCGGATCAAATCAGCCACCCAATCGGGCAACCCGTTTAGGTTGGTAGGCTCTGCAATGAGGCCCCGCTCCATATAGAAATCACGCTGAGAGATGGAAGTGTGGTATTTGATCTCAGCTGTCTCGGAGTCAAACTTCGGAACATCGGAGAAAGGCTTCTTTTTGGCCTTGTACGCGCAGCTCTTGATTTTTGGCATGGTGAGTCGAGTGTGGTTCGTTGTGGGTGAAATGTCGTGGGTCTGCTCGGAATCACCTGGAATGCCGCTTGGTCTGGAGAGCTTTGGAGAGTTTCGTGGAATTGCTGGGTCGATGGGGTTTGGGTATGTAGGTTGATGGGTGAGGTCGGGTCGGTGGGGTGCTGGGTCGCTTTTGGCGAGGTGGGTTCGTGAGCGGCATGAAGCCGTGGGCTGGATCTGTGAGGCGGAGCTGAGGGCTTAACGAGGGTGGAGTGTGAGTGGCGGCGGAGGGAATTCTGGGGTTGGGGTTTCAGGGCTGTGGGAAATCTGAAGGTCGCGTGTTGGGGAAATGTGGTGATGGTGTACTGCATATACATATATATATATATATACTAATAGACTAACATATATATATAATAACTGAAATATACGAATATATATATAATAAAAGTGACTGACTAATAGATATATATATAGATAGAATAAAAGCAAAAGTAAAAGACAGATATACAGTAAATAAAATATAAAAACTAATATATTTTTTTTTTTATAGTGCTGCTTTTTATAGAGAAATATATATATATAAATATGAAGTACACCATTAATGGGATGTGATGCTGACTTCTGAAAGTGTGGGCTCTGGGTAATTCTGCTGAGGCGAGGATTGTGATAGTGGAAAAGTGGAGGTGATTGGGAAGAAGATAATGAGCTGGAAGTTAGGTAAATCCATTTCAGCTCTTGTCCTATTCTTCATAAAAGGCCTCAAAATTGATCAGAAGAAAAATGCTCCCAGTTCATAAAAATGCTCCTGCGACCCTGCTAAATGCTGAAGCAATGATGTAGCAACCCACCATTCCAGAAAAATAATGCCTCTGCCCAGACTTCTCTGCTCAGCCTAATCTCAGTTGTACCAACCCCTGGCTAACCGTTTCCCTCATTATTTTATTTTTTTGTTTGTTTTTTTTTTTTTTTCAAGGGGTAGTACACCCCAAACTTTAGTTACATATATTATTTATTTACAAACTGCCTCTTTCACTCATGGGTTGCCTAAGTGTGATACAAGAAATGCAGGGCAACCCATAGTCTTTTTCCTTCAAGCATCCTTCAAACTGACGGAGGTTTTTTCTCTGTCGACCTCCCCACCCCAGTAGTGTTTCAACCTCTGCCCATTAACTTTGAACTCTCTCCCGGACTGATCTTCTCGAACTAAAACAGCTCCGAAAGGGTAGACTTCAACCACGGTAAACGGGCCAGACCAGCGGGACTTGAGCTTCCCAGGGAACAGCTTCAACCGTGAGTTAAACAGCAGTACTTTCTGGCCTTTCTCAAACACCCGCTCTTGAATTTTCTGATCATGCCACCGCTTAGTCTTTTCTTTGTACAGCTTGGCATTTTCATAGGCAAATAGCCGCATCTCGGCCAGTTCATTCAGCTGCAATTTTCGTGCTTCTCTAGCAACTACAAGATCCATATTCAACTTCTTCAGTGCCCAAAATACCTTATGTTCTAACTCCACAGGGAGATGACACGCCTTCCCGAAGACTAAGCGATAAGGTGACATGCCTAGAGGAGTCTTAAAAGCTGTCCTGTACGCCCAAAGTGCATCATCCAGCCGCTGTGACCAGTCCTTGCGGCTTGGGTTCACCACCTTCCGTGAAGGTGATGGGAAGATCCATCATTCGGGGACGCTGAGCAGGTGACTGAACCATGGCGCACATCTCCCCGGTTGGTTCTAACTCCCTCAAGTACCTTTTCTGGGAGTTGTGGGTGCTTCCGGCAAGGTGCGGTCCTCCGAAAATGGTGGCTACGTGTCCGTCAACGGATGGCGAAGCAAGGCCAGGCGGATATGGGTTTCCGGGTCCTGGAGCCAACATGGCAATGGGTGCCGGAGAGGTCGGAGCAGGAAGCGCTGGGAACTGAGATCCAGGAGCTTGGGGGTGACCTGCTCCAGGAGCGCTAGCGGTCCCCCTCTGTCCCGGAGAGTACGCAGCTCTGTGAACTACTCCCTGTCCGGGATAGATTATGGGTATCCTCACCCATTGACCGAGGTGTCCCGCTCTTGCCAGGGACTCGATCTCATCCTTCAGCTGAAGGCATTCATTTGTGGTGTGCCCCACGTCTCCGTGGAACTCACACCTCTTATTGGAGTCTCGCGGATGCCTTCCTCCGTGAGACACTTTCGGGGGCTTCCTGTAGTTGACCATATTACAGGTCGCCCGATAGACATTCTCTCGTGAGTCTATCAAACTGGTGTACTCCGTGAACTTGGGCTCGTAGTCCTTCCGGGGTTTCTTTGAATGGTCCCCCTGGTTGGAGTTTCTTCCGCCTTGTTTATTCCGCGATTGGCTCAGATTTTGTTCTGGGCCTTCCGCTTGCGGTTGCGACGGGCCGGGAGCGATACTACATCTGGTTTGTACAGCTCCATACCCAGAGAAATGGGTTTGACTCGGCGTCTGAGCAGACGCGGAAGGCCCATACACGCTTGGAGTGAACTGGGCTCCTGGAAATGTGAGGGCTGGTGCGGGAGCTTGCGAAGCAAAGCTCGGCGCAGTCACGGAGGGCGTCAAAGCTGGGGGAACTCCAAAGGCCTGTTGGTAGGCATCCTCAAGGTTGATGATTCCCTGAGCTTTTGACATGAATTCGGACAGAGTTTCTGCTCGTCTCCTTTGCATTTCCCCCCATAGCAGGGAGCCGACGGTAAGCCCCGATTGAAGGGCGATCAGCTTCATGTCATCGCTGACCTTGGTCTTAGCAGCAGCTTCCATCATTCTTTGAATGAAATCTTTGAGGCTCTCATTGGGTAGCTGCTTGATATTGGTTAAGGAACCAACCTCCATGTCGTGGTCCCGGGCAGCAATGAACTGCCTCCTCAACGCGGACTGTAGCTCCTTCCAACTGTGGATGGATCCGGGAGCTAATCTTTTCCACCAGTCCTCCGCGGACTTGGTAAGGGTGAGTGAGAAGCACATGCATTTGGCATCCTCACTGACGCGCGCCACTTGCATCATCTTGTTGTATTTAGCTAGATGGGTGCGCGGGTCTGTCCTCCCCTCATATAATTCTATATGAGGCATTTTGAAGTTCTCCGGGAGGGGCGTTTCCGCGATCCTCCGAATACATGGTTCCGGGTCTTCCTCCTCAGAGTCTGATAGGGCCCCACTTTGCTTCCGGACCAGCTTGGTCAAGGCAGCGATCTGTTCCTCGAACCTCTTTGTATCGCTCTCCGGGAGGTCACGTCCCCGGAGCTTGTCGTTGAGATGATTTCGCAGGTCATCTCCTCGAGGCCGGGCCTTTTCTCCTTTGGCCTTTTCATACTTGGCCTCCAACCTTCTTCTTAGATCCACCGTGGACTAGCTATCTTCGGAGCGCGTGTCCGCAGCCCGACCGTCCTGGTTGACGGAATCACTAGGGTGGTAATTCCTTCCCCTAGGCCTGGGTGCCTTAGCACCGGGCCCTTTAGGCATAGAGTGCCCCCTTGGGGCTGAAGGACGTCTGGGCTTAGGAGTGCCAGAGACCTTCTGCGCGCGGGGGAGGCAGTCGGCCTGGTGATTCACGCCTTTAGGAGGTGCAGGGGCGTTAGTGCGCACAGGCTCCCCAACTTTTTCTTTGCCCTTGTTAGGGGCGGCTTTGGATGGTCCAGCAGCGGCTGGATCCGGCATGGTGGCATCAGCACCACCTAAAACAGAGGCGTCCTCGTCCGAGTCACCTAGATCTCCGAACTTGCTTTGGAGGCGCTCCATCATGCGCTGCATTTTTTCGGAGACGCACTCCTGCTCAGCAAGCTTGGCCTTAGTGGCCACCAGTTCTTCGGCTACTTGGACCAGTTCTGGATCCTTCTCGTAGTAGTAGCCGTCTTTGTAGTAACCGTCTCAGACATACTCTTCTTCGTTTTCTAAGTATGTCGCATCTTCAGTACTGACCCGATCCTGGCGGGATGTCGGGTCTTCACCTTGGTAGTCCGAGTCGTGGGTACTTTCTCCTTCGGTCTGGGCTGCCGAGGGTTCGTTTTGTACCGCATCTTCCATCATAGTATCGGGGTTGACCCTTGCATTCTTGTCAATCGCGGATTTTCTCGTAGTCACCATCTTTTCAGTACGGAGTGAATACAAAAAACGTACACAGAAAAAGAGCTGACTAACAACTCCCTACAGCTCTCAATGAAAGCACCAAAATGTTTACCGAGTTTTTCGGAAACGAATACAAACAAAATAATAAGAAGATAAGAACTATAGAAGTGCATAAATATAAATAGACAAACAGGTTTTTTACGTGGTTCAGGCGTTAACGAGCCCTAGTCCACGAGTCGATGTTATTATACTTGTAGAGAATTACAGTAAAATGGCTGGTGTACAAGAACCTCACAAACTCACAATGTTTCTCTCGGGTTCTCTTGAAGAAGATGAAGCTAGAGAGATTTTTGGCAGAGTTCCTGCTCTGTCATTTCTTGGCCCTCCCCCTATCGTAAAATGAGGAGGTCTTTATAGCTAGGGTTTTGGATTAGGGTTTTACTCTGCCCCTATGAGTCTTAATTACACCAGCCGTAAATAGGGGATACAATTACCGTAGTAGCATGGCTACAAGGCTCTACGTAGGTATAATTACATGAAAATATGGGGAATGTCAAAAGGCAGCTGTCTTTTCCAGGCTGTCAGCGGAACAGTAGGCGAAAAGGCACTTTTAGGCGTGCTGGGATGTGTGCAGCCTCGACCTGTCATGCGGGATCCTGTCTCAGGCGAGTATCATTCCAACTATGCCTCCTCCATGACTCGACCGCTTGGTCTTCTTCCGTGCGAGGCACGGAACTATATCCGCGAAGGTAACCTGAAGTGCTTCTCCTGGAAGGACCTTCCCCGAAGGATATCCCTTCGGGAGTCCGGGAGAGTTGACGAGCTTCCGGGTCGCGATTGCTTGAAAGAGTGTGCTAGACACTAAACGGGAGAGGCGAAGCCTTTCTGTCCATCCGCGAGCCCTGGTCACCCTTCGTGAAAGATTTTTATAATTCTGCTTCCCCGAGGCTATCCATCTAAACGCTATCCGGAAATCTAGATAACATGATAAAACCATCTAGGTCCTCAGTCTACTAATGGAGGTAGGTTAGATCACAAAGTAGTATATGATAACCCATCTAGGTCCTCACTCTACTAATCGAGGTAGGGTAAATCATAACTCTAAACTACGATAATGATAAAAATCTTAGGATTTGCTATCTAAGCAACTATAAGTCCCAAGTGACTACAAAACATATTTATACAAAAATACATAGCACATAACATATCATAGCATATAAACATATCATAACACATATAATCTAACCTATTTTCCTTACCAAAAATCGGGATATTGGAGACAAGAACGGGATTGGAAAACTCCTAAAACCAACAGTAAGAATCATGAGTTTTTCTAAAGAAATGGAGATGAAAAAGAGAACTAAACCATTAAGTAGTCTCTTACCGAAACCTTAAGTTTCAAGAAACTTATACACCTAACCAAAAATCATAACAATAAGTTAGGATCTGAAAGAGAATGAAAGAAAACAAAAGAACTATAAGGAACTAAACTTGAGGATAAGAATACCTTGGATGGACTAGAACTCAGATCCACACCTCAATACCGAAATGTCACTCTATCTTACTTCCCAAGTGTTTAGAAAAGCTTAGATTGGAAAAGCTTTTTAACCCAAAACCCTAGTTTTTTCTCTCTTAGAATAACTTAGCAGCTTGGAGGCTCTGAAGAATGCTTGAATGATGAATGAAATGGCTGAGTACTAGGTCCTATTTATAAAGTTCAAGGAGTGAAACTAACCCCTTTTAAAAAGAATAAATAAATGAATAATAATTGAATAAATTTGAATTTTCGTTTCAACAGATACCCAGAACTCGGTCAAAAACGTTTAAGAGTAAGTCCAAGTGGTTGAGGGTTGTTTCTAATTTAAATCCACAAAGTTTCAAAAATGGGTCCAAGAGCCGATATATAGCCTACCCTAGGCGATATATCACCTATACCTATGCCCCGAGCTTTCGTAGTTTCGTTCATGCGAAGTCGATGTGTTTTTTTTGTATCAACCATAGGTGATATATCGGCCCCTATAGCTGCGATATATCGGCATACATTGATATATCAAACATATTTTTGCACTCTTTCAGCATATTTTGAATTTCTTTAAACATATTTGACTGAGTAAAACATGATCCTAACAGTTGCTGGAAGGTTCTAGAGCTTCTAGATCTATCCTTTATTAAATTATTCATCCAAAATTCTTAAATCCTTAATGAACATGCTTGTGACAAGTGTCACGTTCTTATTAGTTCAATCTAAACCTTAGGTTTTAATAAATAATATTTCTATGACCAGCTATACTAATTAAACCTTATGTTACAATTAATATTTCTAAACTATAGGTTAAAGCTCCCGTTCTAAACTATTACTCCATAGGACCTTGACTGTTAGAATACTCTTAGACCGTAATTCCTTCATCCCCTTTTCAAGGATGCTAACCGGTCGTTCCTCATAACTCAAGTCTTTCTGGAGTGCTATCGTATTGTACTTGAGGATGTGAGATGGGTCTGACACATATCTACACAACATCGAGATGTGAAACACATTGTGGATATCTGCTAGAGCTGGCAGTAGGGCTAACCTATATGCTACTGGTCCCACCTTGTCCAATATCTCAAAAGGACCTATAAATCGGGGACTAAGTTTGCCTTTCTTCCCAAACCGTTTCACTCCCTTCATAGGAGATATCTTTAAGAAGACTTGATCTCCGACTTTGAATTCCGCATCACGCCGCTTGGCATCTGCATAACTCTTTTGTCAGCTCTGAGCAGCAAGCATACGCTTTCTAATCAGCGCCACTGCATCCTGAGCCTCTCTAACAGCTTCAAGTCTAAGAATTTGTCTTTCTTCTACCTCGTCCCAATGTAACAATGATCGGCACTTCCTTCCATAAAGCAACTCATAGGGTGCCATGCCGGTCGTTGTCTGATAACTATTATTGTAGGAGAATTCTATAAGTGGCAAATACTTACTCCACGATCCTGCGAAGTCTAGTACACAAGTGCGCAACATATCTTCTAAAATCTGTATGGTACTCTCGGACTGACCGTCGGTCTGAGGATGAAATGCCATACTAAGACTTAACTTGGTACCCATGGCTTGCTGCAAGCTTCCCCAAAATCTCGATGTAAACACCGATCCTCTATCTGATACTATGGTGTTAGGGATTCCATGCAGACGTACTATTTCTCGAACATAAATGTCTGCATACTAGTCTGCAATGTACGTAGTCTTGACAGCCAGGAAGTGAGCTGACTTGGTTAGTCTATCTATCACAACCCAAGCCGAGTCGTGCTACTTATTTGTTCGTGGTAATCTTTTCACGAAGTCCATGGCTATATCACATTCATCATCTTCATTAAATGATAAACAAAAAACCGAGGAAACCATTATTCCTGAAAAAGGAAACCCTAGTGCAAAGTCGTAGTGGGAGGAATGTGAGAAATCCTGTTTGCTACAAACATGAGGCACATGTTCTTGTTTCTGATATAGAAAAGGATGATCTATTAACCTTCAAAGAGGCAATGGATGATTCTGAAAAGGAAAATTTTCAATAAGTCATGAACCAAGAAATGGATTCTATGTATTCCAATTATGTCTGGAAACTTGTAGATCCGCCTGAAGATGTCAGAGCCATTGGGTGCAAATGGATCTTCAAGAAGAAAAGAGGTGTAGATGGGAAAGTATAGACTTGCAAGGCAAGGATAGTAGCCAAATTCCACACTCAGAGAGAGGGCGTTGATTATGAAGAAACATTTTCTCCTGTGGCCATGCTAAAATTCATTTGCATCCTCTTATCCATACCTGCCACCTATGACTATGAGATATGACAAATGGACGTCAAGAAAACTTTTTTGAATGGCTATCTTGATGAAAGTATCTATATGGTACACCCAGAAGGGTTCATCAAAATTGAGAAAGATCGAAAGGTCTGTAAGTTGTTGAAATTCATTTATGGATTAAAGCAAGCATCTAGAACTTGGAATATCACCTTTGATGATATAATTAAAACATACGGCCTCGAACAGAATGCCGACAAAGCATGTGTGTATAAATATGTCAAGGGTAAAGTGGTAGTTTTCTTAGTTCTTTACGTGGATGACATTCTCTTCATTGGGAACGCTGTAGAGACACTGTCAAGTGTGAAGAAGTGGTTAGCTGAAAAGTTCCAAATGAAAGATTTGGGCAAAGCGAGCTATGTTCTAGGAATCCAAATCCTAAGGGATAGGAAGAACAAGCTATTGGAACTTTCTCAGACAAATTATATAGATAAGGTGCTTGAAAGGCTCTCTATGGAGAATTCCAAGAAAGGTCAGTTACCGACTAGACATGGAATTACTCTCTCCAAAGAGCAATGTCCAAAGACACCTCAAAAGGAAGAGGACATGAGAAAGTATCCCTATGCTTCAGCAGTTGGGAGCCTAATGTATGTTATGATGTGTACTAGGCCCGGCATATGCTTTGCAGTAGGGATTATAAGTCATTATCAATCAAATTCTGGTTTGGAATACTGAATTGTACAAAAGCACATTCTCAAGTATCTTAGGAGAACGAGAGATTATATGCTTGTATATTCAGGGGGAACTTAACCCCACTAGATACACTGATTCGGATTTCCAATCAGACAAAGACAGTCGTAAGTCGATGTATGGGTCACTATTCACTCTTGGTGGAGGATTTGTAGTCTGGAGAAGTATTAAACAATCCAGTATTGCAGATTCAACCATGGAAGCCGAGTATATAGCCTCTTGTGAACAGCTAAGGAAGCGGTTTGGCTTAGAAAGTTCTACACTGATCTGGAAGTAATTCCAGATATGGAGAAGTCATTAATCCGGTACTGTGACAATAGTGAAGCAGTAGCTAATTCAAAGGAACCTAGAAGTCACAAGAGAGGAAAGCATATAGAAAGGAAATACCATCTGGTTAGAGATATTGTGCACCGAGGTGATATGACTGTTATGAAGATAGCATCGGAATAGAACCTGGCAGACCAGTTTACCAAGATACTTCCTGCAAGGTCGTTTATGGGTCATGTACACAACATGTGATTATGGGAGGGGCCTCACTTGCATTGAGGGCAAGTGGGAGATTTTTATGATTTATGCCCTAAAAGCATGTAAAGATATTTTATTAATTTAAATAAAAGTAAAATTTTATTATATTTGAATGTTATAATTATTGTTTGAATAATTTATATGAATATCAAGAATATTCCATATTCATTTATGAGGATATAATCTTGTATTAATACGAGAGAATTAAGATCATATACAATGAATAAAATAGTCATTAACATATTAAAGTAAATAATCTTTAGAGAATGGTTACTAGTATGGTTTACTAAGCATACGGGATGCAAATGATCTAGATTCGGATTTTTGATGTGAATAAACTTCTTAGTAAAGGTGCTATATATAATAGAGATTATATATGACAGGACCAATATGAATTATCTATCATTATAAACTTACCGTTTTCCATAAAGATTTAATTCTTATCATAATAGACTATCATTTGTAGATCAATCTAAATCCTAAGTAGTCATGAACTCATGTTTGTGCTTATTAGATTTTTTGATTCACTCATTAATGTTTCTTAGTATAATGAGGCTAGTGACTTTGTTTTGGAGATTCAATATCATGAATGGCTTAGAACATGATTTACAATAATGGAATCCATACTTTCCTAACTGATTGAATATTGATTTCCTTAAGGGTTAATTCTGGAATTTAATAGTTATTGAGCTCAAATCTATAATTTAATTATGGATTAATTATTCGCTAGTGAATTAATGGTACTTAAGGAACAAGAGGTAATTAGAAGGGTACAATGATAATTTTGACCAGCACAAATTAACGAACCAATAATTGGATAACATAACCACATCTATTGATTATATCAATGGACTACAAAGAAAACTCTGTAAATAATTCTATAATTACTTAGAGTGCAATTCCATATTTATAGTGGAGTAATCATGGAATTAATAAATAAGATTATTAGATTAAAGAATTTGATTAATAATCTGGTTTATCGTAGCTTCGTATTATAGGTACATGGTCCCCAAGTCACATTTGTTCTACACTGTCAAGGGTAAGGATGTCATAAGGAAGATTTGTAGAGAGATGGACTTAATTGCAAAGGAGTCAATTTTCCGGGGCAAGAAAATAATTATGTGATAATTATGGGCAGTTGATTAATTGTGAATTAATTAATTATTTAACTGTATAGTTTTTATTTTGAAAAACTATATGTTAAAATAAACATTAATCATGTTTGGATTAATATAGAAAGATTAATAATTATATTATTATAAGATATTTATTTATCTATTTAAAACTGTTATTTTAAGATAAAGTTAATTTTGAATTAACTGATGGTCTTAGATGGGACTACATTCAACATGTATGTCTTCGTTTGAAGTGCATATCCCCAGAATGAAAGAGGAAGTGAAGAGTAGATTAACATAGATCTGACCATGTCCAACAAGGTCTTGTTTCTTCTTTTAGAAACACCATTTTGTTGTGGCGTTCCTGGTGTTGTGAGTTGGGATAGAATACCATGCTTCAGCAAGAAATCTTTGAATTCTAAATCCAAATATTCTCCACCTCGATCAGATCGAAGTGTCTTTAGAGTCTTACCTAACTGCTTCTCAGCCTCAGCTTTGAATTCTCGAAACTTACCAAATGTTTCAGATTTCCTAAGCATTAGGTATGTATGACCATATCTTGAGTAATCATCAATAAAAGAAACGAAATACTCATACACACCTCTTGCTTGTACATTTATTGGACCACAGACATTGTTGTGTACAAGCTCCAAAGGTTCTTTGGCTCTATTGTCTTTTGCTGAGAAAGAACGTTTGGTCATTTTTCCTTCTAAACAAGATTCATAAACCGTAAGAGTTTCAACTCTTAGTTCTCTCAAAGGTCCATCTTTTGTTAACCAGTTTGTCCTATCTAGACCAATATGACCAAGTCTAAGATGCCAAATATATGTGTCATCCTCGTTTGAAACTTTTTGTCTTTTGTTACCTTGCGGTTTTGCTACTTTAAATAATTCTAAATTATTGAGCTTTTGTTCATTTTACTGAAAGCGATAAAGTCCAAATATTCTATTGAATTTCTAAAGAAAAAATTTAAGAATAATCAAAAAATAAAATATTCTAAAGTCATTACATGCAATAAAATTCCAAATTAACTAAAAAAAATGAACTAAACATTGTTCAAAAAACAATAAAGTTTTCTTTTAATAAAACTAAAGAATTTTAAATAAATGGACTTTCTTTAACGCTTTCTTGAACTAGACGTTTTTCCTCTTTTCCACTTCGTGATCTTCATCAGCAACCTTCTTGAACTGTTAGATTCATCCATCTACACGGAAGAATAAACATCGTTAGTGGACCCTGAGTTAAGATCTCAAAATGACAAATCTCTTTCAACTTAGTTATAAGAACAAATAAATCATATTTACCTTTCTTATTCTTCATAAATTTAGCGATCATTTCACGCTTGGCCGATAGGATTTCATTCTCATGAAACCACTTATTATATTTGTGTCCATACGTAGCATGGATGGCCTCCCATATATCATATGCAGATTTAAGGCTTTGTAGAGTATATTTGATCTCTATATTCACTTATTGGAGTAAATAATACCTAGCCATATGATTTATTCTTAACCACTTGGCGTACTCAAACTGATCAATCACTAAAGCATCTATTGCTGGTTCATCGATTGGTGGTGTTTTAATAGCTTCCATCAAATTATATCTTAACAATAATATATCCATATCATGTCTCCAAAATACTATATTTTCATCATTAAGTTCAACCACTACATTGCAGTTGTTTTGAGACATTGTAACTGAAATAAAATAAAAAACTATAATATTATCAATTGAAAAAATATCAATGTTTTGGAAAGTAAACATGATGCATGAATGCAACAATTAAAACACATAAATTAACATTTACTTTTCCACGATAAAACTACCCAACAAATAAAGTGTCGCCTTAGGGTCGGTCAAGTTAAATTCAGGTAGCTTATAAGACAATCTTATCTTTATAATTTAAAACTTAAAATAACTCTTTATTTTCTCTTTGAAATATAAAGTACTGCTAGTTTGGTCAAGATGCAATTATCCACCACAAAAGCTTAATTATATCTTTGTAAGTGTAACCCATTATTTTAGATTTCATGACTTAACTTAGAGAGTGCCGCCTTAGAGTTGATCAAGCCTAAAATACATCACTTCCTCCAATCTTTGTAAGAAGCCAACCTCGATATTGATATGTCTAGAAACCTTCCTTAGGGAAACGGAAACACAGCCGCCTCGATGCCCTATTCATATCTCACGGTGTTATACTAATAATGGAGACCATAGGTCACATTGAGATGTTCATCTTCTACCACTTACTATTTTAGATTAAATGTGTTTTATTAAACTAATAAATTAATTAATAATTTATTAATAACCCTATGAATGTAATTAATTACAAAAAATATAATTATAAAAGAGTTTGTTTCTATAATTAATGTGATCTAAATATTCCATTACATTCATCTAACTTTACTAAAACGTTTTTTACATAAAGTTGGTTACTATTGCCTTTATTATGGTGTGAGTTACCAAGTTTTAACTAATTTTAATACTTAGTAGTTTACATGCAATTGATTTCACCAAAAACAATTCATATAAACAAATAGGACAATCCTAGATAATCATGTTTTTAAAATATGCATGATTAATGAGAAATTGTGTGGGGTTTCATGAATGGCATGTAATTGACTAATGCATGATCATGTTATCAATCAAACATCAATGAACATTTATTTAAATAAATATAATAAATAAACAATAAATGATGAATCGAGTACTAATGGGTATTTCTAAGATTTACAACCCTATGAAAAAATTAAAAATAAAATTGCAATCTAAGTCTATGTAGCTTTCAAGACTCTCCAAGAATGCCCATCCTCTTATTTAGGATTTCTTGCTAATCTTTAATAACTTTGTTTTGCCCAACTTATTAATTAGAAACAAATTTTCTAATTAATTTATTTAATTAAAAATAATTTTTAATTAAATAACCATTTTTGTCATCTTTTAAATTTAGTTGAATTTAAATAATTAAATAATCAAATTCAAATAATTATTTAAACTTAAGACATTAAAATATCTTAACCAACTAAAAGACATTTTATATTCTAATAAAATAAAATAAGATAATTAAACTTTTAAATTCAAATAATTTAAAAATTAATTAAATAAAAGATATTTTATAACTTAGGAATTAGGGTTTTGGACACCAAAATGGTGCCCTAGGGCTAGCGGCACAAGGAGCCAAGGGCTCGGGTGGGTGGCAGGCTGGCGTGCAAGGGCTCAGCTAGGGGCCTGGTGCATGCGGAGGTAGGCGGGTGCGCACACACATAGGTGCTGGGTGAACGTTGGGAGCCACGGGGCTGCATGTAGAGAGCCACGGGGCTGCACGCTGGGAGCCGTGGGGCTGGGGTGCGTCTGGCACGCGTCAGCAGGTGGAGGCTCGGGCCTAGGCATGCGCGAGGGTGAGCAGGGGCTTGGGTCGTGTGCCTCTTAGGTGCATGGCTCGGGTTCCTCCCCATCTTTGTGTACATATTTTTTTAAAATAAATTTACAAAAAACCTATGCTCTTCATGGCTTACACAAGATCTAGAGAAAACAATAAAATCCTAACCTAATAGCACCAATACATTCAAAAAACATATCCATCCATTCAATATACATATCAAAATACATATAACAAATGCAAGAAACCCACATAGTATTTAATATATATATGTGTGTGTGTGTGTGTGTGTGTATAGACTGCACTGGTACCAATTATTGGTATTAAATGATCAAATCAAAGGTATGATGAACTCATTTTAATAAATATTAATAGCAGCCGTGATCATAGACATATATAAATATTAAATCACATACAAATAGATCATGTATTACCTCTAGTAGCCTATCAAGTGTCATTGAGTCTTTTTGTATAAATCAACGATCTTCCTATCCAGTGTTCTGAGATCTCACACCCTGATCTTCCAGACCAATTCTCGAACACACAAGGACGTATGTGGGCACGTAGGATTCAAAAGGTTGATTTATGTGACTCCCTAGATGTACTCAACACATGAGATCTAGAGAGTTTTGACATAGAGAAGGTTTAGAATAGTTTTCAGGTTTAGAGAAAACTATTGCTTTAGAGAGAGAGTTTGATTACCCATCATTCTTCTGGATATCATGTATATCAAATTTATAAAGATATTTAATCTAATTAAATAATCTTTATTTAATTAAAATAATTCAAATTAAAACTTATTAGATATTTTTATTCAATTATCTATTTAAATCATATTTAAAAAGAATAATTAAATAACTGATTAAACAAATTTATTTGAAATTCAAAATTCAAATCCCAGGGATAAAATCCTTGATGCTAGGCGCCACACACTGTACTGTACAGCGTGTGTCGCCCAGCCCTATTAGGGCTGCCCTAATTTTCTCATTTGTTTATTTAATCAACTTTTAAGACAAAATATTTATTCCAACATAAATATCAGTTAATTCAAAAATTAACTTTATCTTAAAATATCAGTTTTAAATTAAATAAATAAATATCATATTATAAATAATATATTTATTATTTTCTCGATTAATATTAATTTTAACCTATAGTTTTTCAAAATAAAAACTATATACTTAAATAATTAATTAATTCACAATTAATCAATTACCCATATTTATCAAATAATTATTTCCTTGCCATAAAAAATTAATTCATTTGCAATTTAGTCATTTCTCTTAACAAATATTTCTTTTGACATCCTTACCCTTGGCAGTGTAGGACAGAGGCTCTGTTTGGCTGAGCTTCTGCTTCTGCTTTTAGCTTTTCAGGAAGCTCTTCCTGAGAAAGCTACTAAAGTTGGTTTCTGTTAAAATAGATTTTTAAAGGTAAAAGTTGAAACTCAGTAGTTAACCAACCAGCAGCAGAAGTGCTTTTGGAGCTTCAGAAGCCCAAAAGCAGCTTTTAAAAGCCCAGCCAACCAAGGCCAGAGATGATCTGGGGACCATGGACCTATAATATCAAGCTCCAATAAACCAGATCATTAATTAAACTCTTTAATCTAATAATCTCATTTATTAATTCTATGATTACTCCACTATAAATATGGAATTGCACTCTAAGTATTTATAGAATTATATTTACAGAGTTTTCTCTAGTAGTCCATTGATATAATCAATATATGTAGTTATGTCCTCCATTATTGGTTTGTTAATAAGAGTTTATCAAAATTATTGTTTTACCCTTCTAATTACCTCTTGATCCTTAAGTACCATTAATTCACTAGCGAGTAATTAAACTATAATCTAATTATGTAACGCCCTGGTTACCCCAGAACAGTTACGGTGAACCAGAAATTTGGCCCACTACCCGAGTCCTTTGGTTAAAAACGTGCTAAAAGTGTGATTAACAGGTTAAGGTGGAAAACCAATATAAAGAAAAGGATATTTTTCATTATAAATTGCTCCAGAGCAAATCAAAACATTTACAAGTTGTTCTCAGTACAAAATGGTCATTACTGTTTCAAATTTACAATCCCACAGACCTAAGCGGCAAAAATAGGGTAAACCCCCTAGTTCCTCTGAGAACGCCTTGGCCGTGGTGGTCAAGCGGTCGCATATGTACACATCACCACCTAAGCTCTCCACTCAAGGCTGGGTGAGCGTTTCTTTCCCTTTACCTGCACCACATAGCACCCATGAGCCAAGGCCCAGCAAGAAAACACAATATAGCATGATATAATATCAACAATGATCATAATAATCATTCAGGACTATCAGTCCAAAACAGATAGGTGACAGTCGCAAAAGTCGCTAAAATGGGTACAGCTCCCTTTAGCCTTGTGACGATTGGGTCACCGGGGCTTAACAGATAAGTGAACCTTTCACTAGCTTAAACAGGATAGGTGCATGGTGACTAGTCACCAACATAACCTTCCTCATGACCATAGAGTCGTAACCCTGAAACATCGTTCCCTAGCCACGTGACAAGCAGTCACCTGGGCCTTATGCCTTGGCTCTAAGTAACTAATCTTAGACTAGCCAAGCGCTTATAAGTTCATTGACCTTAGGGTCGGTCCAGTGTTAATGCCTTAGAGCCATTCAATACTGATATCAATTAGATCTAATCTTCATTCGGCCCTGCGTTCAGGACGCTTATGCCGGTTCTGACACTTAGGTCAGTATCCCTGACTAGTCAGTGCCATATACAGATAAACAATATCCACTAGCATATAATATGCAACCCATGTCCACATTTATCAATCAACATGCCTCAATAACAATCACGCATGTCATATACATATACAGGGTGCAGTTGTATTCTTACACTGTTTTCTTACCTCAGATTCGAGCTAGAATGATTAAAAGAACGACCCTTGAGAACGATCAACATTTAGTCCTTTAGCGGTCACCTAATCATAACCAAACATGGGACATCATTAATAATAATGATCAACATAGGTTTCTAAACCAATATCTACCCTCCGGGACAACAATCCAAACTAATCCAAGTAGTAGGAACACTCCTAAGGCCTATAACTAAGTTCCCGGGGTCAAAACATGTAAACGGGATGAAGACTGGGCAAGGGCTACGACCCTAGCACCTTGGGCCGCGGCCCCCAGAACTTCCTAAAGCAAGGGCCACGACGCCCTTCATCAAGGGTCGCGGCGCCCAGCAAGCACAAAGAGCCCCACCTGCTTCTTCATGTCAAGGCTGCGGCACCCCAAGAACAGGGTCGCGGCCCCCAACTCTGGACCATTCCAAAACACATTTTTAACACTCCAAAGCCTCCAAAATCATACCTAAACATTCCCAAATCATCAAATCAAAGTTTCCAAGCTTCCCAATGCTCCAAAACCCTCAAAACCCAAGGTTCGAACGAACCGAAAACTCAACAATTTACAAAATCTAATTTAAAGCTTAGAAACTCGAAAAACTCAAAACTTAAACTTTGATTACCTTCGATTGGGTTATTTTCTGTCAAATCCTTCGGTTAAGAAGCTTCTAATCTTTCCTAGGATCGCTATGCCTCAATCCTCGCTTGATTCCGACTCCTAGAACTCGAGATTTCTTCGAAAAGGCTCAAACAGTAAAACGAACTGATGAAAGGGAGAACGAGAGGTTTTCTAACGTACGTTCTATCTGATAAGCTACTTCAAGCTTAAGTAACCTTAAATAAAACCTAGTGCTCGGGGTCCCAAAAACCTCCCCAGGGACATTATAGTCAAAACTTCCAGAATTTCCTCCTGATCTCAAATACTCCCAATTTATCGTCAAATAACATTCCTATTACCCAATAATTGACCCCGTTATGAAAAAACCGCTAATCCATTATATAGGACCGTCTCATGCCGAATAGCTCGAATATATCTCCATAATAATGGGATCTCATTCACAAATCACAATATGCACCCAAATATTCAAATATACCCTTAACAGGCCAATTTACCAAAATATCATAATATTCAAATGTGGACCCACATGCATGCATATAACATCATATTATAATATAATTCACAAAAACATGCATATTATCATTTAATGGAAAAATTAAACAAGTATGGCCCTCCCGGCCTAATAATCCCGCCATTAAACAACATCGGAGGATTCGGGGCATTACAAATTATAGATTTGAGCTCAATAACTATTCAGTTCTAGAATCAACCCTTAAGGGAACCAATATTCGATCTATTAGGAAAGCATGGATTCCAATATTGTAATTCATATTCCCAGCCATCCATGATATTGAATCTCCAAAACAAAAGTCATTAGCCTCATTATTCTAAGAGACATTAACGAGTGAATCAAAAGATCCAATAAACATAAATAGGAGTTCATGAATAGTCAGGATTTATACTGATCTACAAATGATCATCTATTATGACAGGAATTAAATCTTTACGTCAAATGACAAGTTTATAAAGATAATTAATTCTCATCAGTCCTGTCATATATAATCTCTATTATATACAACACATTTACTAAGATGTCTATCAACATCAGTAATCTGAATCTAGATTACTTGCATCTCGTATGCTTAGCAAACCGTACTAGTAACCATTCGTTAAAGATTCCTTACTTTAATATGTTACTAACTATCTTATTCACTATACATGAACCTAATTCTCTCGTACTAATACAAGATCATATTTTTGTGAATGAATAGGAATTTTTCTTGATATTATTATATAATTCATTCAAACAACAATTATAACATTCAAATATAATAAAATTGTACTTTTATTTAAAACTAATCAAATGTATTTACATTCTTTTAGAGCATTAATCCTAACACGCGGCGCTAATGCAGCTTCAGGGTGCATTTCTCTAGGGTTTTGAGGAGTTAACTTGGGAGGCTCGAGGGATGATTCCGTTATCCAGTTTAGTAGAATATGAGGTCGCAATAGCTAGGACTTAGTCTTAAAGTACATTATTGGAATTATTTCATGATAAACATATCGTTTATGTTGTGACTAGGGTTTTTGCAAGGCTCGGGAAAAGGATCGCACTCGGGATCGTACTGCCATTTGCACAGGACTCAAGGTAAGAATACTGTCACATCCACCGAGTCGAGGACATTGGCCCTGATTATCGAACATAGTTATGATCGTGCATTTAATTTTTTTAAAGTTAAATGTTTGCTCTATATAAGAATATGTTGCTATAATTATTTGTACTGATTGGCTATTGTTTGTAATTGATCGGTTGGGGGCCATTATCGGCGATATACATTCCTAATGTGGTCGCTATGGTATGGCCATTATAGGGGTGTGGTATACATCTGTTTGGCATATGTAACACCTTGGGTTGCCACGACCGCTACACTGTGTACTTATAAAGGTGCAGGACTTACTAATCAAGTCATTTAGTTAAAAATGTGTCACTGAAACCATTAATGTGCTAGGGTTAAAAGGGTTTGGTCTCAAAAAGGTACATTTCATAAAATTAAACATTTTACACATGGGATCCCAAAAAGGAACAGCATTCAAAAGTCAGTTTACAAAATTTCCAAAGTTTAAACAATCGTTAGCCACTCTAAGGCAAAACAGACATTTCTGGTTCTCCTGTTCCTGTCTCACTCTCAACCATGGCGGCTGAGAAGCTGTTTATGTACATTCTGCTCTCAGAGCTCTCCAAGTCAGGGCTGATCAAGCTTGCCCTTGCCTTTACTTGCACCACATAGCACCCGTGAGCCAAGGCCCAGCAAGAAAACATATCATATTACATAACAAGCAATAATAATATTTGGACAACCCTTTAAGCACATTCCTACACTTAACATACCACAATATTCACAAAGCATGGAGATTCAACCACAGAGTTAGCTAATAATCACCCAACTATTCAACATAACAATCCACCAAACAATAATAGCAAACAAATCATATTATAGTCAGGGTCGACACTTAAGGTTACACCCTCTGTTTACCCCACTGACTCCGGCCCGCTTAAACTAAGCTCAGTGCATAACAAGCTGTCCTCAGCTACCAGTGGCCGAGCCGCGCCCTATGCGCTAGTGTAAACTTCGGCACTCTTAGGCCGTTGGTTTATTAGTTTACATGGCATAATACCATCCTTTACAAAGCATACAAAATAGGAAACCCTTAGTCCCATTATAATTCCACAACCGGGTGCAGTTTTCTTACCTTTAATTTCCAAGTTCACTGATTACGAGCGACGCTGTAATGCCCCAAATTTCCTAATAAGGTTTAGGACCTTGATTAGGAGGCCGGGAGGGACATAATTGATTTATTGTGTTATTAAATGATAATATGCATGTTTAGGTGTATTAAATATGCATGTGAACTCATTTTTGAGTAATTGGGTGATTTTCATATTTTGGTCATTTCGGGCATATTTGGCATATATGTGATATGTGTGTGGTGCTATATTATTATTTGGTTGTGCCAAGGTTACTCAGCACAAGACAACCCTGGGAGGTAAGCTAGTGAGATAGTCACAATGGGATTTATTCTTGACTCGGAGTGAGTCAAGGGGTATTTAGAGCATTACCGGGTTATTGGGTAATGAAAATTAATATTTTGTGATAAATTGGGATTTAGAAAGTCAGGGGGAAGTTTTAGAGGTTTTGACTATTTTTCCCCCAGGGGTATTTTCGGGACCCCGAGCGCTAGGATTTGGTTGAGGCTACTTAAGCTTGAAGTAACATTTTAAAAGAATAAAAGAATGCGCTGTACGTTCTCTCTCCCTCTAAGTTTCCTTTTCGTGTCCCGAACGTATTTTCGAAGGTAACTTGAGTTCTAAGACTCGGAATCAAGCGAGGATCGAGGCATAGAGATCCTAGGAAAGATTAGAAGCTTATTAGCTGGAGGATATAGTCGGAAATAACTCAATCGAAGGAATTCAATTTTAAGTTCTAAGTTTTTAAAGTTTTTTAAGCTTGAATTGGACTTTGTGTTTTGATGAGTTTTTGGGTGATTTGAGACTTGGGTTTTGTTGGTTTTGGATGATGGGAATGTTTGGGAAATTTGATTTTTGAGTTTGGATATGTTTTTGGGAGGTTTTAAAAGGTTGAAAACGGGGAAAAATGGCTGGTTCGAGGTAGGGTCGCGGCCCTGTTCTTGGGCGCCGCGGCCCAGGCTTGAAGAAGCAGGTGGGGGTTCTATTTTGCCTAAGGGTTGCGGCGCTTTTCGGGAGGGCCGCGGCGCTTGGTGCCATTTTTGGAAAAATTGATGTTTTAAGCATGGGAACTTAACTCTAAGGGCCTGGGATCGATCCTACTACCTAGTTGAGTGGGATTTGTTGTCCCGGAGGCTTGGGTTGGGCTTGGAAGTATTTATTTACTCATTTTGATGAGGTTTTATATTATGGTTGTGATTAGGTTTTCACTAGGCGCTTGGAATCAGGATCGTGCTTGTGGCTTATTTATTGGTAACCCGTGCTTGGACCAAAGGTAAGAAAACTGCACCCCATATGTGACATGCATGGTTATTCTTAATGCATGTTGGATGTTTAAATGTAAACATTGATAGCATATTGAATGCTTAGCAATCTTGTTCATTTGCATATGATTATTATTGAGGCATGCTGAATGATTAGGTGTGATGCATGTGATGCACGAGAAACATGTGATTAGGGCATGCCATGAATATTGACTGTGAGATTGATCAGAGCTTGAGTCTCTGTGTTTGTGCATGATCATAATTGTGCTAGCAACTGTTAAGTAAGCATGTTGAATGCCCTACGTTTGAATATTCGACATATGACATATGTTTGGTAGCATTGCTTACTTGTGCATGGTACTGACTCATTAGTCAGAATTGGCAAAGGTGTCAGTATCAACTGTGAAGCTGTGACTCATTAGTCAGGTTCGGCAGTGGTACTGGGCACTGGTCACACGGTGCTGACTCATAAGTCAGGACGGCCTTAGCATGTTCAACGCAAGCCAATAAAGATTAGATCTAATCGACATGCTGCATTGGATGACTCAAAGAGCATTAATGCCGGACCGAACTCAAGTTCGATGAATATTATAAGCGCTTATGTGACTTACCCATCAGTCACTCATCTGTTAAGTTAGAGACTTACCCACCAGTCTCTCATCTGTTTAAGGCTAGTGGCTTACCCAGCAGCCACCCTTCTGTTTAAGTTAGTGACTTGCTTGTCAGTCACTCATCTGTTTAAGCTAGTGACTACCCATCATTCACTCATTTGGTTAGAGCCATTGCAGGAAAGCCCAGGTAACGGTTTCGTTACACGGCTATGGGCACTGTAATGCCCCGGATTCCCTATTATGGTTAATGGCTGGATTAGTAGGCCGGGAGGGCCATAACTGTTTAATTATGCCATTAAATGTGTTTATGCATGTTTATGATAATTATATTATGATATGATGTTAAATACATGCATGTGAGTCTACATTTGTTTACAGGGGTATTTTGGTAATTTGGCCCGTTGAGGGTATAATTGAATATTTGTTTGTGTGTTAATGATATATTGCGAGACCACATTATAATGTGAATTGATTCGAGTATTTCGACATGAGACGATCTTTAAACATGAGTTATCGGTTTGGTCATAACAGGTTTGGGCTCGGGGCTCGGGGTGAGTCTCGGGGTGTTATTAGTGACTATAGCGTTACCGGGGATTTTAGGGTAACGGGATGTGATTTATTGGTGTTTGAGGATATTGAGATTAGCGGGAATTGGGAAGCGTTAATTATAATTAACGGGTTAAGCGGGAAGTACCAATTTTGCCCTTGAGTTGGTTTAAAAGGCTTAGGATGACACAAGGGTATTTTGGTCTTTTTGGGAGGATATATGTGACATAAGTGGATTGGAAGGCTGTGGAATAAACAGAGTAAAAACAGGGGTTTGCCTCCTTCATTCCCGTACCTTCTCCTAGCTTCATCTTCTCCATTGCCTTCTTTGAGAGTTTTGAGTTCTAGGTGGGATATCAAGCTAAGGAACTTCAAGGCTGAGTTAGTAGACTTGGTTCTGCTTGTGTGGGAGTTCAAAACAGGTTTTGAGGTAAGTTTTGATCACTGAACTTAAGCTATGCTCTGTTTTCGTTTTAGCTTTTCAGTCATGGGTTTTGATGTGGAAAGTGTGAATCAAAGGGGGTTTTAGTGTTAGTTTGATTGGGGTTTGATGTGAGTAAGCTAAGGGTGTTGTTTGGGGATTCAATTATATGTTTGGAAGAGGTTTTAACATGGTTTGAGGGACTAGTTTGAGAGGGAGAACACAGGGTTAAAATCTGGTTCGTGTGTGGCCGACTAGCTGATCTGGGCTGGGCGCCGCGGCGCAGCAGGGGTGCACCGCGGCCCTTGGCGTTTGGCAGGCAGGGAGCCTCTCTGTTTGGAGGCGCGCCGCGGCGCAGTAGAGGGGGGCCGCGGCCCTTAAGGCCAATTTTGCTAAAATGAGGTTTTTGGCTCGGGGATTCAAACCATAGGCCTCGAGGTTGAACCTAGTACCCGGTTGGGTAGTATTTGAGGTCTCAGGGGCTGGGATTTGGTTTGGGAACCCTCAGTTATCATTTTTATTGATAAATTCTATAATTTGGTTATGACCAGGTGACCGTCAAGGATTTTAAAGGTTGATCATTCTCAGGGGTCGTTCATATAATAATCCTCACTCGAACTAGAGGTAAGAAAACAGTGTATGAATACAGTTGCACCCTGTACAGGTATATGACATGCATGGATGGATATTTGGGGCATGTTGGTTGTTATATGTGGACATGGATTGCATATTAAATGCTAGTGAATGCTGATTACCTGCTTGAGACACTGACTAGTCAGGGACCGACTCTAAAGTCGATGATCACGCATTGAATGGCTCTATGGCATTAATGCGAGACCGACCCTAAGGTCGAAGAACTTATAAGCGCTTGCCTGGTCTACGACCAGATGACTATAGCCAAGGTATATGACCCCGGTGACCGTTTGTCACGTGGCTAAGGGACGTTGTCCATAGTTTCGACTCTAGAGTCGTGAGGAAGGTTATGTTGGTGACCAATCACCATGCACCTGTCCTGAACGAGTTTATGAAGGAAATCACCTATCAGTTAAGCCCTGGTGACCCTATCGTCACATGGCTAGAGGGAGCGATGCTCATTATTGTGACTTTTGGCTATTGTCACCTATTTGTTGGACTCATAGTCCTGAATGGTTATTATGATCGTTGTTGATATTATATCATGCTTTACTGTGTTTTCTTGCTGGGCCTTGGCTCATGGGTGCTATGTGGTGCAGGTAAAGGGAAGGAAAAGCTTGGCCAACCTTGAGTGGAGATCTTGGGCGATGTGATGTACATACAGGGCCGCTTGACTGCCACGGTCAAGGAGTTCTCAGAGGGACTAGGGGTTTACTCTATTTTTGCCGCTTAGGCCGGCGGGGATTGTAAATTTGGAACTGTAGCAACTCTTTTGTATTACGAACTACTTGTAAACATTTTAAAAGGCTCATGAGCAGTTTATTTACTTAATGAAATGTACCCTTTCCTTTTTATCGGTTTTTCACCTTAACCTGTTAATGGTACCTAGATCACGTTTCTAACCAAAGGACTAGGGTAGCGAGTCAAATTTCCGGTTCACTGTTCACCGTAATTGTTCTGGGGTAACCAGGGCGTTACAGGCATTGAGCCCCATAGTGACTTGTTTGACAGTCACTCATTATGGTTTAACAGAACCTCAAAGTGATATTCACTCATCTATTCAAAGCTATAAGCTCTGTATGATCATTTTGATCATCATATGCATGGCTATGGGTGCTGAGCCCCGTAGTGACTTGCTTGTTGGTCACTCAGAATGGTTTACCAGAACCTCAAGTGTTAAAACACTTATCTGATTAGGATTGACTTGATAATCATCCAATCAGAAGGGCAGGATTTCTTATCCTGGATACCTCAGCATTGTTTGAACTTATTTGCATGCTTGAATAAAGCTATGTTTGCTAGGCATGCCAAATATGATTTGATATCACGATATGACTGTTCATGAGCATATTGAGTTTTCTTGCTGGGCTTCGACTCACAGGTGCTATGTGGTGCAGGTAAAGGCAAAAGAAAGCTGGACCATCCTTGAGTTGGAGAGCTTAGGTGACGATGTGTACATATGCAGCTGCTCGACCGCCACGGCCGAGGTTTGAAGGAGAGGAACTAGGGTTAAACCCTGTTTTGCCACTTAGATCGGCCAGTTGTAAATATTTTGTTGTAATAAACCTTTAAATTATATTTTTGGGATCCCAATGTATACAGTAAACGTTCTAGTGAGACGTTATATCCTAACCGAAATTTTTAATCCCTAAACCGCTAATCACACTTAGTTACACGTTTATGGCCAAATGACTCGATTAACGAGTTTAGCACTGTTTGCAATGTGCACCGTAACGGTCCCTGGAGTTGGGGCGTTACAGACGCCTCTCGATCACGATCTGCTTCCCGAGCCCTAGCTTAATACCTAGTCACAACCAAGATAGGAGGTACCATTAATAATCACGTTAATATTTCCAGGTGGAGTTCTAGCTTCCGGGACATCGAATTCCACCAATCACGGTGGTGGAATTGATCCTGAGCACCCTAGGTTAGGTTCCCGCTCTTAAAACCCCCAAAAGATCAAAAATTCCCTTAAGGGATGCGGCCTTTGAAACTTAGCCGCGGCCCGCCCCTGAGACAGTGGCTAAGCCTCTCTGAAGACAGACACGCACCGCGACCCTGCCCTGTGGCGCCGCGGCGCTTCCCCACTGCAGAGCCTCCTTTGCTGTTCTTTGCTTCGCAGGGCCGCGACACTCTAGAACAGAGTCGCGGCCCAACCCTTCATGCCTAGAAAAACCACCATTTCTAGCCTCCTAACCTTGCTAAAAAACACCCCCAAAGCACCCTAATTCCAAAACCCATTGATCACAAGACTCCCAACATGGTTCCAACAACTAAATCCAACAGAAACCTAGTTTAAAAACTCATTAGATTCCCATTTTGATTTCTGAAACCCAGTAGCTCAAGAACTCTAAAACCAGTCATCCAAACTCAGATTTTAGACTCTAAATTACGAATTGAAGCTTACCTTCTTTGATGAACCACTTCCTTAACAATTTCTGAGCTAAAACCCAAGCTTCTCAGCTTCAATTCAGTCCTTAAACATCAAAACCATAAACACTTTTAATACTCAGCCAAAACTCAGAATTCTAGTGCTCAAGAATGAAATTCAGTTATTACCTTGGTCCTAATTGAGTGTCCCTTAGTTAGAACTAAGCTAATCCCTCTCAAACTCAGCTCAAAGCACAGAATTCCAGTTGATTCTCCTTAGGCTTCTATGGCTTTCTTGAGAGAGGAAAGAGAAGGAAGAGAGAAGTAAAAATGGGTCGGTCTCCTTCTTTTGTTCTACTGTTTTCTGTTTACTTAGTCTAATCTTAGCTAATTAAATCAATCCTGAGGCTTGGGGTACCGAAAACGTCCCCGAGGGCAAAATGGTAAAATTCCCCAATATTCCCGCCTAGGCTTCCTAACCTCAAATATATCTCCATATATTTATTTCCATAACCCGATAACCCAAATAATCATCTAACACCCGAATTACCCCTTGACTTGCCCCAAGTCAAACATTAAGCCCCGTTGTGACTTCTCGCTAACTAGCTCCCTAGGATCGCCTCGAATCGCATGTTGCAGACTTACCCACATAATAATGTGGTTCTCACAGATATAACATATAATCACATTTACATTCACATAGCCATATAACATGTTTATTATATAATCACACGTTAATTTAATAAATTCACACATAAACCAATTATGCCCTCCCGGCACACTAACCAAGGCCCTTAAGCCATGTTAGTGATTTTGGGTCGTTACAGCATGAGTTGTTATGCTGGTTGGAAAATCAATGTGAATATGGTTATGATTTATAAAGCATGTATTTGATATACATGCTTATCTGAATATATGTTTTGCTTGGTTAAGTTTTCTTGCTGGGCCTTGGTTCACGTGTGCTTTGTGGTGCAGTTAAGGGCAAAGGAAAATTGGACAAGCCATGAGTTGGAGAGCTCTAGGGGAAACGTGTGCATACTCAGCCTTTGATGGAGAGAATCAAACACAAGGCTTATACATGAGATGTATCTGTAACACCCAAATTTCTCTAATATGACTTAGTGCTTGGATTAGGGGGTCGGGAGGCAATAATTGAGTTAATTAGGTGCTTATGTGTTACGAGCATGCTATTATGTGAATTATGTGAATTATATTATGATATGATTATGCTTACATGATTAAGTATATTAAATATGCATGAGAGCCTGTTTCTTATTAAAATGGCATTTTCGTAATTTTGACCCGCTGATGGTATAATTGTGAATATGTGTGATATATAATTGTGACCACATTATTATGTGGATATATATGAGTTATTCTGCATGAGGCGATCCTAGGGAGCATGTTAGTGGTTTATTCATAACAGGGTCAAATACCCGACTGGGGGTGAGCCTAGGGGTATTTTGGTAATTTAGCACGTTACCGGGATTTATCGGGTAATGGGGAATTATTTAGTGATTATTTGAGGATATTGGAGATAATGGAAATTTGTGAGACGTTAATTATGATTAGTGGGAAAAAGTGGCTAAAGACGTTCTTACCCTCGAGAGCATTAATAAGTACGCTAAGGGCAAATGGGCGATTGGGTCTTTTGCTAAGTTGAAGTGACTTAGTCACTAGGCTGTTTCAGGGGAAAGAAAATAGTACATTCAGGAAACCCCTCTCAGCTCTCCCTCTCTCTCTCTCGTTACTCTCTCTCTTTCTCTCTCACCATTGGAGGATATTGTTTTTTTAGAAGAAAGGCTTGGAAATTGAAGGTTTAAGCTGGGAATTCAAGTAGGAGGAATATAAGGGGCGTGGTTCTTCGGTGAGGTAAGATTATACTCTGTTTTCTGGTAAATTCTTGCCATGGTTTAAGTTTCTGCATAATTTTAAACCAAGGGATGGGTTTTGATTTGGATTAGAGATTGAGTTTGGTTTTTGAGGTGTTTGTACTACTTAAGATGTGTTTTTTGGGGTTTTAAACTCATTTGGGACTTTAAGGCAAGTTTGGGACGAGATTTGGGAGCTTTGGCTTGGGAAAGAAAAGGTGGAAAAACCCAGTTTTTCTGGGTTCGTGTAGGGGCGTCGCGGTGCTGTTCTTCCGAGTCGCAGCACTGGGATGTTCCAGAGCAAGGGGCCCTGGCTGTGTGTCGCGATGCCTGTAAGGCTATGCCGTGGCACTAGGCCATTTTCAGGGGCCTTCATTTTGCATTTTAAGGGCTTAGAGGATGACTTCACCACCCCGTGTAGGGGAATTGGAGGTCCCGAGAGCACGGGATTGGTCTCGGGGTTCAATTATGGAATCACATAGTAATGAGAACATTATTTGTGGGTTATGACTAGGTTACCGCTAGGGCTCGGGAGAGGATCGTTCTTGGGAGTCATGCTTGTTTGCCTAATTGCTTCCACTCAAACCAAAGGTAAGAGAAATGCACCTAATGTGTGAGATGCATGGTTAGGGCTCGACCCAGTTGATAAATGTAATATGATTAGGGCTCGGCCTAGCTGTCAAATGTAATACGATTAGGGCTTGGCCCAACTGTTAAATGTGAACATGATTAGGGCTCGTGCCCAGTAAACGAGCATGATTATAATTGTGCCTATGTATATCTGCTTTAGTATATTGTAATGCATTGTATCCGTGTGTATAACAAGTGTGTTTATATGGATGTTTGTTCTGACTGGGGAGCTCGGTTTATAAGCTAAGAATATGTCTACTGCATCTGATTAAAGGCTCGGGCTGTTAGTCAAGGGCATGTTTGGTTAAAGGGATCGATTTATGAGTCGAGGACTTACAAGGCTCGACTTATAAGTCGAGGGGTTACAAGACTCGGCTTGTAAGCCGTGGTCGGCACTTTGCACGCTGAGCGCAGGCCGTTATGGCTAGGCCACCCTGGGAGTGTATTATTTATTGTTTTACACCTAGCTTGTGTAAGACTACTTGGACTTTGTATTTTAACGAATCCTAACACTATATACATTTGTTGCAAACTTGTTGTACTATCTTCACAAATCTAGTTCATGGTTGAGACACCAATGCTCTTGATATCCCTTCAAATGTTGATGAATGCTTTCTTCCTCTCAAAGAAAATCTTGACAAAATTTTCCCCTGAAGATTGTTGAACTCGTTATCAATAGATGACATGTTTACAAATAATACATGAATGGATGCTAGAAGCACCAAAATACTAGATTAAGTAATCCACGCTTAGTCTTACAAAAAGAGCTCTTTCAACAATACAAAGATAATGCACAATATGCGAATGAAAGAGCCAATGATTTCTGGTTGCTCGGACTCTTATTTATAGATGAGATGGTCGTTCAAAGCATTCCATGAAATCTGCAAGAAATAAAGAAAGAAATGCACAATTTCCTTATTTAGAAAATTTTGACCGTCTGCCAGATTTTGTCATAACCAAAGATAATGTCTAGACGGATAATGTATCTGGACAAACTAACAATCCAGATTCATTAGAATGAATTTTTTGGTCAATTAGATTTCGAATCATTTCCTAGTATAGCTCATGATTTGCAGTAAATGATTACAATATCATAACATTTATTTAAATAAAGAAAGATTGAAAATCTTTTCTTCATTACACAAAGTTTCCTTTTCAAAAAAGTTTCCTTTTCAAAAAAGGAAACGATATTCTTTAAGGAAAAATATAATTTCTTTTCACAGCCTACAATTACCACGAATTTTGTCAATCAAAATATCACAAAATATTCTTTAATCAATTAACAAAAAGTCTACAAATCTAAAAAAGGAAAATAATATTTTATTTAAAGAAAAATCTTCTTATAAATAAAATAATACTTCAAGGTGAATATCAAAATATATAGATGAAATATTCAAGTACAATATTGTCATAATCAAATGTGATGATTTCTAGAAAATTAAGAAAACAAATTTAGAAAAATCAAGTTGTCGCGACATGTTACCAGTCTGTCAGGACAACTGCTTCAAAACCTATCTAAAGAAAAAATTTGAGTTATAAAATAAATTGTCTATTAAGATGGCTAATTTAGGGTTTTACAATCTCTCCTAAGTCCCCCTTCAGCATCCTTTTAGGCACAAATCCCTTATTTTATTCTCACTCAAAAAGTACTTGCAAATCATAGGTTAGTTGAAACATGTAGTTTACACAAAACTCCCCATGCATAAGATATCTAAGAGATAACCATGGCACTAAAGGAACAATCTATTTCCATAACATCAAAACTCAATCAATCAACTTTTTGAGAAAACAAGAAATTGTATTTCTAAAAGGATGTCAATTTCAAGGTTACTCCTTCCTTAAATATAGATATATTTAGGGGTGCTTCTCTAGTACACCCTTCACTTTTGGGTGTATCGTGCACCACCTGCCTGTTTTCAGTACCTGAATGATTTTTAGTACAATTTTTTTATGATCGTATACATTGTAGTTATATGGAGCATCCTGTAAATTTTTCAAGAAATTTCGAATAAATTACACTGCCGAAAACAGAGTTCAAACATATTACTTTCCACACGCATAAAAAAAATAATCACGCATGCAACAAACTATATAAATCATGTTTTCGGTGCTTTAAATTATTTAGAATTTCGTAAAAAATTTGCAGGTTGCTCTAATTAATTATAATATACACGATCATAACAAAAATTATGCCAAAAATCATATATGTACCGAAAATAGAAATAAAAAAAATGTACTAATATTTTCCAAAATAGGGTATGCAATTACGCATAGTAAAATTTCTCGATATATTTATATATATATATGAAGCACTTTTAATAGTTACTACCTAATTATTTTAATATTAACTATTGAATTAAGATTAATAGTTCATATTTATAATTGTTAATTAATATTTTTAAAACTAAATTGATTTTTTCAAACTTTTAGTAAGACAACCTAATGATATGACGGTCACATATTTATTAAATAAATAATAAAAAAATTATTAATATTTGTTCTTCATTTTTGATTCATTTCCTTTATCAATTCTATGAGAAAAAAAATTATTTTAGAATTAATTAAAATAATTAAGGTGACCACTATATTTCCAAATAATGTCCATCCATAGTAATATATATATTATTTTGGGTTCTCAGTTTAATGTAATCTTTATCAATAAAATATGGCTAGGCCTATTGCTTTCCGATCCTTCACCATTCATCACGTTAATGTCATTTTTCTACGATCGGTCATCATTCATTACGTTAGTCACATTTTCCAAGGACTCTCCCTCTAATCTATGGAGTCTCAACAACGCCCACGGTGAGAGGAAACGACTACCATTACAATGATCTTTCATTCGTAATTATAATAAGCACCTCTCTTTCTGATAATTCAACCATCAAAAAAATAATTTATATATATTATTAATCGAGCCTAGCTTAGTTTAAACTGCAAGCACGTGTTTGCGGAAACCATAATTTAGTACATGTGTTAAGTATATATAATTAAACTAATTAAACACGAAAAAAAGTGAAAAGTAAGCTGAGCATAATTTACGTCCGGAAAAAAGTTTGCTGTTCTCAATTTCTTATCATTTTCATGTCTCATTAATTAGTTTAAGATACTTTATTTATTTATTTAATATATATTTAAATTATTTACAACTTTCTTTTTTTTTAATTATATTAATACTATAAATAAATGATGTATCTTACAACAATTGGTGAGACATAGAGAAGATAGAAAATTGGGACAGCAGATATTTTTTTTTACGTGCGTGACTCTAATGAATAAAATAGATCATATATTTAGACACACAAAAAGAGAACCAAAAGTCAGGTCCATACAGACATTTTAAATAGAATACAAACCAAAAAAGTCATTGAAAATTCTCTTCCGTTGATTCAACTATCTTGCTTTCTAGAAAAGGCCACAATGACTACTCACAATTTCTTAACAAGCGTGTTTGACTATTCTCATAAATGTATTTATAATTCAATAAAATGTTTTCAACATATAATGCCTCACCTATATCCTCGAAATCAAATACTTCAATTATTAACTTCACATATACCTTCCTCCGATATCTCTTCCAAACTGTTTTTTTTTTTCTTCTTCTGTTTGTTTCCCGGGAAAATTGTAATTCTCTATAGTTGAAAAACATGGCATTGACAGAAAATCAAATCGCAGGGTTTCGGGAAGCATTTTCTTTGCTGGACAAGGATTCCGATGGTACGTATTTTTTTTTTCTTTTTCTTTTTCAGTATTATTATTATTTTGTAATGTTAATATTGGTATATATGTTGGATGATGTTAATATTTAGGGTTAGTGACAATGGAAGAGCTGGCTGGAATTATAGAATCATTAGATGAACAACCCACAAAAGAAGAAATTCGGGATATGATGAATGAGGTCAACTGTGATGAGAATGGTGCTATAGATCTCGATGAATTCTTGAATATTATGACAAGAAAGACGAAGGTATATACAATATATATATATATATATATATATAAATGTAATTTCAATTTTATTACACTTATAATTTACACTTATATCTCTTCTATATAATAAGTGTGTAGATAACGAATTTTTTTTGTTTTAATAGTTTGTTATTTTTTTAATGTTAACTTTAACGGAATATTCTTATATTTAACAGAATATTTTTATATTTAACGGTAATTTGTAAATACTTAAACTTAAATAAAATAAAATAATTAATTAAAAAAATTAAAATATAATATTTTTGAAATATTTTATAATGATAATTATTTAAAAATAATAAATAATTAAACAAATTAAAATAAGATATTTTACAATAATAATTATTTAAAAATAATAAAATCATACATTTTATAATTTAAATAAAATTTAATTAAACATTAACTCACTTATTAGAATAATATCATATTAAACATATAATATAATCTACTGTCAATTAGCAATAAATTTTTTTTTTTTAAACTAAGAAACTTAAATTTAAAATCAACATATAATATTTAATATTACATTAAACATATAATATATAATCTCTTGTTGTCATTCCCAAATTCAAAAACTATAACAAATATAAACTTAAATAAAAATAAATAAATTATTTAATTAAAATATAATATTTATTTGAAATTTATATGACATTAATATAAATTTAATAAAAATAATTAATAAATTCTATAAATAAAACTAAGCAAACGTGCATATTGCACGTTGCTTGTATCTAGTATATATATATATAAATCTTCTATATAAAAAGTGTGTTGATAACAGAAATTCTTCGTTTAACAGTTTTTTTTAATATTAACTTTAATAGAATATTCTTATATTTAACGGTAGTTTGTAAACATCACTTAAATTTAAATAAAATAAAATGAATAATTTTAAAAAAATTAAAATAGGATATTTTAAGATATTTTACAATGATAATTATTTAAAATTAATAAATAATTAAACAAATTAAAATATGATATTTTTTAGATATTTTAGAATGATAATTATTTAAAAATAATAAAATCATACATTTTATAACTTAAATAAAATTTAATTAAACTTAAACTTATTTATTAGAATAATATCATATTAAACATATAATATAATCTATTGTTAATTAGTAACAAATTTCTTTTGAAAAAAAAACCAGCAAGAAACTTAAATTTATAATCTAAGTATAATATTTAATATTACATCAAATATATATTATATAATCTTTTGTTGTCACTCTCAAATTCAAAAAATAGAACAAACATAAACTTAAACAAAAATAAATAAATTATTTAATTAAAATATAATATTTATTTGAAATTTATATGATATTAATATAAATTTAATAAAAATAATTAATAAATTCTATAAATAAAACTAAGAAAACGTGCATTACACGTTAGTTGTATCTAGTATATATATATATATATCTAGAAAATAATAATTCTTATTTCGACTCAAACTAGTGACAGTGCAATATCATTAATAATAATAATACGTTTGATTATACTATTAGACAATATATATATAAGATAATGCTTAGGCGAGGGCAACACTTTTGTCCTTATGTGAACACTACTATAAAAAAGCTTAAAGTGAGCCCTAAAAAAGTTTTTAGGACTCGCGAGGCGCAAGTACTCTATTTGAGAGCTTTAAAAACTATAGTTTTTTAGGACTCGTATTACAAGTCCTAAAAAAATATTGCGAGTCCTAAAAAATCTCGTTGAATGCCTTTAAGTAAGTTTTTAGGGTTCTATTTACGAGTCCTAAAAGAATGTTTTTAGGACTTGCAATGCGTGTCCTAAAAGATCTCGTTGAGTATCTTTAAATTAAGTTTTTAAGACTCTCTTTGCATGCCCTTAAAAGTAAATTTTTTTTTAAAAAAATGCAGCTACAATTTTTATTTTGATTTAAAAAATATATCATTTTGAGTGTCCAAAATATATTAAAAGAATTTGAAAAGAAAATACTAAAAAATGCCCAAAAAAAAACTAAAAGAAATTTAAATTTCTCATTAACATGTATTGTAAGCTAGCTTATAACATCTTTCAACATTTATCAATAAAAATAAAACAAATACATAAAAAAAACTTAAACCAACTATAAGTCCTAATATAACAATCTAAATATTTCAATATGATACTTTATTGATGGATCTTACAAATAATGTCACTCTAAAATTGTTCTAATTTTACATCATTCATTAAAGGACAAACCAAATGGTGTATGAGAAGCGTGTATGAAGCTTGTCCCCTCAACAAAAAGCATCAAACAGCAATAAATATAATCTCGAAAGTTCTCCTTAGCTGTCCAGTGGCATATACTGTCATTATCCCTCTGGTTTCTGAATCCATGTAAGACTGCAACAAAAATATTCAAAACATCACAAACCAAAACACTTGGCCTACGAGGAATTAAATTTTAAATATATTTATGTATAGAAGAAACAACATAAGTAGTTTTCCTAAAAATGTTAGGCATAGTTGAAGAACTTGCTGCATCATTTGTTTTTCTTGGACCAACAAATCCTCTGAGTTACTTTTGTGTGATGTGTAGGCCAGACTAACTCTTGGACAACATTGTCTAATGTTGTTTCTCCTACTGCACACCAACTAGATTATATAGGATTCAAATATTACAATGTGAATTTTTGAACAAGTTCCAAAAGGTATAAAGTACATGCATCGTAGCAGTAACAAATAAAAGAGTCATTATCTCACAACCAAAAGCACCTGCAACATGTTCTACATAAAAATTACAAAATTTGCATTTACAAAGAAGTTTCAAGAAGCATAATACTCAAGAGACTTTAATTACATGTCAGGAACAGTTCTCTCATGACCTTAAACAAGATTTTATAATAAACAGATTACTAGAATACTAGTTGCCAAAATTTTCTATTACTTTAACCAAAGTGAAACAAAGCAGGAAATTAATTGAATAATTTGAATTGTTATTAACTCTCATGAAAACAATAATAAAAAATTTGTGAGAATATTTATTCTAAATAACATCATTTCTTTAAGAAGCATTACCTTATAATACTGATACTATATATTGAACAATATTGTCATAAAAATTTCATTACATGTCAATAAGGACAACACATGGATTCACCATTTGTATCGCCTAAAAACCAAACAATAACAAAGAAAACTAGAGAAAATCTATAGAACAAGAAAAGATTCAAAAGAGTACAAGTAATACATCAAGTTTCACACATTATCTATTATCTCTCCAAAGCTTATCTCAATAAAGCAATAAACAAAAGTTTAAATATGCAAAAGAGCCATAAAAACTAGTTTCTTATATACATATATAGACAGCAAGCATATTAAAATAATAGTCAGCAACATAAAAATTATGATAGCTAGCATATTAAACTAGTTCCAGCAAGCATAACAAGCCAATGTAGAATTTCGCACAAATAATTTAATAGATTTGAATAACCACAGAAAAAACTAAAAAACATCACAAAGAACTATAGAGCCTAATAAGGCCGATAGAGCTTATCATTTAACCCTATGTATTATGCAAAAGAATAAGAGCAAATCTAACTTGTAAGATGACACATTTAAAAGCATTAGCAAGTCACCCATAAGAAAATATTTATAATTGTATAACACATAAAGAACAACTAAACCAACTGCACCTTTTGTAAGGAGACAATAGCTTCAACACAAGCTTTCCTTCAAACCATTGCATGGAGCCTTATAAGACTAAGCAAAAGAAAAGGAAAGAAAGAAAAAAAAAAAAGGGGGGGAGGGGGATAAGTCTTCAAAATGAATGCAATTTAGAGAGCACCAACACCTATGTTCATCAAATATTGCCCACATCTTTCATCAACATGTAGATAAACCTTATGATCAAATTTCCTAAATACAAGCAACAACATAAACATCCTGTGCTTAAAAAATGTAAATTGAAAATAAAATGATTTAAAATATTCTATTGGCTAGAAAGTGAGAAATAAGATAGTAACTTAACATACAAAAATAACATACAGCAAAGCTAAAATTTGACACAATGCCAAGCCTAAATAAGTTTGCCACATAACAAAGCAAATCAGATTGACACAAAACTTATAACATAATAAGAAATAGAAAAAGTAAAGAAAGAGAAGTATTATAATCTCATAAGAGTAAACACATTCATTGGTTTATATTCTAAAAGCACAAAATTCAAAATAAATCACATAATCAATAAGATTAAGATATAGATGCAACAGAATGACATTCCAATTTAAGGACTCAAGTCAATTCATATCAATCAAGCATTAAAAATTCAAACTAACCAATAAATCAAAACCCCAGAAAAAGTAAATGAATAAAAAATATTTTAATTACAAAAAAAAGAATAAATATCATTTAACTGATTTCTTTATTCTTTTTCTATTTATGATAGAGAATCAATAAAGAAATCTTTATTTCTTTGTGATAACAAAAAGACCCAGAACGGCACAAATTCCTTAGAATACCAATACTCTTCATATAACAAATTTAACCAAGTCATACAAATCAATCAATACAACCATATATTTAAATATAAATTATCCAATTACACACTAGGAATTTGAATATATATTTACACACATATATAATCTTTATATGAATGATCATTACCAAAATCAAAAGAATGAATCAAAGTAAGAAAAAAATATATGTTTTATATTATATAGATGGAGATAGAGAATGATTCCAAAATCGAAACTTTGAGGTCATGAATAATAATAATGAAAAGGGTGTGTGTGAATGGATGATCCTTATTCTCTGCCCAAACTAATTTAATAATTAGTGACCTTTCATGGTGACTTCGGAAGGGTAAAACTTTTAGAAGTGTAATTGACAAGTAGTTATTTCTCTTGCCATATTCTTACATTTACACCATATTCTAGTATTCGCAAATAGATAGGTATAACTTGATCTCAATTGGGTTATTCACGAATTAAGAAATTGATGCCAAAAAGATTCGATCTCCCCATATGTCTCTCCTTGGTTTTACTAAGACCATCCTTAAAGACTTCTATAATACCACCCCACGTTTGAGACTTCCACACATCCTCAACCCCGAGCCAAACACAAAAACAAATAAGAGAAAGAAAGAAAAAAAACAAAAGCAGAATGAGAATGAGAAGAGATACATACCATCGTGCCTACCTTTGCTGAGCCCTTCGGCTACGTCGAGCTCTGCCACAGTAGAACCCCACCGATGCACCTGCAAATTAGCAAAAAAGAGAGAGTGATGCTAAGAACAAGAACAAGATTGAGAGAGAAAGGATAGAGAAGGTCGGCGACTTGGACAGAAGGGGAGAACGACTGAGAGAAAGGTAGGGATTTGATGCTTATATGAGAGGAAAATATGAAGCCCAAAGCCCAATTCGAAAAAATGATAGTCTTTTACTTTTTTTTAATTAACATTTTTTAGGTCACACATTAGACGCCCTTGTTACTTTTTTTTTAGCACACCCATAACGAGCCCTTAAAAGTTATTATTGGAGTCCGCCCATTTCAATCAACAAATTCCTCTTCAAATTTTTTTAAGACCCACATATTTTATTAAGATACTCATTGTGAGTCCTAAAATATTTCTTTTAAAGGCTCAGCGTCCTAAAAACTACAAAGACTTTTTTAAGGGCTCGCATTTAGGACACCCAAAGAGAGCCCTTAAAAGTCACCACTCATTTTCACACTCAAATTTCATATTGAGGTATTTTTTAGGACCTACATATTTTATTAGGACACTCATTGTGAATCTTAAAATTTGTTTTTTAAGGACTCTCAATTAGAGTCATGAAAACTCTAAGGACATTTTTTAAGACTTACATTTAGGTGCATGTCCTAAAAAGGTGACCCATAAAAAATATTTTGTAGTAGTGGTAGGAACATTTTCTTTACATGATTATTGGTTGAATATTGAGAATGCATGAATTTATAGTGGACTCTGAAGCATATAAGTATTTGTTTTTACTATAATTCTATTTAGCTTTTTCAACATGTACACATATAAAAGGTAAATAGTTATACCAAATACAAGTAAGAATTGAAATTTAGAAAATATTTATATACATAGAAATTTTGTTCAGTTAGGATTTTAATTAATTTTTAACTAAATTAGTTAAAATATTATTTCAAATATATTAAATATTAATTGATAATATAGAAAAATTCAATTTTGAAACAGATTTTTTATTTATAATAAGTTAGAACTTTAATATCAAATTTACAAAGTAAAATTCAAAATATTTTGTATCTACCATATAAAATGGTAGAATTTTTTTCTACGAGATTTATTAATTTCGTAAATTGAAGATATTAAAATAGTCTTTGAACTTTTTTCTTAGCAATTATTGATAGGAAGATCAAGAACTACATTACAAATATGCAGTGAATTTCCCCATAATTTATGCAAAAATACAATACAGAAGTGTTTGATTAAAGTAATATTACAACTCAATTGCCCAAAATACAAATAAATAGAAAGATGTAGAAGAAGAAAATCACAATCTTAAAATAATTGTAAAATAAGAACAAGATGAACAATAATAAGAACACAAACTCTCACACAACCAAATTGTAGAGTAGTGGGGATCACCAACTCGAACAAGGTTCGAAACTTTTGCCCAAACTTTTGCCCAAGATGAACAATTCTCTAAGCACTAAGGGATCTCACAAATAAATAACTCTATGGAATTATCAAGCATCTATAGTGTATTTTCTAGCAAAGTGTTTTGTGGATAGAAAATTGTGTGTCTTACAAGTGAGCATTATACTCCTATTTATAGAGTTTTGAGACACCCTTTGAATTTCAAATTCCACCAACCCCGTGGTTGTTACCAAATTGGATGTTTATGGAATTAAAAATGAGTTTTTAGAGTTACATGAGATGTTAGAACCGTTCAAGATGGAAAAAAGAAGTTGGAGTTGGCTGGCAACGTCCCAGGTCGCGCCAGAGATGTTCCTGGCCGTGGCCGCGGCCACAGCTCCAATTTCAGCAAAACTCAACTTTTGCATTTACAAACGTTTCAATCATCTTCCCACAAGAATTTGTAACCTCCATACACATTATGAGAGTTAAAATCATGTTTCCAACAACCATATCACTTATGACTTTGAGAAATTCAAACTCAAAATGTGTAATATATAATCTACACATTATTGGATAATATTTAAGAGTTACAAATTTGTAACTTATTTTGTAACTCAAAAATATGTTACATTTGAGCACACACATGTGTCCAATTTTGTAACTCTCAATAATATGTTACAAGGTGTAACAAATAATATTTTATCACATTATTTAATCTAATATTATATTATTTAAAATAATATAACATGTACTTCACAGGAAAGTGTTGCGGACGAGCTTAAAGAAGCCTTCAAAGTATTTGACAGGAATCAAGATGGATATATTTCTGCCAACGAGGTATATTAATATATTATAAGCAACCATATTTGTGTATATGAGTTTTTCTTTATTATTTTTTATTTTCATTTTTGATATGTGATAGATTAATACGATAATAATTACCAGTAGGGGTGTTCATTGGATCACATCCAATGGATTTAAGCCCATATGATACAATCCAATTATCCATTGGATGTTTGATTTTTACAACCGATCCAATCCAGTTGAATTGAGTCAATCGATCCGATCTGATCCAATGGATAATTGGATTGGATCGGTTTCATCCATTGGATGCATTCCCTGGTTATTTATTGGATCAGATCGGATCCATCCAATCATTTAGAGTCTTTTTAAATCTAATTTTCATGTATATTTCAATTATAAAACACACAAATTACCTATCCAAATGAAAACACTATTTAGTCTAATAATTTAGAAGCATACAACACAAATTCATCTAAATTAGAAGCATATATGTAATTGGATGATTATTGGATCAGTTCGGTTGGTTTTTATTGGATATTGGATCCCCATCCAACAACTGATCGATCCAATTTGGATTTTTTAAAATTATATTTGAACCGATCCAATAGTAATTGGATATCCAATTTTTGGCAGTCGGTTGTAATTGGATCGGTCAGTTGTAATTTGATTGGATATATTCTGCACACCCTTAATTACCAGTCAAAAAATGGCTAATACCATCAAATACCACATGCAAATAATAATATATTGTCCTGTATTTAAGCATGAGATATTTAGGCTTTTTTTTTTTTTTTAAAGTTGTCTTTTCAGAACTGAAAGAAAAAAATAAAAATAAAAAACTTTTTTTTTTAATGCTGATAAACTTCATTGAAGCGGCAATAGCCAAAAGTCATTATACAAAACTAAGGCGATACTACTAGCTAGGGGTGAACATTTTGACCCGCAAAATTCGCAAACCCGCAACCCAAAAATCTAGGTTTTGACAAAACTTGTCGAATTTGAAATAAATCCGGTCCGAACCCAACATGGCTCGGGTCGGGTTGGGTTTTGAATGTATGGTGTTGCAAGTTCGGGTTTAGACCCGAAACCCAAACAAATAAAAAAATACAAAATTTTATTTTAATTTTAATTCAAATTTGATGACAAAAAAACCCTAACCCCCTACCCTTTCAAAAAAATTTACCAAGGTCCAATTTGTAAAAAATCAATTGAACCAAAATAACAACAAAGTTAAAAAATCATGTGAAAAGTAAAACACAAAAATTAAAAAAGTGTCAAAAAATTGGTATTTTTGAAATTTTTTTACAAGGCCCATTTTTGGCCCAATCCCACCCAACTCGAAACCCAAAATTACCCAAAAAACCAAAAAATTCGGAGCAGGTTTGGTATCCCATTTCCCAACCCGAAACATACAAAACCCAAACCAAATACACTAAAAACCAAAAAACTCGACCTATGTGCACCCCTACTACTAACCCGGACCACCAAACCTTGGTGCACTACCTAGCTAACGTCAAAGCTAATTTAGCCATGGGATGAGAAACAATGTTAATTATAACAATTAGAAATTAAGTATTAATTAACGTTACTTAATTTCAATTCCAAATAATAATGTTAACATAATTCTTGTTCTAAATTGTGCAGTTGAGACAAGTAATGATCAACTTGGGAGAAAGATTGACAGATGAAGAAGCTGAACAAATGATTAGAGAGGCTGATATTGATGGAGATGGTCAAGTCAATTATGATGAATTTGAAAGAATTATGATGCTTAATTGATAAAGTGCAAATAATAACTAATATATATTACAATTAGCGCTCATAATTTACATTTTTCACTTAATCAGATTTGTACACCAACTTATATAGTTTCACAGCTTTGTATGTGCTCATGTTATAAATAATTTGTATGAAATAAATATAGAGCAAAATTATAACTTTTTTTTTCATTGCTGCATAAACTTCGTTGCTTATTTACTGCATTTGCAAACAAAATGTTAACTTATATCAAGTATGTAATTGAAAAGCTTCATGTATGACTAGTTTTAGGAATAATAAATAGATCATTCAATAACAATCATTCATCGTAGGCATGCCAAAAGGGAGTATGAGCCTGTAGCCCAAAATTTTGACTTCGACGTCGGTTGACTATAAATGAATGGTAAATTTCTGTATTTACAGTATTACCAAGTATTTTAAATTGTCAACCTTTTAATAGGAAAAATCAATTAAGTATATTTACAATTTGATAGTCATATAAGTCAATCGCTATATCAAATTGTTTACAAAATGCCAAGTACTAAAAAAGTAAATGACACAAAACATTTTTATGAGGTTCGGTAAGTCTAGTATGCGGGATCACACCTAAAGATAAAATTTGATTGGTACACACTTGATTTATGTATCTTAAGTTGCAAGTACTTTGTACTAGGGGTGTTCATAAAACCGCCCACACCGCACCACACCGCATCGTAATTTTCAATTTAGAACCCTTCGCGGTGTTGTTTGTATTTTTGCCAAACCGCGCGCTGCAGTGTGGTTTGCGGTTTTAAATTTTATAAATGCAGTTCAAACCACACCGCACCACATCATTATTGTTGACGCAGTTTTTCACCAACAGTGAATTATATGAATAACTAGGATGGATTAGTGCTTAATGGTAAACTGTAATAAGAAAATGATAATAGTCAAGGATGCTGGCAATCAACTATCAAGAGAAGAAAAATGATCACACATTTTTACGTGGTTCGGAGGTTAAAATCTCCCTAGTTCACGAGTCAATATTATTATTGTTTCTCTCTCTTGCTATTTTTACAGAGTATTTGCCTTACAAGAAGAATCCAACCCCTTGCACTGCCCAGGGTTTTTGTATTTATAGGAGAATGATCTCTGAGTAGGTATTGGGGTCATCCCATGATCTCTTCATCCTTCACGTCATCTCTGTGACACTGATGATTAATATCTAAACCTTACATTGAAGTGTGGTCTAATCAATAGATAAAAATGGATAATGGGTCGCATGGCCTAAATCAGGTGTGGGATGTCTGATCACGCACGTTTATATTGCGTATCCGGAAATTCGAGAATAAAACAGACACGTGATGTATGTTATATGCACGCTTATATTGCGTGGTTGACTTTATAAAGATCCTGGGGTATGTCAGGCCTCTGATGCACCACGAGCTTAATGTAGTGCTAGCTCGTGCCTTTTGGTGCCATGATTACACAATGGTTCCAAGTGATAAGCAGCTAAACGATCCATCAGCTCGAGCTATTTGTTTAGGGGATCGTATCAGATTTCTCCGGATGAACGGTGAACGCGTGGCACATCGATTATGGCTCTTTTCCAGCTCAACAAAATATGTGCTGATATTCAGGGCTTACATTTTCCCCCCAAGCCCCTGCTCGTGATCTATGACGTCATTTTTTACCTTCACGGTGGGGGCTTTTAAACTTCCTTTTCGACTATCCATGTCCTGCCCACCACTTGAGTACTGGACACGTGGAACGCCGTGATTGGCGCCTGCTCGGGCTTCAAGGATTGCATTAAATGGTCTGACCACCTTTTTGCCGCCGTCTCATCTTCCGAATTATGGCCCTCGTATCTCGTATTTGTTTGATCGGATGGTCCTCGTTCCCTAATGTCTTTTACGTATAAATAGGGCTGGCCACTTTCAGTACTCTTTACCTTTTACTCGAAAATTTTCTTCATTTTCTCTCTTTCGAGTCTCAAGAACTCTTCTTCTCCTTAACACTAGGGGTGTTCATGGTGTGGTTTAGGAAGTTTGAACACTTTTTAATACACCACGCCACAAGTGCGGTGTAGTAGCTAGAACACACCATGCGGTGTGATTTCGTTGCACCAAACCGACCAAACCAAACTATTTTTGTGGTGTGGTTTGGGTGGTTTTCCACGGTGTAAGTGTGTTAAAAAATATGTGTGAGATAGAGATGGTGATAGGGAGGAGGCACAAATGAGATGAGAGAGAAAGGAGTTGTTGTCATGTATGATGTGTTAGAGAATAAGGTTATACCCTAATTTAAGTGGGCTCCTAATTTAAGAGGGCTCCTAGTTTCATATTGGGTTACTAAAAAATGGTATATATGTAAAGTTTAATTTTTTAACATATTTGTAAGTATACGGTGCGGTGTGGTGCAAACCAAAATTTCACACTACCAAACCGCGCACCGCGCGGTTTAGCTAAGATACAAACCATACCGAACCATTCCACTTTTGACACCGCGGTTTGCGGTGTAGTGTGGTGCGGTTCGGTCGGTCGCCGTGGTTTGCCGGTTTAGATGGTCACCCCTACTTAACACCCCAGAAGTCCCCATATGCTTGCCACAAAAACCCTTAGGATGCCCCAGTCTTGAGGATTTCTCCAGGGCTTACACCTCTACGCTGCTTGCACCTTTCGTCTGGAAAATATACTGTAAGCTTTCTGGTTTTCGTGTGTTTCAGTTTCCTTTTTCTTTGACATGCAAATCTATATTTCATAGTCATGAACCGTAGGTTGTTTCTGAATAACTTTGGTGCATAGGTTTTGATTTTAGGCGTATTAAGTAGGTCCTAAAACATGTCTAGGATTGAGAAGTTCACAACTAGGCAATTTCTGGGTAAATTTAGGAAATACCCACTCGGGGTGTGGAAGGCAAGAGGTTTTTAGGGTATAAAACCGGGTAGCTTAAGGGTCACGTTTCCTGGGTGGTTTTTCTTTAAAACCCTCCTCCCAAGACCAGTAGTGGCCTGACTCGCCTGACACGTGGATCCCTGAATATTAGGGGTCTGTTGGAAAACTTAGGCGTGTGGCATCACGCGGGTTGATATCGCATCAGCTCGCGTGTTAGGACACTTGCCTTTGCTATATCTTTTGTTCAAAAATTCCACGTCGCCTACTAAAAAACTCCGTCGTTTTTATTCGATAAGTGAGTTGATGGCACCAAAGAAAGGAGCACCTAAGAAGAGCGCGGCTGGCTCGTCGTCCCAGTAGCCTCGCAAGGGGAAGGAGGTCATCCCCGACTCCCCCCTTCCGAAGTTTGGTCCCATGGTGGAGGCGGAGGTTACGGTTGCTCCTGACGCCTTCTTCGAGGCCGAGAGGATCATTTCCAGGATTACGACCCAAGGAAGGGTCAACAAAATCCTCTTATCCCATAACATTGAGGCTGGGAAAGGGTATTTAATCGCTCGACCTCCCTACGAGGGGGAGCGGAGCTGCTCACCCCTCCAGGACGACTTCGCGGCCTGGAGTGACGAACATTTGAAGGCCGGGGCCTTTCTCCCCCTCGACCAGTACTTTGCAGACTTCCTCAACTATGTGAGGTTGGCGCCATTCCAGCTCCCCCCCCCCCCCAACTCGTACCGGCTGCTGGCAGGGTTGAAATACCTGTTCCTGAAACATGAGTGGGAGGTCCCAACTCCAGCAGACATCCTTTACTTTTTCTGCCTCAAAGCCAACCCGGACCAGAGGGGACGAGTTCTATTACTTGACCCGGTTCCCTAACTCGCCTGCATTCATTGAGCTGCCCAGCCACCCCAATGACTTCAAGGACTAGTTCTTCGTGTCAAACGGGTTTCGCAACTGCGAACATCGGTACTTCAACCGCCCCCATAAGTTTTCTTTGCTCAGCTCGCGTAGAATTCCTTTCATACTTGGTTTTGTGCGTATATTGATTGGAATATGTTCATGCAACAATTTTCGCGAGGATGGCCAAGTCAGTGACCCTTGGGGGTCAGTACGAGACTTTGGTGGGGCTTCCGCCCAATGAGAAGGACTACCGCCAACTCGTGTCTGATGACATGATGCTGGCGTGTAAACTGATCGCCGAAGGTCAGACCTTGGCCTTGAGAAGGATGCGGGCTTCTGCTCCCGTGATCCGCGAGCTCCCTCCCATTCCCGAGAGGAATGTTGAGGCCGATGACGAGGCATCGGAGGAGGACGAGGTTCCCCTCGTGCGAAAGAGGCGAGCTCCTGAGGCCGCTGAGGACCCCTTTGTTGAGCGAGCTGAGTCGGGGGCAGCAGCTGGCCCCTCCAGCCATGGTAACCCATATCCTTTTAGGGATTTAGATAGGGTTGTGGCCGACCTTAGGCAAGTTAGGTTCAACCTCAACCAGCTCGTACACTGTAACCCTGATGACCCAGATCGCAACATCACCCTGCTCCAGTGTGTGGACCACTTGATACTCCAGCATGATATGGGTCATCCTAGGGGGACCGTAGTGGTGGGCAATACCTCGTCCTTTAGATCGACTTTCTTTAAAGAGTATGGAACCAACCTTAGGTCGTGGCCATCCCTTCTCCAAGGTGTTTTAGCCTCAGGACTTAGGAAATATGTAGAGGAGTCCAGCCCCGAGGTAGAGTCTGACCCGGAGCCTCCCTTCATCCAAGAAGTGTTTGACTTAGACTCTCCTTCCCCCGTAGCAGCTCCGAGACCGGAGGTCGTGGAAATAGACTCCTCTAGCTCGGAGGGTAGGATTTTTTTTTTGATACTTTATGTATTTTTTGTGCAAACTGGTGAGTATGCATGTATATCTAACAAAATTTTCCTTTCTTTTCAGTTGAGGAGATGGCACAAAGAGGGAAACCCGACATCCGGTTGATGTTCCAGGAGGGGAGATCCAGTGGTGGCCCTCTAGTCAAGAAACTTCAACCCACGTCAAAGAAGACCCCTCCGGCTGTGGCCACCTCCAAATCCCCGGCCAAAGGGATGGGCACGACCTCGGGAGCTGGGCTTGTCGCCCCTGCGGAGAAGAAGGGTCCGGCCGCACCCCCTCCTCGCCTTCCCCCAGTTCCTGCTCGGGACCAGGTAGCACCACCTGGTCCCCCGGCTCCATTGGTCCCTTCTGCCTCCATCCGCATTCCCGTCAACCCCCAGGAATTGGAGCTAATCCCAGACACTTTTCCGGGGACGGTCTATGGGACGACGAACTACGCAGTGGACCATTTTAACAAGGCCAAGCCCACCGACCTGAAGGCGATCGAGGAGAGGAGCCCGGAGAACGTCATGGAGTCGGGCCTGGGAATGAACCTCACGGTAAGCACTTTTCCTAACCTGACTTTTATTATTCTTCTTAGTATGCGCCTCACTGTTTCTTTGCTTCCTTGCATGCGGTCTTGGCTCAGCATTGTAGCATATCTCGGGCGAGGGCTAGGAATGCCGAACTTCAAGCCAAGCTGACTGCAGCCCAAGCTGCCCTCGCCGCTTCTCAACAGAGCGAGCATAATGTCAAAGCTGCCTTGGCAGCGGCCCATGCAAGTGAACAAGTGGTGAAGGCTGCCTTAACCACTGCTCAAGAAGGCGAGCAAGCGGCGAAGGCGGTCTCGGTAGCCCTTCAGGACGAGCTCGAGGGGGCTAAGGCCAAACAGCTTGAGGTCGAGGCGACCCTTATGGAGGAGAAAAAGGCATCGACCTCCTCCATGGAGAGTATGCTTTACCACTGCTGGGCCTTCAACTAGGACGTCAACTTCTCCTTCATGGCCTCCGGCGCGTGGGGTACTACCTCGAGAAGTTCAAAGTTCGTCTGCAACAAGAGTTGCAGGTGTCGACTAAGAATGGGGAGACCTCTGCTGCCGGTGAGCAGGAGATTGAGGAGGTGACGTCCTCAGAGCGGCCTGGGGGAGCTTATAATTTTTTGTATTTTTACTCTTATTTAATTTTGTTTGTAAATACTAAGCACGAGTTATTCTCCTCAAGACAATTTGTACCTTCAGTTTAATTAAGTTTTACTTGTTGGTTTCCAATCTCTCGTTCTTTATTATGTGCTAGGCAAAATCTTAGTTCGCATTAGCTTTATCGAATCCTCCACTTTTTCCTTAAGAAAAAAAACACCGTTAATCGATTTAACTAACTTCTAAGTTTTGGAACCTGGTCGTGTCCAGGATACTTAATTTTAAAAACTTAGTTCGTGTTAGTTTTATCGAATACTCTGCTTTTTCCTTAGAAAAAACATCGTTTAATCAATTTAACCAACTTCTAAGTTTTGGAATCTGGTCGTGTCCAGGATACTTAATTTTAAAAACTTAGTTCGTGTTAGTTTTATTGACACCTCGTGTTTTTTTAGAAAAAAACAATGGTTAATCAATTTAACCAACTACTAAGTTTTGGAACCTGGTCGTGTCCAGGATACTTAATTTTAAAAACTTAGTTCATGTTAGTTTCATTGACACCTCGTGTTTTTTAGAAAAAACACTGGTTAATCAATTTAACCAACTTCTAAGTTTTGGAACCTAGTCGGGTGATCTGCCCCCCAAGTAATCAGGAAGTGGACTTGCTTGGTTACTTTGAACTAATCATACAAACAAAATCGTACATAGACACAAATGAAACCATAAACCATTTTTTTTTATAGTTAATTGGCTTTTATATGCAAGCCTTACATACAGGAGTGATTTGATCACTAATAATACTTTCTCAAATGCACAGCATTCCACGTCCATGGCACCATTTCTCCGTTAAGTCGGGCCAATTTGAAATTACCTTCCTGTATGATTTCGATGATCTGATAGGGCCCTTCCCAGCTCGGGCCTAAGGCACCATCTTTGGGGTCCTTGCCTGCCAGAAACACCCTTCGGAGTACCAGGTCTCCTAATCCAAAGGCACGCCTCTTAACCTTTGAATTAAATAACGAGTGATTTTTTGCTGATAATGCACGAGCCGTAGCTGTGAATCTTCTCGCTTTTCATCAATCAGGTCGAGGGACGCGCTGAGCAATTTGTCATTCTGCTCCTGGCTGAAGGCCTGGACCCTGTGCGAGGCTGTCTTTGTTTCGATAGGAAGGACGGCCTCACTTCCAAAAGTCAGGGAGAAAGGGGTGTGCCCCATCGAAGTTCGGTGTGAGGTCCAGTACGCCCATAGCACCTGCGGGAGCTGCTCAGGCCAAACTCCCTTGGCCTCGTCCAGCCTCTTCTTAAGGCTTGCTTTGAGCGTCTTGTTCACAGACTCGACCTGTCCATTAGTCTGGGGGTACGCTACTAAAGAGAAACTCTTAATTATGTCGTGTCTTCCACAAAATTTAGTGAAGAGGTCGCTATCGAATTGGGTTCCATTGTCCGACACAATCTTCCTTGGTAGTCCAAATCGGCAGATGATATTTTTAACCACAAAATCAAGGACTCTCTTTGACGTTATCGTTGCCAGGGGCTCTGCTTCTGCCCACTTCGTGAAATAGTCAATGGCCACTACTGCATAGCGAACTCCTCCTTTCCTGTGGGCAAGGCTCCAATTAAGTCGATTCCCCAGATCGCGAATGGCCATGGGGACGAGATCATCTTTAGCTCGACTGGTGGAGCTCGAGCGATTGCGGCAAACTGCTGGCACTTGTCACATTTTTGGACGTAGGAAATTGAGTCCTTTGATAGAGTGGGCCAATAATATCCTTGCCTTAATATCTTCAAGGCCAGGCTTTGCCCCCCAGAGATCTCCACAAAAGCCTTCATGCACCTCCTGCAAAATAGTTTTAGCCTCCTCTGGCAGAACACGTCGAAGAAGAGGCAGAGACAAGCCATGCCGGTACAACGCTCCATCTATAACTGTATACCTTGGAGCTTGATAGAGTATCTTCCTTGCGTTATTTCTCTCGTCAGGTAACTTCCCTGTTGTAAGGTACTCGACTATGGGTGTCCTCCAGGTTGGCCTGGCATCAATCATCTCGATCTCCCTTGTATCCTCCACCACGCTTGGTCTTTCCAAGAATTCCACCGGTATCAGGCTCAAGGTCTTGGCTTCCTTGGAGGTGGCGAGTTTTGCCAGAGCGTCAGCATTGGCGTTCTGCTCACGTGGGATCTGCCCGATTAGGCTGTACTCAAATTCGGACAGCTCCTTCTTTACCTTGGCCAGGTAGGCTGCCATCTTGGTTCCCCACGCTTGGTATTCCCCTAATACTTGGTTTACCACGAGCTGGGAATCGTTGTAGCACTGGATGGCCCTGGCCTTCAGCTCCTTGGCCACTCTAAGCCCAGCCAATAGAGCTTCGTACTTGGCCTCGTTGTTGGATGCCTCGAATCTGAATCGTAACGCGGAGTGGAAACGATGTCCCTCCGGGAATATCAAAATGATTCCAGCTCCGAACCCGTTCCCGTTAGACGAACCATCCACAAAGATCCTCCACAACACCTGCACCGGCTCTTCCCCTGGTTTCTCTTGGAATCCAGTGCATTCCGCCATGAAATCAGCCAGGGCTTGGCTTTTGATTGCAGTCCGTGGTATGTACAGAATTTCGAATTGGTTGAGCTCGATGGCCCATTTCAAAAGACGTCCCGATGCCTCAGGTTTCTGTAGTACCTATCTTAAAGGTTGATCGGTTATGACGTGGATTGAATGGGACTGGAAATACGGCCTAAGCTTTCTGGAGGTCGTGATAAGGCAGAAAGCCATTTTTTCCATTAACGGATATCGAGATTCAGCTCCGAGGAGCCCTTTGCTAATGTAATAGACTGGCTTTTGAGCCCGGTCCTCTTCCCGGACCAGCACGACACTAGCCGTATCTTCCATAACAGCTAAGTAAAGAAAAATAGGTTCTCTTGCCGTTGGCTTAAACAGCACGGCCGGCTCGGCTAAATGTGTTTTTAGGTCGAGGAAGGCCCGCTCACACTCTTCGGTCCACTCAAACTTTTTATCCCCCAGAGCAGGTTGTATAATGGCAAACACTTGTCGGTAGATTTGGAAATGAACCGATTAAAGGCTACCACCCTTCCTGTCAGACTTTGGACGTCTTTTCGCGACCGGGGCAATGGCATTTCGAGTAGAGATTTGATTTTTTCTGGGTTCGCCTATATCCCCCTAGTGTTGACTATGAAACCCATAAATTTTCCTGACGCCACCCCGAAGGTACATTTTTGGGGATTCAACCTCTTACCATACTTCCTTAGGATCTCAAAACATTCCCTCAGATCGAGAACATGGTTATCGGCAGTTTTTGACTTGACCAACATGTCGTCAACATACACTTCCATGTTTTTCCCGATCTGATTAACGAACATTCTGTTGACCAATCTTTGATATGTAGCTCTGGCGTTCTTCAGCCCAAAGGGCATGACTTTGTAACAATAAACATTGGTTGGAGTCATAAAGCTGGTATGCTCCTTGTCCACGGGATTCATAGCGATCTGGTTGTAACCAGAGTACGCATCCATGAAGGACATGAGCTCGTGCCCTGCTGTGGCGTCCACCAACTGGTCAATTCTTGGTAAGGGGAAGCAATCCTTGGGACATGCTTTATTCAGGTCAGAAAAGTCGATACAGGTCCGCCATTTTCCGTTAGTTTTTGGGACCAGAATAGGATTGGCGACCCAGATCGAGTATTTTGCCTCACAGATAAAACCGCATTTTAAAAGTCAAGCAACTTCCTCTTCCAGGGCCGCAGCTCGGGTCGTGCCCAGATGCCTCTGTTTCTGCGACTTCGCAGGCATGCTTTTGTCCAAGTTGAGGGTATGCATGATGATGCTCGGGCTGATCCCCACCATGTCTTCATGAGACTAGGCGAAAACATCTAGATTTTCTTGCAGGAATTTCAGCAGCTTCGCCTTTCTCTCATCACCAAGGTTTTTCCCGAGCCTAACCACCCTCGAAGGGTCTTTAAGATCGATACTTACCTCTTCGAGTTCTTCGATAGCTTGGAGCTCGGACCTATCTTTGCAAATTCTAGGGTCGATATCGTCACTTAGGATCGTACCTATGCTGTCGGCTGGCTGAGATTCCTTTATCCCAGGGCTAGCTCTCACTTCCTAGGGTTCCTTGCTTCGGCCCTGAATGGCCATTATCTGCTGCCCGGGTTGTGATTTTCCCATCATGGAAATGTTATAGCATTCCCTGGCAGTGAGCTGATCGCCTCGGACTGTACATATCCCCGTAGAGGAGGGGAATTTGACTGCGAGGTGGCGGATAGAAGTTATGGCTTCAAATGCCATCAACGTAAACCGACCCAAAATTGCGTTGTATGCGGTGGGACAGTCGATGACCATAAACTCGAGGAGCTTGGAGACAGTTCGAGGTCCCTCTCCCAAGGTTATTACTAACTCAATTGTACCTATCGATGCCGACCCTTCGCCAAAGAACCCATACAGCATGATGGAGGTGGCCTTCAGTTCGGTCACCGACAACCCCATTTTTTCTAGCATGGACCGAAACAGCAAGTTCACCAAACTCCCATTATCAACTAGTATCCTCCTTGTAACACCCTCACTTATTTTAGTTAAAACCATATCTGAGGTATTACGTTTTAAAACTATATCATAATTTCTTACTGCGGAAGTCTGGACATTTTTTTTTTGAAAACTTATTTCACATTATTTATATTAAACATAAAATGTGTCTCAAACATATTATACATAAGTGTTTACCGAGATTTTCGGAAACTGTGTTAATGAAAAATAAGCAAGATTAATGATATGAAATTTAGAGGGTAAGAATAGGTTTTTTACGTGGTTGGGGCGTTAATGAGCCTTAGTCCACGAGTTAGTTGTATTAGAGCTTGGAAAGTCTCTTACAATGGAGTTTTTCTCTATATTTTGACAGAGTAACTGTATAAAAGTTGAAGAGAGGTCCCTTCTCCAGTGCTCTATCGCCTGTATTTATAGGCTCATAAGACCATTAGGCTTGGGCCGGGCATGACCCGGGCCCATCAAAGATATGGGTACCCTTGGCTTCTCTGGCGGGGGCCCAATACGAAGGATAAAAATACAAAAGACTAAGAATTATTAAGGCCCAATGGGGCGGCCCAAGAATTACATTTTGACTGACAAAATGGGGCTTTTGGTCTGGGCACTCCGAGTTACGAGGCAGATTCAGGGGACAAAGCCAGTCAGTGCACTAGCAGCGCAGGTCTAAACCAGCGGCGTGCAATCCCGAGGTGGCCTTTTCCGCAGGTGAAAAGTGGGGACAACCCCCACGCGTCGTGGGGCGGCTTCAAGGTCACGGATGCTTTTTCTTTCCAACTGGGAGGACTTGACCCGGGTTCGGTTACCTCTGTCCCTCTTCGTTTACCACAGGCCCGGACCGTTTACCAGGCTTCGGGACCATTTTGCGTACACTTCGATCGTAACCCCAACCGGCCATACGTCTCCTGGACTATCGTCCTGGATCATCCATCATGGCCACTGTCCGGGTCTGGATCCCACTTGGCCGTCGTTCCCGGTCATTCCCCTGCTAAGTGGACCTGGGCCGGGCCCAAATCTAATTGCCCAGAGTGTGGGCCTGGACCACCGTCTCGGGCCCAAGGCAAGAAATGGGGATAACAATAAGTATTAAATAACCCAATTTGTTTTCAAAATATAACTTCACACTTTATTACAAATATCACATTGATAACTAAAATAACCCACAAAAGGTCGATGTGTTCATATGTACAAATCTGGGTCAGGACCATGCTTCAGTTCTCCTTATGTCATTCACTCATTTCTTTCTCTACCTGCAACACAAGACAACTGTGAGCCTAAAGCTCAGTAAGCAAAGTAATGCATGCAATGCTAATGATTACTCAATGTTAAAGGACATACACTACTTCTTTTTAAATTTTGGGCCCCTTAATATTGTGCACACTGTTTGAATTGGTCAATGCATGCAGGGCTTGTTACACATATAATATAAAATCTCATGGGTTCTCCTCCGGCTAGCCATCACCACAGTAGGACACATTAAAAACCTTATTCCATCGTTGCCCCTTCGAGCTCAAGAGTTAAGGCGGCCACACACTGTGGTGTCAATACATATAACAATAACTCATATGGAGGAGAAATAAAAACGGAAACATGGCAAATAGGCCTGTTCATTGGACCATATCCAATGTTTTTGGACCCATCCAGATCTAATCCAATTATACATTGGATGTTGGATTTCTCCAATCGATCAAATCCAATACTGTATGCTCAACCGAACCGAACCGATCCAATAAATCATTGGATTGGATCGGTTCCATCCAATGGATATGAATCCCTGTATTGGATCGGATCCATCCAATATTTTTGATCCAATATTTATTAGATCGGATTGGATCCATCCAATATTTTTTATCCAATATTAATTGGATTGATTGGATCCATCCAATCCGATCCTTAGAAGAGTTAAACCTGATTTTTCACATAAACGACTAATATATTAGTTCAAAACATTACAAACCCAACATAAATCCAATGATATTTTAACTTAAAAAAATATATATAATATATTTTTTATTTGAATATTAATTGGATGGTATTGGATCATTATTGGATTGGATCGGTCGGTTGGATCCATTGGATTTACATGTCATCCAAGAACCGACCGATCCAATATTGGATTTTTAAAAATGTCATCCGATCCAATCCAATCATGACTGGATATCCAATTTTTAGCGGTCGGTTGACATTGGATTGGTCGGTTTGTTATTGGATCGGATCATTTCTGCACAGCCCTAATGGCAAACAATATAATTGGTTCACTAAAACCTAGCCCAAATTATTGGGCTGCCACCATAAGCCTACTATAGGCCTCTGTTTACACTTATTAACACTTTCATTTGCCTTTTCAAAATAGTGGCACTGAACTTAAACTTCTTATTACAACTTCCTTTTATGTTGCATAAAACTTGCTAAGGCATCATATAATTAATCATCATAATATCATGCATGGTCCTATATCATACAATAATTCACCATATCACTATTATGTCATGCATACAAATTTATGATGAAGTGTCAATGTATGTTAATACCACTTACTCACAAAATATTCATATAATGCATACTTTCACATAACATATAATTCTTGTGTTGCAGTTGAGTACTTTACTTACCTTCTGTCCAAACTATATTTCACTGTGTAACAAGTGGTGTCTTAGGTGTTGATGTGCTTATCCTAAAAATGGCATGGATTTCTCATCATAATGATGGCAGTAAGACATTGAACTATCATTTAAAAATACCCATAAAATATCATATCAACTTTCATATCCAAATCATGCCTAAAATGCCTTAAACCACCTAGATCGAGCGTTAGATTTATCTTAGACACTTAGAGAAATTTTGACAGAGTTTCCCCTTAATTTTAGCTATCCCCAAATATCAAAATCAATCAGTAATCAACATCAAATAACCTGCCATAACCATATATCCCAAATACCAACATAATTCATCACAAAGTTATCATATACCAATTTTGATAAAATTCTAATTTCCAAGATCATCACCCAAATTAAATGAGTCTCCACGTCTATTCAAACATTTATAAACATATCTACCCTCTTATAAACTCAATAAAATAACCAACAATCAGCTTGTACTCCAAGAACCCCAAAAACCTCATAAAACATAAAATTTCACTTACCGAGCAACTTTTCAGCGAAAACAATTTTTTCAAGCTTTTCTAAACCTCAAACCACTTGAAAACCACCAAGAAATATCTTAAAAAAGATAAAACACCATAGATAAGCTCTCAGCAAAATTCAAAAAAATGGTTTAACTTCCAAGTACAAGAACTTACCATAAAAAGACCAAAACTAAGCTTAATCCACTTCTTTTGCTTTGATTTCACTTGGATCTCCTTAGAATCTCTTCAAACCAGCCAAAAAATGGTTTTTGGTTTTAGTTTCTCTCTGTTTTTGAGATTCTTGGTCGTGCAAAGTGATAAGGTTGATGACAATTCTTTATTTTCAATGATTTGGCCTTATTGTATCAAAATTTGACACCTTTCACCTCATCATTTCACCTTTTGACTTATGAAAACCTTATCACTTCAATAATTTCGACTTAATAATATGCTAGGCCTATTATCCTTATGTGTAAAACACTCACACCAAACCTTAGGTCCATATGAGTTCATACCCAATAGTTATGCTTACTCGATCGAGTGTAGCGCACTTATGCTAAGCTCGTTTTGACTTTGCATCAATACCACTGATTATGTATACCTCCCATCAAGACTTGATCTAATGGTTATAAAACCATTTTTACTTCATCAATGAGACCTTAATCATATCTCAATTATATTTGGTAAATCCACTAATACTCAATTTTACCCCGAAATACTAGTAATCGACATTGTACTATTTTTCACCACTTAACATCTTTTGCCTTCTATATCTCACTTTTCTCACTTGATTTCATGCCTTGTCCATATTTTTCATCCTTTCTTATATCTTGAGCACATCAAACACCCATAAAAGACAACTCAAACGCCACAAGGTTAATAATATTGAACATACATATAGACATCACATACACAACTTTTATACTTATACATGGAAACACTTATAAGAATATGCATATGCTCAAACTATACATATTGTATGATATGTAATGCAATGCAATCATGTGATTATTGGCTATATTATATTGAAATAATGTGGGTGCTACACTCCTAACTCTCCGATTGGCGAGCTGGGCGGTTATGACTAGAGGATCGTTATGTGGGAACTGGACATGACTAGCATCTTCTTCGGTGAAACTGATTGGCTGTCTCTCCAATCGATGTTGTTTGGGTATGGGCTGCTCTGGGACAAATTCGATCCCGTTATGAGACTTCAATTTTTTGATGTATCTTTTCTGAGCACCTCTGCTCGAGCTTGCCATATGGGGGCCTCCAGAAATGGTGGTTATCTCTCCTCCTATTATTGGAGGAGGGATGTCCTGACCCACCTGGGCTCCGGTCGAATTTGCAGGGACTTCCGGAGCTGATTGAATTTTTTGCCTGGCGGGTTGATTAGGAGTGACCCGATTTCGGGCATACTGAGCCAGGGGTCCAGCCCGGATGAGTGTCTCGATCTCATCCTTCAGATGCCTACAATCATCGGTGTTGTGACCGATGTCGTTGTGGAATCGACAGAATTTGGAAGAGTCTCTCTTAGCCTTCTGATTTTTCAAGGGCTCTGGATTTTTCCAAGGAAGGCGAGTAGAATTCGCTAGGAAAATGTGCTCCCTAGTGTCTGTGAGGTCGGTATAAACTGCGTAGACCAGTTTGAACTTCTCCACAGGCTTGTTCTTCTTTGGACCGTGTTCGCTGCCCTCACCACTTCCCTTTCTCTTGCTTCCTCCCCCTTGGTTATTCTGGGGAACGGTTTGAGTCGTTGTTACGATGTCCGTTTCCACTCCAACGGGATGGTCAGAGACTTGGCCAGTTCCCGCAACTGATGCTCACGCTTCTTCCAAGTTTATCCATCTCTGGGCCTTGTTCAAGAATTCATCCACAGTGCTGACACCTTTCCTCTGGATTTCTTTCCACAGCTCACCCCCAACAAGGATTCCAGTTCTCGTAGCCATGAGTCTGGAACTTTCGTCTGCATCCCTAGCTCGGGCCACAACGTTGGCAAACCTGCTCATATAAGCTTTTAAGGGTTCCCCGGGCTGTTGCTTCACGTTCGCCAGGGTATCCGCTTTGACGTGAATCGCTTGAGAGGCTCGGAATGCCCTCTTGAAATCGGCAGAGAAATTCTTCCACGAGTTGATCGATTGTTTCTTACATTGCTTGAACCACTGCCTAGCTGGCCCGATCAAAGTTGAAAGGAATATCAGGCATCTCAGCTCGGGCCCGATATTATGGGCCATCATCAGGGTGTTGAACATCCCCAAGTGATCCGACGGATCTCCGTCTCCATCGAATTTAGATAGATGGGGCATCCTGAAACCCGGTGGGTATGCTGTTGCTGCAATGTTGGGGGCGAAAAGCTTGAGCTCATCCCTTGAGTCGTATTCGTCTTTTCCCTTCTCTGACAGGAGCCTCTTCATTAATTCCTCCATCTGAGCTAACCTTTCGAGGGTTTGGTCTTTGACCCTTGGGTTGTTTTGGGGTTGTTCAACAACTCCCGCCCCGTTGTACGCATTAGGCAGGTTATTGTCCCTCCAAGCTTGAGCTTGGTTTGGTGGGACATTCCCGTTGTCACGTATTTCAGAAGGACCATCCTCTCGGCGAGCACGACTTTCGTTTCTGGCCGACTCTCCTCTCTACGAGTTGAGGCGATCTCGAAGGTCGGTCCGCGAGGCGGCCCGAGGGCTTTGTGCTGAACTTAGATGATTTCGTAGGTCTCCACCAGATCTGCCACTTCGGTGGCTTTCGGTCCAATTGCTCCCATTGGAAAAGCTCAGGGCCTGCTGCTGAGGGTGAGGATCTGGGACATTTTCATGCGCTCGCGGGTGATGAGCATGAACGGCGGGAGGAGGATTCCTCCTGCTGTTCCCGTATGCAGTAATATCTCGAGCAGGATGAGGAAGAGATGGATATCTTATCGGCGAAGGAGGATGCCTGATCGGTGATGCAATTCTAGTTCTGTCAGATCGGACCAAACTAGCCCGCGGTCTCTCTACTCCAGCGCCTCCAGCCCTCTGCGTCTGGCGATCCAATCGCTGCGCGGGGGGGCTAATCGGAGCAGGTTGGCCGTGCGAGTTCCCCCCGGATCTCCTCCTGGAACCATCGCGAGCTCTCCTGGGCGCATTTGATGGTGGAGTCGAACTTGGAGTTGAAGTTCTGACTGACCGGCTGACTCGCTAATGGGCCCTGGGAAAATCATCAAACATAGTTTCCTGGTGATGGTGTGACATGGGCGCAGAACTCAGGGTTGAGGTTCTAACCGATCGACTGGGCCTAGGCCGACTATCCCGACGGGATTTGTGAGTCATGCTTTGCCTCTTTCTGACGTTAACGTCGGTTGCAAGAGGGGGTAGCCGAGCCAAGACTTCCTCGATTTACTTATTTGCTTTGGCTAGATGGCTCCTCAACTGCATGTTTTCCATTTCAACCGCCGTCAGGTAACCTGGGTTTGGATTTGGAGGTAGGGGCACTGAACTCCTAGTGTCGTCATGGCCCATCGGCTGTTTCCCCGATCGTTGTTGGATCTCCGGGTCCTGTTCGTTGGGTACGGCGGTAGGGTGAGCCTCCTGCCCACCATGTTGATTCACCTCGTTACCATGTCTCGAACGAGTGACCACCATGATCAAGTTTTTGGGATAGCACTAATCTAAATCCTCTCAATGAAAGCACCAAACTATTGACGCGGTTTTTCGCCAACAGTGAATTATATGAATAACTAGGATAACTAGGATGGATTAGTGCTTAATGGTAAACTGTAATAAGAAATGATAATACTAAAGGATGTTGTCAATCAACTATCAAGAGAAGAAAAATGATCACTCCTTTTTACGTGGTTCGGAGGTTAAAATTCCCCTAGTCCACGAGTCAATATTATTACTGTTTCTCTCTCTTGCTATTTTTACAGAGTATTTGCCTTACAAGAAGAATCCAACCCCTTGCACTGCCCAGGGTTTTGGTATTTATAGGAGAATGATCTCTGAGTAGGTATTGGGGTCATCCCGTGATCTCTTCATCATTTACGTCATCTCTGTGACACTGATGATTAATATCTAAACCTTACATTGAAGTGTGGTCTAATCAATAGGTAAAAATGGATAATGGGCCGCATGGCCTAAATCAGGTGTGGGATGTCTGATCACGCATGTTTATATTGCGTATCCGGGAATTCGGAAATAAAACAGACACGTGATGTCTGTTATATGCACGTTTATATTACGTGGTTGACTTTATAAAGATCCTGGGGTATGTCAGGCCTCTGATGCACCACAAGCTTAATGTAGTGCTAGCTCGTGCCTTTTGGTGCCATGTTTACACAATGGTTCCAAGTGATAAGGAGCTAAACAATTCATCAGCTCGAGCTATTTGTTTAGGGGATCGTATCAGATTTTTCCGGATGAACGGTGAACATGTGGCACATCGGTTATGGCTCTTTGCCAGCTCGACAAAATACGTGCTGATATTCAGGGCGTACAATTATATATATTAACTTTTTATATTATTTTTTTCAATTTTACTACATTTAAAGTTAATGCATAAATATATATATAGTATAATATAATATACACAATATCTAGAAAGAAATATAATGTTTCATAAGATACTAACACATATTCTACTTCAATCTAAAGATATTCCTCCTTAATTAAAATAATATTTAGTTTTATATTACATTTTTTATTTGTTATTAGTTTGTTATATTTTTATTGTTTTGCTTAAAGTTTATTAGCTTGTTGTACATTTAATTATTTTGTTAAACACTCTATGGTTATGAGATTTATTATGAATCTTTCTTAATTATAATATTTAATTGTTAAATTATTTGACGATAGGTATAAACCGCCAAAACCGCATCGCACCATACCGCATTTTTTCGGTGCGGGTTGTGGTTTGGAAAATTGTTCAAATCGCATATGCGGTGCAGTCCAAAAAATTAGAGAAAAACCGCACCAACCGCACTACAAACACCCTTACTTTGTACAACTTCTTTAAATCTAGATTTTTCAGCAATTACATGTAAACTTAAATTTTCTTCAACAAACAGTAATTAATCTTCTCCCAAAATATTACTTTCTTCCTCCCAAATAAAATCTTCAAATTTTTTTTATCAAATATCGAACTCTTCTTCAACCAGAAGAAGACAAAGAGCAAAATTTGCACACAATGCAAATGTAGTCAATACAAATACTAGACTAAGGTGCTACATCGAGTCTTATGTTGGGGTTTTATGTCCTAATTAAAATTTAATTTGTTTGTAATCTCATTTTATTATCAATAAAAGAATAGAAATTTATTTTTGACTTGGTTAATCACTTTGCTCATATATTTTATTTTCATGATTATTTGTTTAATATAAACTTCTATTAAATCCTGAGCATATAACTAATCATATTTATAGTAATGTAATCACAGAGGAATATAAATATGATTATAGATTTGCTCACTAAACCATTGCTGATTGTTTAGTTTTAGAATATTCATTCCAAGTTGACACTTAAGGTTCCCCATGTCACTTGAGGGGGTGTTAGCTTATAGTTAGCTATATTAACTCTAGGATATTTATGATTTTTGTCTCCCGAATTATGATATATACATTATCGTGCCCCTGATTTTTTCAGACCGTTAAAATTTTCTCCCGAACTATTCACAGTGTTGTAAAGTGAGACTTCTGTCTAATTTTTTCCAATGTGGCTAACGACATGCTGACGTGGCTCCTTGCTTGTTGATGTGCCTTGGCTACGTCATCGTCACATGTGTAATTTAAAAATATTAAAATACTATTTTTTTTATTAAAAATGAATACATTTAAAATAAATTATTACACTAAAAATAATTTTTTATGTAATGATTTATTTTAAATTTATTAATTTTTAATATTTTTATAAAATTATTTTTAAAGTATACATGTGGCGCTGACGTGATCAAAGCATATCAACGAGTAAAGAGTCACGTTAGCATATCGTTAGCTACATTGGACAAAATTAGATGAAAGTCTTACTTTACAACAATGTGAATAGTTCAGAAATTTTTTTTAACGACACGAAAAAATCAGGACCACAGTAATACATAGTTGGAAGTTGAGGAGAAAAAATCCTAAATAGCCTTCACTGTAATAAGTATTCCCTGTAATAAGTAATTGTATTGGCTACTTTCTTTGGCTGTTATAACAACTTTTACAACTATTTCTTGGATTGGTTATTCAGTGGCATATAAATAAAGAGCTTGTCATTTTCTCACAAACTCCACTTTCACAAGTTTAGTCTCTTTCCACTTTTCTCTTTGCTCTGCTCTAACAGAGTGTAGCTCAAAAAATCGACAAGACTATCCATGGTAGGAGAAGTGCAAGAACTCGACAAAGAAAGGGTCAAAAAAGCAAGGCAAATATAAGATACGTGTGGCAAAATGGTAGAACCTGGTAAGATAGATGAACATTACATAAACTAGGGAAAGTCAAGAGAATGAGAACCACCGTGGAAAAGAACTAAGAAAATGGAAAAAAAATAACGACCAAACCGCCGGAAGCACATGGTGGGCGGATGTTCCTTATTATAATATAGACATGAGAACTGCTATTCACCCCGATTGAATTGCAATGCGATCCAAATGGAGAGTTTTTACTTTGCCACGTGACAGTCTTAAAAAAAGCTTTTTATTCTCTTTTGTTTTTGGTCAAACATGTAAAGCTTTTATTGATATATGTTCTTATTAGTTTATTTTATTCCATCAAACCCATCGTCCTTTCTCTTAAAAAAAATCCATCATCTCCATCTTTCCTGATATGCCTTACCAGAAGCTACTATAGCAACTACCAAGTTTAAAATTAAAAGAATGGGAAACCGAAAAAAATGCCAGGAACCAATCCTTATTCGGGCTTTGAGGATGTAATTCATAGTCATATACACTGTGTGCAGTGAAAAAATTTGTATCAGTAACTGAGTCCCACTCCTTATCACTTATGAAGGCTTCCACATATACCTTAGTTACCCATTTATCATATTGGACCAAACCCAGACTTCGATCAAGCAACACATTATCCCCGTTCTGTTTATTTTGAAAATAACACAAATTTGTTGGCATTCAAAACCCAAAAAAAAAAATATGTGGAAACTTTTACTATAGGCAAGAATCAATGCATAAATATATACATATATATATATATAACTTCAACTCAGAAATTCAAAACTAGCAAGCAAGCATTAATATATAAAAAATCATCAAGCATTAATATATATATATATATATATATATACATTCAACCAAACCTTTACAATACACATATCATTCATTTTCCAAAACCAACTCACAATTTTATTCAATTTAATCAAGTTTCATATATCAATATATCTCCACGTACGGCAGCAGCTCAGAAAAAAGTATTAATCTATAATATATATATTAAATAAAAAAGAAAAAAAGAGAAGAAAACAACACCATCCATCACTGGGCATGGAAGAAAGATAGAGATGATGAAAGAAAGAGGAGAGAGGAAGTGGGGTGAAGGAGAGAGAAAGAGAAGGTTGTTGAAAGTGGAATACAATTATTTTTATCTGTTTATTATTAAAAAATAACCAATGAAAACTTGCCACTTAGGATACCACATGGCTCGTGATTAAATTCTACTGTGATATTTAGCATTTTTCGTTATACTTAGCCCAAAACAATAGTGGAAACGACACGTCACTTGTTGAAAATGATTTTTGTGACTGGTGTCATATTTTGGACACAGGACATTAAAGGAGAGAGAAAGAGAAGGTTGTTGAAAGTGGAATACAATTATTTTTATTTGTTTATTATTAAAAAATAACTAATGAAAACTTGCCACTTGGGATACCATGTGGCTCATGATTAAATTCTACCGTGATATTTAGCATTTTTCTTCTATAATTTCTGTCTTGCTTGACCTTTTCTTTTTCTTAATTAAAATAATTTTAAAAGTCCTTTAAAAGATATATGTCCTGCAAAATGAATGATATGTGTATTGTAAATGTTTGGTTGAATGTATATATATTAATGCTTGATGATTTTTTATACATTAATGCTTGCTTGCTAGTTTTGAATTTCTAAGTTGAAGTTATATATATATATATGTATATATTTATGCATTGATTCTTCCCGATAGTAAAAGTTTCCATATATTTTTCTTTTGAGTTTTGAATGCCAACAAATTTGTGTTATTTTCAAAATAAACAGAACGGGGATAATGTGTTGCTTGATTGAAGTCTGGGTTTGGTCCAATATGATAAATGGGTAACTAAGGTATATGTGGAAGCCATCATAAGTGATAAGGAGTGGGACTCAGTTACTGATACAAATTTTTTCACTGCACACAGTGTATATGACTATGAATTACATCCTCAAAGCCCGAATAAAGATTGGTTCCTGGCATTTTTTTCGGTTTCCCATTCTTTTAATTTTAAACTTGGTAGTTGCCATAGTAGCTTCTGGTAAGGCATATCAGGAAAGATAGAGATGACGGATTTTTTTTAAGAGAAAGGACGATGGGTTTAATGGAATAAAATAAACTAATAAGAACATATATCAATAAAAGCTTTACATGTTTGACCAAAAACAAAAGAGAATAAAAAGCTTTTTTTTAAGACTGTGACGTGGCAAAGTAAAAACTCTCCATTTGGATCGCGTTGCAATTCAATCGGGGTGAATAACAGTTCTCAAGTATAATGTGTCGTATCTCATTTAAAATATAACGTCATGCGCAGCCTAGGATGAGCATCGATCGATTTGAGCGATTTTTTCATAACACAAAATCTAGAATTTGGTTTTCGATCCGGATTGTTACAATCCAAAAACTGATCGACCAACTCAGTTAAAAGAAAATACCTACCGTTTAGTCGGTTAAACCGACCAAACTGAATTTTTTTATTTTATTTATGAAAGTTTTAGTTTTTGTGTTCGGAAAGTAGGTGTAACTGGTTTCAAAATTATCGAATCAACGATTTGGCTTCATTGCGACCCAAAATCCAAAACCCTAATATGGAACCCTCGCCATCGGAGGATCTCGAAGATTACGGACCGTCGTCGACACTTATCGGGTTTGATCGCCCGCTTCCATTGCTCCGTGGTCCCGTCTCTGTCGGTCCGCATGACGACGCATCGGCCGGTTCGTTCGTTCTTGCATTCAGAGACCCCAGAACTTGGGCGAACGCGTACAGAGTCTGTGAGTCCAAGATTATCGACCAGTGCGTGTCTGGAGCCAGGATCGGGTGCTCGATCAGCGCCTCGAGCAAGTGTAAGCCCCCGTGGTGGCGGGCTCTGACTGGTTTTAGGGCTTCGGATTTGAAGGAGAGGGAGCAATGTGAAGAGCGAGAGATGAAGGGCTGTTTGGAGGTGGCGAAGGAGAAGTGTTCTGGGTTCGCCAAAGAACGGTGCTTGAAGTCGTTTAGGGATGCGAGGGTTGTGGCTAGGGATATAAATGCGAAGCAGGTTCAGAGGTTGGTTTGCTTGGTAACTTTGGGGGATAAGAGTACGTGGGTTGGTTTGATTGGATTCAATCAATTGGTTTATAATCGAGAATTTGGGACAAGGTATTATAGGGCCAGTGAATTACTTGGTTCTTGTAGTGATATTGATTGCATTTTAGGTGGAATTAGTGGCAAGGAAACATCGCAGTAGTGGGATTTTACTTCGAAAAAATTGAGCTTATGGATTATCGATTTTGAAAAGAAATACGTGAGATAGCAATGTTTCACAAAATTAAAAGCATCTGGAGTCTATCTGGAGGCAGTTTACACTTGGACCTGGTGCTGCTGTGCCATTGTTGAGGTATGCGCGTTTCACCTTCTACTTAATATTTAGCTCGCGAAGATAAAACTTACTGCTTTATAGTTTGTTAATTTTGATGCTTGATGATGGCAATATGACTTACTGAGATATCGTTAAGCAAGCATGTCCTTGTTTATATTATATAAAATCATTCCACTAAAATTGTTAATTTTGTGAATGCAAATGGAAACCAAAGGAGAAGCTTTGTGATATTGAATATAATAATCTGCATTTTCAATTAGTTAGTTTCTGAATTAATGTCACGTGTAATTGCATCACCCTTTCGTGTTTTGACTTTTGATAATGTTTGAGTAGTATATGTTTGTTCCCTCTAATGTCTGTATCACATGGTAGCGTCTTCTATTTGCTTGCTCTATTGTTAGCAGTGATATCCAATCATTTTCATCGCATAACCTCTATGCACAGATGAGATGATTATAGAATTTTAAACTGGATAGGTGTCTTTACTGTCTTTTTCTAAATGCTTAGGGTGGATTGCCTTAATCCAAATGCAAACAGGAATCACCCTCACAATTGTTGAGTTCTATTTCTTCAAAAATTGTCACTACTAGACTCATATTGATTGCATCTAGTAGTGCTTTTTCATTGCCGGTGACTGGCTTAGTCTCATTGCCAATCTATTGGTACTTCCTGCTTCAGTTTGAAGATGACTATAAGTATAACAACAATTGGGTGCTGAATTACATTGATATTGTTGCCACGTGAATTTTTCCTTTATTGTTTTTACTCATTTCATTGCAATTGTCGCTCCATCTCATCTATAATATAGTTAACCACCATGTTCGTTTACCCCTGAACAGAGGATTGAATTGGGATTTTCTTATGTACTTTTTTACATGAGAAGTTTTAATTGCTGCTGTGGTCTTAAAGGATAAAAATGATTGAGGCTTACGCCTTGAGGCATGCCTCGAGGCAAGGTGGTCCTATAAAGCTTCTAAGGCTTATCCTTAGATGTGATCTGTGAGGCTTGTGCCTCAATGTGTGAGGTGTAAGCATTTGAGGCTTTAGCCTCACATAAATGATGAGAATGAGGACTTCTAAGGCTTATCCTTAGATCTGATCTGTGAGGCTTGTGCCTCAATGTGTGAGGTGTAAGCATTTGAGGCGTAAGCCTCACATAAATGATGAGAATGAGGACTTGTTAAGCTTTTAAGTTTTATCTTTATGTTTTAGATTTTAAGTTCTACTCTTATGCTATTAGTTAGATTTATGGTTTTTAACTTTTGGTAACTTTAGTTTGCGGATTAGGTTTTAAAATTTTATTCGAGAACTGAGCCATTTTGCATTAGCTTGGTGAGGCAGTAGCCTTGAGGTGGACCAAGGCATAAGCCTCAGCTTTAGTAAAAAAAAAATCCCATAAACTTTCATAAAAAAGTCATAAATTTTTCACAAAACATTTTAAAGAAGGGACCTTTGGTTTTTAGGTGGTCTACGAGCTGCTGCTCAATCGATTAGTCAAATGGCATGTTTTTTAAAATCATTTTGCAATCTAACCTAATTTTAATAATTCTTTGCAAAATGGTCACGCAGACAAGTAGTCGAAAAATTCAAACAGCCAGTCGAATTCTAGACAGAAGTTATTTTGCAAAAAATTATCAAAAGTAGCATAGAGTGTAAAATCATTTTCACCAATTTCTCTTTAAAGGAATATGAAACAATGAGTTACATCATAAAACATCAATTTAGTTCATAAAAAGACACAAACTAACAAGAAGTCATAAAATCACAAACTATAGTCATCTAAGGTACAGTTAATCTAAGTAATAGTAAAAGAGAAACTTAAAATCTAAAATGTGAAAAACTTAAAAAAGCCTATGTCCACATTATCACAATTAGGATCTTTCGAATTAGTCATATTGTATAGCTATTGGTATTGTACTAGCATCAACTACCGGGATGGACAAAGACAAAAGGAGATTCTAGGATTTATTTAGTTTTGACTATGGGCCTATTTAAGCGTTAAAGCATAAGATAAAACTATCATAAGTTTAAGTGTTTAAGCTTGCAAATTTAAAAGTCCAATTTAAAAATACTCCCAAAAACTTCATTTACATGAGGCTTAAGCTTAGCTTGTGTCTTCACTTTGAGGTGTACTCGTAGAGGCTTTTTAGGACTGCCTCATTTTCTTTTTAAAACCATGCTTGTGGCTTTATGATTTGTTGTTAGATGGTCTTTTTTATGAAATAAATTGATGTTTTATGATGACTCATTGTTTCTCTTTCTTTAAAATATTTTATAAAAGTTATATGATTTTTTTACTGAAATTGAGGCTTACTCCTTGGTTCGTCTCGAGCCTTACGCGTCATCGAGCCTAAGAAATATGCCTCAGATCTCAAATAAACTTTTGAAACCTTGTGCTGCTAAGTTTTATAAAATTGATATGTAACATGTTTACTTAGACAAAGAAATTACGAATACAGAGATTCAGATTCAGATTCAGACATGCAATACTTTTTGGAAAATGATGATGTGATATAACTCAGTTAAGTTGCCAAATAAAGATTCATGTGTATGTCATTTTATCTGTCTTACTCTACATATTTGTGGTTCTGTACAGTAACATTCTATGCTTCTATTTAGAAAGTACCAAAGGAAAAATATAAGATCTTCAGCACTGTCTATCATCATTTCATTTTCCTCTCCTCTTAGATGTGCTGAGAATGGATTATAGAGAGGTACAAAAGTGGATTTATATGCAAATTTATTGGTGCATCTATGAGACATTCATCGTCTATGAGGATCCTTTAATTGGTTAAAGTTGTTCTAGATAGATGGCCATTAGGACTTTGGGGCTTTGCCTGCCTTAGGTGTGAAGGGCACTTATGACATCTCAACTAGTTGACGGTATGAAGATAGATTCCCTGGACTTGGGATATGATCCGTGTCTCGTGTCTTGTGTCCTTTTTGGGTTGAAGATGGGAAGATTTTGCTTTAATCTGCATTATTGTTATGGATCAATTGTTACTTTAGGTTAGTTTTTGGTATTGATTTGCTTGAATGCTTTGATTTGTTCTGTCTGTGGGTTTGGATAATGAGAAACATATAGGGGTCGTTTGGTATGAGGTGTTCACAATTTTTATACTTCTGAGAAAGTTGAATAGGGTACTCTGATAGTTTGGAAACTTACATAACTGTTTGGTTGTGGATTGTAATCTTAAGTATGATTCTTGGGAATATTCTGAGTTTGGGTGTGTATAGGAACCTATCTAAATTCTAAGTTTTTATATTTTTATAAAATTAATATAATAATATATTTTATCAAAATAATAAATAATATATGATTATAAATAGCAAATGAAATCTTTAAAAATTTACCAAATTTTCCCTAGATTGTAATTTATAAACAATTTTACTCATGAAATATTTTTTTAACAAAATTAAAAAAACAAAATCATTAAATCAAGTATAATTTTTTAAAATATAAAAATACTCTTATTTATTTTTTAATAATATTTTATTTGTTATTTTAAACTAAAGCAGTGATATAAAGTCTTTACATGTCAATTTCATTAAATAAATAAATATTATTTATTATTTTATAGTTTGCTATATGTATATTTATTTTTATATTATAAGCATCAAAAACAAAATAAGTTATTAACTAAAAAATTAATGATTTAAGATTTTTTTTAATAATAATAATAATTTTGAAGTGTTTCACATTCTTGATATCTACGTAAAAAGTTAAAACCTTTGGAAAAAGTGAAAAAGTGTTTAGATTTATATTTCCCTCTCTAAATTCTTGCATACCAATCGACACATATTGGTTATACAAGTTCTGTAACTTGCCAAACCCTTGAAATTTTGAGTGAATAGGGATTGTTTGAATTCTGTCTTTGTTGTTGTCCTGTTCAGTATACAGCAATTAGGAAGTTATAACTAGATTTGTTTGCACAAATGTTCCTAGACTTTGCAACTATTCTCTTTTTAGGGCTGCACAATGTCCTGGATGGGCTCAAGAGACAAGCCCAATCTAGTTTTCAAGGCCCGGGATGGAATTGATAGAAAGCCCCAATTTAGAAGACTTTAGGCTCTTGTAGCATTAATGTTTTGAAAAGCAAATTTGGGAATTGAAGCGTTTTGCTTTAGTATTGAGGTGTAAGTCTCAACTTTAAGCTATTGGGGTGTAAGTCAACTTTAATAACAAAAAATCTCCCTAAAAGTTAAGAGTATTGTACTAAGGCACCTTAAGGTATCCGATGTCACATGAGGTAGTGATTATGTGTTGTTGAATGTAAATTGGGCTTCACTTATTATAATTTAAATTATTAAAATAATTAAATTTAGTAATTGATAAAATATCATGTGGTGATGGGCACATCTTAAAGTGTCTTGTAACAATACCAAAAAAATTATTAGAATTTTATTGAAAGAAGAAAACAATTAAAATATAGGTCTAAAATAATAATATGATAATGTAGTTCATAAAAAGGTGTAAATTGTGGCTTAAAATTTTAACATTATTAACAAAGAAACCTCAATGTATTGAATTATCGAGAGGAAAATAATAAGAAAATAGCTCTAAAATAATAAGTCTTATTCTCAGCAAAAATCACAAACTTAAGCCACATTTTATCCTTTGGTCTCCAATCTCAAAATATTTGGCATTTAAATCCATAATGTCTCAAATAGTTTGCATCTCTTAGTCTTTTTCAATTTACCATTCTAATCTGTTAAACTAGGATTTCAACGTATATTTCTTTTTGCTCTAAAAAAATTTCCTATGAAATAAAAGATAATTTCAAATTGATTTGTAAAGTTTCAAATTTATGCATTAGCTTTCTTTTTATTGGGTGAGATTTGTCAATCGATTAGTTGAGTTTTATTAACTTATTGAGAATTTCTTCTTATTTTTTTTAAAGTAGTAAAGACAATTGTTTACTAATTTAGTGGTTTAGGTTTTTTTTTTTACTAATAAGGTTTATCATCAACAAGGATGATTTTGGTACAAAACCTTTATGTTTCTAAATTTATTTAGCGACTAAATGGAAAAAAAAATTATACAATCATGTTGTTTGTTTTGGAACCAATTTAGTACTGTGTAAAAAATGTACAATTGTGAGTTTATTTACAAAATACCAAGTATTAAAATGGTAGTAAACAATAAAGTTCCAAGTTGGTTTCAGGACAAAATGGTAATCAAAAGAAACAAAGTGTCGTAGAGCAGCTACGAATAAACAATTACAATTTATTTGCTTAACATTTAATAGCTAGTCAAGTTATCCAACCATTTTAAACAACATACAGTCAGTCAACCCTTTTACAACTTCCGCGTACCTTCATATTTCAATTTAGTATTTAATGATGTTAATCTTAAAGAATCATTTAAAAAAAAAGAATAAGTAAATGATCTGAACGTTCATATTGGCTAATTAAAGTATTTGAGCTTGACGTGTCTAATTAAGATGTAAAAAGTTTTTTTTTTTTTTTTAAGACGTAGCATAACCTAGCTAGCTATTTAACATAGGACCACAGATACATTAGCGGCTAAAATGCTAAGTTATCGTCATTCAATCACTTAAATACCTAAGTTTTTTTTATGGTAAAAGTACCTAACTTCAAAAAATTTGGCACTCCGTGGTAGCTGCTGTTAAGTTTTCCGTTAGATGCGGGGAAGTTGGCAGCTAAAATATCTAAATTGTTGTCATCCAATCACTTAAATACTCAAGTTTTTCTAAAAAAGTTTATTTATTATTTTAAAATTAATTAAACACATAACAAAGAATAAAAAATCTAATTTAAAAACGTAACTCATTCTTTTTGCACTCCAAAAATATATATAGACATCCAATTTAAAAAAAAAAAATTAAATCATTTTAACACTTTTTCCAAATGTATTTTTTGACATTCTATAATTTCTATTTTGTTAATTTCAATACTTTATTTTATCTTGTTTTTATGTGTAATTTTTTAATAAAAAACTCTTACTTCAAAAGTTTTTTTGTATTTTGATTTTTTATTTAAAAAATATATTTTCTATATGTATATTTTAGAACTTGAAAAAGAAAAAAATTAGCAAAATGTAAGCATAAGTTGATGAAAAAAATATTGTATATTAATTTTTAATAAAAATTAGGTATCTTAATCAAAATTTTGAGGTGCAAATATAATACCTTAAGCTTAAACACCTAAGTTTTTTTATGAAAAATTAAATAACATCATTACCACCACTATTATAGTAATTTATAGAAGCTTTTATTTATATTATTTTAATTAATTTTGTATAAAATTTTAATAAACTGTATTAAGTTTTTTATTTATATTATTTTAATTATTTTTTTCATATTTTAAATCAAATTTTATTTATACTTTGTCAAGTGTTTAAATAATTTTTGAATAAAAAATAATTTTTTTGAAAAAAACTTAGGTATTTAAGGGCTTGATGACAACTTAGGTATTTAAACGGCTAATTTCCCATTTAATTAATGTCGTACAATTTTTTGTAGTTAGGTAATTTTATCGTAAAAAAAAACTTAAATACTTAATGACAACAACTTAAGTATTTTAACCACCAATTTCCTTTATGAAAATTGCACATGTTTGGTCGGTGTTTAAAGTTTTCTAATCTCTCCTTTTGAAATTACTTGCGTCTCTTTGACAAATAACTGAACCGTGTGGGTTGGGTTTGGATTGGTGATCATTTAGTGCTGTTGAGCGTATTTGTTCTATTAGAAAAATTACCAGAGTAATGTAGCCCAATCTTGAACTCACCTTTGAATGTGTGTATCTTTAAAGGTCTTTTATCTCTATTCAACAGGGAGGGAACTGCCGAACAATTTCCCACTAGACCTCAATAATTGGAATCTTTTTAAGTCTTCTTCCAGGTCTAATATGTATGTCCAAGTACAACTAACTTTAATACTACGTATCAGTTAAGATTGGGTCTTGAGCGTGCTTGTCAAGTTTTGGTGTGACCCTACTCCTGGCTCCTAGTCTTTTTTTAAGCGTCCTTTTACTGGACATTTCTAGCCTGCCTCCATTAAAACACACAGCTTGAAATTTCTGCTAAATTTCTCAAATCAAACTTTCTGCATTCTAAAATCATTACCGTTGGATTCTCACTTGGTTTTTTTTTTTTTTTTTTTTGGGATTCCCCACCATAACTGGTTAAATGCGATAGGCTGCTGCTGTCATTTCTCTCTCGGTCAAACATACACGCCTAAGACGCGGTTTTGGATTTTAAAAAATTCAGTTTTCAGATTGAGTGAACTCAATCGCTCTAAAGAAGTTTCCAGGAAATTTCCTTGATGGCGTTAGATGACTTTAATTTCGCCACTTGTTTTTTCTTTTTTTGTCAATGTTGTGTGATGATGATTGATGAAGTTATGTCTTACGTCGTTTCGTTTTGTTTTTTCTCGTGGTGTGTCCCTTTACATTGGTCAACGTATGTTATTAAAGATTATTTAATAATTCTCCAAAAGCTGCCCTGCCCGTTAGCATAATTTTGCTAAATAATTGATGTTTTATTATGTTTCCATGGATATGGGAGTATATTTAATTAATATAGGGATAACAAGGATGCTCCAATTGGTACCTACGTTTTTTTTCCGTCTTCTGGCTTCTTTTTAATTACACTTTTAATTTTTCTTTTCACACCCCCTTTGTTAATTTTCATTTCGTTCAAAACTATCTTATTATAAAAAAATTTAATGAAAAGAAAAATCTTTCTACAATAAAATAATAAAGAAAAATGGATACATTTCCATATTTTAAAAGATTAATTAATTACAAAAATTAATTTTGATTCTCTTCAACACAAAATAAGATATATTGGGAAAATTTGCTGTAGGAGCTTCAAAAAGAGCCACATCGGTGGGGTTTTTGTGTATTCCTGATCCGTGAATAGTTTTTGACGTGATTTTTTTATGACCGTATATATTGTAGCTATTTAGAGCATCATGCAAATTTCAGAAAATTTCGAATAATTTACAGTGTTGAAAACTGGGTTCAAAACAGGTGGTAGTGCGCATGACTAATTTTTTTATGTGTGGAAAATAAATTGTTTGAACTTAATTTTCGATATCGTAAATTATTTGGAATTTTTTGAAAATTTGCATAATGTTCTAAATAATTACAATATACATGGTTTTAAAAAAAATTACGTCGAAAACTGTTTATGAGTCAGGATCACAAAAGAGCCTTATCAATATGGCTTTTTTTGAAGCTCCTAGAGCATAATCCCCCATAATATATATATATATATATAAAACTTATCTAGTAAAGAATTATTAAATTACAATATATTTGACATGTTTGCAAAAAATATATATATATATAAATAACAAATAAAATTTAACATTTATAATATGATTTATCCTTGAATAACTATATTTGTAAATTTATAATTAGCATAATTAATTAATCAAAAAAAGGCGTAGTTAGAAAAAAAAGTGGGTGCAAATAAAATTACTCTACCAACAAGTATACTTAGGACACTACCTTACTCTTTTTAAACAAACTAAATCCATACTCTTACTAAATAAAATGTGTACCTAAGGGTGATTCAATCTATTAAAAAATATATATAAAATGATAGGGAGCTTCTTAGTTTGGGTTTGGGAAATGGAAGGTTAGCAAATTTGGCTTGAAGGGAGCTGAGGGTAGCAGCGACATTTTGGAGAAGGTTTATTAGGGCGAGATTGAATGGATGCAGCGAAAGCATTATATTCAAGACCCAAGCCATTTAATAGATAGATTATATGATCACTGTAAGACACCGATTCACCCACAGAGGCAAGAACGTTACAGAGAGACTTTAATTTCAGAAGATAAGCAAGAGCAAAGAGACCCTCCTTTTTGTTTGTTTGTAAAACAATGCAAACCTTCGAGATCTTTGCAAAAAAGGCAGTGGAATAGACTTGTTCCAGAGACACCTAAATTTCAGCAGCAGTAGAGAAACCCACGATCTGACTAAGCATAGTATCACTCAAAGAGGTATAGAGTCAACTCATAATAAGCCTATTGTAACAATGTTAGGAGGTGAAAGCATGGTTAAAAAGAGAGGTGGAAGCATCGGTGAATTGAGAAGGGCAAGTAATAGTACTGTCGAGATAACCTTCCAAGGGAATAACTTGAAAAATACCCAGATTTAGGATTATTTAACAAAAAATAGCTACTAATAACATTTAGTTGAATATTACCCACTTTTTTAATCACATTCCTCATATTACTCTTAAAACACTACTAGAAGTCCAATGTAAAAATCTCAATATTTGCCTCTGTGTGCTATTTACTTCTCTTTTTAAATAATCTTCTACTAGCTCCACTAGTTCAATATGAAATGAGAGAGATATAATAGGTATGTTAATGAAATATTGGGTATTAAGGTTAAAATTTAAAATAATGGGTGAAAATGAAAGAGGTTCCTTTAAATTGGGTACCACATCTAATTTCTACCCTTCCAAGCCATTAGTGATGGTGATATTGAGCATCTGCATATGCCAAACTAAGTAGTTGGACTCATCAAGAATCACTATAAGTGTTTGAGTGACAAAAGGAAAACCATAAGTAATTGGACCAGCAAAGGGCACAACAGAGATGGTCGGAGAGTCGGAAGTGAGAGTCGATGGGGAAGTAGAGGCTGATGGAGTTAGAGGAGTAGATTCAATGCTAAGTTCGGACGTCATTGAAGAATTGTTATAGCTCTAATACCATGATAGAAGAATTGTATCGAATGTTGTATTCCTTGAGTAATACCAAAAACAATACAGAGTGTATAAAACCCGGTTGTGAGGGGACCAAAATTATAACAGAAGGATCCATACAGAAAACGAATGCAACTAATCCAACACTTACATAAAATAGTAAATATAATAAAAACTAATTATGGTTTAACACGTAGGAACACGTAGAAGCGTTTTCTATTTTTGGTAATTCAGAGAACGACTAAATCTATCGCCTTGTTTATCAAAGTTTTTGAACACCATTATTTGTTAGGATAAGCAGGTGGGTTGGGTATGAGTACAATAAAATTGAATCTTATTATTTGACTTTTAACTTGATTAATATATAGACATAGTATATATATAAAAAAATTAGTATGATATCTAAAATTTATATTATATATGTATTGCATTTATGAAAATTACTATTTTGGCTTTCTTGGTTTAAGATTATTATTATAATTAGAGAATTTACTCATTTAGTACCTTGTGTTTTTGCAAAGTATCATTTTGGTACTTTCTTTTTTCAATAATGTTCATTTGGTACTCTATATTTTAAAATCATGCATTTTGCTACCCTAGACTCTCATTTGATAAATAAAATTTTATAAATGTGATTAAACTGTCATAAGTTATATGTAATTAAGTAATTAAATTTGAATTTGGAACTCATATAATTGAGAGCAGTTGATTAAATTGGTAAAATTTTATAAATTAAATTTGAGTTTAAGGTACCTAATATGTACGATTTTAAGATATAGGGTATCAAATATGTACGATTTCAAAATATAGGGTATAAAATGAGCATTATTGTAAACACAGAGTACCAAATGGTTACCTACTCTTATAATTATTATTGAATAATTGGTTTAAGCTTATTGTCCATGTTAACTTTAGGTTTTTAAAAAAGATAAAATTAATTATATGTTATTTTAAACCATCAAAGTAGACCACCATTTGCTTATATGTTATTTTAAACCATCAAAATAGTCCTCCATTTGCTTCTAGTCTTTTTTTAACAAGACAAATAATTAATAAAATTAAAAGTATAAATAAATATGATAAATTGTAAATAATTTCTCTTTTATATAAAAATTGTGTAGATAACGAAATTTTTTGATTTTAACTATTTTTTTCTGTTAATTTTAACAGAATATTCTTATATTTAATGGTACATTGTAAACATGAATTAAAATTAAATAGAATATAATAAATAAATAATTAAACAAATTAAAATATGATATTTTTAAGATATTTTATAATGATAATTATTTAAAAATAATAAAATTATATATTTAATTACTTAAATAAAATTTAATTAAATTTAAACTTAATATTATATTAAACATATAATATATAATCTTTTGTTATCACTGCCAAATTAAAAAACTAAAGCAAATATAAATTTAAACAAAAATAAATAAATAAATTAATTAAAATAAAATATTTTTAAGATATTTTATGATAATTTAAATAATAAAATCATATTTATTTAAAAATAATAAATGCATATGTATCATTTTTTTATCTTATAAATTTGTGTAATAGTTTGTTTTTATCAAGTGATTAAAACTCTTTTTCTTCATCGAATTCACTAAAAACATTGTGAGATACATTATAAACTAAAAATAGTTTATGCATGTATATTACTGCCTATACTATTATTTTTTCTATTATTATTTTATTTATATTATTAATCATTTTAAACATTGTTGTATATTATATATATATCATGTTATCACGTAAATATATATTTATGTTAATGTTGTGTTTAGATGTCATATATGTAGAGATTATTGATATAAATATTTATATATACTATAGAACTATAATTCATTCTAGGGTTTATACATTTTTGGACCATATATTTTGTCTCATTACCTATTTAGACCATGTGTTTTGACAAATTACTTTTTGGATATTTTGTTTTGTAAAATAGTTCAAATAGAACTTTAAATTCAATTTTGGTCGAAGTTTTCTCAATTGAAATCATAAATAATTTACTAAATTAACAATTCAGAACAAAAATAAAATTAGTCTGCTTAACTGTGCTGTTATATTTAATTTTTCTTATTCAAAATTGAGTTTTTAGGTCTATTTGAACTATTTTATAAAATATTAGGGTCTACAAATTAATTTTTAAAATATATGGTCTAAATAGGTAATTGAAAAAAATACAAAATCTAAAAATGTATATATAAACGTCCCTTGATTCTACTTAGTATAAAATTAATCAATAAAATAAACTCCTATAAATTAAAACAAGTGAGCATTAATTTTTTTGTCGAGGTGAACTACATTATTTTAGTTTTAGATTTTATTTAAATTTTAAATTTTGAACTACATTATAATATTATTTTTTCAACAAAAAAACACCTTACCAAAGCCATACATGTCTGCCAAATAAATAAAACACTACTTTTAGTCTATAAAAAGCCATTCGATTAAAATTGATAGGTTTAATATTCCAATGGGGATCAAAAACCGGTGGAGGTTAAAATTGGACCTAAAAATATAAAATACAACATTAATAAAACAGCGGGATGTGATGTGAAACTGAGGGTCAATATGATCCAAATTAACAAAATGGCGGGCAATTTAGATTATTATAATGGGCTAGCTTCTTCGCTATTATTATTATTATTATTATTAAAAAAGATGAACTGTATTTTCAATTACCAATAGGATATCTGTTAATGCTGCACTGTAGGGCTCAATTATAGCAAGCCACGGTAGATGTGATATACATTCAAAATTTAGAGAAAAATTATATAATTGCACTCCAGTAGCTTCTAGTCTCTTCTCTATAGTATAGAGATTATTATTCATTTTTTAAATAGTTTTTAATAATTTTTCTCCTCCTTTTACTATATTCTTATCTCTCCTTATTATTTTATATTTGAAACAAATTAAAAAAATATATAAAAAAAAATAGAGTAACCATCATATGTATTGTATCATATAATGTACTTTTGAAAAGTAGTATAGAGTACTTTTTTCTTTTGGTAACTATAATTTTTTTTGGTTGAAATTCGACCGACATTAATTTTAGAACAAACGGTTATAAACACCTGTAGACACGCAGTCCACGACTTTTTTTGAATGGATAAAATAAAATGTTTGAATAGAAATAATCAAAGAAACAAGGCATGGCTATAGAAAGTAAAAGTAATCTCATTTATAACTTGAGTAGCACGATATTTCATTTTATCAGTAGTAGCGTATGTCTTTAATTTCGTCAATGGTTAAAGAAGTCCTGAAATATGTCATCTCATACAAGAAACCTCCCTCTCAGATTTGAGTTTGATTGGGTTTTTAGTATTTACATTGATTTAGGAAGGAGAAACACTATTTTTAAGAAGAAAATAAAAAGGAGGATTAAACCTATTCAATACTTGAAGCTATTGAAGGCGTGGAAATTGCCTTGTCCTTTCCTATGAAAGACTTTTCCACGAAGCATGTGACATTTACAAAAGGCTGCTACCCGATCACGTTTCTATGTTTTTCTCTATATAAGTAAGGACTGCTTCTATGAACACCATGAATGAAACTCTTTCTTGGTGCTGCCTATTATCTTTCGTACTTTCGTCAGCACAAGTATAATAAACTATGTCAATCGTCACTGGTTCAGCTATTCATTGTGGGAAACTGCTCTTCGAATACACTAGAGCCCAAAAACGATGGCGCATGGCTTACAAAGCCATTTATTTTGTTCGGATCATGCTCTCGCTTCCCAAACATGTCATTGTGTCCGAAATAAGCATCTACAAAAATTGTTCCGAGACCTTGCTCTCACCTTCCAAAACTCCAAACACCAACTACACCTCTACTACCACTACCACTACTACAAACCATGAAGTCAATAAAGCCTCCAAAGTCAGTTTAGTCCCCGACGTTGATTATAAACTCATCATGGAGATTGTCAAGGAGAAAGACTTGGTAAATCTACGCGTGCATGGAGGCATTGAAACAATTGCCATCTCGCTTGGGACTGACCCTGAGAATGGAATCCATGAAAAAGAAGAAGACATTGAGAAACGACGTCAAGTTTTTGGTTCAAATACTTATCACAAGCCTCCTCCTAAAGGGTTATTTTACTTTGTGGTGGACGCGTTGAAGGACACCACCATTTTAATCCTTATGGTCTGTGCTGCTCTGGCTCTCGGCTTTGGAATCAAAGAACACGGCGGAAAGGAAGGCTGGTATGAAGGCGGGAGTATCTTCATTGCTGTGGTGCTTGTTATTGTCGGCTCAGCTCTTAGCAACTACAGACAAGAGACTCAATTCGATAAGCTATCTAAGATAAGCGACAACATCAAGATTGAAGTCGTAAGAGGTGGCAGGCGACAAGAAATTTCCATCTTCCATATTGTAGTTGGAGATGTTGTTTTGCTTAACATAGGAGATCAGATTCCAGCTGACGGGTTGTTCTTAAGTGGACACTCATTGCTAGTTGATGAGTCAAGCATGACAGGCGAAAGCGACCACATTGAGATTGATTCAGTCAAGCATCCTTTCTTGTTCTCCGGCTCCAAAGTTGCTGATGGCTATGGAACGATGCTGGTGATCTCCGTCGGGATGAACACGACGTGGGGGGAGATGATGAGCTCCATAACCCGAGATACAAACGAGAGAACACCGTTACAAGCTAGACTCGACAAACTAACTTCTTCAATTGGAAAGGTAGGACTTACAGTTGCCTCTCTGGTCCTTGTAGTTATGTTAGTACGTTATTTTACGGGTAATACTAAAAATGAATTCGGAAATAAAGAGTACATCAAAGGTAGGACAGATGTAGACAATGTTTTAAACGCAGTTGTTCGTATAGTGGCAGCCGCAGTCACGATTGTGGTGGTGGCTATCCCTGAGGGATTACCACTGGCCGTGACATTAACTCTGGCTTACTCTATGAAGAGAATGATGGCCGATCAAGCTATGGTTAGAAAACTATCAGCTTGTGAAACTATGGGCTCCGCAACTATTATTTGTACTGACAAAACTGGTACTTTAACGTTAAACCAAATGAAAGTTACTAAATTTTGGCTTGGTCAAGAACAAATCAATGAAGAAGATGATTCAAATTCAATTTCAACAAGTGTACGTGAACTATTCTACCAAGGTGTTGGTCTGAACACTACAGGTACTGTTTACAAACCCGATGGTCAATCTAGTAATGCTCAACTTGAATTTTCTGGTAGCCCAACTGAGAAAGCTATATTATCTTGGGCTGTTTTAAATCTGGGTATGAATATTGAAACGTTAAAGCATGATTATGAAATATTACATGTTGAAACGTTTAACTCAGATAAGAAACGAAGTGGGGTTATGTTAAAAAAAATCATAAACGACACTAATAAGATTTATGTTCACTGGAAAGGAGCTGCTGAGATGGTTTTAGCAATGTGCTCGAGTTATTACGATAGTAATGGAGATAAGAAGTCATTAGATGAAGAAGTGAAGAAAAAGTTTGAGAAAATAATTGAAGGGATGGCAGCTAGCAGCCTCAGATGTATTGCCTTTGCCCAATGTGAAGTTTCAGAAGACGAGATTGAGTATGTCGACGATCAAGAGAAGACACATCGAAGGCTCAAAGAAGACAAGTTGACCTTACTTGGAATAGTTGGACTTAAAGACCCATGTAGACCGGGTGTGAAGAAAGCTGTGGAAGCTTGCAGATATGCAGGAGTGGCTATTAAGATGATCACAGGAGACAATGTTTTCACGGCCAAAGCTATAGCTGCGGAGTGTGGAATTCTAGAGGCAGCCACTGGTGATGAAGTTACCGAGGGACAAGTGGTAGAAGGTATTGAGTTCCGAAACTACACACTTGAAGACAGAATGAAGAAAATTGACAACATTCGAGTAATGGCAAGGTCATCCCCGTTTGACAAGCTCTTGATGGTTCAATGCCTGAAAGCAAAAGGCCATGTGGTTGCAGTCACTGGAGACGGAACAAATGATGCGCCCGCTTTGAAAGAAGCCGATATAGGACTTTCTATGGGGATCCAAGGTACTGAAGTGGCTAAGGAGAGCTCAGACATTGTCATCTTAGATGACAACTTCGCCTCAGTGGTCACAGTCTTGAGGTGGGGAAGATGTGTATACAACAACATACAAAAATTTATTCAGTTTCAGCTTACTGTCAACGTAGCAGCACTTGTTATCAACTTCATAGCAGCAGTTTCTGCTGGAGAAGTCCCTCTAACGGCGGTTCAACTCTTGTGGGTGAATTTGATCATGGACACGCTTGGAGCTCTGGCACTCGCCACTGAACGGCCAAGCAATGAGCTCATGAAGAAAAGGCCAGTGGGTCGAACAGCGCCTCTAATAACAAACATCATGTGGAGAAACCTCTTGGCTCAATCTTTGTACCAAATTGCCATTCTTTTGTTCTTACAATTCAATGGTGAGTCCATCTTTCATGTCTCTAAGGAAGTAAACGACACCTTGATATTCAATACTTTTGTGCTTTGTCAAGTCTTTAATGAGTTCAATTCAAGGAGTATGGAGAAGAAGAATGTGTTCAAAGGTGTCCATAGGAACAAACTTTTCATGGGAATCATTGGGTTTACTATTGTCCTTCAAGTGGTGATGGTGGAGTTTCTAAAGAAGTTTGCTGACACCACAAACCTGAATTGGTGGCAATGGTTGGGTTGCATTGCAATAGCGGCTGTGAGTTGGCCAATTGGTTGGTTTGTGAAGTCCATTCCGGTTTCAAATGAACCGCTCCTTGATTATCTAAGAAGGGTATTCAAGTTTAAAAGAATCACGAAGATTTTTCATAGAACGGAAAATTCTACCTCCAGACTTGGGAGACTTGGGATTGGGTGTGGAAAATGTTAATTTAAGGAGTTTGAAAGGGTCGTCAGCTATTTATTTATTGCGTATTATTATTACATTTGGATTTAGGATTTTATATATGGCTTATTATTATTACATTCGGATTTAGGAGGGAAAAAAATTGATAAACTTGTAAGTGTCTTATTTTTGTATATTGGCAAAATTATCTTTTCAGTGTTATTTTTGGTTTCTGCAGTTGCATCCTTGTTGATATATTGCCTAATTGCATTTATTTGTGGCTAGTTTTTCTGTTAGTATTTTAACTATTTTTGTTAGTCAGAAATTATTCGTTTTCATTTGTCTGTTAGGTTGTTAGGTCTGAATATTTTGTTGACCATATAAATAGCTTTCTTTCGATTTTTAATCGGTATAAAAAATATTCTACAATATCTGAGAGAGTGAGCTTAGAATTAGAGGGGCCGTTTGATATGCAGGAATCTGGCCACGGGAATGGGAATCTGAACACTTTCCCATGTTTGGTACTGGGTTTGAGTTTTTCTAACCTGAGAATCTGTACTCCAGGGGTTTTAACTTTTCTTGATTCTAGGTTCAAGTGAAACTCATTTGACAAGTGGTTTTCAGATACCCAGGAATGTGAAACACTTCAAAATTATTATTATTATTTTTTTAAAAAAATATTAAACCAATAATTTTTTAGTTAATGACTTATTTTATTTTTGAAGCTTATAATATAAAAACAAATATACATATATCAAACTATAAAATGATAAATAATATTTGTTTATATATTAAAGAAATTAATTTGTAAAGCCTTTATATTATTACTTTAATTTAAAATAACAAATGAAATATTATTAAAAATAAAATAAGGGTATTTTTGTAATTTTAAAAATTATACTTGATTCTAGTATTCAATAGATGTATTTTTTTAATTCTGTTAAAAAATATTTCATGAGTAAAATTGTTTATAAATTATTTTGATGAAATATATTATTATATTAATTTTATGAAAATATGAAAACTTAACAGATTCTTATGCACAACCAAACACAGAAAGTGATATTCCCAGGAATCATAGATAAGATTACAGTGCACAACCAAACACAATGATGTAAGTTTCCAGACTATCAGATTACTCTCTTCAACTTTTCCAGTAATATGAAAACTGCAAACTCCTTATACCAAATGGCCTTGGGTCATCTTTATCTTGGTATTTTTAGTCTGTTTTTGTGTGAGTTTTTGTTGCAGGTACAAGTGAGTGTTTGCTGAAATAGCTGAAGCAGAAGCGAGATCTGGTGGGATATCATATTACAGTTCGAGGGGATCTCGAAGAATTTGTTTGAATGTATTTCAGAAGTTCATGTTCTTGAGGGGATTGCTCAAGAGATTAGTAGATCTAATTCAATACTTAGATTTCTTTTTAGAAGTTGTTTTTTGCTAAGTGTTCATTGGAAATAGTGATTGTTTTCATAATATTGGTGTTGTTTGGTAACACTTAAAAAAAAATAGTTTTTTATTTAATTAATTAAAAATTTGACAATTAAACATAAAATGTGTTTGGTAACTCTATTTTTATTTATTATTTTTTTAAATTTGAATTAAAATTCATTAAATTTTGAAAATAAAATTTTTTTACTTTTAAAATTTTTTTAAACCGTTTTCGATTTTTTTTTCTTCTTTGAATCAATATCTCATATTGTTAAAAAAAATAAAAATATAAATTATCAAATGTTTTTATTATTTTTTATTTTTAAAAACAAAAAACAAAAATAGTTACCAAACATATTTTTATTTTTTAAAAATAAAGAAACAAAAATAAAATAATATTTATATTTTTATTTAAAAAATTCAAAAACAAAAATTTTACCAAACACATCCATTACAAAGAGTAATTCTCATAACTTTCATCTTGACTTTCATTTTTTAGTTCATTACTTTAGTTACAATCCTTCAAGAAGATAGTTTGTAAATCTTAAGAGAAGTAATTTTTAACAAGTAGCTACTAGATTTTCAAAACTGATTGTGTTTTCATTGTATTTAAGATAGCAATACTAAATTCTATATATTCAGTTGAGAATTTGAGTGTTTTTTAGTAAAAGATCGTAATCAGTACTGTATGTGAGTATTAATTTTTTATTATTTGGAAATGTATAACTTATATGTTTACGATATGATCTGGCAGTTGAATGGGAATTGGAAGATTTTCTTTTGTTTTCTTTCTTGCTTATCATGCAAGCTAGTGTTCCATGGACTGCTTTAAGTGATGAACCAAAATTTTTTGTTAAATACTTAGTGCTGTTCGGTAAAAAAAAAAAAAAAGTTTTTTTTTTTTGTTCATTTGATTAAAAAACTCAAAACAAAATGATAACTTTTGTTTGGTAAAATATTTTGTTTGAGATTTTTATATTAGCATACCTATTACAACTTTTATTTATAAAAAGAAAATTCCTAAAAATAAAATATCAGTCAAACAAAAATATTTACAAAAGTAATATATTCAATTTATAAATAATTCACTTTGTATAGTTTAAATTTCACAAAATGTAGGATTTCCCAACTCAACATGAAAAAAGTAGGAGCAAGACCGCAGACTGGTTTTATTTTATTTTATTTTTCGTTTATATTTTTAAAAGTTAACTTCTCCTTGTTTTAAAACTATTGAAGATAATGATAGGATTCCTTTTATAATATGATATTATTTTTAGGTTATATTATAATATATAATTATTTAGAATATCTTTCAATTGTGGACAAATTTATTTTAGAAACTAATAAATTACTTTTTAGAACTCATGGAAATTATGTTTAAATTATAGTTAATTTAGGAGATAATATGTGCATTCAAAAAGGAATGCAATAAGAAACATTTGTGCTGGATAGTGTGGTGAGCGATAGCAACTATCTACTGTATTGAAACTCATTGTCCTCTAAACTTTGGATGCCAGTACATGAAAAGTCTAATTAGGCCTGGGTACATAGGGCAGTAAGTGCGAGAAGCTCTACATGCACCACAAGGACAGGTCAACCACGAGCACATTCTCCTCTTTGTGAAAGTGTGGCTCCCGAAGTTCAAGGGGTGATCAAATAGGCGATGAAATTTGGATTATTCCTCAGAGGATTTTAGGCCATATCTGGTCGTATTGTTTGGTTTAAGTTTTTAAGACTTCATCTGGGTTGTTTTTCATTTGTTTAAGGCCACTAGTTGAGGTAGTCGAACACCTTTTTACTTTTGAGTAAACTACTTTGCAAAGAGGTCGTTTAATTATGTGAGAATGTACTTTTTCCCTGTATTTGGTACTACCGACTTGCTCTTCAACGAGTGCTATTAAGTTTGGTCGTGCCTTGTCACAATCTTTTTTTTTTTACACCAAATCATGTCAAGACATGATCGCTAATTAATTATGGTCATGTCTAGCTTTGTTTGTTCGTACTCTTCGACTCGTTCTTCAGCAAGCTCCATCAACTTGTTCTTCAATAAGGCTCACATCTAGTTATATTTTGATGTAATCTCCTCATTATACATGTTCAAGGCTTGACATGATTGTTGGTTATACCTGATCATGTCTCACCTTTGTTCGTTGGTAATCATCAACTCGCTTTTCAGCGAGCTCTATCAACTTGCTTTTTAGCCAACACTTTCATACTTGATCGTGTCCTACCAAGACCTAATTTTTCATATTTGGTGGTGTCCTACTACAACCTTATTTTTAATGTATGGTTTGTGTTCTACCACAACCTCAATTTTCATACTTGGTCGTGTTCTACCATAGCCTCAATTTTCATACTTGGTCGTGTCCTACCACAATCACATTTTTCATATGTGGTTCGATCCTACCACAACCTCATTTTTCATGGCTGATTGTGTCTTACCATGACCTCATTTTACATGTTTGAACGTGTCCTACCACAATCTCATTTTCACACTTGGTTGTGTCCTACCACGACCTCATTTTTTATATCATGTCGTAATAACCTACCATGACCATATTTTTCATAACAGGTTGGTCAACATGTGGCTTCTTGTTCACTTGGGGGAATATTTGTACTCTTCTTTAACACGAAGATAAAGCTTAATAACCAAGTGCAAATCAATCAAACTTTTCACTTGTAAGCGCTAAAAAGCTTTAACCCAAATTATGAAGGTACAAGGAGTTTAAGCACGGTTCGTGTAACGTCTCAAATTTTCTAATAAGGTTCGGTGCCTTGATTAGTGTGTCGCGATGGCATAATTGGATTTATATATGAATTATGTGTATTTAATTGAATATATGTGTGATTATATATGAGTTATATTATAATATGAGTGCTTATACATGTTTATGTATATTAAATATGTATGTGGGCTCATTTCTTATTAGAATGTCATTTTCGTAATTTTTACCTGTTGATGGTATATTTGTAATTATATATGACTTATGATTGTGACCACATTATTATGTGGATATATTTGTAATATTCGACACGAGGCGACTCTAATAAGAAATTTAGTAGAAAAGTCACAATGGTGTAAAATACCTGGCTCAAGGTGAACTTAGGGATATTTTGGTAATTTGGTAAATTATAGGAATTTAACGGGTAATGAAAATTAATTTGGTGAATATTTGGTTTGATGGATTTATTTGGGAATATGTGGGGTAATTTGAGGTTAATAGGAGATTAGATTAAAATGACAATTTTTCCCTTAGAGATGTTTTGAAGAGAAATATTAGGGCAAGGGTATATTGGTCTTTTGACCACCATGTGGCTAGTGGTATTTGACTAAAGGTCAAGTGTTGATGCTATTCACGTTCTAGAGCCTCTTTAGGTTTCATTTTTGAACACTTTGGAAGAACACTCAAGGGAACTCAAAAGCTAGGCCAAGTTGGGATTTCTTGAGGAGATTGAAGGAGAATTGAAGCTTTCTGGGAGATTAGGAGTTGTTGAGGATCTCAAAGCAGCTTGGAAAATTTGGAATTCAGTGAACAATCCCTCTTTTCTTAAGCTTTTGAGTTACTTTGAATGTTCTTGAGTTTTAAAATTTTGATTTTGGGTTCTGAGTTATATGATGTGTTTTGGGATAGAATGAGTGTTGGGTATAGTTTATCAGAGTTATGGGGTATGTTTTGTGGTCAAAATTATGCTTGAAACACCTGTTTTGGTCAAAATTGGGATTTGGTTTTGCAGGAAATCGTGGGTTTCGAAATTTGGGCTAGTGTCCCAGAAAAGGTGGAATTTGAATTGGATTTTGGGTTTCGAGATAAGAGGCGCGACTGCGCCAAGGGTTGACCCGATCGTGCCAGTGCCCTGGAAAGCCCAATTTTTCTATGGGTGCAACTGCGCCAGGTGCCCCAAAAAAGTTGTTTTTCTGAATTTTGGGAATGAGGTTCGGAGGCTTGGGAGTCCATTTCGGGGGCCCGCTTGGGGGCGCGGGGGACGTTTTTAGTACCCCCGTTACCCGGGAACAAAGGTTCTAAGAGTTAAGGTTTTAATTGGAACTTGGAATCTGAAGGTTGGTTCCTAATGAATATATAATTACATTGTGACTAGGATTTCTGCAAGGCTCAGGACAGAGATCACGCTCTTGGTCGTTTCACTGTTCACACGAGATCTGAGATAAGAAAACTGCACCTTGGTTGTGATTAGGGCTCGGGCCCTTGTTAACGAGCATGATTATATTTATGCATGTGAATACCTGATTTAGCATACATGAATGCGTTGTATCTGATTATGTTATAAATTAATTATATGTTTGATTGCTCCTGATTGGAAAGCTCAACTTATGAGCCGTGGTCGGCATCATGCGTGCAGAACGCAGGCCGCTATGGCTAGGCCACCCTAGGAGTGTGGTATGCACTTGTCCGGCTCAGATGCCACTTGAATAAATGGAAGTGTGGTATGCACTTACGTTACTCTATGGCCACATACCTAGATAATGCGTCTTCTTGAGTACAATTATTACTGCTAAGCATGTTGCTTATGTTCTGTTGACTACCTGAATCTACTTGATTAAGTTTTCTTGCTAAGTCTTGGCTCACGGATGCTATGTGGCGCAGGTAAGGGTAAGGAAGAGTTGGGCCAGCCATGAGTTGGAGAGTTTTAGGAGCGGCGTGTACATATGCAGCCTGCTTGACCGCCACGGCCGAGGTATCATGGAGGAACTAGGATTGAATCCTATTTTGTCGCTTAGGCCGGCATGTTTTGTAATCTTTTGAGTTGTAAATAACTTTTAAACTTCTATTTTGGGATCCCATGTACAGACTGAAACTTTTAATGAAAGTGTTTACTCTTTGTTATCCCCAAAATTTCAGTTCGATGACGTGGCAATCAGAAGTAACAAGTGGCAATGCATGGTCAGTAAATGGCACATTAATAGTCAATAAATGTATTGGCTCTTCGGAGTTGTGATATTACTGGTCATGAAAATTATTTATCTAGTTTGGAAGTGATTTGACCGACCAGGTAGAATTTTTGTCCGACCGGTAAAGATTTTTGACTGACCAGTAAAATGTTCTGGCCGACCAGTCAAGTGTTTTGCTAGACCAGAAAAGTGTCATACTAGACCAGAGATGTGTCATGTTAGACCAGAGGTGTGCTAGAGGAGTGCTTTTGCTTATGCCGACCGGTGAGTTGTCTTGGCCGACCAGTCACTTCGGGGATGGATTTGGTCGGTCCACGGATCAGAATCTCAGAAGTTACCGTCTAGTGACTCTTTGGTAAAGCCTCAGTAACAGCTTTAACCCAAATCATTCTCAACTGCCGCAGGAATCTCTCAGATATCCCAGAATAATAGCTATATTATTGTAATTTGAATTTATTTATATTTTAGTTAATTAAAGTTGGTTGGAAGAAACAAGGACCCGGTCAAAGGGATATTTCTGATGTACGATTCATGAGCCTATAAATAAATGGTTCATGGCATCATTTAAGGGGACTGATCTTTTGAAAGAAAAAAGGAACTCTCTGGTTTTGAGAACTTGGGACCGTCATTTTGGGCATTCTTGGGGCATTTTTTGAGAGTGCTTAGAGAGATAAAGCTTGTATTTTCTAGAGAGAGAATGTAACACCCTGGATAGCCAAGACCGCTACACTGTGTACTTATAAAGGTGCAGGACTTGCTAATCAAGTCATTTAGTTGAAAACGTGTTACTAACCATAAATGCGCTAGGGTTAAAAAAGGTTTTGGATTCAAAATATACATTTTATATAGTTAAACAGTTTTACACATGGGATCCCAAAAAGAAACAGTATTTAAAAGACGGTTTACAGAATTTCCAAAATACAGACAATCATCAGCCATTCTAAGGCAAAATAGACATTTCTAGTTCCCCTGTTCCTGCCTTCCCCTCAACCGTGGCGGCTGAGCAGCTGGTTACGTACATTCAGCTCGCAGAGCTCTCCAAGTCAGGGCTGATCAAGTTTTCCCTTGCCTTTACCTACACCACGTAGCACCCGTGAGCCAAGGCCCAGCAAGAAAATATAATATGCATCACAAACAACAATAACAAATAATTAATCCTTTAGGCATGATCAAACACTTAACACTCAAATTAACCACATAGCACGTATTCAGAGTCAAAGCTGCAACCAAGCATAAATAACAACCAAGTTACATGATTAATAGGGCCGAAAACTTAGGCCGCACCCTCTGTTTACCCCACTAACTCCGACCCGCTTAAACCGAGCTCAGTGCATAATAAGCTGTCCTCGGCTACCAGTGGCCGAGCCGCGCCCTGTGCGCTAGTGTAATCTTGGCACTCTTAGGCCGTCGATTTACTGTTCACATGGCATAATACCATCCTTTCAAAGCATACATATTAGGGAACCCTTAGTCCCATTACAATTACACAAGCGGGTACAGTTTTCTTACCTTTAATTTCCACGTTCACTGACTATGAGCGACGTCCCTCGAGCACGATCTGCTTCCCGAGCCCTAGCTTAACACCTAGTCACAACTAAGGTAATGGATTCCATTAATATTCACGTAAAGGTTTCCGGGTATAATTCTAACTTCCGGGACATCGGGTTCCACCAAACACGGTGGTGGAATCGATCCCGAGCACCCTAGGTTAGGTTCCCGTGCTTAAAACCCCCAAAAGGTCAAGAATGCACTTAAGGGCTGCGGCCCCTGAAACCTAGCCGCGGCGCTCCCCTTCTGCCGAGCCTCCCTGGCTCCTTTGCTTCGTAGGGCCGCAGCGCTCTAGAACAGAGCCGCGACCCACCCCTTCATGCCCAGAAAATCCACCATTTCTAACATCCTAACCTTATTCAAAACCACCCCAAAGTACCCTATTAGCAAAACCCATTAATCACAAGACTTTTAGTACGATTGTAACAGCATAATCTAGTATAAATCCAACTTAAAAACTCATTAAAACTCCGCTTTGATTTCTAAAAACCAGCAACTAAAGAACTCAAAAACCAGTCATGCAAACTTAGATTTTAACCTCTAAATTACGAATTGAAGCTTACCTTCTTTGTTGAACCACTTCCTTAACAGATTCCTGAGCTAAAATCCAAGCTTCTCAGCTTTAATTCAATCCTTAAACATCAAAACCATAAACACCCTTAATACTCAGCCAAAACTCAAAATTCTAATGCTCAAGAATATGATTCAGCCCTTACCTTAATCTTGGTTAAGTTTCCTTAGTTGAGCACTAGATTAAACCTTCAAGATTTCAGCCCAAACCACTGAATTCCCAGCTGATTTCCCTTGAATTCCAGTGTTTTTTTCTTGAGAGAGAAAAGAGAAGGAAGAGAAGAGCAAAATAGGTCGGTTTGTGTTTTATTCTACCAGTTTCTCTTTTGTTTAGTCTAACCCTTGGGTAATTAAGTCAATCTCGAGGCTCGGGGTGCCGGAAACGTCCCCGAGGGCAAAATGGTAAATTTCCCCAATATTCCCGCCTAAGCTTCCTAACCTCAAATATATCTCCATATATTTATTTCCATAACCCGATAACCCAAATAATCATCTAATATCCGAATTACCCCTTGACTTGCCCCAAGTCAAGTATTAAGCCTCATGTGACTTCCCGCTAACTGACTCCCTAGGATCGCCTCAAGTCGCACGCTGCAGATCTACCCACATAATAATGTGATTCTCACAGATATAACATTTAACCACATTTACATTCATATAATCATACAAGCATGCTTATCATATAATCATGCATTAAATTAATAAACTCACACATAAACCAATTATGCCCTCCCGGCACACTAATCAGGGCCCTTAAGCCATAACAGTAATTTTGGGTCGTTACAGAGAAACACTGTATTTTCCTATTTACACTTAAGAAACTCAGTTGGCTCAAATTCATTTGATCTTAAGTGTAGGATACATATATCACAACTCCAAGTGGATTAGGCTATTACTAACAAATTGGGGCTGAACCACTATAAAAATTACGTGCGTTATGTACTTTTTATTCAAGGTTTATTATCGTTTTTGCGTCTACTCGCAGTTGGCCAAAATCGTGGTCAACACTCTTTTAACCAATTTTTTTAATACTTGAACCATTAGTTACTTTAATCACACGTTTAAGTTCAAATGACTCGTTTAACAAATTCAACACTATTTTAAACACATGTTGTAACGTTCCTGAATTAGTAAGGCATTACAGTTTGTTCTAAAGTCCTTGTTGTACGAAGTACAAGCAAAGACTTGGGAGGCAAATTTTGTATGTGTTTCTATTACCTCCCAAAGCAGAGATACAATTAATAAGGATTGTAAACCTGCTCGTGTAGAAATGCAGTTTGCTAAGCAAGTAATGAAAATAGTGCTAAGTGTTATACTTTTCCTCTATAAATAAGTGATATTTGACATTTATTTAGTGCATAAATGTATTTATTGTTCTTCTAATTAATTATTGGATCAAATAACTCAATATTTTCGTATCTTGGCATTTTTTTTGGCAGAATATCATTTTTGAAGACCAAGTTGGGAAACCACCCTTGAATGACTTCCATTTCGACATCAGACAGTAAACTATACATAGCTCACTCATCCAAACTCAAATTGAGATGATTCATGATAATTTGGAAAGGTAATAAAAGTATCTATAAGTTCATGTTTTGAGGTTTGCAAAATAAAGAATGTATCAAGATTAAATTTGGGCATATATTTTTAGGCGCGCAATATTGCGAAATTAAGCATTACTTTGCATGTTGGTCTAATTCATGGTCTATTTTTGGTATCCTACAGCCTTGGTGAGTTGGTGAACGAAAGTTACAACCACAAATCATCATTTTCCTCTTCTCAAAAAGACTTTTTTTTTATTCAATATTTTTCCAATAAGAGCTGAATATTTTTTATTAAAAATGGGGAAAATGAATGCGTATAAATAAGAGACCATTAGAGTACTTTAGGGCATTCAAACATATTCTAAAGGAATTCTTCTCAGCCTCACACTCAGACTCTCTTCTTCTCTATCTTCATTTTTTATTTAGTATTCTCTAGTTTTTATCATATGGTTATGTTTGACTAATCCTTTGTATTGGTCAAGGAAAACTAAAGTCTTGGAATCCATAAAACTGTGAAATCTATTTTTATTAAAATTTAATTTCTATTTGATTTTGAGATGTTCTGTTGTGCATATTTTCATGATTGAATCATTGAATTGCTAGGAAGCCTACTAGTTTGTTATTCGTTGCACTTTACTGCTGAGTTAGATATCAAATCCATAATTTTTTTATTACTCTAATTTGTGAAGTAAATAAGACAATTTCCTGTGCTGGAAATTGTTAGTTCTTAGTAGAACATTTGTCTCAAGTAAATTCAACCGTTTGTGTTTTTATTGTTTGGTTTCATCAGTCTCTCTAATTCTTAATGCTTCTGCTATGTTAAACTTTTAACATTGGTCTTAGGGTTATCTAGTGGTTAAGGTTAATTTGATCGCTTGCTTCTAATTAATTGTGACTAAAAGAGATAAGAATTTAGCTCCAACGGTGAATATTCAAAGTATGAATTATTATTCTTGCATCAATAATCAATTGTGAAATTCCATTAGTGGATGTTGACTTAGAACATTATTTGTTCTTTTGATTAATTTTCATATTTTGCAGTGTTTCGTAATTGTTAAAGTTGTTTCCTTTATACTCGATCCACAATTCTTGTTCCTAAATGTTTAACGCCCAAAATGTGCATTCACTTAATGGTGGTTGTAGTATAGATCGGGCAGTCGATCTACATGGAGGTAACCTAAAACCAAAATATTAGTAGAAAATAACACAAAAAGTTAGTAACATAAAATAAATAAAACTGGAAATGAAAAGAGATTTGAGATTGTTATGTTGTCTTTTTGATGAAATGATAAAATGAGACAAGTGAAATAAAAGTAAGGTGTAAGCAAGAGTTGAGAAGTAGAAATGTTTCAAAAATCATCCATATGCTTGTTTGGTTACTTAGTTACTTTATTTACAAAAATACACAAGTAAATAGTTCACATCCCAACATTTACTTGGAAAATCTAACATTAAAGTCTATATTCTTTTCTAACAAAAGTCAATTTGAGTTATAAAGTTCATTACTTTAGGATCTCAATGTTAATCTTATGAAGAATCTAAAAATGACAAAATACCTAAGGGTAATAATGCAATAGAAGATTAGACATAAAATTATGTATCAATATTACTTTTACTAATTAGAAGCACATAGAAAGAGCATGACTAATCATATATACTATTAGCACAAGTAAATAAAGATAACAAAATAGAGATGAGGATGAAAGAACATAAATAAAATACATTATATTAAGAACATAGTAAATCAAAGCAGCAAAATAACATCACTAGCATATAGAATCATCTCTAACCTTCCTAGGAAGATTAGACCATTATGCTCATGATTCTCACAAAATTCTAAGAAGAAAATATGAGAAGAAAGTGAGTAGAAATTTTGCTATAGTTTCTTTACTCTAAAAATCACATACTAAATGTAACTCCCATTTCTTTTTACAAATACATTACAACAATTATGAAAAATAAGAGAAGATATTTTTATTCATACTTTTGAGTGCATTACAATGCTAACCGAATGCTAGAGCTATTAAGTAAAGTGGAAGAATAACTAATGAATATGCAACTATAACATTCATGGGCATTTCATTAGTATAATACCCATAGAATGATGCTAAATACAAGCAAACAATCACTAAAGTTATGAAAAATAAAGAGAAATTCATGATTTGATGATGAATTTTATCTAGAAGGTTAAGAGATGAAGAAGTTGTGCAAGTAAATGGTTGAAGGAACAAGTATTTATAGGACAAAAACTAGCCGTTTATGACCGTTGGTGAATAGTGATCCTGACCGTTGGGGATATAGTTGTTTTCTATTTTGGGATTTTAACAATTCTAAGTTGTTGAAGTAACCAACAGGTGAGAATAATAAATTTCTGGGTGTTAGAGAAACATTTTCATAAAAGTTTGTGAGTAAAAAATGCTAGACTAAGTAATATAGGAAAATTGGGAAGTTTTCATTTTTTTACTATTCACCAGGTACTATTCATAGTGGGTCCCACAATGGGGTCCGCATGGGTCCCACAGCAGGGTCCACCCCATGGTTCCCACATGATGATGCAATAGTGATATAATGATGACTTTGGCAAACCACCATGCTTATATTTTGAATATTTTATTTTTCCACTATGCTTATATTTTAAATATTTTATTAGCATAGTAACCCAAAATTTTCCTATAAGTAGCCCTTCCAAAACTCATCTTGAATCACAAAAACTTCATTTTCTTTCTCTTACTCTACCCAAAAATCTTCTTAACTCCCTTCTAAAGTTCTAAACCTTGAAGATCTAGGCGAAGTTCTGTCCGAAACGCTAGCCTACGAAAACCTTTTAGGTAAGCTCTTTCTCGAGTCTTTCTTTTCAGTTATTTAGTTATTATATATATATATATTATTTTACTATGCTGTTATAATGCCAAAAGTTATATATAGATTATTTTACTATGCCGTTATAATGCCAAAATTTATATATAGATTATTTTACTATGCCGTTATAATGCCAAAATTTATATATAGATTAATTTACTATGCCGTTATAATGCCAAAAGTTATATATAGATTATTTTACTATAATGCCAAAATTTATATATGGATTATTTTACCATGTCGTCATATTTTACAAATGCCAAAATTGAAATATAAACTATTTTTTTATGTATCTTTATAATACTAAACTTATATAGGCTATGGTCACACTTTGGACTATTTGGACTTTTATTATATGACCTTATTCCCTATTATTATGGACTGATACTATGACCTGGACATTTCCGTATGACCATGACCATGACTTTTAGACCGGGATCTTGCCATGGACAATTATAGTATGACCATATTCCTGGACATAAAATAAACAATAAAATAAGAAGAAAAGAATAATAGAATAACAACAACTATAAACAAAAATTACATCATGTCGATTTTATGTAAGTTAATAGTTTGTGTTTTTATCAGGAAGCTAACAATTTCGGTTGTTTTATCAAGACGCAAGGTAAGTAGAATCCTCATCTACAATACAAGTCTTTTATGTGTCTTATGTGCATTTATATGCTTTATATGTTATTCTGACATGTTGTTATGCATAAGTTATTTTTAAGAATGTTATATTTCTTATGCATAAGCACGCTTAATGTTCACAAACAAGTTATTGAAAGCGTTAAAGTAGAGGTGCTGCTTGGGAGACCTACGTCCCAAAAATGTAAGGAGGGAGATGTACGTCCCTATATAATGAATGTTTATGAGGGAGAAATTCCCTATTATCATGTTTATGTTCAAGTGGGAATGTGATTCTCTATGTAATGCCGGCAGCAGCATCCTCTAGGGCCCAAAAGAAAGGAAAGTGAAAGAAAGAAAATACATAACATGTTGCACGTTTATTTTAATGCATATGAGGTAGTTATTCTGCTTACTGAGCCTTAGCTCATCAGATAATGCTTTGTATTGTAGGTAAGAGGCCCCAAATATAAATTGTTGATGAGTATACGTGGAGCCAACATGACTGTACATATGAGGCTGACCTGAAGGGAGTGGAAATCTGCTATGCTATTTTATAAATAAACGAGAAACTTGATTTTATAATTATATTTCATTAAAAGTATTTTGTGAATTTTATAATTTACTTAAAGCTTTAAAAGTATTTCATGAACGTTGTAATTTACATAAAGCTTTTCAATTTATCGGTTTGATACATCTTCATTTCTACGTTAAGGTGTAGTAACACCACGAAAATTATTTATAAAAGTATTAAGATTTGTATGTAAGATAAAGTTTTTATTTAGTTGTGAGTATTGTATGGTTTGAGATTATGAACATTAGTTATGTATTGTTTAATAAAGTTTTTGTAAATTCAGAATTTCAGTATTGCTATATTCATGTTAAATTTTGTTTTTACACTATATATATGTATGTTAAGAAAGGAGGTCGTTACACTAAATGTGAAAGAAGAATCCCTATTTATAGAAGGAGAAAATGACTAAAAAGAAATTAAACAACAAATAGAGTTTACAAAATAAATTTGAAATATTAATAATAAAATATGATTTTGAAAAAATCAAATCTTATTATTAATATTAACCTAACTATTTTGGTGAATGATTATTTTGCCATTTTTCTAAAACACCAAAAAAATGTGAGCTTAAGAGCTCAAAATGGAAGGATACAAGGCCCAAAACACACAAAAATTGGGCTGAAAGGTGGCTGGTGGCAGGTTGAGACTTTGACCAGGTCGCACCAATGGAGGCGAGCCACGTGTCCAGGTTGGCTGAAGGAAAGGGGCAAATGAACCGAGTCAGACGCAGGTTGGGATGGAGGCTCACGGGTCGAGGGGCCGGGTTGGGGAAAGCTGAGTTGAGGCGCGGGTTGGGGCACTCGGGTCAGGCGGGTCAGGCGGGTCATGCAGGGCTCCAGGCGTTGGCTGCTAGGCTGCTCACGGACAGGTGGCAGAGGAGGAGATCACTACATGGCGTGCTGGAAAGGTGCAAGGCTTAGGCGGACCTAGACTCTTTTGGGCCGGTTGAACGGGCCTGGCTGCTGAAAACAACAAAAAAAAGAATTAACTTACAATAATATCATTTTTTCAGCTCTCCCTTTTTTTTCTTTTTAAGTTTAATTCTTTTCTTTACTTTTTTTCTCTTTTAATTTGGCTCAAATGTATTATAATTCATATAAAATATTTGTAAATTAAATTAAAACTAACATTTTCCATTTAAATAATATATCACAATAAAGTCAAGAAAATATTAATAAAAACTTAATTTAATTTGAACTTTAAACTTAGCAAAATAACATTTTTGAGCACTAAACACTAAAGCATAAAACTATACTAAACTTTATATGAGATTGACCCTTACTAAAACTACTACATATATATTTCTAATATATAGTATAGGTTTTATTTTTGATTGCCTGCGATAACACACCAAGTAGAATTCAGTATGCAAGCATGTATCTTGTCCAGATCAGCATAGCGATAACGATCAAAAGGATATAAGTTCCGTAATTGGTTCCCTATTCGATCCGTATATCTAGTTCAGACCCGCCGAGTTGAATGATGCACGAATTTCAAAAATAGTTGTCACATCCTTAAAAAGTGAGATTCTTTCCTATTTTGTATGCCTTGAACAAAAATTAAGTTGTTTTAATACAAATATTTATGTATTTAATGTATTTAATTACAATTATGTAAAAAATGTCAATTTCCCATTATTTCAGGAATTCTGAGATGACCATTAACCTTTATAAATAGGAGAGATTGGCTCACATTGTGGAAGAAGAGAAATGGTATGCAGAAACTCTTGTGAAAATTGCAAGAGAAGCTTTAATGTAGAGATAATAAAATCAACTAGTGGACTAAATATACTTAACCATTAAACCACATAAAAAATCATTTGGTGTTCTTTATTTGATTGGTGTGTTTGATTTTGTACCTAATACTATCTTTATATCTTGTTAAATATATAAATGTAAAAATTGAATTGTAAAAATATTATAAAAAATTAATTATATTTTTCTCTAAAATATAATTTTGTACCAAAATATATATATCATGAAGGGTTAGTACTATGATTACGTTAATATTTACCCATTGATGATTATATTTACTTTAACAATTGGATTATTATTGAACGACTGATTAATTTAATAGTACTAAAAAATTTAATGGTCATTAATTAATGACCAATTACCTGATTCTGACTTGATCACATAGTATTTATCTTGTAAAAAAAATAAAATTTTATTATAATTATTAATTAGAATCTAAAAAATAATTTTTCTAATCAAAGTAATTGATAAGATTATTTTACAACTATAATTCATAATTAGTTTTGTTTTTTATAATTAAGTTCCTTTTATAAAAAAAAATTAGTATTTAATTCCTTAACAAAAAAAATATTTACGTTATTTAGTCTTAATTTATGATTTATTAAAATTATTTGTAAAGGTAAATAGTAAAAAAATATAATTTAAATTTATTAATAATAATTAAAAAAAATATTATTGATGGCTGTCATATACCACACAAATTTAACAATGATTTTTCTTTCAATACTTCCAATTATTTCAGTATAATAGCAAGCACAGGTCGAACCCACGAGGACTATCGTTCACTTTATTATTCAATAATTAACACTAAAACTTAAAAAGGGATTTTGATTTTTAACTCAAAATTAAATAACATAAACTAGAAAGAAATTAAATATTGATATTACGATATTAAGAAACAGTTAAAGGTTAATCTCCACCCTCAACAATCATTCCTAATCACTAATAATAAATATTCTTCCAATTTCTCAATTAAACTATTAACCCCGCAGATAACGCTGAAGCAGTCAATTATCTCAGTCTCCCTATTATAAGTAATTAAGGTGAAGCGCTCAATAATTAACTCTTGTATCTAAGTAATAAATCTATGAAGCATACAATCTATTTAACTTAGATAAAGCATTAAGTCCTATGGAAACAAGTTAATCTATGCAATAAATTAATGAAGCATATAATTCATTTAACCTAGGTTCTATTTTTCATCACAATCAACAATTCTTTTGACATAACTATCAATTGCAATTTATCACATACACTTAGAATCTTAAACTATTATGTGAGTAGTAATTCTAAGATAACAATTGAACAATGTAAAATCTTAATTAGTTGGCCACCTAACAAGAAATCACAAAATTCACAGCATTCAATTAGAAAAATAGAAACAATTTAATATTGAGAGAAATTAAAGAATGATATTCATTATCAACAATCAAGAATTCATGTCTTGGATTTTGAATTAACCCTTAACCTAAAAAGAACCTACACTATAATAGTAATCATAATCAAAAACATAATTATAATTAAAATTAAAGAGATTAAAGGAAGAAAAGAAACTAGATTGATGAACAAAAGTAATGTAGTCTTGTAGTCTTCTCTTCAGCCCTTTCTCAGTCTTTTTCTCTCCTAAATCGTAATAAAAAATCTTCTAAAATTAACCTTAATCCTCCTTTATAGTCTCAATTAAATTCTAATTAAAAAGTAATAAAAAATTTGAAAACGACGTCGCAAGTCGCGGCCTGGAAAATGCGAGCCGCGGCCTAGAACAAAATCTGTGCACAAATCTGTCACTCAGGCAGCGGCCTGGCACACTAGGCAGCGGCCTGTCTGGAAGAAAAAATTCTGAAACTGCAATTCCATTTAAAGTGTCGCGGCCTGAGATTTATGAGCCGCGACCTACCTCCAATTTCTTCAATTCTTGATCTTAGACAGCTTGCACGTTGCCGCCACTTCAACATATCAATCCCGAAAGCTTGGAATACTCCTAAAACTTTATTTTAACTACACTTGCCATCAAAATGTCAGATTTATCAATATAAAATGCAATGTAGAAAATATGTTGTAGAATCACGAAACTTAGTTAAAACTATTACAAATGCTATCATAACACCATCCAAGCATAGAAAAACTTAGCAAATATTAATACAAAAATGACCTTATCAAATTCCCCCACACTTGAATATTGCTAGTCCCTTAGCAAAACACTAAAATAACAAAACTAAAAATAAAACAAACTAATCTAGACTCACTAAACAAAGGTCTTGTCAAAAGCTTGAATGTCTCTGAGAATCACACAAATAAGTAATGCCAAAACAATTCAGATTTTCATACTCATTAGAATTTCAACTCCATATGTAATTTACCATTTGATTTTCAAAAATAATTTACTAAACACTGAATCACAACACCAACTCAAATGCATCAAATTTAATCCATACTTGCCAAATCATTTTCTTTTAAATCAGTCCCTATCTACCAAAATGTTTTTCAATGAAAAACATCCACTCCATAGACATTAACCAATCATTATCCACTAATATAAACACACAATGATCAAAAATCAAAAGGTCTTTATAGGCTTGTAATGTAAGGCTAAGGTTAAGGGTAGTTGAGAAAGATACATTTAAGCTCAAATCACACCATAGCATACATCAATTTCATTCTTTGAACTTGCCCCAAATTTTCCCATACAAATCAAGAAGTACCTATTTTTTTTCTTACTCTTCTTTCCACAATGATCTCATTAATTCCCCTACACTTATACTTTTGCAAAATTTGCATATAAGATTTTTTTTCATTGCAAATCATTTTTTCTTTTGTTTTTTTTTTTTTTTTCATAATATTCCAAGGAGAGAAATAGAGATCATACATAAATTACAACCAAACAAATAACCCATAAGTATTTTTTTTCTTTTTTTTTCAACAAACCATCCCACAAGATCAATAATCATATATATATATATATAACCATGGTGTAATGGGTTACAAAAAGAAATATTTTTCAAGGAAGTATAAGGTCAAAAATTTCGGTTCATAGAAGAAAAGAAATAGTCATCATGGCTCAAACATGGGAAACTAGGGATTATCATATAATAGGTTGGCTTGAACGGCTCAAACGATCCAAAGAACTGCCTTAATCATCTTCCTAATCATGTGTACTTATGATTTCGCCTCAAACTATTGATTAATGATTTCTAGAGTGGTTGGGACTTCAAAAAAAAAAAATTCTTTCAACAAGCATAAATCTTTTCCAACACATTTAAGTGGTGAATTCAATCGTGCATAGAGTGAAAAACAACATAAATCAAAATAGCAATTCACATAGGAGTCAAGCACACAAATCATACAAAATTCCTCATTGTTTAACATCACTTTTAAGCATTATTCAAAATTTCATCATCGACCAATGCTTTCAACAAGACCAACACAACTAAACACTCACAGACACTAAATAAAACGAAAAGAACAGAAAATTAAAAAAGACATAACATAACAAAACAGAAAATTTCCTTCCCCCCACACTTAAACAGTACATTGTCCTCAATGGACTTAGGAAAATAGAAAATAAAGTGAAAAGAGAAGAAAGAAAAACTCCCTCATAACAAATTACTCCTCAGGAATATCCATATCTGTCGTGCCAGCAAAATCCTCATCATCAGGGGCCTGATATGGCACCATGGGCATGGGAATCGGTGGTAGATAAGGCTGCAACCAAGTAGGAGCAGGTGGATATGTAGACATATCCACATTCAAACGAGCCTGATCCATCCTATAACAAATATCCTGATAGCTCACATATTCCACAAACCTCTGGTTGTGATCCAGGATATGCTGCCGAATATCAAGTCGGCCATAATAAACCTCTTTCTCCAAAGCTTGCAAACGTTGTTGAGTGGTTCGTCTACTATCGTTCAGAGGAGGAACAGGGGCCGGAATAGAAGATTGGTCTTGATCATTAACTTGAACAGCAGTTTTCCCCTTCAATCGATCAAGGGTATTGTGATCAATAATGCGGAATGGATGCACCTTGTCTTCAGACTCATCCCAAGGAACACCTGCCTTCTTACATAACGCAGTGATCAATGAGGGAACATAAAATCTATTCGTCACTTGGCTCATACTTCGAATGATGGAAGCATGAATAATTTGCCCCACATTAATGGTTTTGTCAGTGAGAATTGCATAAAGAAGAATTGCTTCATGAATATCAACATGACCAAGTTGGGCTGTCGGCATTAATTTTGCCCCCATGAACCACTGCCAAGCTTTTGTATTGATATCCAGATAAGCGGCTTTGATGTAGCGAGGAGCCCCATTATTATATAAATTCCATACAGCACCCGGCATTGCAATTTCATCAATAATAGCTTGATGATCAAAATTATCTTTAACCGCACCATATTCATCACGCTGAAAGTGATGTAGCTCATAGTAGCTATTAATATCAGCTACTTTGAAGGACACTTTCACACCTCTCACTTTCACCTTGTAATTTTCATGAGCCACAACATTGGCATAAAATTCACGAACAATAGGACCAATGTCCGGTTCAGGATGAGCACACAATTTTTCCCAACCCCGAGACTCAATTTGATGCATGAGGAAAGGTTGATCATGATGCATGTGAAGATCAAATCATCGCTCAAGGACCCACACCTTGTCATGAGCAATGGCATTCAAGTAACTATCTTAGGCCTCGATAGACACAAATCTTTGGGGATCATAGGGAATTGGCGTCGATGAAGAAGCTTGATTCCTATTTGTCTTTGGAGCCATGGCTGTCCAAAAATTAGAAAAATAAAGAACAAAAACACAAAAACACCATTGTTAGTCATTAAAAGATTGAGAGAAAAACACCACAATGGCCAACATGAATCCATACCAAAGTTTAAATGCCCCCAAATCCGGGATCAAAGTCACACAATGCATCAACTCAACTCCTATATAACAAATTCTAACTCGCCCCAAGAACACTCATACACCAACCATATACTCCATTCCTCACAAACTTTTTATCAAACACATAGAGTGCAGAAAAATACCATCTCCAACAAATTATAGACCATGAAGTAAAACTTCTCAAAAAATCAAAATGTCCATGAATTAATAATCAAAGTAATACAAAGGACATTTATTACCAAAATAAACAACCACACAAATGTTTCCAAACTACACCACTCTTCAATTATTCAAGTAACAAAACAAATATTTTTCAAAGAAAAACTTACTTGATGAGTGTAACGCCCCAAATTTCCTAATAAGGTTTAAGACCTTGATTAGGAGGCCAGGGGGGCCATAATTGATTTATTATGCTATTTAATGATAATATACATGTTTAGGTGTATTAAATATGCATGTGAACCCATTTGTGATTAATTGGGTGATTTTCATATTTTGGCAATTTCGGGCATTTTTGGCATATATGTGAAATGGGCGTGGTGCTTTGTTATTATTTGGTTATGCCAGGGTTACCCAGCACAAGACGATCCTAGGAGGTAAGCTAGTGGGAAAGTCACAACGGGATTTAAGCTTGACTTGGAGTAAGTCAAGGGGTATTTAGAGCATTACCGGGTTATTGGGTAATGGGAATTAATATTTGGTGATAAATTGGGAGTTAGTAAGATCAGGGGGAAATTTCGGAGGTTTTGGCTATTTTGTCCCCAGGGGTGTTTTCGGGACCCCGAGCATTAGGATTTGGTTGAGGCTACTTAAGTTTGAAGTAACCTTTTAAAAGAATAAAAAGAACGTTTTATACGTTCTCTCTCCCTAAAAGTTCCCTTTTTGTCTCCCGATCGTTTTTTCGAAGATAACTTGAGTTCTAGGACTCGGATTCAAGCGAGGATCGAGGCATAGCGATCCTAGGAAAGATTAGAAGCTTATTAGCCGGAGGATTTAGTTGGAAACAACTCAATCGGAGGTAATTCAAGTTTTAAGTTCTAAGTTTTTAAGCTTGAATTGGATTTTGTGTTTTGATGTGTTTTTGGGTGATTTGAGACTTGGGTTTTATGGGTTTTGGATCATGGGGATGTTTGGGAACTTTGATTTTTGAGTTTGGAGATGTTTGGATATGTTTATGAAAGGATTTTAGATGAAGAAATGGAGGATTTTTGGTTGGGTTCGAGGTTGAGTCGCAGCTCAGTTCTTGGGCGCTGCGGCTCAAGCTTGAAGAAGCTGCTGAAATGGTGCTGATGGGCTATTTGAGCTACGGCTCTATGGGGTAGAGCTGAGGCTCTAATTGTTGTCAGAGAGTATTTTTGGGCCTGATTTGGGTGGGGCTGCGGCTCTAATGGATGGGGCTGCGACTCAAAAGAGGAAAAGTGACCAAAATGGGTTTTTAGTCATGGGAACTCAAACCTTAGGCCTCGGGATCATTCCTACTACCCGGATTAGTGAGGATTGATGTCTTGGAGGCTAAGTTTTAGTTCAAGGGTTGATTTTAGAACTTGAACTCATTGGATCACCATTTGTGGTTGTGACTAGGTTATCACTAGAGGCTTGGAATCGGGATCGTGCTTATGGCTCATTTGCTGGTAGCCTGTGCTTGGACCAAAGGTAAGAAAAATGCACCCCATATGTGACATGCATGGTTATGTTTGATGCATGTTGGATGTTTAAATGTAAACATTGATAGCATAATGAATGCTTGGCAACCTTGCCCATTTGCATAGGATTATTGTTGAGGCATGCTGGATGATTAAGTGTGATGCATGTGATGCACAAGAAACATGTGATTAGGGCATGCCATGAATGATGAATATGAGATTGGTCAGAGCTTGAGTCTCTGTGTTTGTGCATGATCATAACTATGCTAGCAACTGTTTAGTAAGCATGCTGAATGTCCTATTCTTGGATAACTGGCATATGATACACATTGATAGCATTGCTTACTTGTGCATGGTACTGACTAATTAGTCAGATTTGGCAAAGGTGCTAGTATCAACTGTGAAGCTGTGACTCACTAGTCAGGTTCGACAGTGGTGCTGGGCACTGGTCATGCACTAACTAATTAGTCAGATTTGGCAAAGGTGCTAGTATCAACTGTGAAGTCGTGACTCACTAGTCAGGTTCGGCAGTGGTACTGGGCACTGGTCACATTGCGCTAACTCACTAGTCATGACAACTCTAGTGTGTAGTGCAAGCTATGTCGATTGGACCTAATCGACCCTCTGCATTGAATGACTCAAAGAGCATTAATGCAGGACCGACCTCAAGTTCGATGAATATAAACAAGCATTTATCTAGCCAAAGGCTAGTCATGTAGAGCCATTGCAGGAAATGGGCATTGGGCCCCTAGTGACCTGGTTGTCAGTCACTCAGTATGGTTTACCAGAACCTCAAGTGATATTCACTCATTTGATCAAAGCCACGAGCTTTGCATGATCATTTTGATCATCATATGCATGGCTTGGGCACTGAGGCCCCAGTGACTTGCTTTTTGGTCACTCAACATGGTTTACCAGAACCTGTTGAAGGTTAGAGGCTTACCCAACAGCCAGCCTTCCATTTGAATTAGTGACTTGCTTGTCAGTCACTCAGCATGGTTTACCAGAACCTGTTGAAGGTTAGAGGCTTACCCAACAGCCACCCTTCCACTTGATTTGGTGACTCGCTTGTCGGTCACTCAGTATGGCTTACCATAACCTCAAGTGTTGCGACACTCATCTGATTAGGATTGACTTGACAGTCCTCCAATCAGAAGGCCAGGATTTCTTATCCTGGATACCCCAGCATCTGTTTGAATTCATTTGCATGCTGAATAGAGCTATGAATGCTAGGCATGCCAGATATGATTTGAAATCATGATATGACTGTTTATGAGCATATGAGTTTTCTTGCTGGGCTTCGGCTCACGGGTGCTTTGTGGTGCAGGTAAAGGAAAAAGGAAGCTGGACCATCCTTGAGTTGGAGAGCTTAGGTGATGATGTGTACATATGCAGCTGCTCGACCAATACTTGGGCGAGGTTTGAAAGTGGAACTAGGGCTGAACCCTGTTTTGCCGCTTAAAACGGCCTGTTGTAAACACTTTCTTGTAATAAACTCTGAAATTATATTTTTGGGATCCCAATGTATACAGTAAACGTTCTAGTGAAACGTTATATCTTAACCAAAGTTTTTAACCCCTAAACCGCTAATCATGCTTAGTCACACGTTTATGGCCAAATGACTTGATTAGCGAGTTTAGCACTGTTTGCAATGTGCACTGTAGCGGTCCCTGGAGTTGGGGCGTTACAATGAGAGCAATGAAAATGAATGCAAACCTCCTTGGATTATATATATGAAATGTATAGGAAATGCAAAAAAAAAAAAAAAAATGGAATGTGTGAATTTCGGATTAGTGTGGGGGAATTAAGGTGGAGATGTGTTTATGGAGTAATGGAGGAAGAAAGAAAGAAATGTGTAGAATGAATTAGGGTGATGGTGATGGAAAAAGAATAAAGAAAACAAGGGAAAATGGAGGAATTGATAGGGGTTTGTGATGAGAATTATGGGAAAAAGAAGAAAGAGGAATGGGGTTTTCTTGGTGATGTTTAGAGAAATGAGGAAATGAAGTTTTTAAATTTAAAAGATGTTGAAATCGTAGGCCGCGGCTTAGGAAATGTGTGCTGCGGCCTACGAACAAACCTGTCTCTGTTTCAAAAAAAACTCTCGTGTGCTGCGACCTGTGCAATACGTGTCGCGGCCTACCATGCCCTGAAGCAATTTTCTTGAGAAAAGGGCCGCGGCCTAAGAAAGACATGCCACGGCCTGCGAAGCCTGTTTTTTGAAATTCAGTTCGTAGGCCGCGGCTTGCAAATGGTGTGCCGCGGCCTGCGAAGCCTCTGAAGCCTTTCATCATTTTTTTTCATAAAAGGGCCGTGGCCTAGGAAATGTGAGTCGCGGCCTAAGTCCCTTTCCCTTTTTTTTCAAACTTTTTCATTTTTTCTTCTTTTTTTCACGATTTTCACGGTTCTAATTACATAAATTAAACTAAAATTACCTCAACAAAAACAAAAATAAAAACATAATGTTCAATTTAAATAAAGAAAATAATAATGAAAATATATTAATTTACAAAGTAGCTAAGTTTATCGTCGCTAGCTTGACCTAATGCTTCATTCATCAACATATACCGGGTCAATGAGGTGAATCACCGCAGCTTGTTCTTTCTCCATTGATTCATAATATGGCTTTAATCTTTGACCTTTCACCTTGAATGACTTTCTGGTACTTGGACTTACAACTTCAACCGCTCCATGAGGAAAAACCTTGGTAACAATGAACGGACCTAACCAGCGAGACTTCAACTTCCCAGGAAAAAGTTTAAGGCGAGAGTGATACATGAGAACTTTCTGACCTTCCACAAAACTCTTCCGAAGAATATGTTTGTCATGAAAAGCTTTGGTTTTCTCCTTGTAGATTCTCGAACTCTCATATGTTTCATTGCGTATTTCTTCTAGCTCATGCAATTGAAGCATTCGTTGTTGTCCTACAGCAGCCATATCCATGTTACACTTCTTTACAGCCCACCAAGCCTTATGCTCTAGCTCTACCGGTAGATGGCAAGGCTTCCCATACACCGACCGATATGGTGACATACCAATAGGTGTTTTATATGTCGTACGATATGCCCACAAGGCATCATCAAGCCTTGTACTCCAATCTTTCCGGTTTGGATTTACAGTTTTCTCAAGAATCAATTTGATTTCACGATTAGAAACCTCCGCTTGCCCGTTGGCTTGTGGATGATAAGCAACTGTCACCTTGTGAGTTACACTATAGCGTCGAAACAATGCTTCTATACTCTTGTTACAAAAATGAGTGCCTCGATCACTAAGCATAGCCTTAGGTGTACCAAAACGCACAAAAATATTGGAGCGAATGAAATCCACTACTGTTTTTGAATTATCCGTTCTAGTTGTAATTGCTTCCACCCATTTAGACACGTAGTCTACTGCCAATAGAATATATTCATAGCCGAAAGAGGATGGGAACGGTCCCATGAAATTCATACCCCAAACATCAAAGATCTCAAGAATTAAAATAGGAGTTTGAGGCATCTGATCCTTGGCCGTTATGTTACCAACTCGTTGATAACGATCACATGCCTTACAATAAGCATAAGAATCTTTGAAAATTGTGGGCCAATAGAAACCGCTGTCAAATATCTTACGAGCTGTCCTCTTAGGTCCAAAGTGTCCACCACAAGCATACGCAAGACAAAAAGCAAGGATGGAACGAAATTCAGATTCAGGTACACACCTTCGAATGATTTGATCTGTACAATGCTTCCAAAGATAAGGTTCATCCCATATGTAGTGGCGAGCATCATGCTTGATCTTGTTCCATTGTGCTTATGTGAGATCACTTGGTAACTCCTTCGAAGCAAGGTAGTTTACAATGTCGGCATACCAAGGAATAACTTCTTGCATGGCTAGGAGTTGCTCATCCGGAAATTTTTCTTCTATGGGCAAATTATCTTCATCCCGAATAAGACGACTCAAATGATCTGCCACCCTATTCTCAGACCCCTTTTTATCTTTTATCTCCAAATCAAACTCTTGAAGAAGTAGAATCCACCGAATCAGCCGAGGCTTGGCTTCTTTCTTTGCCAATAAATAGCGAAGAGCAGCATGGTCGGTATAAACAATCACTTTAGTTCCAATCAAGTATGACCGAAACTTTTCCAAGGCAAAAATGACCGCCAAGAGCTCTTTTTCAGTGGTGGAATAATTAAGTTAAGCATCATTAAGAGTGCGAGAAGCATAATATATAACATGAGGAAGCTTGTCAACTCGCTGCCCAAGAACAGCACCCACGACATAGTCACTTGCATCACACATGAGTTCAAAAGGTAGCTCCCAATTTGGTGGCTGAATTATAGGAGCTGTAGTCAAAGACTCTTTTAATAAGTTGAAAGCCACTAAACACTTTTCATTAAACTCGAACTTTACGTCTTTTTGGAGAAGGTTGCATAGTGGTGTGGAAATTTTAGAGAAATCCTTGATAAATCTCCGATAAAACCCAGCATGCCCAAGGAATGATCTCACTTCTTTCACACTAGTCGGAGATGGTAGAGAACGAATTAAATCAATCTTTGCCTTATCGACCTCTATTCCCTTGACTGAAATAACATGACCCAAAACTATACCTTGGTTTACCATAAAATGGCATTTTTCCCAATTAAGCACAATGTTAGTTTCAATACACCGCTGGAGTACCAAAGTGAGATTATGAAGGCAGCGATCAAATGAGTCACCATAAACACTAAAATCATCCATAAAAATCTCAGTGATGTTTTCAATATATTATGAAAAAATGCTCATCATACAACGCTGAAAAGTGGCAGGAGCATTACATAACCCAAGCGGCATACGTCGGAACGCAAATGTACCAAAAGGGCATGTGAAGGTTGCCTTCTCTTGATCTTCAGGAGCTATAACAATCTGATTATATCCTGAATAACCGTCAAGAAAACAATAATAAGGATGACCCGCTAACCTCTCAAGCATTTGATCAATGAAAGGTAATGGAAAGTGATCTTTACGGGTTGCCGCATTCAACTTTCGGTAGTCTATACAAACTCGCCACCTGGCTTGCATTCTTTTTCGTACTAGCTCGTTTTCATCGTTCTTTACCACTGTGATTCCAGACTTCTTTGGCACCACCTAAACAGGACTCACCCATTGATTGTCTGAAATTGGGTAAATAATAACCACACTAAGGAGCTTCAGTATCTCCTTTTTCACAACCTCCATCATAGGTGGATTTAATCTCTGTTGCGCCTCACGTGTTGGTTTAGACCATTCTTCAAGTAAAATTCAGTGCATGCACATAGAATGGCTAATCCCCTTAATATCAGCAATATACCAACCAATGGCTGTTTTATATTCTTTGAATACTCTCATTAATTTTTCTTCTTGGACTTGGTTAAGACTTCTTGCAATTATAACTGGAAGTGTCTCATTCTTCTCCAAGTAAACATATTTGAGATGCTCCGGAAATGGCTTCAATTCAAGTGTAGGAGCTTGAATAATTGATGGCTGCAATTTCTCATTAGAAATCGGCAAATTAAGAAATGCAACCTTCTTAAAAGTCTTGTCAAAACCACTATTGAGTGTGGTTATAACATCCATGATCTCATGAGACAAATCTTCATCGGTCAACACAAGATGCTCTCTCAACGCAACCTCCAAACATTCTTCACTATGCAAATCTAAAACTCATTGAGAAAGGATATCCAACACATCAAGAGAGTAAACAGCATGTACATCACTCGGATATCTCATAGCCTCAAAAATATTAAATCGAATAGTCTCCCCATCAAATTCCATGGTCAACGTACCGTCATGCACATCAATCTTAGTTCTCGCAGTTTTCATGAATGGTCTCCCCAACAAAATTGGAGTGGAGCATGGAATAGATTCATCTTCCATATCAAGAACATAAAAATCAGCCGGAAACACCAATTCATTCACTTGAACTAAAACATCTTCTATTACACCCCTGGGATAAGCATTCGACCTATCAGCAAGTTGAATAATCACCCCTGTTTCTTCAAGTGGACCGAGATTCAATGAAGCATAAATGGAGAATGGCATGACATTGATGGAGGCTCCCAAATCCAACATACAACGCTCAATTCTTTTATTACCAATAGTGCAAGGGATAGTAAAAGTACCAGGATCCTTACACTTTGGTGGAAGCTTCTTTTGAAGAACTGCGGAAACATTCTCCCCCACACTAACTTTTTCATTACCCCTCAACTTACACTTATTAGTGCACAACTCTTTCAAAAACTTGGCATAGCGCGACACTTGTTTAATAGTGTCAAGAAGAGGAATATTCACTTCTACCTTTCGGAATGTATCAAGAATTTCCTTGTCAACCTCTTCCTTTTTAGTCTTCTTTAGTCTACTTGGGAATAGAGGTGGAATGACAAAAGTAGGCTTAGGGCTTAGTTGTGTAGGGGTGGTTGGCTTTGGAGGAACATCTTCATTGACTGAGCAATCAACTTATGGCTTGGATGACAATTTACTGGGCATTGGAGGACTAGGTGTATCATATTGCGTCCCACTTCGCAAAGTTACTGCACTAGCATTCTCCTTGGGATTCATCTCAGGTTGTGAAGGCAATTTATTTGACAGATGAGCTTCCAACCTGTTATATGATGCTGCTAATTGTCCCACCTAATTCTCCAAACTTTTGATGGAAGCTTGGGTGGTTTGCTGAAATTGAAGAGTATTTGTAGCAAGTGCATTAATTAAATCCTCAGTAGAGGGTTTGGCACTTGGTGGTGGAGCAGCTTGCGGTGGTTGTTATGGTCTAGGTACATAATTATTTTGAGACCGCTGTTGCAAAGTGAAACCAGGTGGTCTCGCAGATGTTGGTTGTGGAGCAATTTGTTGTTGATTCCCATAACGAAGGTTTGGATGATCACGCCAGCCAGGATTATAAGTTTGTGAAAATGGTTCATAATACATCTGACGTAATTGACCAGGGAAATTTCCTACAGCATTAACACCCTCAGTTTCTCCCTCAACTAGAGTAGGGCAAGTATCAGTAGTGTGCCCCACAATTTGACAGATTCCACATGGCCTCACCTGTTGGCCTAAAGCTAGTTGTTGGACCACTGCAGTTAATTGAGCCAATTGTTGACCCAGCTGATTAGCATTAGAGGTGCTCACTTCATTAGCTGATTTGGGTGGTGGAATAGGATCTTGGCGAATGCCAAACTGTTGTGAGTTAGCAGCCATATTAGAAATCAAGCTCCTGGCTACAGCATGAATCTTATCAACTAGTGCACCCCCACTGGCTGCATCAATCATACTCATATCCAATGATTGTAATCCTTCATAAAAGTATTGAATGAGGAGTTGTTCACTTATTTGATGATGAGGGCAACTAGCACACAACCGCTTAAATCTCTCCCAATATTCATACAAAGACTCTCTTGTATATTTCCTTATACCGCAAATCTCTTTCCTGATGCTTCCAACCTTAGATGCTGGAAAGTATCTTTCTAGGAAAATAGTCTTCATACCATTCCAAGTTTCAACAGTACCCGGTGGAAGATAGTACAACCACTCTTTAGTTGCATCCTTTAGGGAGAAAGGAAAAGCTCGCAGATTAATTTGTTCTTCAGTCACTGCAGCAGGTTTCATACTAGAACAGACAATATGAAACTCCTTCAAATGTTTATTCGGATCCTCACCAGGCAGCCCATGGAAAGAAGGCAATAAGTGGATGAGGCCCGACTTCAGCTCAAAGTTTACATCCAATGGTGGATACTGGATGCAAAGTGGTTGTTGGTCAAGATTTGGCGCTGCCAACTCTTCCAATGTCATTTGCTTGGCCATTGTTCTATAGGATCGAACTGAATCGTCAGAATCAGATTCGTTGTCAGACGGTAATGGCACTTTAACAGGATTGACTTGTGGAGCAAGACGTTGAAAGAGTGGATTATCAGTGATAGTCCTTGAAGCACGAGAAGCTGACGATGACTCAAGATATTGTTTAAGCCTAGATAACCTTTCTTGAGTATCGTCTTCACCAGACATATACACCTGATAATTCCACAGTAAAAACTAATTAGTCACAAATAAATAAATTTGAATAATAAAGAGAATAACAATAGTCCCCGGCAATGGCGCCAAAAATTTGATGGCTGTCGTATACCACACAAATTTAACAATGATTTTTCTTTCAATACTTCCAATTATTTCAGTATAATAGCAAGCACAGGTTGAACCCACGAGGACTATCGTTCACTTTATTATTCAATAATTAACACTAAAACTTAAAAGGGGATTTTGATTTTAACTCAAAATTAAATAACATAAACTAGAAAGAAATTAAAGATTGATATTACGATATTAAGAAACAGTTAAAGGTTAATCTCCACCCTCAACAATCATTCCTAATCACTAATAATAAATATTATTCCAATTTCTCAATTAAACTATTAACCCCGCAGATAACGCTGAAGCAGTCTATTATCCTAGTCTCCCTATTATAAGTAATCCAAGCAAAGCGCTCAATAATTAACTTTATCTAAGAAATAAATCTATGAAGCATACAATCTATTTAACTTAGATAAAGCATTAAGTCTTATGGAAACAAGTTAATCTAGGCAATAAATTAATGAAGCATATAATTCATTTAACCTAGGTTCTATTTTTCATCACAATCAACAATTCTTTTGACATAACTATCAATTGCAATTTATCACATACACTTAGAATCATAAACTATTAGGTGAGTAGTAATTCTAAGATGACAATTGAACAATGTAAAACCTTAATTAGTTGGCCACCTAACAAGAAACCACAAAATTCATAATATTCAATTAGAAAAATAGAAACAATTTAATATTGAGAGAAATTAAAGAATGATATTCATTATCAACAATCAAGAATTCATGTCTTGGATTTTGAATTAATCCTTAAACTAAAAAGAATCTACTCCATAATAGTAATCATAATCACAAACATAATTATAATTAAAATTAAAGAGATTAAGGGAAGAAAAGAAACTAGATTGATGAACAAAAGTAATGTAGTCTTGTAGTCTTCTCTTCAGCCCTTTCTCAGTCTTTTTCTCTCCTAAACTATAATAAAAAATCTTCTAAAATTAACCATAATCCTCCTTTATAGTCTCAATTAAATTCTAATTAAAAAGTAATAAAAAATCTGAAAACGACGTCGCAAATCGCGGCCTGGAAAATGCGAGCCGCGGCCTAGAACAAAATCTGTGCACAAATCTGTCACTCAGGCAGCGACCTAAAAATTATGAGCAGCGGCCTGCCTGGAAGAAAAAATTCTGAAACTGTAATTCCATTTAAAGTGTCGCGGCCTGAGTTTTATGAGCCGCGACCTACCTCCAATTTCTTCAATTCTTGATCTTAGATAGCTTGCACGTTGCCGCCACTTCAACATATCAATCCCGAAAGCTTAGAGTACTCCTAAAACTTTATTTTAACTACACTTGCCATCAAAATGTCAGATTTATCATCATAAAATGCAATGTAGAAAATATGTTGTAGAATCACGAAACTTAGTTAAAACTATTACAAATGCAATCATAACACCATCCAAGCATAGAAAAACTTAACAAATATTAATACAAAAATGGCCTCATCAATTATTTTCGTCCGTATACAATCGGGAACATAACAACACAATTTAAAAAAAAAAATTGGTAATAATTATTATTATAAAATCAAACTTTATGTTTATCTTGACAAAAAGACAAAACAAGAGATTTAAACTATCATTAATTAAATTATAAGAACTAAAACAATGATAATTCATGAGCATATATTTACATATAATCTCTCTTGAATTGTGATGATATCGGTAGTAGTTAAATTTTTAGCATTTAATACTTTGATATAACTAATTTCAATAGATGTTAATTACATTATATCATAAGCTTACTCTAAAAAATATATAATAAGCCATAGATAAGAAAGAAAATACAAATAATTGCAGTTTGGATGGTTTGAGTTGTGTAATGTACATATTAAAAAATAAATAGTTAATATTTTTTTTACCGGTGCAAGAATTAATTATCTTGTTCAATCATAAAAATTAAAATAGGGACTAAAATGTAAAAAATAAATTAATTTAGAGGTTTTTCTGTAAAAATAAAAAATAAAAAATGTTAGTTATTTATTTATTACCTAGATTATAATCAAATAATTTTAATTTTAACAAATAATTAATTTTAATTTTAACAAATAATTAATTTAAATTTTATATTTGGAAATCAAAATTTAATTGCAAAATTAAAATATAAAAATAGAAATTTATATATTATTCACATGTTGAAATTGCTTCACTACAAAAAACAAAGCCTATACCGAGAACAAATGCCATCGGTATAAGCCTATATGTTCTCGGTAGAGCTTATACCGAGAACATGTCGTCGGCAGTAAGTCCTCGGTACAGCCGCGTCGGTAGAGGTAAACTTCTACCGACGACAATCAACATGTTCTCGGTATAGGTTGTTTCGAGGACAATGTCATCAGTATAGACTAAACCATAATTTTTTTTTATATTTGTAATGTTTATTCACTTATTTATTTAATTTGAATTAAATATAAAGCAATAGAATAAAATTAAAACACTTATATTAAACATATAAATAAAAACATAAGAGTATGTTTGCTGAATCAAAATAAAGAGTTGTCCTAAACATGATAATGTAATAGTCCATAGTAATAAAATTCATACATAAGTCATACTGAGTCGGTGCTCCAACATCGGGATCATCGGGTGGTGGTGGGGCACATTGAGATCCCGGGGTGATACAATGAGTCCGGACATGCTCCTCTAATTGTCGAACACGCTCTCTCATCTCAGACATCTCTTCATCTCTAGTTTGTGAAGGATGAAAAACAAATGGAGTTCGGTCCCTTATGTTAAGGATATGTCCATATCCTTTCTGGTGGCCCCGTCGTTTTCCAAAAACAGTTTGTACCAAAGATATGTCTTCATCTTCAGGCGCACTCGAAACTGGTGTGGAACTCTCAGTATTAGTTGTCTGTGTCTGTTGTGTGTCGCGATATGCATGCAATTCCTCCTATTATAGAATGTATAATGTAATTATGTATTGTAAACAAACAATTAAAATTTTGAAAAATGTTTCAAAAAAACTTAATGTACCCAAGTATTTTTGGCTGTCTCTGTCACCCACCCTGTGCCTGATTTATGGTGAGTATCCATCCAGCTATCCGGGATGGGCTTAAGTTGCCCAGTCTCTAAATTGCGCTGTCACGTACATATATTTTTATAAAAGTAATAATTAAACGTAAGTAAGAAAAACAAACTAAAAAATAATTAATTAACTAACTTTTTTATAGCGCATCGCTGGGATTGACTGAGAACCTCCATAGCTAAGCTCTTTCAGTTTCTTCCTCCTACAAAGAGATGATTTTATAATACATCAATCGTCTGAAATTCAACGTTGACACACCTCCTACACAGACATTTCACCAATCCCCTTCAGTCAACGCACTGCCGAGCTCTCTGGAGAAAATCCATCACACCAGCCTCATACTCATCGGATAATTGATCTGTCAAATTAATCCAGTTCTTGTCGATCAACATTGTATGAATGTAGCACTGCACGGAATACTAATCATCAAACTTACAATCAATTTGTGTATGTGTCCTAATTCAGAGAGAGGCAAATTTAAGAGTCTTCAATGACTCACCCTCTCTGAACGGGTCTAAGGCTTTTTGTGATGAACACTAAAAATATAAAAAATTATCACTAGGTGATAATAACACACTATCATATCTTTGGTAATAATTTCTTATTACCAAAGAAAAAAACAAATAAAATTAAATATTGTTTTTATAATGTCTTATGCTCTTTGAAGTAAATTATGTTGTTTTATGATATCTAACTATAATATATTTGAGTGTAAATATTATTAAAATAATTTAAATTTGACATATTTTTTTCTAACTTCAAATATTAATTTTAATTTTAATAATGATTAAGATTATGTTTAAAATTGGTTTTCTAATAATATAATTGTTAATTTTATTTAATTTGAACTAACAAATATTATTTTTTTTACATATTAATTCAGTATTTATTAAATAACATATTTTACTTATGCTTTATTGAATAGTTTTATAAATTTACACAAATTTTTTAAGATTTTTTTAAAAGTTATTTAATTACTTTAAGATTTATTACTTATTTAAATAAAATTTCAAGATTAATGTTTATTTTTATTAAAATTTGGTTGCATAATGTTATTGTTAATTTTATTTAATCATAATTAAAAATATATTATACTACTTATCAATTCACTATTTCTTCAATTAGAAATTTTATTGAGTACTTTTAATTCTATACAAAATTGTAGGGGTGAGCATCGGTCGGTTTTGGCGGTTTTTTCACAACAAAAAATTCAGAATTCGATTTTTGGTCCGGATTGGTGCAATCCAAAAACCGACCGAACCAAACCAGTTTAAAAAAAAACCGACCATTTTGGACCGCGGTTTGGTCGTTTAAACCGACCAAACCGAATTGATTATTTTTTTTTTTTTTTGAAAGTTTTAGTTAAAAAATTAAAAAATTTGGATTGTTAGAATTCATTTTTGTGCATTTTTAAAACATAAATATATAGAACATAATTACATTTACAAATTTTAAAGTTTGAAGCATAATTAAAAGTCCATAATTAAAAGTACAAAATTTAAAAATTTTAATAATTAATAATTATATAATATTATATTATTATTTTATTATGTTCGGTCGGTTTCGGTTTTATTGGTATGTTCACCCAAAATTTCAAAACCGACCGAACAGTGGCGGTTTGCACCGTCGGCGGTTTTTTCGGTTTTCGGTTTAAACGGTTTTGGTTTTTTCGGTGTTCGGTAGGTCGGTGTACACGGTTTTTTCGGTTTTTCGGATTTTATGCTCAGCCCTGCAAAATTGGGCAGCATAACGACTATATTCATATATCCCAAAATTTAAAAACCTGCAAATAACACATAAAAAAATATCCAGTCCCAGAACATACACAAAGCAATACAAATACATTGTAAATGACTATATAATTTATAATTATTACTCTAAATTTTATTAATTATTCAATTTTCTATTTAAAATATCATAATTCTACTAAAAATTAACAACAAAAACAAAGCATCAATATTCATCAACACTAAGAATAAAAAAATTAACAACAACAACAAAATTCAAATTAAATAAACAAAACTCACTCTAATAATCAAACTTTATTAACCAAATCTAATAATCTAACACTAAAATTATTTAACCCAATCTAAAAAACAAACACTCAAATATTATATTTTCATACAAACATATTTTTATAACTAAAAGTCAAATTATATACCTTAAAAATAAACTATTAAATTTAATAAATTTTCATACTAATAAATTACTTATTTATCCATATGATTACACTAACTAAATCTTAAAGCTATATATGTATTTTACTAAAATACTACACAACATTATTTCCTCTAAATTGGATATCAATAAACATTTAACTAATTTTCATTTCTAATTATTATTCTTACCTATTTTAAATACATAATCAAAAATTATATATATATAATATGACAAATAACAATATATTAACAATATTAAAAAAATTATACATAAAACCCCAAATATATTTATGCCAAAAATATTAAAAAAACCAAAAAATTATAAAGAAAATTCGTGATACCTGTAAAACTACTTGTGAATAATGGAACCCTGAAAAGAAATAAAGAAAAAAATTGATAAATTTATACACAAAATAAAATGAAATATATATAAATACATACCTTAATAGACCTATTGATGACTAAATCTTCTTTGGAAGGGAAGATTTATCAAAAACCTAGCTTTTGGGGGCCGAAATCCAGAAAATGGAAAAAAAATGGCGGAGAAAACGAGTTTGGGGTTTTTTTGGTTTCAGAGAAATGAGCTATCTGTTTGGGGAAGACGAAGTATATAAAGGACCTATACCGAGAACATATTCTCGGCATAGAGTCCTCGGTATATCAACTAAAATGAAGAAAAAAAACCGCGTAGATATGGCGCGGTTCTGAATTGTCTATACCGAGAATGTGTTCTCAGTATAGTGTTATCGGTATATACTTTATTTTTTGTAGTGCTTATTGTAGGTCACTAAAAATGTAACCACAGTAGTCACGTAATCATTGAAAACTCTTACATAAATGTAAGATATTATTTATGTGAGTGATTTTATATTTATTCCTCATATTTATTTTAGTGTGTATTTGGATATAATGAAAGTAAATTTGGAAATTCAAAAACATACTTAACTAAAAGAAGTACAAAAATGGGCTATTTTTCTCTATTTATGAAAAATATTCTTTTATAATCAACAATAAGAAAGGAATAATCCTTTCTTTCCTTCCAATTAAAAAACATTTTTAAGTATACACCAACAATTCATCCATTCCTTTCACTTTTCCACACATCTTTCGGTATATTATTCAAATATTAGTCTGCCGATTTTGATTTATTTGAAAGTAATTTAAAAAAAAAAATCAAAACATTTAGTTATACAATATAATGTGAATTGAACATATTTGGTAGTGTCCACTAAAAGAAATAGTAATAAAGTCTAAAGTTCTAATTATTCTTTTTTATCTTTCTTTTTTTTTCTTATCTTTCTCTCATGTTCGAATTATCTATATTTTATTTTTCTTTAACCCACTCGATCAGCATCAATAACTTTAACGTATTTCAACTTAAGTTTCTGTAATTTTTTACATAGTATATTTACGCATCGTAGCAATATAAGCCCTATAAAAAATTGATTAAGACGAAAACATGACATAGGTATATATATTTGTCTTGTAAGTTTAATATGCTTAAATTTAAACAATTATTTTTAAAAATAAAAATAAACTATTAATTTGAATCATGATCAAGTACAAAGCTCAATGCAATTAAAACTGTTTATATGTATCCGCCACACGTTAAATAATTGATTATTGATCTAAATCAATAGTTACATAACATTTTTTTCATACTATTAAGGATTTATACTTTTTTTTATCCTGTATTTTTTCTGATTACCTGTTTGGATTCTGTATTTTAAAATATTTATTTTTGGACCCTATATTTTGTAAAATAGTTCAAATATGCCCATAAACTCAATTTTTATGAAGAAAAAATTGAATACAACAACTCAGTTTTTAAGCATAATGATTTTATTTTTGTTCTGAATTATTAGTTTAGTGAATTATTTGTGATTTCAGTTGAGAAAACTTTGACCAAAATCGGGTTTAATGTTCTATTTGAACCATTTTACAAAACATAGGGTCCAAAAAATAATTTGACAAAATACAAGGACCAAACAAATAATAAGACAAAACACAGAATTTAAAAAAGTATAAACCCTAATAATAATAATTAAGTGGCATATATTTAATTGTATAGATCTTATAATATGAAAATGGGGTTTGGCTTATGCTTTAAATTAATACATATAATTAGTCTATTACGTACTTGGTATATTTGTCTTGATTAATTAATGAATATACAATTGGAGAGGTACGCAAAGAATCCATTATGAAACAAAAAATGTTAATATTATGATCACAAAAGAACTATTGATTGATATGTGACTTTTTAATTAGGAGATAGTTGGGCATATATTACAAATTAAAAATATGATTGCCTGCCAATCAAGTTAATTATTTATTTATTTTGGATATGTTGTTAAAATATGTAACAATATTACTTGAATATATATCTCACAAATTTCTAAGATTCAACATTAGCATTCTTAATCAAGCAATTTCATAACCACCCTCCATAATGATTCCAGAGATTAAAAAGAATATCCCAAGAAGATTAAGTTAAAGCAAAGTAGTATTATTAATAATAACAATCAAGAGAGACCCAAAAAGCTTTCTATACATATATATTTAAATATATATATAAAAATTGCAGGCCACAAAAAGATTGAAGTGCTTTTCCTTTTACTTTTCTCCCTTTTTACTAGTTACTTATTCTTTTACGATAAATGCTTTGTATTATATTAATTGGTCTTTAAAAAACCAATATATACTAGTTATAAGTAAGTACATTTATTTATTTATTTATTGTTATATAAATTTTAAATAAATAAACAATATTATATATAAAAGAATGATATAAACATATTAAATAAAAAATTAAACCAAAATATTATTTATGATTTTTTTTAAATATATATATATAATAACTTTTTTATACAATAATTTTTTTTAATAAAAATTAAGATTATGTATTATTCATTATTATAATAATACTTTATAATATTTGAATTTATATCGATATAAGTATTAAAATATTAGGATTATATATTTTTATCATAATAATAATATTTTATAACCTTTGAATTTAAATTAAAATTTTTATTAATATAATTATCATATACGTAGTCTTATATTAAATATTATTATAATAATAATATTTTATAATATTTAAATTTACATTAATATAATTGATAAATATCTTAGTTTTAAAAGTAAATTTTGTTAAAGTTAACAAAATAATTCGTTAAAACAAATAAATTTTGTTATCTACACACTTTATATATGATGCACAGCCAAAAATAAATAAATAAATAATAATTAAAAAAAATTTCGTAAACTATAATAAGGTAAAGTTTAATGATGCATGAGGGATAAGATGGGATCTGAAAAGCACCAACCATGTTTCAACAGGAGAAATTCTGTCACTCAAAACCCTAACAGTCATATCTCTAACCGCTGTTAAGATTCCCCACCATGATTCCACGCCTAAAAATAAAGTTATTAAGACAAAATTAAAAAAAATATTTATACAAGATTAGAAATTATAGGATATGTTAATTTAATAACTAAACATATTATATGTATACAACTACTAAAAAACAATCAACAAGGTCCAGTTCTCCAGGTTCTCATTGGAATGCCAAAATTATGCATCATATTTCTACTTATAATATATATCTCTTATCAGTGTTGTCTAATTGAAATGATTAATAAGCACCACACATATATAAATAATACCAAAAAAAAACTCACATTTATATAAAAACAGTAGTACCACACACAGTACCAAGAATCAAATTAAAGAAAATAAATTCAGTGCGTACGGAGAATTAATATATAGAAAATGGTACCCCAAATGATCAATCTAAAAAATTTCTAGGGTACCCAAGAAAAATCCAAATGAGGAATTAGTAAGGAGAAAATAGCTAGGTAATTAAAAATACAAAATAGTATATATATATATATATATATATATATAAAGGGTCTTCTGGAATTGAAACGTGACCCATCAACAGGTGAAGCTACCACATGATCCGATCTTTCCTCGAGCACAGGGAAGTTTAGATCATGCTGGCAGCTTCAACTGCTAGTGGTGCACGATAAGCTGCAGCTGGACTCACTACCACACGAATATATATATATATAGAGAGAGAGAGAGAGAGAGAGGTGTCTAGCTAGGGTTTATATGATCTTTGCTATGGTGGAGAAGAAGGGGATAAGGAGAGGGATATAAATAGGGGAAGGAAGGAGAAGAAGAATGTCTCTCTAACTCTCGTGTTGATTATGTTATTATGAGGGGACTCAAAAATAAAAATAAATAAAATTAAAAGATTTTCTTTTTTAAATTTAAAAAAATAAAATAAAGTTTTTGGAAGGAAATACAGATGGCAGTGGTCCAAACCAAAGTAAATAAGACAATATTGAATACATATCATGCCCACGCCAACACCATGCAGACAAGGTAGTGATATATACCTGTTTTAAAAAGTCACCTACACCTTTTATCTGCTTTAGTACTCTCTCTCTTTCTCTTTCTCTCTCTCACATCATATATATGATATTCATGATATATATATATACACACACACACATGAAGATGAGAAAGAGAGAGAAGGAGCATGAATGAACCCAAAAGAAAAGAGAGCAAAATGCAAGTAGTTTACAAAAGGGGGACCATTATTTTTTGCATGCTTCTTAACAGATTTAGGAGAAAGGGAAAGGAAGCATCTCAAACCAAACAAAGTCATGTGACCCTTTCTCTCTCTCTCTCTCTCTCTCTCTCTCTCTCTCTAGATCTCACTCTCTTTAATTTTTTTCTTTAATTTTTATTTTAGTTTGTTATGCTTGTAATTATAAGTATCTTTTCATATATCTTTCCTTTTAGTTTTGGTGAATATATGTTTTCCTTTGCTTTTCTATACATACAATACAATGCCATTTGTCAGAGAGTTGATCCTTGTGAATCCCATTGGTGTCACTTATACATTAAAGGAAATATTTTAGGAAGACTTGGCCATGGGTTAATCAACATTTGGGAGGATCTAATCTAATCTCTAAAGCCATGATAGAAGAGAACAATATTTTTACATACATATATACAATTAAGTGTATATAGCATGGGTTTTTCTTTTTTTCTTTTTTCTTTTTCTTTTTAAATGACAAATAATATATAAATTTATGTATCTAGATATATTCACATGGTGATAAAGTTTGTTTGGTGATTTGGACGTTGGGTGGGTTTGGGTTTGGGTTTGGGGCAGATGGAACCAATAGATGAATGCAGAGTGGTAATTAATGATCCCCCAATCCAATATCAATCAAAGTATCAAAACGTGGAAAACATAATATTCTATGGAGAAAGTTCTAACAGAAATTCCCTCCTTTGGATACTCTCATCAAACCATTATATATTATCTATACTAAACCTTATCAATATTGTAAAACATTTTTATTAGCGTAGGATCTCATTTATTTAAGTCTATATACTTCATATTCATATTGCACAAAATAATATATAATAGAAAAACATAATTACATGCATAGAAGTGATTTTCATATAGAAATTCGTAAATACAACAATAAAATCATTAGAGTACTTATGAGATGCGTAGCAGAACAATAACTACACTTTTTGGATTCCCTAACCTTTTGTCCTTGTTGAATGTTAGGTATTGCAAAGAATCCAAACCACTTTAAAATAAGACTACAGTCTTCCAAATCTTTCTCTAAAACAACCTAGTGTGAGAGAAAACTAAGAGAGAATGGGTGACTAAGTATAGAATATTAGTAGTGAAATTTTCCCTTGTCAAATTCAGTTTTTTTTTTAATGTATTCTATAACACTAGTATATATAGATATTTAGCTATGACATAAAAAAGGTTTTAGTTACCTATTTTATTTTAATTATTTAATAATTATAATTAATTAAATACTTGTCAAAATCAACCAATTAGAATTTTGACATTTATTTAATTCATTTTATTAATATTAATACCAATTTATCAATATTAACAAAATTGTCTCAATTGACTATAATACTCTCTTTTTGAGACTTTGCAATAAAAACCTCAAAGTTTCTTCTATTTATTTTCTCACAAAATATCAATAAATAATTTAACATTATTTATTTTCATTGACCTAGTCAATGAGATATTTTTATAATTAATAATTAAATTAATTATTCAAGACTAATATGTTCATTTTGATAAGAGATGACATGGGGATCATGGATCCATGAACTCAAGCTCCAATAAGTTGCCGTGAGTTTATTTATAACAAATAATCTCACTACCTTATTAATTCCCCATGACTCCACTATAGACTCAAAATTGCTCTCTTGAATTCATAGAACATTACACCAAATGTAAATATGTTATACATTGTTATAACCATAATCGTCATTCAATCATCTATAGATGATCTACTAATGAGACAAGTGCAAATTCTGTTTTACCCCTCATTGGTATTTTATCCTTAACTCCCACTAAGTTCTTTGTAAATGATATTTCCGTAAATTTAATTACAGAAATGAGTACTCTATCATTTAACACTTGAACCAAGCTATACGAAAATCATCGTTTCACTTCTTAAATAGAAGTTATAGATTTCATATCTATGATAAACACTCCCACTCAATTATACTATCAAATCTCTAATATGTAAGTATGAGCTAGTCCGTAGGGTAAGCTGGTAACGAACAAAACAAAAGACTTGAATAATACAATTAGCAGAATATTAATCACTCAGAATTAAGATTGAATTGACCTATGGTCAACGTTGTGATATGATTAGATTAGTTAATAATGATACTTACCTATCTTGTCAATAATCAATATCGGTCCAGTCCAATATAACAAAATACATTCGATCTTATCTACTTGGTTAATGTCCTGGATATGACATCACACCAGATGTGTAAGTAGATATTATCGTAGATTATACCCAATCAGTAAAAATCCAGTGTACTGATTACATAAGAAATGTGGTTTTATAATGGCATAAAACCCAACAAGGAGTAGTTAGATACCTTAACTAATTTCTAGTTGTTAGATTGTTATTTCTTTGTTAACAAGGTCACTTTTGGTTGTTATGAGTTGGTTACATTAGTTTTGGCTTATTCCTAATTTGCCCTTTGTATTTAGGCAACTAATATATAAGTTAGTTGAACTCACTTGTAAACATATATCTGTATCAAGAATGTTTACATTAATAAATCAAAACAAAGGGTCTTTTCTCTAATATGGTATCAGACAAAATCTAACATTTTTTCCAGAAAATGGATCGCCCAAGAACAAGAATTTTCGCTCGTATTCTATCTTCCCTTCTCAAAGATGTTGCTCACCTCCGTCCAGCTTCGGCGTCATTCCCCCACTCAATTCCGGCGGCATACCTCCAGCTAGCTCAATCTGTCACAATCCTCATATTCTGAAAAGCTCCGTCGACAATGGGGTCAGCCCATGAAGATCCCTATTTCTTAGGGTTTGCTGATCATCCAGGTATTATCCTCACCTTTCCTCTTCTCACTGAACAAAATTTCCAATCTTGTAGAAGAGATTTCAAAATCTCAATTGGGGCTAAGAATAAATTTGCCTTCATCAATGGTTCTCTACCTCAACCCCTACTTTCGATCCTCATTTCAATGCCTGGAAATGTTGCAACCAAATGGTCATTTCATGGCTTCTTCACTCTGTTTCACCTAAGATCAAGACTAGTATTATGTACCTTGATTCTGCGACAACAATGTGGAGTGAGTTGAATCATTGTTTTGATCAAGGTAATGGACCCAAAATCTTTGAGCTTTGTAAATCTCTTATTACTCTTCATCAAGGTTCTGATTCTGTAAGCACCTATTTCACAAAATTGAAGGCCATTTGGGATGAAATCCAGGAGCTCCGTCCAAGAACTCCTTGCACCTGTGCGGCTTCAAGTGATAATCTTGAATATTATAATCAAGATCAAGTGCTTCAATTCTTGATAGACCTTGATGACTCATTCCATGCCGTAAGTTCATATCAATCTTGCTCATCGAACCCTTTCCTTATCTGCCCAAGTTTTCTCTATGGTGGTTCAACAAGAAAGGCAAAGGAAACTTGGTCTTATCCATACTCCTAACTTGGTTGTTGCTACAACTTCAACCAACTACAATAACAACAATCCTTCATCTCGATCCAAGAAGATGCGCCCAACTTGCACACACTGCCATAAACCGGGTCATCTCAAGGAAAAATGTTTCTTTCTCCATGGTTTTCCACCTGGTTATGGAGATAAAAAGAAAGCAAACAATCCATTCAAGCCAATCGTGAATCAAGCTACTGCTTCCACCACTATTATGACTCCTGAAAGCAGACAAAATCTAATTTTTTTGCTTTGCCAACAACTTCAAAAAACTCAACCTCAAGCTGAAGTTTCTCAACCATTAGCTTCTAATGTTTCGGGTAACCTCTATACTTTACCTAATGCTATTTAGGTTATTGATAGTGGTGCTACTCACCACATATGTTTTGACAAGAATTGTTTTTCATCATTAATTTAATCCTACATGCCATGCTCATTCTGTCACATTACCTAATGGCTCACAAATTAAAGTCTATAGGTCTGGCTCTGTTCAAATCAACACTCGCATTTATTTATCTGATGTTCTCTATGTCCCTGAATTTTGCTTCAATCTCTTTTTTTGTCCCTGCTTATATTAAGCATCATGACCACATAATATCTTTTACATCTTCCACTTGTGTTATTCAGGCAACAACTCAAAGGGCAACGATTGGGATTGCTAATCGCATTGGCCACCTATACTTTCTTCAACAAGACAAGATTTATTTTTCTTCTTGTTTTTCTGTTGATAATACAAATTCTTGTAATGCTTCTATGCATACCAAACGCCATTGTAATGATGCTCATACATGGCCTTCTCACCTTGGACATCCATCTATGATGGTCACTAATTCTCTTAATAAAAATTTGCATTTTTTAGTTTCTTATTCTAAGTCCCCTTGTCATGTTTGTCATTTAGCAAAGCAAAAAAAAATTACCTTTTAATTTTGCCAATAATATGGCCCTTGCAATTGTTTGATTTAATTCAAATGGATATATGGGTTCATTTCATACAATAAGTATATAATGTTATTGTTATTTCCTTACAATTGTTGATTATAATACTTGCTTCGCTTGGGTATATATTCTGAAATGCAAATATGATACTCAATTCATTATTCCTCAATTTTTTGCATTTGTTTTAACTCAGTTTTCAACTAATATTAAAGCTATTAGAACTGATAATGCAAAATAATTAAACCTAACAACTTTTTATGCTACTTAAGGCATGAAACATTATCATTCTTATGTTGAAACTGTTGAGATTCGTTAAATATAATAGTTAAGATGTTTACACGTCGAGGTGCAAAATACTTAACGTTTTTCACTTAAAGAGAAGTGAAAACATGAGAATGTGTAGAAGACATCTAAAAGTGACTTTTGTGGGTCTAAAGTGATACAATGAGGTATCCAAGCATTCCCAAAAAGTTTGGTAGCATTTGAAGCAATTTTAGGACCATTGGAAGGATCCAAAGTCAGAGAGGGTGGTGATGTGTCGCCCCTTAAGTGGCGTAGCATCGCCATAATGCGAAGGGCTTCAAAAGCCCTAGCAGGCGATGCATCGCCTGCTAGTAGGCGACGTATCACTTGACAGGCGATACATCGCCTGGGCGGTCTTTTATGGTTGTACAATTTACGTAAAATGCTCCAAATGTTGTGTCTTAAATGATCTAATCATATTGGTTAGACTAATGATGATGCCTATACTATATATATGGGTTATTAGAGTTGAAAAGTTTTGATCACGCTTTCCAACTCTCTCTCTCTCTAACCTCATTCTCTCTCTAGCTTTTTAAGACCAAGGTTTTCTCCAAGAAACTCATCAAGCATTGCTTGACTTGCATGAGTTTTAAGGCTTGTTCAATCATAAATCTCATTCTACTTAGTTGAAGCTTCAAGCAATTAGGAAGGCTTGGAATAGAAAATTTTGGACAACAATATTATTATTGTGTATAAACCTTAGACGTTCCCTAAGTTTGAAGATTCAAGTTGATCAATACAAATGTTGTATCTCTCTAACCCTAATATTGTATTTTGTAATTATATTATGTTTTTCATTGTTAGTATTGATGATTAAATGTATCTAATTTCATCTTATCACCATTTAATCATTTACCTCTTTATATTCAAGATTAACATTCATATCATGAACATGTTTATTTTATTATCAAGAATTGCATTCATAATTTGAATTTGAATCTTGATTAACATATAGGATTTAAAATATTGCATTATTGATTAGTGATGAAAAATACACATTTATTAATTTTAATAGTCAAAATAAATTAAGTTTTAATTAATGTTTTCATAGAATTAATATGATTTATTTTATAAATGAAAATATTTGATTATGATTTAATTTATTGTTATTTTGTAGGAATTAAAGTTGCATTTTGGCATAAAGAAAAATAAAGAAGAAAGAAAGAACCAAAACTGGAAGAAAAAAAAGTTGAAAAAGTTACATTTTTTAAGGGAATTAGGCCGAAAATAAGTCCAAACAAGCCCAAGTCCAAGCTTGCCACTGCTTGTACACGTAGTGTGCCTCTATTGGCTACACTTTCAGCCATCTTTCAACCCAATTTTTGTGGGTTTTGGGTCTTGCACCTTTCCATTTTGAGCTCTTAAGCTCATATTTTGTGGTGTTTTAGAAAAATGGCAAAATGACAATTCACTAAAATAGCTAGGTTAATATTAATAATAAGATTTGATTTTTCAAAATCATATTTATTATTAATATTTCAAATTTATTTTGTAGACCCCATTTGTAATTTAATTTCTTTTTAGTCATTTTCTCATTCTATAAATAGGGACTCTTCTTTCACATTTGGTATGTAATTTTGAGAGTAAGGAAACTATAGCAAAATTTCTACTCACTTTCTTCTCGTATTTTCTTCTTAGAATTTTGTGAGAATCATGAGCATAATAGCCTAATATTCCTAGGAAGGTTAGGGAAGATTCCATATGTTAGTGATGTTATTTTGCTACTTTGATTTATTATGTTCTTAATATAATGTATTTGAGTTATTTATATTCTTTCATCCTCATCTCTATTTTGTTATCTTTATTTACTTGCACTAATAGTATATAGGATTAGTCATGCTCTTTCTATGTGCTTTTAATTAGTAAAAGTAACGTTGATATATAATTTCATGTCCAATCTTCTATTGCATTATTGCCCTTGGGTATTTTGTCATTTTTAGATTTTTCATAAGATTACCATTGTGCTCCTAAAGTAAAGAACTTTATAACTCAAATGAACTTTTCTTAGAAAAAAATATAGACTTTAATGTTAGATTTTCCAAGTAAATGTTGGGATGTGAACTATTTACTTGTGTATTTTTGTAAATCAAGTAACTAAGTAACCAAACAAGCAAATGGATAATTCTTAAAACCTTTCTATTTCTCAAACTCTTGATTACACCTTACTTTTATTTCAATTATCTCATTTTTTATCATTTCATGAAAAAGACAACACAAAAATCTCAAATCTCTTTTCATTTCCATTTTTATTTATTTCATGTTACTAACATTTTGTGTTATTTTCTACTAATCTTTTGGTTTTAGGTTACCTCCTTGTGGATCGACTGTCCGATTTTACTACAACTACTGCTTAGTGGTAGTCACATTTTGGGCGTTAAACAATTATTATCATTATTCATTGTTGATTTGCAAAGAGTATAGCTATATATTCCCAACAGAAACACCACAACAAAATTCAGTGGTTGAAAGAAAACACCAACATATCTTAAATGTAGCCTGAGCTCTTGCTTTTCAATTAAACTTATCTCCATTTTATTGGAGTTATTTTATACATATTGTTGTATGTTTGTTAAATAGAACTCCTTCAGTTTTGCTCAAATACAAGACTTCATTTGAACTATTGAATCATAAAACACCATCTTAGAAATTTTGGATGTCTTGCATATGTTTGTACACTTGACAGCAAGAGACACAAATTCACACCTCATTTCTGAGCTTGCATTTTTATTGGATATCCTCCATGTATGACTTCTTACACTTTGCCTAATATAGAATCTCAACAAATCTTTCACTCTCGGGATGTCATCTTTCATGAGAAAATTTTTCCTCTCAAAAAAGTACATTCATATGAAGAACTAATTGATTTTTTTTTTTCAGATAACAATCTGATTTCTTCCTCCAGCCACGGTTCACCATCTGTTATAATACCTTTAGTCCCTCCATCGATGCTTCCATACAACATCACTCAAAGGAGCACAGGACTACAAAATCTGGCAAAAATCTTCACAGACCAAGTCATTGAAAAGACTATGTTTATGAGTACTCAACTGCTCATCCACTTTTTAATTTTATTTCCTATGATAGGTTCAATTCATCTTTTCTCAATGCTATTCTACATGCATATGGTACTACTGAACCTAAATGTTTTACCCAAGCTTCTAAACTACCCAAATGGCAATTAGCAATGAAAGATGAGCTTGATTGTAACGCCCCAAACTCTAGGGACCGTTACGGTGCACATTGCAAGCAGTGCTAAACTCGCTAATCAAATCATTTGGCCAAAAATGTGTAACTAAGTATGATTAGAAGCTTAGGGATTAAAATTTCGGTTAAGATGTAACGTTTCATTAGAACGTTTACTATATACATTGGGATCCCAAAAATATAATTTAAAAGTTTATTACAACAAAATATTTACAACCAGCCGATCTAAGCGGCAAAACAGGGTTTAGCCCTAGTTCCTCTCCTTCAAACCTCGGCCATGGCGGTCGAGCAGCTGCATATGTACATATCATCACCTAAGCTCTCCAACTGAAGGATAGTCCAACTTTCTTTTGCCTTTACCTGCACCACATAGCACCCGTGAGCCGAAGCCCAGCAAGAAAACTCATATGCTCGTGAACAGTCATATCATGATATCAAATCATATCTGGCATGCCTAGCAAACATAACTTTATTCAAGCATGCAAATGAATTCAAACAATGCTGGGGTATCCAGGATAAGAAATCATGCCCTTCTGATTGGGTGACTATCAAGTCAATCCTAATCAGATAAGTGTTTCAACACTTGAGGTTCTGGTAAACCATACTGAGTGACCAACAAGCAAGTCACTACGGGGCTCAGCACCCAAAGCCATGCATATGATGATCAAAATGATCATACAGAGCTTATAGCTCTGAACAGATGAGTGAATATCACTTTGAGGTTCTAAAAAACCATACTGAGTGACTAACAAACAAGTCACTAACTTAAATAGAAGAGTGGATGCTGGGTAAGCCACTAGCCTTAAACAGATGAGAGACTGGTGGGTATGTCTCTAACTTAACAGATGGGTGACTGATGGGTAAGTCACACAAGCACTTATAGTATTCATCGAACTTGAGGTCGGTCCGGCATTAATGCTCTTTGAGTCATCCAATGCAGAATGTCGATTAGATCTAATCTTTATTGGCTTGCGTTGAACGCGCTAAGGCCGTCCTGACTTATGAGTCAGCACCGTGTGACTAGTGCCCAGTACCACTGCCGAACCTGACTAATGAGTCACAGCTTCACAGTTGATACTGACACCTTTGCCAATTCTGACTAATGAGTCTGTACCATGCACAAATAAGCATTGCTACCAAACATATGTCATATGTTGAATATTCAAACGTAGGCATTCAGCATGCTTACTTAACAGTTGCTAGCATAATTATGATCATGCACAAACACAGAGACTCAAGCTTTGACCAATCTCACAGTCAATATTCATGGCATGCCCTAATCACATGTTTCTCATGCATCTCACTTAATCATCCAGCATGCCTCAATAATAACCATATGCAAATGAGCAAGATTGCTAAGCATTCAATATGCTATCAATGTTTACATTTAAACATCCAACATGCATCAAGAATAACCATGCATGTCACATATGGGGTGCAGTTTTCTTACCTCTTGTTCGAGCAAGAACTAGAACAAGAACGACCCTTGAGAATGATCAATCCTTTAATCCTTTAGCGGTCACCTAGTCATAACCAAATATAATCTCCAATTAATGAAAATCAACAATGATAGGGTCTTGGTCTGAACCCCACTCTCGGGACCTCGAAACATGCCCACACGGTGAGTAGATTCGATCCCGGGCCTTAAGGATTGAAACCCCGAGCCAAAAACCCTTAAAAACACTTAAAACGGGGTTCTGAAGAAACAGAGTAGCGCTACCCTCCTAGCGCCCCAGCGCTCATCTCAGAGCCAAACCGCCTTAGCCTCCCCTGTAGGTAGCGCTGTAGCGCCCTACACTGGGCGCTGTAGCGCTACCTTCAGCCAGCAACTGCCCAGAAATCTCTTCCTTCGATTCCACCATTTCTAACCCAAACCAAAAGCTTCCAAACATCAAATTAAGTCCCAAATGAACCCAAATGCCACCTCCACATGTCCTAGGCACCACAACCCCAAGAACCCTAGCCAAAACTCCAACCAATTCCCCACTTTCCAACCCAAAAACCAGCTGGAACTTAACTCAGAAAACAGAGCAAAAGCAATAGTTCTAATGGCTAAAAACTCACCTCAATCTCAGCAACACACCCTCTTCAATGGTGGAGCATAACCCTAGCTTATCCCGGCTTGGTTCCTTGGCTTGATTCCTCAAACAAAGCTTGAAAATCTAGAGAGAAATGAGAAAGAAAACCTATCGGGAGAGAAGGAGAAAGGATACTCTGTTTTTGTTACTCTTCTACAGCCTTAATGGCTTATATCAATCTCTAAGGGTGAAAAGACCTAAATGTCCTTAAGTCTAAAATAAAACCTTAACAGCCACCAAGGGCAAAACCGTCCTTTCGCACCTATTTCGTTAATCATAATTAACACCATCCAATTCCCTCTATTCTCAATATTCTCACATACCAATAATCCATGTCTCATTACCCTTTAATTCCCGGTAATGTTCTAATCATTAAAACCACCCCGAGACTCAACCCGAGCCCCGAACTTAATCCCATTATGACCAGACTTAACACTTGCATTTCATAATCGTCTCATGCCGAAAGGCTCGAACAAATCCACATATAATGTGGTACCATTCATATCTCACTCACATGCACGAAAATACACAATTACACCATCAACGGGCCAAATTAGCAAAATGCTCTTATAATTATAAATACACTCATACGCATGCATTTACCATCATATAATAATATAATTCACATAAACATGCATATAATTATTGAGTAGCATAATAAATCAATTATGGCCCTCCCGGCCTCCTAATCAAGGTCCTAACCCTTATTAGGAAATTTGGGGCATTACATTGATGCTCTCATAGCCAATAATACTTGGTCTATTATATCCCTTCCTCCTGGTCACAATGTGATTGGTAATAAATGGGTATACAAAATAAAACATAAATCCAATGGTGATATTGATAGATACAAGGCGCGTCTAGTAGCTAAAGGATACAACCAACAACATGGTATTGATTACCTTGACACTTTTGCACCAGATGCAAAATTTAATACAGGCACTTAAGTTGTTACTTGCTCTAGCTGCCATTAAAAACTGGAAATTACACCAAATGGATATTAGTAACGCTTTTTTACATGGTGATTTACATGAACAAGTTTACATGAAGCTCCCTCAAGGTTATAAACCTAAAGGGGAGCTCCCATTAAATGCAGTTTATAAACTCAACAAGAGTCTATATGGGCTTAAACAAGCATCTAGACAATGGCACGCCAAATTAAGTACCACACTACATAACGATGGCTTCAAAAAATCTCATTTCCATCATTCTCTTTTTATACGATCTAACTCTAACACTTTTCTTGTTATTTTAGTTTATGTCGGTGATATTGTTATTGCAAGCAATAATGACATGGATGCCATTCGATTTAAACAAAAGTTAGATTCAAAATTCAAACTCAAGGATCTTGGTCCTTTACGTTTTTTTCCTTAGACTTGAGATTGGTCGATCTAATAATGACATTTTTGTTTTGTAGCGACCTTTCACTTTACAAATTCTTAATAATACAAGTTTTTTAGGTGCCAAAGCTTCATCAACACCTATGGAACCGAATATCAAACTTAGTAAAGATGAAGGAGACCTCTTGGCTGATCTAACAACATATCTAAGCCTCATTGGAAAACTCATCTACCTCGCGATCACTAGGCCTGATACTTCTTATGCAGTCAACCGGTTAAGTCAATATCTTCAAGAGCCAAGACAACCTCACATGAAAACAACCCAACGAATACTCCAATATCTCAAAGGGATACTTGGTGAAGGATTATTTTTCTACTCCAATTCTTCATCTCTGCTCAAAGCATATGCTGATACAAACCTCAAGGCAGTTGATGTTCAACGCTAAATCTTTTCTGACACAGATTGGGGCACTTGTCCCGACACAAAACGATCCATTTTAGGTTCCTACATCTTCTTAGGACAATCATTGATCTCTTGGAAGTCCAAGAAGCAAAGCATAGTGTCAAGATCTTCTGCGGAGGCCGAGTATCATGCAATGGCAAACATAACTTGTGTAGTCTTATGGCTCATTGCTTTTTGGAAGGACTTTGGCATTGACCACTCACAACCTGCTTTACTATATTGTGACAATGATGTTGCCATACACATCTCCGAAATTCCCGTCTTCCATGAGAGAACAAAACATGTACACATTGATTGCCATATTGTTCGGGAAAGAGTTCAAAGTGGCCAGCTCAAACTTATTCATGTCTCTTCCAAGCATAACTTGGCTGATATTCTGACCAAACCACTCTTTGTAACTCAGTTCAATGATCTCCTCTCAAAGATGAATGTCACCAATATGTCACTCCATCTTGAGGGGGCGTGTATTAGAAGTACTTATACCTTAACTAATTTTTGGATTTTAAACTTTTGTTTCTTTGTTAACATGGTCACTTTTGGTTGTTATGAGTTGGTTACATTGGTTTTGGCTAGTACCTAATTTACCCTTTGTATTTAGGCAACTAATATATAAGTTGGCTGAACTCACGTGCAATGGATGTTTGTTGGGGTTTATTTATAAAATTTATTAATTATTTTTATTTAATTTGTATCATTGTCATATAAATTTTAAATAAATAAATATTATATATAAAAAATGATATCAATCTGTTAAATGAAAAATTAAACTAAAACATTGTTTACGATTTTTTTAAATATATACATAATATAATAACATTTTTAAACATAAATGATATTTTTTAATAAAAATTAAGATTAGGTATTATATATTAATATTATAATGATATTTTATAATATTTAAATTTATATTAATATAAGTATTAAATATCTAATTTTGTATTAAATATTATTATAATAATAATATTTTATAATATTTGAATTCATATTAATATAATTAGTAAAAAATTAGGATTATATAATATTATCATAATAATATATTATACCATTTAAATTTATATTAATATAATTATTAAATATCTAGTTTTGTATTATATATTATTATAATAATGATATTTTAGAACAACTGAATTTAAATTTGAATTTATATTAATATAATTATTATATATGTAGTTTTATATTAAATATTATTATAATAATAATATTTTATAATATTTGAATTTATATTAATAACATTAATAAATATCTATTTTTGGTTAGTTTTAAAGATATATTTTGTTAAATATTTAAAATATTCCGTTAAAGTTAACAAAACAAACCGTTAAAACTAAAAATTTACGTTATTTATACATTTATAATATAGAAGAATTATTCTTTAAAGTGAAAAAAAAATTTCTTTTATAAATATTCTTCCTTCATCTTCTATTTTTATTATGCAACCTTAAGTTATTGATAGTACCAACTTAAATATATAATATTAATAATAATTTTATCTATTACAAAATTAATTTCTAACAACATTTTTTTTTCAAAAGCTTTGCTTGAGAAAATAACAGTCTTTAATTCTATCAAGAGTTTCTCGATTATTTATATATAAATATTATATAATGAATGTTCATATCTAAAAGATGATTTTTTTTCTTCACTAAATTTGAATCCAAATAAATAAGTTTATGCGATTAAAAAATAATAAGAGAGGTGAAACACAATGGCATGCATGTCTTTCAAAGGTAAAAATACTTAAGTAAAGAAAAAACTTTTTAAAAAATACTCCATATCTTAATCAAAATATATAGTAGCTATAAAATATAAATGATATTAGATTTAATTAACATTGTAGGAGGAAATGAAGCCATATAGAAGTAGTGTTAGTTTTTACAAAATAATATGAGGTAAATATTATTTAAAAAATAATAGTAATTAATCTCATTTAAAGTTAGTATAATAATATATAATATTTTTATAATTAATTGATATGATTGTGTTTTCACTTATGACTCAACTATGTTTTTAGGCATATTAAGCCATCCATTGTCTTCAGACTAAAAAATAAAAACTGCTCATTTAGGTGATTTCAAGCCATACTGTTCATGTTTTAGAGTATAATTTTGGATTTTTTTTTGTGAGAGCAGATTAAAACAATTTAGACGTTTTTTTTTTGTCATCCTTTATTCCAACTAATGAGACATTAATATTGCATATAAAAATTTGACTAGTTGTTCCAACTTTTACAACTATAATTAATTAGCTTTTTAAAATGATGGCCATTAATTACCACTCTAGCTAGTTGACTCTATTGACTCATAATGATGGATCTTTCATAAAATGCAACCATTGGCGAGAAAAAGTCTGCCATTTCTGAAAGCTAAATCCATATATTTAGTTTGTAAGAAAATCACATTATTCTAAACAAATAAATCATATATATAAAAATTATATACGCACACAAAAGATTTTGGTAGGATGAGAAAACAATTAGAAAACAAAGGGTTTACAGTTTATAATTTTATTTTATTTTTAAAATTTAACCTTGAGTTCATGAAAATTACATTAATTTGGCATTTTCAGATTAGCATATAAGGTTTTAATTCTACTACTAAGCATATAATTTTTAAAATAAAAATGTATATTAATATATAGAAAATCCATCAATCTTTTTGAAATAGAGAAATTAGATCGATACAAATAGATCTTCAGTTTATAGAAAGTTGCTACCAAAAAGAATAATCAAGAATTCAATTAACACATAGATTGATCTTTTTCTTTTTCTTTTTTTTTGGTAAGAAGATTGATCTTTTTATTTGAAAGATATTTGGAAATAGTATATATAAATATATATATATATATATATATGTTTCAAAACAGTGAATTGGAGAAGAGTTCTTTTAAAAAAAAAAAAATTATCACACTTTTTTATTCCCAACTCCCAAAGTTGGATGATAGAGTGAAAATTAAAACTGTATTCTTTAATAAAAAAATAAGAAATAAAAAACTTTATCTTAAATTCCAAAGGTTAATTAGTGTAGTATACAAAAATAGAGAGATAAGAAAAAGAATAAGATGTTTTTGTAATTTTTCTATTTATTTATGGAATAATAAAGACTTTCGGAAAATGAAAGTATTTGAGAAATTGTGGTATAATTGGAGATCAAAAGGTAAAATTAACTTGTAGATATATAGGGTGAAGATTCCGAACAAATGAGATGTGAAAAGATAAACTAAATACCATTATACCATGGTACTTCACGAGCAAAATTTGTAGCATACATTTTTATTCTCTTTTTTTTTACTATTTTTGAAGTATATGCTTAATCTAAATTTAATTTGGTCACTGAACTTGACTTTTAAATTATGCTTAAATTTTGTAATTATAATTTTCAAATTACATAACAATATTCTAACAGCATCTCCAAAGAAGTTTTAAATTTTAGATGTAATAATATATTTTTTAAAAAACAAACTTCTCTAATAGTAATGTGCAAATAATATTTGTACATATATACTAAAAGTTGTATTAAATTTAATACAAAATATATCATGTGCCAACATTTTTTAATTACTATTATCATAACTGATTTTTTTAATTATGATTAATGAAAAGTTTTTTAATTTATTTAATTAAAATATACTTTTTATATCAATTTGCATCTAAGAATATTAGAGGATACAATTATAAATTGTGTCAAATATAACATTTGTTTATATTTTGTGTTAAATTAGGTATTATATTTAGATCATAGATTGGAGATGGTAGAAATAGAGTTTTGTAATTTAACTTTTCTCTAGCTTATAATAGGATTACATAGTCGTTACAACGTAATTTCAATCAAGATAAAGTTGATACATTGTGAAGAAAAAAAATTGAATGAAATTGAGATATACTTGAAGAGTATAGAAGGAACCAATAATTATTTACACCAAAACCAGCACGCCTGGCAAGGACTGAACCACAAAATTTAAAAGGGTGGCATGGACTGACCACAATTTAAAATAAATAAAAAATCAAGTGTGGGTCTCATTTTGAGATAAATTGTGGTTAACATCATGTGTATGATTTAATACACATTATTGAAGAAACTAGAAACTTATTGGTTAGATCGATCATACTAGAAATGATTAATTAGACCCCATCAAAGGTAGTTTATGTGGTCTTTTTCCTTCTTTCTTTACTATTCTATGCCACTAATATTATATAATTATTATGTGTTTATTAAAATTGCACTTTCGGTAGATCAATAAATATAATGTCCACTTTTTTTCATTGTTTCCCGTCTTTTTCAACTCTTTAGTTTCCTTTTTTCCAAAGCTAGTTCTTTCTATCGTTATCAATTCAAAGAGGACTGGGCTACAAATAATTTTACAATTTATGTTCCACTCAGTCATTGGAAGATTTTTCCTTTACGTGAAAATGAGCATCATTTTTCCACCGACCTTAAATCAAATACATGATACGTTACAATGTAATGGTTCAAACCCAATCTGATTGTTTTTAAAGAGCAATGATATGTGCACTTAAAAATAATATACAATAGATCTCAAAATTTATTATTTGGGATCAATTTTGAGCGCACATGTCAAAGCTCTTAAATTGAACCACCGGCTCAACTTCAAAACTGCTATGATTAATAAGGTGATTTTGTGGAAACTAGGTAAAGATACAATAATAATTGTACTACTCCAAAACCTTAAAATAACATGTACCTCTTTTCTTTTATCTCTCTCGTGTATTTGAATTATATTTATATGAATTTGAAACAATATCACTAGTTTTATCTTATGATTTCTTGTGTAAGACACTACACTAAATATGAAGGAAAATGGTTATATATAGATAGATAAACACTACATCTCTCTCAAAATGTCATTGAAGACAGAAACTCTTCACTACTTCCAAAGACAACTGTTTCGAGTTTTCATAAACAAATATTGATAAAATCATACAAAAATGGAATCAATCAACATAGAAATCTGAAATCTAACAGTTCAAAATTATATAAATATAAATATACTTGTATATATAAAAATAATTTTTTTGTGTTTTCAGCTTTATTTTTAATTTTTAAAGGTCAGCTATATTAACTTTTACAAAAGGTTTTTCCATATAATACAGATCACCACCACCAATAATAATAATAGACTAATCTAAAACACACAACTAGACATAGATTAGACTAATAACCAAACTGGTGTCGTAGTTGACCGGCAACTAGAGCTCAATAAATATTAAAATAGCTAAACAATCAGTTAAATAGTTAAAAAATCACATCAAAATAAATAATTATCAAAAGAAAATTTAGCCCAAGTTAATCTTGCAATTTGGTTAATATATATAAACAAATCCAGGACCTAGGCTCGTTTTCGTTTATTTTCTTCAAAAGTTCAAGAGCATACAAATAAATAATGTAATGAATTTATAGTATCTTTTCAAAAGTTCATGCACTCCAAAATCAGTGCTATATATAACTGTAAAATGTACTATTACAAAGCTCGGCTTTACAGTACAAAACAGATTATATATACATATATATATATATATTAATATGTATACAATGAAAACGGGGTTTAAGCTTCCCACGACTGGAAAAATATATGATTACATATACCGGTCAAAAACTTTTTGAACAATATTACGCTTAATCATACATATATATATGAAGTAATAAATTTCAAAAATTTATAAAAAAAAATAAAAATCAGCAAGGGGGCTTCTTTTGTCACATGGGGTTGATTGCACGCAAAGCAAAGTCTTCAGTCAAATAACTATATATTAACAAATATGGTAAATACATTTTGACTTAATGTACCTAAGTACTGATCTGGCTCATCAATAATACAGAAGACATATATGTATGTGTAATAGACAAAGGAGCCAGAGATATATATAATCTTTAGATTAGAGAGAATATTAATTAACAAGGAAAAAAGGACAGATAGAAAGGGTTGTGTAATGAAAAAGAAAAAGAAACAAAGAGAAGTATTTTTTTTTACAAAAAAAAAGCTATATGAAAAAAAGAGAAAGAGAAAGATAATAACGCATGCTAGTAAGAACAACAAAGTGCATAAGGAAGAATAGACTATTACCTCACAGTGAGTAGTTCAACCAAACTCTCTTACCCTTTTGCTTTTTCTTTCTTCTATGATCAGAGATGTTGATTTAAGATCGTTTTTGCCACCAAAATATTGATCCCCAAACAGGAAGGAGTGAGGCTGTCACAGCATGACCTAGCTAAGATTAGTATTCATATACTTATTCTTTTCTACTAAACGAAGCTAGATCATGCTGGCAGCTTCACTTTTTCCCTTTGAGAACATTCAAACTACGAACATACACAACAACCAGGAATATATATATATACATAATCTTGGAATAAAGTTTAAAACTTTGTATCATAAGAAGAAAAAACTTTACAAGGAAGTAGTAGCTATTGAAAGATTTATTCTTCAGAAGCTGGGTATTTGTTATATTTATAGGGGGGGTCAGGGGTTATAGGGGGGGGTTGAAGACAAAATATATGCTCAAGGATTTTTTTTAATAAAATATAATAAAACCAACAACAAGCTCATTGTGAAAATATTGATAGAACAAAAGAAGAATATAGTTACGTGGGCAGGGCCAAAAAAGATTGAAAAATATGTGTAGATAGATAGAAAGAGAGAGAGAGAGAGAGAGTTAGAACAGCTAAGAAGGCAGCTACATAGAGTTATAGGTAGATAGGAATAGCTGGATAAATAAGGGCTATTAGGGATCACAGGTGGAGATAGTATAGAGTTGCCTGGCAGTGTGGACAGATAGATCATAACTACTGGTAGAGGAGAGTTTGGGTTGCCCTCCCTCTCTCATAGAACTCATTACTCATCAAGTATATGAGTAAATATATATATATACACACATGCCCTCTGTCCATAGAGCATGCTTTTGCTGGTGTGGTAGAGTAGTCTTAGACTGTTGACTATAGAGAGGGAACAGGGATCGTACCATACAACACAATTCAAAATATCACTGTTTCTTCTCTATCATATCACCAGGCTGATACACTCATACACACCACTACACTACTACTGGGGCTGCAATTATTAGTTTGACAAAGAAAAATCAATATTTTCGAGTTTCAATGTGCTGGTTTTTTTGGATTCTTTTGGCTGAAAAATGCATTTATTTTGTTTTTATTTGTTTTGTTTTGGTGTTATTTACTTACTAGTCTATAGTTAATTCTTTCTTTTTTCTCTTTCTCTCTTTCAACTATGCATCTATCCATCTACTTCACAGTGTTGCTGTTTTGATCAAATGCAGTTGTCAATTCATGTTGCGGGTTGATTTTAATGCTCTCTCTCTCTCTCTCTCTCGTTCATCGAGGAGAGCAAAAGAAACCTAAGAGAGTATGGGATAGGTGGTCGAGTTTTCTTTGTAGGCTGAAATGGATGGTAAATGGTTGATGCTGCTGTCACCGCCAAAAGCGTTACAGCTGTACTGTGAACTTATTATAATCATATATATATATATTGTAATAAGAGATGTTTTGTGAAGTGAAATAGGAATAGGATTAACGGTCTGATTTTTGTTGTTCATGTATTTTCCATGAGAAGAAAAGAAGAAGAGTAGACTAGTTGTTGTCCATCCCATGAAAGACAAAGACAAATACAAACTAGGGATATAAACGAGACTTTCTAGTGAGTGAAGAGGTTGGTAGTGGTACATGTGCTTGGTTTGGTTTGGAAGCCTATTATAGCTCATCTTCTTTCATTGGACCCCATTATGAGCCCAAGCCAAGCCCCCCCTGTGTATGACTCGTTTCAAGAAACCTACAACATTGGCAGACTGCAAGCCACACTGACTAGCTTTCATAGACCCTTTTATACGAACAATCCAAATATATTATGGAATCTTGACCCCAAAAATAAAATAAAATAATACAGTTGTTTTGAAGATGAAGAAGTTGTTAGGTTTGGTTTGGTACTTTGGTTATAAATACTTTTATTATTATTAGCTTCCCAAAAACAAAGAAAAGACAAGAAAAACGTTCCAATTTTCATGTTGACTGGCTGGAAGGAAAGAAATAGTCTTGGTGTCCAACTTTTGTTTGAGATTATTATTAGTCAGTTGTAAAAGAGAACCTCTTCCTCCGGAACAAGTCTCTTCAGAAAAAACAAGGAAAAGGAAAAGAAAAGTGTTGCTCTTTCTCTCTTGCATTGCATGCCTCAATATTGAACTGCCTTCGAAAAATGTGAACATGAAGGCTTGTGCTTCTCGAGGTATATGCTAAAATGAAAAGAAAAGAAAAAAAAGGTTTGAAATGAGTAAAAAAATCTCTTTTACTTTTGTTTTGTGCATAGTGTGAAATGAGTAATATCTTATAAGTGCGTGAGTGGTTGTGGTTTTACAACATTTGAATGGAAACTCTATTACTACATCAACATTTAGGGTGATTCTCTCTTGCTAATTTATTTTATTATAATCTAAATTTTTTAATATGGACAAGTTACCAATGTTTAGAAAATTTTAATTTATTTTAAAAGTAAAAGTTTAATAGTCTGCTGCATGAATATTCTTTTATATGTGAAATAAGTTATTTAAATTCTGTTTTCAATACTATATATTATTCAAAATCTCTTAAAAATTTGTGGGACCCTAATTATATAGTTACAATATACATCATTGCATACGAAATTTTGAATTATAATTTCCCCTAAATACTAAAAACAGAAATAGTCCCACTAGTAGATCCATTTTCAGAGGTTGCCCAAAAATTTATTCCATTTTTTAGTTTTACACTTTGAAAAAAAAATAGAATTCTAATTCTTAAATTTTACAATTTTATTGTTCAATCTTCGACTATTGGAATTAAAGATATCAACCGTGCGGAGAATTTGTGAGATTGGTCTTTGGGTCATATTTCCAGCGGCCCCATATCATTCTCCGTCTCCACATATTTTCAAGGACGAGGTGGAAATTCCCACGAAAAACTATATATTTACTTGGGATTTTTTCATAATTATGGCTTTTTAGTCCTTAATATGCAAAAATATGGTAATTAAATTTTTCTTAGTTTGTATGGACAAATTTAATTAAAAAAAATCAGATTATGGAAAAAAAAATATGGCATAATAATTATTTTTTACAAAAATATGGCATACTAATGATTTTTTTACAAAAATATGGGAAAAAAATCCCATAGAAGTGAATACAAATTTTAAAAAACCATAAAATAATACTTGTAAAAAAAAAGCCATATTTTTTAAAACTTTATTAAAAAACTCATATAAAATATAATTTTCACTATTTACTTTTTATAACAAGTAAAATCAAAACATTTTTTATAACAAGAAAAATTAAAACCTTTATAAATACTAATTGTACTAAATAACTTTAAAAGAATCTTTAAAATATCACTATTGTACTAAGAAAAAACATAAATAAAATTTTAAATGGGACACATTAAGATTGAAAGTGCTATCCCATCCCAACCTCGACTCCGCCTCCAGTTCTATATAATATTTGAAGATAAAAAATTCCTACCATAAATCATCCTTAATTAGAATACTATTTGTATTTTTAAATTATTAAGAGAATTACTATCTTACCCCTTCTTAATTTAATAATATTATTTTAGAGAATTTTCTCATTTGGTATCCTATGTTTTTGCAAAGTATTATTTTGATGAAAATTACATTTTATATGGGTTTTTTAATAAAGTTTTCAAAAATATAGCTTTTTTTTTACAAGTATTATTTTATGGCTTTTTAAAACTTGTATTTCCTTTTATGGGATTTTTTCCCCATATTTTTGTAAAAAAATCATTATTATGCCATATTTTTGTTTTTTTCCCATAATCTGATTTTTTTAATTAATTTTGTCCATACAAACTAAGAAAAGTTTAATTACCATATTTTTGCATATTAATTACTAAAAAGCCATATTTATGAAAAAATCTCTTTTGATACCCTCTTATTTCAATAATGCTCATATGATACTCTGTATTTTAAAATTATACATATTGGATATCCTATATTCAGATTTGATAAATAAAATTTTGTCAATATGATCAAAAGTTATATGTAATTAAGTAATTAAATTTAAATTTGAAACTTACATAATTGACAGCAGTTTGATTAAATTGGTAAAATTTTATTAATTAAATTTGAGTTTAGGGTACAAAATATGTACGATTTTAAAATACAGAGTACCATATAAACATTATTAAAAACAGAAAGTAGTAAAATGATTCTTTACAAAAAAACGTAGTAACCTATCGTTACCTACCCATTATTTTACTATATATATTTATATATAATCTTTTTGTCCAGGTCCATTCTATTCCAATAACAAACTAAATACAATAATATAAATTTCCGTACTTATTAAAAAAATTAAGTAAACAATAAAATGTTTATACCACTCAATTACTTTTATTATTGCCCATTCTAACTTCTAATTTCTAATTTGATTCCATTTCAAAAAAAATAAAAAATAAATCTAATTTGATTCTACTTCCCCAGAGTCGGTCATTTTGTCCCTAGCTTCTTCGTGTGGCTGTGAGATTTATTTTTGTTTCTTTAGTTATATTATTTTTAGCTGTAATGTGTTTTAATGCATAAAGTGAGGCTATAAAGTGGTCAGTCTAGTCTAGTCTAGGAATCTATAGCCTTTAGAGTGGTCCCATTGCTTTGCTTATTATCCTGCAGCTTGTTCAGAGTGTGAAGAAGATAGACTAACCTTTTCATTTCTCTTGGTATGCTAACATTATTGCAATTCAAGACAAAGCCATCATTGTATTTAGAATATGATTCTATATCAAAAATATATTTTTATAAAATATTTATTTATTAATTGTTCTTTGTTTTATTGACTTGGTAGAGAAAGAAATTTAGATCCCAAGTATAATTTGGTCCAATGAATTCAATTATTCTGGTTACAATAGGATTTTCCAGTTTCTGTAACTAAAACCAATGGAGCAATATTCAGGTGCACAGTTGGTGTGGCATGTGCCACAGTAACAGGCCCAGTCCGGCGGTAGTGACATTTTTCAATATTCTATTCAACTTTTGAGCAAAATGACTAATCATCTCAAAACAGTTGCAAACTGCTTGACCAAGTCCTTGGCTTCACCCCTTGTGACAACTATATACACCACAAGCTATAAAACAAACAGAAATTTACAATCCCTGTGGGCACAATCTGATTTTTTTTTTTGGAAAAATATCATTTGGTTCCTATATTTTTTTTTAATATATCATCGGTCCTTCTATTTTATTAAATAACAATTCAGACTATAAATTTTACTAAATAGATTAAAATAGTACTCTAAACTTAATTTTTGTTAAAATATTTTTAATTACATGATCGATTCTTGGATCGTTAAAGCTGAAAGATGCATTCACAGTAGCGGAAAAAATGATCGGAGCTGAGAATTAAATATTATATTTGAAAATATTTTGATAAAAAACAAGTCTAGAGTACTATTTTAATCCATTTTGTAGAACGCAGAATCATTTTGAAAAGCTTTTTTTTTCTTTTTTTGAATTTCTAGCCTATGGCCACAGTATCTCAATACAAAATTATATGATCAATTACATCAAACCCCACCATTTCTGTTCATGAGAACGGTCATGTGTGGGGGCATATCTTTTGTCTATTGCTGATAATAACATGTTCAATCTCAACACTTCTATTTTTGTGTCCAAGGCAAGGGTAGGGGCCATCCATAGCTGAGCAACATTCTCAGAAACATGTTATGGAATACACAAATTCATCATGTTTGTCTAAGTGGAGGACTTGGATAGGAACTGAAAAGATTATGACAAATTAGTTCCTTTTTTTTTATAAGGAGATTATGACTAACTAATTCGATCATGGTTGGTTTGATTTTCATTCCAATGATCAACTTTAGGAATGAATCCCCGGAGCTAGTTAAACATGTCTTATCTCTTTTATTGACCTGTCAGTCACCAAAAATCATCACAAGAACAGAGTCCATTCCTAAAATGATGAAACCTATTGGCATCCCTCACAACAAGTTCTCGCTCAAAGAATTTTGATACTAATTTGCTGAAAGTATGACAATCACTACAGATACGAAGGTTCTTTGATATTCGAATTGGAGCTCCATTGGGAGTACCAATTAAACCATATGAAATAGCTAGTCTTTCACTATGTCCATGAAGTATCTCAACTTTCTCTTCTTCCTCTACATTGTGCAAAACCAACTTGGTTTGAGCCACATAACCTGCTTCCCTTTGCAAAGTCTTGGTAACTTGATCTAATTTTTGGTATATCTTAAGAGACTCGGGATGTGATTTATCTCTGGCACTAAAAGTATGGACCTTGTTTTTAACTTCAATCCAACTACATCCAGGATTTTTCTTCAACCCACTTCCCTTCATTTTCATTCTCACTTCTTGAACATCTTTCCACTTTCCATTGGCAGCAAGAACATTAGATATCAGCACATATTTTCCTGGGTTCTGAGGGTCCAATTCTAAGAGGTTCCTGGCTGCAATTTCTCCTAATTCTTTGTTAGAGTAAACCCTGCAAGCCCCAAGGAGAGCACACCACACCTCAGCAGTAGGTTCACCTTCAATGCTATTTACAAACTGGTATGCCTCTTCCAAGCGGTTGGCACGACCAAGAATATCAACAAAGCAAGCATTATGCTCTGGCCATGGCTTTAATTGATAATCCCTTCTCATAGAATCAAAATATTTTTGGCCTTCTTCGATCAAGCCCGAATGACTGCATGCGTATAGAAGTGCCAGAAAGGTAATATGATCGGGAACTAATCCTTCGTCTTCCATCTTCCTAAATAAATCGATGGCTTTCTTGCCATGACCATACATTCCATATGCATTAATCATGGTAGTCCATAGGACTAAATCTTTAATTAGAACGCTGTCATACACCTTAATTGCATACTCCAAATTCCCACAGCTGGCATACATCTCTACTAATGAGCGAGCAACAGGTGCCTCTGGGAAAAAACCCTTTCTAATAAAGAAGCCATGGATTTCCTTTCCTTTATTTAAGGCAGACAAACTAGTGGCTGCTGAAAGTATGCTCACTAGTGCTATCGTATCAAGTTCCACATTGCCTCCTTTCATCAACTCTAAAAGTTCAAATGCCTCGTTTGCAAGCCCATTATGAACATAACAAGATAGCATGCTTGTCCAAGATACAATATCTTTAGATTCTATCAGTTCAAACATTCTATATGCGTGCTCTATGTAGCCACACTCTCCATAGACATTGACAATTGCATTTTGAAGCACTTGATCATATAATCCTCTTCTCATAATATAACCATGAGTTTCTTTTACCAAGCAAATACTTTTCAACCCTTTACATGCCAGCAAAATACTTTCAATCATCATTGAATCAATGACCACTCCTTCCATTTGTGCCTTCTTACTCAATTCTAAGGCCCTCACATGAAAATTGTTCTGAGCATAACCAGCAATGATCGTTGTCCATGAAATGAAATCCTTGACGGCCATCCTATCAAAAGCACGGCCCATGAAATTCAAACAGCAACACTTCGCATACATATCTACTAGTGTGTTTCCAATCTGTAAATTAGAATCCAATCCCTCTTTTATTGCATAAGCATGAGCTTCCTTTCCATACAATGCATTTCCTAATCGACCACATGCCGCAATGACATTTACAATTGAAACGTGGCCAGGTTTTTCACCATTACCCTGCATATAATGGAACAGCTTTAATGCTTCATTGTAAAGACCGTTTTGGACATAACCAGACAGCATAGTGTTGTAAGAGAAAATATCCTTGCGCTCCAGGTTGTTAAAAACTCTCATGGCCTCAACCATTTTACCAAATCTGACATACATGGCAAGCAAAGCATTCACCACATAAATATCAAGATAGAGACTCGATTTCAATATTGCAGCATGTATCTCCATGCCCAACTTCTCAAAAACTGAATCTTCGCAGGCTTGAAGAGCAGAGACCAAAGTATACGAATTCGTTGAAACATTCAACTTCTGCATTTCTCTAAAAAGCTCCAAAGCCTCGAGAGCTTTTCCCTTGGCAGAATACGCATAAATAATTGAATTCCAGGACACAATATCGTCTTTTATAGTTATATTGCCAAATAACTTCCTTGCCCCGTTAAGATTATTGCACTTTGCATACATAGAAACTAATGCATTCACAACAAACGACACAGAATCGCACCCAGTTTTGATAGCCAGACCATGAATTTCAGTGCCGTATCGAAGATCGTTAAGAGTGCCACACGCTTTTAGTATACACGGAAAAGTGCACGAATCAGGAGAAGCTCCCGAAACCCGCATCTCTCTATAGAGCTCAATCGCTCTTAAAGACTCGCCATTTGAAACGGAGGCCCCAATCATTGCATTCCACGTAAAAATCGATCTTTCACGCATTCTATCAAACATCTTCTGGGCATTAACAATAGAACCGCACTTTCCATACATAAACAAAAGCTTAGTGCCCAGGAACACAGAATCAGACACAGCACAAGATTTTGTCATATGGGCATGAACTTGTTGGCCTTGAAATAGAGCTTTCTTGCTGGCACAAAGTTGGAGAACGGCTGAATAAGTCTCGTCAAGACAAAACTGGCCTTGTGAAGTTTGGTCTGCGAACAAACTGGCAAGTGATTGAAGAGCTTCGTGGAGGCTTCCTTGCTCACAAATTTCCTTGAAGGAGTGAAGCTGGGTGTGTTTCCCAGAGAAATTGGGTACCGATAATGAATAAGTTTTCTTCAACATGGGGTGGTATGGTAGATTTGAGGAAGTGAAGTAACCGAGTGGGAGTGAAGTAGCCATTAGAGTGTATGCGCATGGGAAATGTGAGGCGCGGGGTAATACAGTGACTGTGAGCGGGCGCACTGGCAGCCGAATGGTCGCCGCACCATCGAATAATATCATGTGATGTGCCGCCTCCTAATAAATTCTCTTTCTTTCTTATTCCTCTATAAACATACAAACAAACTGCGAAATTGTCTCTAAAAACAACAACACCACCAACAAAAAATGAGACTCGAAATCATTCACAAAATATTTGCTACTTTACCATTTCACTCACCTTTTATAAATATTTCATATAAAAAAGAAAAAGCAAAAAAAATGACTACTTTCATGTTTTTTATTTTTTTTAGCTGAAAAAAATAACAGTTTTCGAAAATACAGTTTTTCATTTTTTTTTAATCTTTACAAAAATATTATCTCTTATCTATAGTCAACAAATACCAAACATTTATTAAAAATCTACTTAAAATTTATAAAAGTTTTAAAAGAAAAATTCCAATCTATCCCACTTAATGTCAAACTGTAAAAAAAGAAAGCTAATCTTTCGTACACTACAAATTACCCTTCTCATAATTCCTCTCACAATTAGTTCTTCCATGGTTGACCACCATCACCACCCTCTCTCTCTCCATAAAAAGTACCTCATATTAGTTTTTGATTATTAACCTTCAATCGTATTACTTAATTTGGAAGAACGAGAATCGGAACCACCAATATTTACATTGATGCATCTATTTTACTTTGGAATTGACGTAAATTATTTGCAAGTTACAAAAATGCTTTATAAACTAAATTTTTTATACAAGTATTATAATTAAATATATTTTTAACTTATGATATTAATTTATTTTTCCATTAATTTTTAAATATAATATATAATAACAATATATCATAACAAATAGTAATTTTAAATAAAACACCAATGAAAATTGACAAATATTTAATTAATGTATTTATATTAATTTTTAATAAATCAAATAAAAATAATAAATATTTTTTTTGTGGCAAATAAAAATATTATATATTTAAATTAATAGATTATATATGCTCTTTTCAAAATGTTGTTCAATTTTAATTAAATACGGGCAAAAATGACATCTTATAAACAGATACGTATACATTTCACAACAAGAAATGGGCAATATCAGCCCGGTTTGATCTATGCAAAAAGAATTTCAACCAATAAAAAAACACTACCAATGTGCTGTTCCACAACCATTTTCAGCCCATCAACCCATGCCTGACACTTTCTGCTATACATACACAATTTACCAATACCCACGTATTTACATCCCCCAAAAAAAACTGTAGGCTTGATGTCCTGCATAAAAACGATGACATCTTCGTATCAATGCAAAAGATACATCTAAAGCACAGCCTACTATTGCACCTTCTCAATCAGAAGCTTTGATCCACAGGATTGTTTGTGGCAGGCCTCACATTTATAAGAAACAACGGAGTCTTCTTGTCATGTTTCAAATCCGAGGAGAGCCCTGTTGTCCTGTTTTCCCTTTTCCACGTCTATATGAATCTAGCAACCGTCCTGTGTCCATGGACTCACAGATCCTGGTGGTTCTCATCAAGATTTAACGGGTGGCTCCCCAAATGATTAACTTTTCACACAATAGAATAGAGCTTCTCATCCTCACCCCTGGTTAAACGAAGATCTCAAACTCTCATCTGGCAGTGTCCATGACAGCAAATGCCCACCAGCATCCCCGCTCAGCAACTGTTTTAGGTCATTTGGGAGGTGTAGGGCAGTAACAGGGTGCTTGTGAGACTTTAGCACCTTGTGGAGGACCAACCTGTACTCTGACACCTTTCCACCAAGATTTAAGCCCCCAGCTCCACTGCTTGTTGATTTGCTAGGGGAATGCTCATTGATGGAGCAGTGAACCATTTGCCACACCTTAACTGCACCACTCTGGTGACCTGTCACATACCAGTTTGTATCCAGCCAATCAGAAAATGAACTGCTAGTCACTGAGAGAATTGAATCTGATGGCAGCTGAGATGTATTAACTGCTGCAAGGCAGTCTCCATTGACGCTCCAAATAGCAAGCAAGGTTCCAGCAGCAGTTACAATTTCCCCAGTCAAGTCATTCACATAAATTGCAGAAACTGGAGCTGGGAACTCAGGCAGCTGCCTAACAAAAACCAAGGAGCTGAGATCCCATATAATAACGGTACAGTCATCTGATCCACTCACAATCATCATATAAGGCTGGCTGACATGAAGACACGTGATTTTGGATGTGTGCGCACTAAGAGCCTTCTCCAAATGCAGTCGTCTTACAGCACGAGGACCATACTTGCTGATTATCCAAACAGAAACTAAACCATCATCAGCTCCAGTGACCATAATCCTACCATCATGGCTAACACCAGCACACTGAATCTGGTTGCCCCCGTGAAGATTTTCATGTGTTGAAAGGAGCCGGTCTTGATCATAGCTCACAAATCTCAAACTACGATCTGGAAAACCCCATACAACATATTTTGTATATGTCCTTGGTTTGAGAATACTATTCGTTCCTGCCAGAAGAATTTTCTCATTGATAGTAACAATCTGACTAATGGAAGATGAACTTCTACGAATCTCATGTGGAACAATTTGGCTAGAGTACTTGAGTGGATGTGGAGGAAATTTCTTGTCCACGCGTCTTTTTACATGAGCTTTGAGAAATAACTGCTTAGGCGTCTGTCCAAAATGATTTATTTGTGCTAGAATTGAGGCTTTCATTGCAGGATCTGTAACTGAGTCTATGTCCACACTCCCTTCATACGTATAATGATAGAAAACATTCACAGATTCCTCTGCCGCCTATCCAGTACCAGATAAATTGCCAAATTAGATACGAACAATAAAGGGCATCGTTAATATTATAAGAAAAATTCCTACAAAAAACTATACAGTAAAAGAAAAATATGGGGTGGGGGTACAGATCTTATGAGCAAACATCAAAGATGTTGTTTTGAAGTGAAACGAGACTCCTGAAACAGTTTCAATATCATGGACCAGATTAAACCATAATAGCAGTGAAAGGTAAGTTGAGTGATACTGCATCCCTTAAAGAGAGCTCACTGTTAAAAAAATAAAAATAAAAAAGAGAGGGAAATATATGCAGTGTTGACACCAACCTTCCCTCTTTGTTTATATCCAAATATGAGATCTATCCAATGATGCAAGTTTTCTGAAACAAAATCAGATTCCAGTGCCTCCCTATGCTTCCTGATGAACTCTCTAACACTGCCTTTTGCCCACGGAGGTAAGATAACATCACCAACCTGAGAAAATGACAACCAGATCAGAATTTTAAAACTCGTCTTGGTAGTTTAAAAACAAAAGGCTGTCAGTGAGCATCAAATTGCTGAACCAGCAGTGACAGACTTAGAATTGAATGAAACCTGCGTACTAAACCAGAATGTTTGTCAATTGTTCATCTGAAGATTCATTTCTAAAAAACTTGCAAATTTTCACAAACTATAAGCACTCAAGCCTATTGCTAGAAAAACTCCAGAATCTTCCATTGTTCCATGTAAAAATAAATGCATGCATGTTGCCCCATAAATAAATAAATGCATAGCAAGCACCCATTGAACAAGAAATGATAGTCCTCATAAGTATCTTTAAAACTAACCTTTTCTCCTGATTGTTTCTCTCCAAAATCAAGATTAAAGCGATTCTCAAGGAACTCTGGCATATAGAAAAATTCTGGAATCAATTCCTTCACATCTGACGTATTTCCCTTTCCAGCTGCACTTAACCAAGTGTCTCTAACACTATTAAAAAGACGATCAGCATGGTCAAACTGCCCTCCTTGTAGCTTCTGATTCTCTGTACTAAAAGGTGGTAGGCGTAGAAGATAGAAGAGAACAATTCCAGCACTGGAATAATGGGAACCATAATGAAATTTTGGGACCTCAGGGTCATCCCAGCTCTCATACCTGAAAAAGGAAAAGAAAATAAAGGAAGGATAAAATATGGCCACATTCATATAAAAAGATATATATATATATATATATACATATTTACTAAACACTACATTAGAGACTATACCTGAACTGCACAAGTGTTCACCCCAGAAACATATATTAAGCAATTACTACAAAACAGTTGGCAATAAACAAAAAGTAAAAGAAACACCATCACTGTACAGCCAAAGAGGTACCTTTTCTTAAATTCATTTTCCCCCTCGGGTGTTTGACAGCCCATAGGTTTATCAAGCTTACGGAATGTTTTTGGATTAGTCAAATCCAGATTTTCACTTTCATAGTCTGCAAGAACCCATGGAAAAACTGGATATTGGGTAAGATCACTATATCCACGTCCCGCCCAAGTATTGAGATGCATGAGGTACTGGAAATTGCTAATTTCTCCATTTTGCCACCTTTTTGAAAAAGATTTAGCCATTATCTTAAATAAACGACTGCCCTCATTGCTTTCCTGTTTTGTGGATCCTGAAATGGTTGTGTCCAACCTGATTCAAGAAAGAAAATCATCAAAAAAAATCTAAATCTAAATCCAGAAGATGAGGAAAGAAGCAAACAGTCCTTATACGTCAAAACCCTACCAAATCAAGTACCAAAAATTACTTAAATGCATAATCATACAAAAAAAAAAGGAAATGATGCTAAAGAAAAAATCCTAGAGACAAAAACAAGTAACAGTTCCAGTAGTGACACAGAAACTGCGTATGTTATGGCCATACACATTAGCCTCTTCTTCCACAACAATACCATATTAGAAAGAACGCATTACTTAAACATATAAAGAGAAAACTAACACCAAACTGCGAAAAATTAAACAGGAAGACCTTACAGACAACAAAGTCCACAAATCTTAGTGCTAAATAACTGTAGAAGATAAAACAAATTTCTTCACAAAAAAAAAGAAACGTAAAAAAATCAAACACCGAGGATCAAATTATCATAAGCAACCATACACTATACATAAATATATTAAATACATACGTGCAAGAATGGATACTTACAGATTCATATGGATTTGTTTTTTTAAAAAAAAGCATGATAAGCAACTATGTAGAAAGATAAAAATAACAGAAAAAGCAGGCATCAACAATAAAGAAAGCAGAGAGAATCAATAGAGTCCGAGTCATACATGCTATTCCTAGGAAGATTCATGGCAACTAGATTTTTGAAAACTTCTTCCCTCTCTTTTTTGTGAAACACAAGGAGATCATTACATCCGTCCATGCTAAATATCTCCACAGCTACAGGACGCAACTGGTAATCACGCTTCAAAATCTCATGAACACTATTAAGCTTCCACATGCGCCAAAGGTGAGGGAGATGACCACTAGTACACACTTTCTCTTTCCCCCACGCACCACCATTATAGGCCCAGGCTCTTCCTCCAATCCATGTCTTAACAGTTGTGGCCGAAAATGAAGTTGACTTGGACTGGAAATCACTGCTTCCATTAACATCCTTCTTAACACCTAAAGCCTGATCAATAATAGAGAGTTCATCCTCGCATTCCTTTTCACATATGGACCCAGAGTCGTCTAGATAAAAGTTTTCAATCACATACAGGCAATGTTCACCAATCAGAAAAATGCCATCATGCTTGTCAAGACCAACAACTCGTTCACAATTATATCTGAATCGAATTTTTTCAAATGGTTCCAAATAAGGTCTGATTAAGTATTCTCCATTATCATGAAGATCTCTATCTGGCTTATCCTCTGCAACCTTTATGTCATCATTTCTGGCAGAAGATGATTGTCTAGGAGAACCTAGGTCAGATCTTCCTTGTGTACTCTCCTCTATTTGAACAGACACTGCACTAGACTTGCCGCCAAACTCAAGTGCAGAGTGCAGACTTGCATCATTTACACTGCTAGCTCTATCATCATTCCACCCATTCTTAACAGATGATGCATCTCTAACACTATCAGGTTCTTTGTACACTGAATCATCATACAGCTCACCACCAAGATCATTCAGATTGGTTGCATCACTATAAAAATGAAAAAATGATTCAGAATCAGTATCAGAAGTATTAGGACCATTCTCAGCTTTTGTCTTGGACACCTCTGCATCTCCAAATTCAAATTGCCCATCAAGAACATTTTGTATAGAGTCGATTTTTAGCTTGCAGCGCTCAAGCTTTTTCCGCATCCTATATGGACCTTCAATTTGACAAAGCTGCCATTCTGGATCCTCAGTCTCAGTGGAGTTACGCATTGGAAATATTCCTCGCTCATGTACAAGTTGTTGTAGATGGGTTTGCCACTCACTCTCAGCATGCAAAACCCACCCATACTTATCTTGACGAACAACTCTAAGCTCAGTGGACATTGTATCACGAACCAATTCCAATGCATATCTCCGCTCATTCACCTGTTCCCAGTTCTTCACATCTGACTTCGAAGTATCCCTTGATTTCCTCCCCATTTCCCTCCTTCGACGACCCTCCATACCTTTAATTCTCACACCTGGGAATTTTGCTGATCCAGCAATAAACTGAACCCACATTATGGCCGCACACTGCTCCAGCACTTTATTAACAGATTGCTCAGAACTCTGAAACCACATAAAAAAAGAAGATAAACTTCCAATCAATAATTTATCAAAGCCATTGTGTAGTAAATCCAGCTGCTGTCCTTGATTTGGTTTAGAGACAAGCAAGTCTTCTAAAGCAGCCCTACGATGCACTAGAAGATGCTTCACAATATCCACTGCCATGTTCTGTACAATCCGGCGTTGGTCTCGCAAAAGAGAGATTAAATTCACACAGAGACAGCAATTAAGATCAGTATCAGTATTGCTAGGACAAAATATAATTTGCCTATGAGCAACCAATAATTGTAAGACTGTGCAGATATCAAGTCCTGAATCATCTTGGGAAGAGTTGGAGGATATTTTCTTCTTGGATTCAATCAGCAAACCTAAGCATGAGAGGAGATCTTCTTCACCAATTGCAATTAAAAACAAGGGGAGAAAACAATACAAAATCATACGATTTGCATTCTTCAACATTGAATGAATGTAAGTATCAAGTTGCCTGGTTCCCCTTGTGATGGATAAAAGACCCTTTCCAGTAGGAGCAGCCTCTTCAACTCGGCCATCTTTGTTTGCCAATTGTAACATGGATAGCAGGAATTCAAGAGTTCTCAGCACACCAGCAGGTTGGGGAAAGGCACCCATGTATACCCGATCCACTATCATCCAGCATAACGCGTCCAAGTTGGAGGACCAACGACTCTTGTCTAGCTTTTTTTCATCTTCCTCATCATCACGCAGGAGACGCCTTTCAAGGAAGTTCATCAACCTACCAAGACAAAGGCCTTGGAAAACTAACACTGCATCAGCATCAACATAAAGAGGAACACTTTCTAGGATGCTCTCTACAATCTGTGAGGATTTCATTTGCTCAGTGACAAAATCAGAAAGAACTTCTGCTGTAAAATCCAGAACAGCAGTTGCTCCTGCACAGCAAGGACCACCACCATAGCCAGAGTCATCAATTTCAAGAAGCAGCTTTGGACTAATGGAAAAAATAGCATTTACAGCTAAAGGTCCTTGACCACTAGATTTCACTTCTGGTGATGGCTCAACTTCACCAGTAGACATAGAAGACTCCACGGGAGCAGTAACCAAGGATGTTTTATATTCATTATTGCCAGCGCTGCCCAACCAAGAAGTCAATGCTAGAACTGGAGATGCTGTAGGTGTGAGTGGGATAGAGTTGGACTTCTCAGATAAAATAGGAGAATCCAGCATAGTAAATGAAGTGGAACTATGTGTATCTGTTGACTGTATTGGTTCTAGAGTGCCTTTCATATTACGGAAGCTGAATTCATTAGAACTTGAGCTGGCAGAAACCTGGTCAACACTGTCACTATCTAAGCTCATAACAGCTGGAGCATCATCCTGCACCACTTTGCTTAATTCCTGCAAGGATGACGTAACTTTGGTATCTTCTTTACCATTAATGACAATATTTTGGGCGACAGGAATTTCCTCAGAACTTGAACTTCTCTGCTCTTTAGAGAAGCTTCCAGCACTGATAGAATTATTCACAGATCGATCCTGTTCATGAGGCAAGCTTGAAAATGTATTATGTGAACTGCTCGTATCATCAGAATCATTCATGTTCTTCACCTCTGCCCTTAAAGAAAGTTCCTTTGCCATCTTTACCGCATGGGCAGCTCTGCAAAATACCAAGTAATCAGATCAAACATATGACAAGAATATAATTGCTTCAGCTGGGAAATTCTTAAAAATAAATTTCACCAACTTTGGAATATAATTAAACCACAATCTAGCAAATAAAAAAAAATAAAAAATGACAAGACAAACCTAACACATGAAAAATAAAGGTCAGTGCAGCTTTCAAGAAATTCCGCTCGTCTGCATACAGCAGAAAAAGGGGGACACATTTTTGCAAGATCAACCATAAATCTCAGAACTGATGTTGCAGCAGCAGGGGCAGATGCCTCCCCACCCATTAAGCGTGCTGCATATGTCTTGTGCATCAATGCTTCACCTTGAAGCTCTCCTATCATGTCAGCATTTTCCTCAACAAGCTCCGCCACAAGGCCAGCACTTACCTGTGAAAGATTGCCTGTTTGATGTGCAAGCACTGATTGCATGCACAATCTATCAAAAGTTGATTTTGCCATGGTAATCACGGATTCTAACAATTCTACAAACTTTAATTCCACATAGCTTCCGTGACTTGGCATTAGAGCATGAAAGTCTAGCATGCGGACTTCCGGAAGTCTAGGATACACTGGCTTCCCAAATATCAAGCAGAACAAAATATAGTATATATCAGGAGAGTCATAGAAACTTCTAAGCACCCGAGCCAAACCTTGATAACTTCCACTACTGCGAAATTTTAGGGCAAATGTAGGAGAAGATGTAAGACAAATGCCAAGTAGCGTCATGATCCATCTCATACTGGTAGGGTGCACAGCTTCATCAAGAAAATAAGTTATCAACTTGGAAGAAACATTTTTATGCCACTGCTCTAGCAACTCATCTGATTTTATGGTTACTTGCAGATCTATAAGCATCTCCAGCAACATGTTCCTCACAATTACATGCTTCCCCATTGACTCACGAGAAACTGGGTGCCGAGATGTCAGTTCAGGTGGATCAAATGTCATAATAACAAACCTTACCACATGCTCCAGTTCAGAAGAGAGGAACCCATCTTCAAGAATTACACCAAGCAGTACAACCAACTTTTCCAAAACAGGAACTTCAACATCACCCCGCTGCAGAGTTACAAGTAAGTGTTGAACAAGGTTTATTCGGCGCAGAATTGTGAGGTTATGATTTCGATACCAATGCATGGACACTAGATGCTCAAGAAAGCCAAGGAGAGAAATTTGGATTGACAGTGTTGCTGTTACCCACAATGTCCAGTCCAACAGGACATGCTCAACCATGTCTGCATTTGACAATACAATGCAATTTGAAGTTTCAGCTGGTATATCAGAATTTTCTAGCTCAGAGATACGACTAAATGAATCTTTTTGCGCAGAAAAATCATCCATATCTCCCTGAGATCCAATTGACGAAATTTCATCACGAAACTTCAAATGAAGATCCTCAAAACCACTTTCATGCATAGCCATAGCAGGCGACAAATTACTTTGAGTATATCTTGACTTCTTTGGTTCAGAAAATGACGCCTCACATGCAGCTATCTGGAAAAAGATCTCAAGAGACTGCATATCAAACAGTGACATTCTACGACGCAGAAAGAGCGCCAGCAGATGGTATCCTCGATATGTTTGCATGTCCCTAATATTTTGAGGATTCTGATGAAGAGCACAGGCCAGTAAGGTGAGGGCCATGTGCAGCATATCCCTGGTCTCAGCAGCTTCAACTAGTGCGAGGACAACAGTCATCCCACCAACAGGGTGAATAGTATCACCAATCACACATTGCTTACATATATAAATGTCCCCATGAAGGCGTCCATATCGTGGTATCCCTGTAAAGAACACAAAAAAAAAAGAGCATGAGGAAACAGATTTTGTAATGTAAAACTTTTAGTTTATTATTGAAGTTAAGTGTACATCAGTAGATGCAGCAAGAGAAATTTTGTTACAAACCTCCAATAGGAGAAGCAGCAGCAGACATAGGATCAACTAGATTGAGCATAGAAAAAGTCCCTGATGCTCGAATAGGCTCCGCACATGTTCCGTCAAATGCAAATATAAGTTTTTTCCCAGAGAGCTGTAAAGAGAGATTTCCAAGTCTCTCCAAATCCCAAACAAACCCACTTCCATCGCTCTTGGACTCTCCCAGTTTGCTTGGAGGATCAAGCCTTTGTGTACTTAAGGCCAAGGTAGAGTCAGCATCTAACGCGTCTAAGATAGCCATGCTACCACCACCACATGCTTGATTAGGTACAAAACGAAGAAGATCTGTGTCTTGAAAAAGCCCTCTATATCCTCTACCAAGAATGTACATGAAGCAGATACAACCAGATGTGAGAACCTCCTCAAAAAGGTAGCAAGAGCGTAACTTCCAGGTCAAGCCACTAACTCTTGCACAAGTAACTGGAGTTCCAATAGTAACCTGCAAAGGTTTTCCTACCGGAGATGGAGAATATCCCAGTTTCCCAGTGTGTCTCAGTTTTCCATTAAGGTACATATAAGCAACACTAGCTTGGAACAGCCCAGCAAGAGCATTTGGCTTGCTGTGAACGACAGCAAGATGATGCCATCTGCCTTCCTCAAGTTCTAATCCTGAAAACGATAGGGAACAGGAGTTGCTGGTTGCAAGGGTAAGAACACCATCCTCCTGGAGATAAAGTTCAGCATAGAAAGTGTTTTCATTATTTGCTGCACCTACAGAAAATATTCGAAGAATATTCTGATCATGGTTTTTCCCACTAGAGTTGCTCCGCCTCTTAGAAGGATTAGCTTTGGAATTATCCAATTCCTTCGCCTGTGACTTTAAAAAGTTCCGAAACTGAAACCAACAAACAAATGAATATCCAGCAGCTGGAGGCCATGATCTTTCTCCCAGAGAGACCTGAATGGAAGCATGCCCAATCTTTCTCATGTCCATCTCTATAAATGGGGCAAGAGGTACATCCTCTGAGGCCATATCCTCCATAAAAATCAACCTTTGCATCATGTCAACAAGTATATGGCCTGAATTCATCAACCTCATGTTCAATACATATCTAATAAGCATTCGAAGTTCAGAGGCAGATAACCTGTCATCAAACACATTTTCCAACATCATCAGTGAAAACTTTGATTGAAACAAACAGATAAAACAATTTCCAGAGACTACGCAAGTCTATACCTATAAGCCCCAAGAACTTCTACAATCTTCAAAGCATGAGAAAGTAATGGAGATGAACCCAGAAGAAAAGGGTGGATAATCTCCAATAAAAGTTCCACACAACCTAAATGAATTGGAAAAAGAAAATGTAAGAACAATGGTAATCCATATAGAAATGTGGAATAAAAAAAAGCATAATTTGTTTCGCACCTACAGAGGTCAGATTTTCCTGATTGAAGGGGCCACCACAAGCAAGTTTTTCAATAAGGCTTAGCACTTCCAATTGCACCTTTGGAGTAAATAGCAGCAACGAACGGATCAGCACTCTAACAGCAGCAGCATTGTACACTCGTTCTTTATCTGGATGAAATGATCCTGAGTTGGTTACTAAGATAAACATTTGTGATTCATTCCCATTCTCATTAGATGAAGTGCCACTTTCTGTAGTTAGGAACGGCGGGAGCACAATTTCAAGAGCTAATTCAAACAACAACTGTATCATCTGCTTTTCACACTCCACGCATAATAAGCCAGACTCAGATAGAAGATCATAAAAAGTTTGGGATGATACTATTGTATGCAATTTTGTCCTATTAATAGCATTATCACACACCGCAGCGGTTATAACACGCAACAAATATGTGAAAACCTTAGTGTAAACCTCCAAAGAAGATTGATCTGAAGGTTCTCCATCACTTTGGAAACTATGGAGTGTGGTAAGCAGAAGAGAAAACCCAGTGGCATCACCAAAAACTCTCTGAGCAGAGTTATTAACAGTCAAAATACGCCACAGGGTACCCATTGTATCACATTTTGCTTCATTTTGAAGCCTATATTGAGACCCAGAAACACTGCTGACCATTCCACTTTTCAGAATTTCAACAACAGAACCTAATTCTTCTGAATGCGCCTAATAAAAAAGAAACAAAATAATCATATTTTATTAATAACCAAGCTATCTAAGAAACACCAAAACTAATTTAACAAAACTAAAAGAGCAAATTGAATTCTCATAAAACAAAACAAAAAACAAAAGGAAAAATCTGTATTAGAAAGAAAAACTGTACTGAACTGCACAAAAACAAAATAGATATGATCACAAACCTGTGTAACATCTTCAATGATCAGACAGGACAATACTCTGAGTACTCCGGGACGATGTACATCAGACACAAGAAAAGGGAGAACAACTGAAATGCCATTAGCCAAGCGGAAAGCTGACTGACTGGTTTCAGTTTTCTTTAACAAGGAGACCATACAGTCCCATGCAACAGCAATTGTATTCTCAATTTCAAATATAGGAAACTTCCCGGAGCCAGAATCCAGCAGTTTGGGTGATGAAATAATTACATTTTTACTGTCTAAATGTTTTTTAAAGCTGCTTGAGCTGGATTTTTTCTCCAACTGACTGGTATTTCCACTGTTTGAATCTGAGCCCAAAAGAAACTTGTTATGCTTCAGGTCATCTAGCAGAACCTCAAGGACACCAACTTCACGCAGGACTTTCTTGTACTGCTGGTCAAAGGACAGGAGTTTAACAAAAAAAGAGAGTATCGTGTGCTTTAATTCTGATGTTATTGGCTGCTGCAACAAGCAGCAAAGTGAAAGTAACTCTTGCTCAGGAACACAGTTTACAACAGTCACAGCATATTCAAGAATTTTTAATATTATCTCCTGCAAAGATGGAGGGAAACCATCCATATTTAAGATTAAAAGTGGAACAGTTCGCAACTGCTGGCACAACTTGTAGTTTTCAAGATGACTTGAGAATATCTTGAACATTCTGTTTAGAACCTCAGATTGCAATTCCCTACTGTCAGCCTTCAGGAAAATGTCCTGCAACATCTGAATTGCTTCAAGGTCTTTAACTTTAGTATTACCCTTATCCCAAACATCTTCAGCAAACCGTTCAGAAGATGATAAATGGTTTCTGCTATTGCCACTGGCCCTGGGATGAGAAGATTTGGAGCCTTTTCCTCCAGAATTTCCTGAAGTTTCAGATGGGCCCGTCTGAGCTAGATTAACAAGAACATCAAGCAATCTAGACAGCACAGGTGAAAGCTGGTATTCAGGAGATTCATCATTTTCAATGAACTTCTGAGTGTCTACAGTGAATGCATGGGAACCATCTGAAGCAAAATTATGGTTTGAAGAAGATTCGGACTGAGAAGACTGAAAACCATGACTCTTTCGCATGGATGTAAGTGTCAGTGCAAATTGAACAAGAAACTGGTAACCATGAGCATTGTGTATATCCTCCCTAAGCCTGACACCACCAGCCTCTACAAGCAAAAATAATAAGAGAAATCAGAAGATAGAAACAAATATTAATACACAAACACTGTAGTACAGCATAAAGAATAACTGTTTAGTCAAGATCCCAAGAACAGAATCCTCTTACAAACAAAAGTAAAAACAAGATGAACAAATTACCAGGCCTGTACGACAATTCAACACATTCAAGTAACAAGTCGACAATCCCCATAGTGTAGGCAGAATCACCACAAGCAGGATTGAAGTCTTTAATGGCCATTAAAAGAACTTTTATCTGCTCATGGAACAAAAAGTGAGAAGTGTCTAAAAAATTAACAGAAGAACTCACCAAAGAAACAAATTTATTAGCAGATTTACACAAATTTTGGACCCAGCCGTAGAAATGAAACTCGTCCATTGCATGAAAATTAATCAGAAAATTAGAAATTAAAATTTTCAACCAAGAGAGGAAAATATGATAAATGTTACTGATTCCAATCCACCAATAGTTCAGAAAACAAAAATGCTTCAAAGACACAATCTAAATTCCTAGATTTCCAGCACATATAGATGGTATAAAAGCATTGTTCTACAGTGTCATACCAGATGATGTTTGCGAATGTATTTTGCAGTGCTTCCATTATCACTCACTAAAAGAAGACCAAGTATCTGAAACAATAAAATTGGAAACAAAAGTTACAGCTCAAATAATTGGTCAAAACAATCAATAAAAAATCAACTTCCAGCGACATTGCTACTGCTTATTAGGCTGCACTACATAACTCCAAAAAGTGAATGTTAATTGTTTAACTCATTTACCTGCATAGCATGCCTATGAAGTTGTATGCTGTGCAAAAGAACAAGGCCTTCCTTGTATCGAGAAAAGATTGTCAAAGAACCATTTGCAACCATCTGGAAGAGCAACTGAAGTGAATCGTCTTCAATCAAACTTTGCGCAGCAGAAGGATGGCTTGCTAGTGCTTTCATTATGTGCACAATACTTCCTTCTACCTGCCCGAGAAAATAAAAAGTATTGAGGTAATGAATCCATCTCACGTGACTAATTCTAAAACAAACAGATCCAAATATATGTGTATGAATGTATATACAAAAATATAAATATGTATATATGAGACACAATGAAACCCCTCTCACAAGGAAAACTCAAATCTCCTTCCAAAATTAGTAATGCATTATTCTCTACTAGGAAAAAAAAATACAAGAGACAACAACCAAATGAAGCACTTCCATGCAAGGAAGAAAATATTGGTGTTGATGGGAATATCGGAACTATAATTTTACGGAAATATCAAATGTCGATGGAAATTTCAAAAAAGATTTCTAATGTCACAAAAATTTGTCTATAAATATAAAAATTCTTAATAAAACTTGGAGGATTACAATAAGATTAAATAATTACAGCAATATAATATAATAATAAATAGAGATTATGATAGAAAAATAATAGGCTAGAAGCCTTTTTTTTTATTTTTTTTTTATGAATAAGAGATCAGAAAAAGTAAATAGAATATATATATACATGAGTTATCGACCAAAATGTAACAGAAAAAACACTGTTTCAATATTAAGTTAACATTATTAACATATATTGACTTAATATATATAATTAAAAATTAAAAAGAAATCAAAAAGTTAGATCCTCGTGATGTACTAATTTTTTTTAACTGAAAAGGTAAAATATATTGACCTATCACAAATATCGGTGGTAAGTACAGAATTTCGACAAAAATCAGAGATAAACGGCATCATCTCAATAAGATTGCACCAACAATCCATATGGATAAACCACTAGAAACTTCGCCGATAAAAGGCAGGATAAAATTTAATCTAAAAACATTTCGGCACCCTCTAATTTCAAAAATTTCCCCGATAAAATCATATTTACTTCCTTGCTCCCATGCATAAACTTACGCATACAACAATAAGTAATGGAACAGAGAGAAGTCTACCTCAAGTCGACGGACTTCAGCAACACCACTATCTTTTTCAGGTAGCACTGGTACTTCACAATCAGAAGCCTTTTGTTTTCTATTGGCTTCATCAGGATCCAAAAGAGCATAGAGAATGTGAATGAGACAGCAGAAAATTCCGGAATCAAGGAGAGATTGTTTATCAATAGGCTGCAAATAGCACCCAAAAAAAAAGTGGATAACGGTTACAATGTATTATAAATGAACAATGAATACACCAGCAGGAATTTCTGTTTCGCACAAACTATCACATTCATTCGTCAGACAATTTCACATGGTAAAACCCTGTATTTAACAATGTGGCAGCATTTTCGGCAGCACTGGCTTAACTACTCATGCCAGGCACAAAACCTTTGAGCTACTCACTCCAATCAATATAAACAGTTGAATCAAGATGTAAATTATAGCACACAAACACAGAATGAAAGACTATCACACCACGAATTAATGCAGAGAAAAGAAAACACAAATGACAGTCACAAGAAAGATATTCAATCAAGCAAAGATTAAAAAATTATACCCCAGATACTAGAACTTCTACTGCCCTTAACAAATTTGATCCCGGGCTGATGTTATCCTGCAAAAAAAGTATGTGAGGATGTGATTTGAAGCAACAAAACTATATTTAGAGGAAAAAAGTGTAATGAAAACATTCAGGCAGCAACATTCAACGCACAAACCTTGACTTCTGAAAAGAACTTCAGCACTTTTGCTACATCCAAAGATCTTGTTTTGCTACCAATTTTTAACTTCTCAATATCTGTTACAAATGCTCTTCCGACAACAAATGAAAATATGTGTGTTTCAACTAACCTGTAATTAAGCAAAACTTGCAAATATTGGTCAAGAAGTTCAGCATAAAGACAGTGTGCAATGATTTTGAGAGGAAATATAACCTAGCAGAACAAAGCCACTTTTTATTGCAAAGACAACTCCAAAAGAGAGAATACAAAACAAACAAACATAAAGATCAAATGTGTATCTAGCATTATACCATATAATTATATCTCATATGAACCCACCAATAAAATCTATACATTTCCAACCATACATGTAGCATCTTCAGTTGAGTTTGATACAAGTAATGAGGAACCATACTCTAGAAACAAAGAAAAATAACTGTAGCCAATAAAATATATATGCAACAAGAAGAAGTAGGACGCATATAAAAGTAGACAACCAGCGGCAGCCAGTATGTATATAATGCTCGCCCCCAAAAACAAAACAATATTACGTCAAAATGGAAAGAATCAAAACTATCGGTACTTTTTAAATGAAAAGCTGACCTTAACAAACTATAAAACATAAGGATTAAAATTTAATGCAGCAAATGAGATTTTGAGGATAAGTGGCCATACATGGTCACTAATTGAGCTACATCAGCGTGCTGCTTCACTAATCTACAAAAAGCATCAACTGTTAAATTCAAGGCCGCTTCTTTCTCCTGCACATACAAAAAAAATGTACCATTAGCATACATATCCCTTTGCAAGGAAATAGCAAAGGACCAAAATAATTAAGTAAAAACCTTTTCAGAGCTGGATGACCGAAACTCTTCCCAAAATCTCTTGAAATCCAATTCCAGTTCATGTTTGTCTCTGTTTCACAATGAAAAATATATCAAAGGAAAGTTTACGAAAATTGTAATCTTAAGAGGGGCATAAAAGATGAAGAACATGATCAAATCAGATGCTTTAAGACAGTTTAAGCTACCCTGCTATGTCATTCCCAAATATTCTTTAAAGCAGTAACTCTAATATTGTAATTTCTAATACAAACTTTAGCTTCACGAAAATATAACTAATTACTGATAACTGAGCTTGATATTTTTTTACCAAACTAGTTACTTATATAATCACAATAAAACCACAGCAAACACTACTTCAAATGATTCATGCTAATCTAACATTAGAATCTATATTATTTTCTCACCATCCTTTACTGAATTATGTAAGCAATGTCCAACACTTGTGCAATAAGTTCCTCCAACCATCAATAATTATCATTATTCCTTAACACGTGCCTTTTTTTCAAACAATCACAACCTATATATCATATCATAGTTTCTTTTTTATCCTTTTTGCAAGAAATGAAAACTGTAATTTTTAACACACCAAGTACAATTAAAAGAGTTTAAAGGAACATGTTTCTCTCATCCTCTCAGAGATTGGAGTTATTTATGTAATGTTTAGTTATTCTTGTGTTGTTTCGGAACAACATTTTGTTTGTGACTAGTAGTAGCCTTTTTCCTCTCCTGTAATTTCCCTTCAATTGTACAATTTGGATGTTTGTTAAAAAAAAATGAATAATTTTTTAAGCCTTTACCAAAAACTAATCTTTGAGATAAGTGATTACCAACATAATAGTGCACAAATTATAATTTTACAGTTCCCCCATAAACGTCATACCCAGAAGATTGAGCAAGTAAAATAAATCGATGCCTCTATGGACATCTAAAAAAAAAAAGCATAAATACAAATTCGAAACCAAGTTCATCAATCAAGAAACCTATAGACATGAATATCAGCCCTACTTTAGTAATAGTGAGGCCAATGTAGCCACCAGCAACATCCCCTCACAAAATCAAACTCACTAAAGACTACTCCAGACTTATGCACATTAGAATTGAGGCAATTGTCGAGCAAAGCATCCACTTTCCACATTTGTCGACAAAATAACAAAACCCCAAAAAAAATTTACTCCGCTGTGATTGTCATAAAACATTTAGTAGCTACAAGTATGAAAGAACTTGTATTCTTTTATATAAGTAGATGAAAAAGATAAACAGTATTCACGATTAAAAAGACGCAATCCTTCACTAAATAAGTTGATAATCGACCAAATCTCCCATGCTGTAGCGTATTATCACACAATAGAGCTCATTACGTCCCCTCACCCCAAAAAAAAAAACTTCAATTACAGCAGTTATCAAGAAAAGGGAATGAACCCAATCCAGCATCTATGCCTTAAACCCGTAAAACCCCTCTTCTTTAACAAAACAAAAAGATAAACCAATGCGACCTAAAAGGCACCTAGTTCCATCAAACTAATCACTTTCATGAAATTCGTGATAAATGATAATAATCATCTTGAAAAAAGAAAGAGAGATAGAATAAGTTCAAAACCTTTCGGGAGAAAATAAGGAGCCTTGACTAGCTGAAGGAACATTGTTATCACGAGCTGAAGAAGACGAAGCCGGCGAAGAATAAGAATTAGTAGCAGAAGAGGAAGACGGCGACGGCGATGGAGACTGAGTAAGACCAACCTTCTCTTTAATGTCCTTAAGCAATGATACCCATTTCATCGTTCTCCCTCTCGATCCCTCGAACAGACGACTCTTCTCTCATCCGACGACACCAATTGCCCCCAAAAACCAGATCCGAACCTTCTAGAACTAATCTAGAAGGATCGCATCACGTTTCCACCACCTCAACAAATCTCCGTCTCCACAATTTCACCTTCCACCTCCCAAAATAGAAAAGAGAAAATCCAAAACCGATTCCCGAAAGAAAACAAATAAATTTCCCAATAAACTGAGAGGAAATGCAGCTAGAAATGTCACCGGGAAATGTACCGATCAAAGTCCTCTTCCGCCGCTTACGATCAGAAAGATCTACCACCAAATTAATTTATTTTAAATAAATATATTATCCTCTAATTCTTTCCGTGTGCGATTGTGATCTGTGCTCCTCTTCTCTATCTTCCTATATTTTTTGCTTTTGGAATATCGTTTTCGCTTTCCTCTATTTTCCGGGAAAATGTTCTGTGAGCCCTAAAACTAAGGAAAACTAATGAAACGGCAACGCGGACTTCGGTTGATAAATAAATCCCAACATATATGTATATAAATATATATTTATATATATAACGATATGTATATATTAAGAGACAAAGAACAAGAAGCTCTTTCTTCTTCTTTCTTTTTCTTTAGTATTTTCCTGCGCTGGTTTTTTCGGACGGCCTCTCCGCACCTTGTACCTCTCTCTATATCTATCGTCTTTCCCCTCTTATTTTTTTTTCCTCCCCAAATAAAATCTTTAATATATTTCAAATTTTAAAAATAAAACAAATTAATATAATTATGGATTATTTTTCTCTCACTAGTTTCACACTACCCCCGACCACGTCAGCATGGGATCCACATCTACCAATCTTCCACGTGGCATCTCGAGATTTCCGGTCAAGACGTGAGAGCCTCTTTCCCTCGCCCGCTTTGTTTTCTTTTTTTTTTCCTTTTTGTAAGATTAAATAATTTAAGTAAGGATCTACGTGACGGTGCTATTGGCTTATTACATTTTTATTTTTATTTTTAAGATTAATTAAAGATGTAACTTTTTCTTTTTTTTTTCATTTTTGCTTTGTTTCTTAATGATAAAGAAATGGACAAGATAAGTTGCTTTCATGAATATGAAAATACTTAGGCATGAATCTTAAGGGTTGTTTTAGCCATTAATACTTTGAAAGTGTAGTATCATATCATCATATTATATGTTTTTTTATCAAAAAGAAAAGTTTACATATTTTATGATAATTATGAAGAGCCTTAATTTCACTTAATATTACTTTAATTTGATGAGTGGATGAAGCGTGGTTCATTTCCACGTGCAATATGATTAGAAAATTCATTTTACCAAAAAATTTATATGAGTGTATTATTAATGAAATGAGCTTCACCAACATGATAATTGATACTTTAAAAAATACATATATATATATATATTGAAGTTGATCCATAAGAAATTAACATTATATAATTGAGTTCGTTTGGCGCCACCAGTAATGACTTCTAGAGAAAAAGACCCAATTCTAATAATAGATAACAACATTCATTTTTGGTTTTATTTTCTTTATAAAAAAAATGGAAGAACAAGTTATAAAGGATGACATAAATATCTACTAAGTCGTTTCACGTTGCTTTGAATTAATCCTACCTAAACTTTAATATTCCAAATGGCATGGTTATCATTGATTAAATATTAATCTAAACATATTTTTTTATGTAACGCCTACAAATTCCTCCTCAATCTTCATGGTGACCAAAAATGAAAATGGCAGGTTAGGTGAATTGGATTGATGGAATTGACTTAAGAGCTTGAATATTAATAAAGCAAACCTAGTATGTGATAGTGTGATACGATTAGAGTAAATAAACTTGAGTTTAATTAGTCGTAATAATAATAATATATGAGGTCAATGTACAACACCCTGTTTGGTTTCTTTGAGTTGAAGAGATTAATTGGTATAAAGAAAGTAGGTAAGAACAAGTCATTTATTCGTAACTGGGAAGCCGTCAAAAAAAGGCCAAACATAATGTGAACAAACAAGCCCTAGATTTGGAGGGAGGTGGCTCCACCATCCAAAAGTCAATTACAAGAAATATTATCCCAAGTATATGTGTCGTGCTTGAATTGATAATACACTATACATATGCAAATACATCTTGACACATGTAGATCAAAACCATGATTAAACGTTGCCACTACTTTTTCTTATATAAAATCATAATGATTTTATGAGTTTTTTTTAATTTATTTACTAATGAGTTATAACATATGTTTTTTTTTCTTAATTGCTATAATTATTTACAATCACAAGCATGACAGCATAATAAGTTTAGTGTAACGCCCGAGTTAATCCAAGACAGTTATTGTAAACTTTGAACTATGCTTAACTTGTTAATCGAGTTTTTTGTTTATAAACGTGTATCTAAGTGTTATTAATAGGGTAAAGTGAAAAACCAATCAAAGGGAAAGATAAATTTTATTTAAAACATAAAACTGTTCATAGGCCCATAAAAACGTTTACAAATTATTTACAATACAAAATGGTCATTACAAAGTAAAATTTACAACCCGCCGACCTAAACGACAAAAATAAGGTAAACCCCCTAGTTCTTCTGAGAAACTCCTTGGCCGTGGTGGTCAAGCGGCCGCATATGTACACATCGCCACCTAAGCTCTCCACTCAAGGCTAGGTGAGCTTTTCTTTCCCTTTACCTGCACCACATAGCACCCATGATCCAAAGCCAGCAAGAAAACTCAATACTGTATATATATAATATAAAACGATGATTATGATAATCATCCAGGACTTATAGTCCTAAACTGATGAGTGACCGATATATAAGTCACTAACATGGATTCCGGATCCTTTACAAGTGAGTGATTGAGTCACTAGCTTAAACAGGATAAGTGACTGATGAACGAGTCACCAATGTAAACCAAGGGAGTGACCATGGAGTCACTACTATGGGTTCCGTACCCTTAGCCATGTGACGATGGAGTCACCTGGGCCTTCTGGCCCTGGCTCTGAGTAACTAGTCATGGAACTAGGCAAGCGCTTTTCGTTTTCATCGAACTTGGGGTCGGTTTGGCATTAATTCTCATGATGAGTCATTCAATGCTGATGTTGATTAGATCTAATCTTTCACCGGCTCTGCGTTCATGACGCTTATGCCGCTTCTGACTCTTAGGTCAGTAACATACGACCAGTGCTCAAAACTACTGTCGAACTTGACTAGTAAGTCACAGCTTCACAACTAGTCCTAACACCATCGTCGATTCTGACTAGTAAGTTAGTGTCATTCACAGGTAAGCAAGATTTACTAAGCATTCGATATGCAATCCATGTCCACATTTAAACACTCAACATGCCTCAATAATAACCATGCATGTCACATATGGGGTGCAATTTTCTTACCTCTGGTTCGAGCAAGAAATAGTAACAAAACGACCATTGAGAACAATCGACATTTTGATTCCTTAGCGGTTACCTAGTCATAACCAATTATAACCTTCATTAATGAAAATCAACAATAATAGGGTCTTGACCTAAACCTCACTCCCGAGACCCCGAATTGTACCCAAACGGTGAGTAGATTCGATCCCGAGCCTTAAGGATTGAAACCTCAAGCCAAAAACCCTTAAAAATGCCCAAAACCAAAATCTGAAGGAGCAGGGTAGCGCTGTAGCACTACCCCACTAGCGCTCAAGACAAACCCAAAGCCTCACAGAGTAGCGTTGTAGCTAGGGGTGAGCATCTAAACCGACAAACCGCGGTGACCGACCGCACCGCACCATACTACACCGCAAACCATGGTGTCAAAAGTGTAATGGTTCGGTATGGTTTGTATTTGAGTTAAACTGTGCGGTGCGGTGCGCGGTTTGGCGGTGTAAAATTTTGGTTTGCACCGCACCGCACCGCATACATACAAATATATTAAAAAACAAATAAACTTTACATATATACCATTTTTTAAAGTTACCCAATATGGGAGACTTGTATATTTTTTTTGAAAAATGGGAGACTTGTATATTTTTTTTTTGTTTCACTTAACTTAATTGATAACTTGTGATGTTGTTTAGAACTTATTAAGGATTTGTTATGAACTAAGGATTAAGTATTTTTTTTTAAATTTAAATTTTGTTATGACATATTTTTTAACACAAACCGTGGAAAACCGCCCAAACCACACCGCAAAAAATGGTTTGGTTTGGTCGGTTTGGTGCAACCAAATCACACCGCATGGTGTGTTCTAGTTACTAAACTGCACTTGTGGCGTGGTGTATTAAAAAGTCTTCAAACCGCCCAAACCACACCGTGCTCACCCCTAGTTGTAGCGCCCACTTGTGGGCGCTAAAGCACTACACACAGCCAGAAAAGCCCCTGAATCTTTCCCCTTCGACTCCACCATTTCCAACCTGGACCAAAACCTTCCAAACCTCATTTTAAGTCCCAAATGAACCCAAAAACCATCTACACATGCCCTAGGCATCACAACCCAAGTAACCCTAGCCAAAAACACCCACCAATTCCCTTCAACCAATCTAGAAAACCAAGCTGAAAACCAAACCAAAAACAGAGCAAAGCTAGAGTTTTAATGGCTAAAAAATTACCTCAAGCTCATATTAGGATCCTCTTCAATGGTGGAACACAATCCTAAGCCCTCAAGATCCACTTCCCTAGCTTAAATCCTCAAGAACAGCTCAAAAATCCAAAGGAAAAAGAAGAAGAAAAGATGTATGGGAGGGATGAGTTTATGCTCTGTTTTTCCAACCTTCTACAGCCTTCAGTGGCTTAAATATATCATATGGTGAAAAGACATTTTTGCCCCTAGGTCATTTAAGGTTTTCTAAAGACTCCCCAAGGGTAAAACCGTCATTTCCCACCTATTTCGTTAATCATAATTAACACCCTCCAATTCCCGTTATTCTCAAAATTCTCAAATACCAGTAATTCATATATCGTTACCATTTAACTCCTGGCAACGATCTAATCACCAAATTACCCCGAGACTCACCCCAAGTCCCGAACTTAATCCCGTTATGACTAAACCACTAATTTGCACTCAAAGATCGTCTCATGTCGAATGGCTCGAACAAATCCACATTATAATATGGCATCAACAATAGACCACCGACATACATACAAATACACAATTATGCCCTCAGCGGGCCAAATTACCAAAATACCCTTGTGATGAAATGTGGACCCACATGCATGCATTTAACATCATATTATAATATAATTCACATAAACATGCATATAATAGTTTAATGGCATAATAAAATAATTATGGCCCTCCCGGCCTACTAATCCAACTATTAAACCGCATTAGAGATTTTAGGGCATTACATTTAGTATATCACACAATTTTTTTTTAAATAATTATGTCTCCATGCTACTAAGAGTAAAAAAAATTGCTGAGATTCTCCACCTCAACGAGGGACCATACAAGGACAAAGGCATTTTTTGTCCCTGATGTAGAATCGAGGCGAAGGTAGGGGTGGCATTTATTTACACCATTTATAATTTCATTTAGAATTATATAAATTAGAGATTAGAGGTGTGTGGGGACAAGGACGATGACGGGGAGACATTCCTCATCACTGAGATTACAAATATTATGGGAATTCTCCACCTCAACAAGGAACAAGACAAGGATAGAGGCATATATTTCGTTTTCGATGCGTAGCGAGGGTGGCATTCACCTAGTCTGCAACGTCCTCCTAATTCATAATCCTTACACTGTGTAACTAAAATAATTCTTAACTCGCTAAATTAGTCATTTGGACTTAAAACGTATAATTGAAACCAACACCAGGTTTAGGTACTAAAATTTTTGGTTAAACGACAACAATTTCATTAAAAGAGTGAGTTCGATACATGGGATCCCAACAGAGTTTAAAATTGTTACAGACTCAAAATAAATACAAAAGCCGACCTAAGCGCCAAAATCAAGGTCCAACCCTAGTTCCAACTAATACCCTCGAGCAGGCCACATATGTACTCCCTACCCCTGAAGCTCTCCAACTCATGGCTGGTCCAGCTTTTCTTTTCCTTTATATGCATCATTTAGCACCCGTGAGTCAAGGCTCGGCAAGAAAACAAAATCATGCTCATAAGCAGTAAATCATCATATCACAGAATCATAAATTAGCATGCCTAGCAGTAATAACCCTACTATTGCATGCAATCAATCCATATAAGTGATTATAGAGCCACACTAGGGCCCATTGCCCAATTCCCTATATAACCAGCCTTAGGGCTAGGCAAGCGTACCTAGCGCTTATTATTTCAAGCGGCCCTAGTGTCGTTCAAGTATATATCATGCTTCTGGGTTAGCTTAACCACATCAATTGGTGTTCAATACGCTATTGTCGCCCTCGACTCATAAGCCGAGCCTTTAAACCCTCAGCTTATAAGTCAAGCCTCGTCAACCCTCGACTTATCAGTCGAGCCTTTTAAACCAGATATATCCTTGACTAATAAGCCGATTGTCCCAAATTATCTAATAAGACTTAGGGCTATGATTAGGGGGGCAAGATGGCAATATATGGAATTATATGGTTATATGATATATTTGTGTATGATTATGTGATATATGTGAGAGATCACATTATTATGTGGGTTTATTTGGGCTATTCGGCACGAGACAATCCTAGGGAGCAAGTTAGCAGGAAAGTCACAACGGGACCCAATACCCGACTCGGGGCAAGTTAATGGGTATTTTAGGTTTTTAGCACAGTATCGGGTTATCGGGAAACGGGAGTGAATAATTGGGGGTATATTTCGAGTTAGTAAGAATAGGAGGGAATACTGGGGATTTTGACCATTTTTCCCTCGATGACGTTTTTGGTACCTCGAGCCTCGGGATTAGCTTAAGATTACTTAAGCCTTAAGAAACAAACAAAAACACAAAAGCAAAAACACACTCAACCTTCTCTCTTACTCTCAAGCGACTCTTTCTCTCTCCCTCATACTTTTCCATTTTCAAAGAGGATTTCTTGAGAATTGTTGGCTGAAGTCTTGGGAATTGAAGGCCTAAACTTAGGGGATTGGATTTGCTGCAGGTAGAGAAATTAACTTCCAGTTGAGGTAAGCTTTAGATCTTGTTTTCCATTGAAATTTTGTTTATTTTGGTTGTTCTTGAGCTTTGTAGCTCAAGTGTTGAATTGGGAGTTTTGATGAGTTTTAATCAAGTTTTAGGTTGGGTTTTGCTACTGATATTAAGCTGAATCTGTTATGAGGATTTAAGTATTGTTTTCTGATTGATTTGGGGAGGTTTTGATTGAGTTTGGCTGGAGAAAAATGGAGGAATTATGGGTTCGCAGGGTCAGGTCGCAACCCTGTTCTTGGGGCGCCGCGACCCAACCGAACCCAAAGTCCTTGGGGGCTTCTGTCTGGGAGGCACGCCGCAACCCTTAAGGGCAGGTTGCGGCTCGCTTGGATGTTTTGGCCACCGTGGGTTTTAAGAGACAGGGATTTATTCCTAAGGGCTCGAGATTGATTCCACTACCCGGTTTAGTGGAATTCAAGGTCCCAGAGGCTAGGACTCGATCGGGAAGCCTTTATTTGCTCATTATTGACGGAATCCTATATTATGGTTGTGACTAGGTTATCGCTAGGGGCTCAGAACCGGGATCATGCTCGAGGGTCGTTCTTATTTTATGCTATACTCGGACTTGAGGTAAGAAAACTGCACCCAATACGTGATATATGTGATTAGAGTTTGGCCCGACTGTCAATTATAATTATGAATAAGGCTCGGGCTCAGGCCCCTGGGAATGAACATGTTTAATTTATCGTTTCACTTGTTGATTAAACATACTTGAATATTCTGTATTTGATTAAGTGCTACATGATTGTTCGCATTGTTTGCGTAGCTAGGGCTTGGCCTTGTTAAGGAGCATGGTTATTACTATGTTTGCAATTACTTGATGATGTTATATGGTTAATATGTATGCATACATGTATTGTCTAGAGTATGCTTATCTATATCTGTTTTTGTATCTGTACCCGAATACCTGGTTCAAGGCGTGACTTATTAGACAAGGACGGCAATAGCACGTTGCGCGCTGGTGGGCTTAGGCCCAAATCAGCAACGTACTATTACGTTGGTCGACCCAATGGTCATTAGAAAACAAAAGTGTTTGGCTAGCTACCCAGAGCTAAGGGCGAGGGTCCCATGTGACTCTATGGTTACATAGCTAGGGCATAGGGCCCCGGGGTTGACTCTATGGTCAACTACTCAGAGCAGCAACCCTCGAATGGTTCAATGACCATTTATTTGTGATTGTATGCATGTATGAGTAGGTTATTACTGATGGGCATGCTAGATAAGTATCTGGAAATCTGTATTTTCTGTTCATGCACATGTTTAAGTTTTCTTGCTGAGCCTTGGCTCACAGGTGCTATGTAATTCAAGTAAGGGAAAAGGAAAGCTTGACCAGTCATGAGTTGGAGAGCTTCGGTGGCGACGTGTACATATGCGGCTGCTCGTCCCCCACGGCTGAGGATATCTCAGAGGAACTAGGGTTGTAGCTCTAATTTTGCTGTTTAGGTTGACCGATTGTAACTTTTTATGTATATACACCATTTTTAACGTTTGTTTGTAATATTTTGGGATTCCATATATGTATGAAACTTTTAAAATAAAAAGTCAACAATTACTTTGACCAAAATTTTTAACCCTAACCCTTGACGTTAACCTTAGTTACACGTTTATAACCAAATAACTTGATTAGCAAGTTTGACACAATTTAAAGTACACAGTGTAACGACCCTAGATTAGGATGACGTTACACCGATCTTTTAATCAGATTCCATAGACAGATCCTCAACTTATAAGTTGAGCTTCTAATCAGATACAATGGATAAATCCTCGACTTATAAGCCGAGCTTTTCAATCAGATATAACAGATAACCCTCGACTTATAAGCCGAGTTTTTCAATCAAGCATAACAGATAAGCAGTCATTACTTAACACAGGTATACAAAGTGCAATCAACATGTTTAATAAAACATTCTAAGCATGGGTGTAACCATGGTTCAAACCTTAAACACAGACCAGATACAATTTTCTTACCTTAGGTCCTGAGTAAATAGCGAATGACGACCCCGAGTATGGTCCTTTCCTCCTGAGCCTAACAGTTCACCCTAGTCACAACCATATAAATGAATAATTATCAGGAAACCAACTAACAAAGGCTTCCAGACCAAGTCCTAGCCTCCGAGACCTTGAATTCTACTAACCCGAGTAGTAGAACCATTCCCGAGCCCTTAGGTTTGGGTTTCCAAAACCCAAATTTCCAATTTTCCCCATTGTGGGTCGCGGCGCCCTCACCAAGGGTCGCGACACTCAACAAGTCAGAGAGCCCCGAGCTCAAAACCACTGGACACGCGCTGTGCGCGCTGTCACGGGCTGACATTTTGACAGCGGAAATGCCCGTGCGGCACCTTGTCTCCTCTGAGCCAAGGTCAGCCTTCCAGCCATTCGAATAACAATGGGCACATTTTTCGCACGACCGTGTGCCTCTGCACACTTCCGTCTCTTGAACAACTTTCGCTGAGTCATGCTCTCAAGCATCTATGAGTGCAATCATGCATCAAGGCTATCTAGCCAAGACACTCACACTGTCCATAGGTTCTCACTATGGCAAGGCAAATCCCAACACCGATGCTCACCCAGACATTCGTAAGTCAAGGTAGCATGTGTAGCCAAGAGCCAACACCAAGCTGACGTGCCAACACCTCTCGTCATGCCCCATTCGATACTATCCGATTAGCTCACGTCACAGACCAAGGACTCCCATACGTCCATGGTCCAATCCTCAAGGCACCATACCATCATGCATGTTGGCAGGCCCTCGAGACTGGCTGCCAGACTAGTAGCATACACTGGACCTCTGTCCTACTCAAGCATAGTGCACCCTCCAATGCTTGCATGCTAACAAGTCCCACGAATGACTTCCCATGCCATCTCGTGTCGAGATTCGTGGCCATGGCGCACCACGACATCTCTCGAAGGTTTGGGCCACGTTCCATGCAAGCGGCATCCCGGCAAGCCAAGGGAACCGTACCCTTAAACCTCTGGCAGCACACTTCGACGCACTACCAGGGCGGCCCGATAATGTCCATGAGTACTCCTACTCATGGAGACGTATGAGTCCCCTCGTGGTCCTCATATGCCCGCCCTACTAGTCCTCCCAACTAGTAGTAGCTCACTTGACGCACCTGCACCAGGGGGTGGTGGAGAGCTGACACCAGGTGCTCCCCCTACAAAGAGCCTTCTGAGCTTTTAGCCTTCTACCAGGAACATATATGATTTTTGCTTGGGAAACATATTTGGCTTCCAGCTCGCCAATTATTTGAATCTCCCAAATTCGATCATACCATTGCGTTCATTGACCCTTCAATATGGAACCTACCAAGTCTCGTCCATTTCCGGGCAATATTGAAGATATTTACGAAAATTCCACTGCCGTACAAACTAGGCATCAGCATGCTCACCAGCCTGCACCCTCGCGTGCGCATCTGACCGAGCGCCATCCTAGCTTGTAACATGCCATCAAGGCCTGCATGTTACACGCGCAACCCGCCTAGCGCCACGATGCCAAGGCAGTTCGAGGCACACCCCTGCCTCTCTAAGTTCATGAGGACCGCGGCGCGACCCTGTGAACTCGAATTTCCAATGATTTTAAGAATCGCCAACTTCCCAAAAATCATCCCAAACACATGATTTTAACCAGTTTCGACCATAATAATGGTCTCCAGCAGCTCAGAAACATCAAAACAAACCTTAAACTCAATCAAAACTCCTTCAAACTTAGAATTTCAATCAAACTTCAAAACTACAAAAAAAAAAAAAAACTAAAACTCAGGTAATTGAGTTACCTCTGATAGAAATGAATCCAGCTATGTTCCTTAAGCTTTAACAACTTCCAAACTTGCCCTAAATCTCCTTAATTCCCTTACCAAGTAAGCTCCCAAGCTTGGAATCTAAACTTTCTCTTCAAACTTCAAACGAACATAAAGAGAGTGGGAGAGGACGTGAGGGGAGAGAGAGAGCTTAACTAATCTTTTGAGTTAATAAACTCAGTCAAATTAGCAAATATATACAAATGGTCCAAAAGACCAAACTGCCCATATGTAATGCCCTGAAATCCCTAATGAGGTTTATGGTTGGATTAGTAGGCCGGGGGGGGGGGGGCATAATTGATTTATTATGCAATTAAAGGATTATATACATGATTATGTGAATTATATTATTATATGATGATAAATACATGTATGTGGGTCCACTTTTCATTATAAGGGTATTCTGGTAATTTGGCCTGTTGATGGCATATTTGTACATTTTCATGCATGTTGGTGATTATTGATGAGGCCACATTATAATGTGGATTTGTTCGAGCTATTTGGCATGAGATGATCTTTGAATGCAAGTTAGCGGTTTAGTCATAACGGGGTTAATTTCGAGGCTCAGGGTGAGTCTCGAGGTAATTTGGTGATTAGTGCATTACCAGGAATTAAAGGGTAATGGGATACGATTTATAAGTATTTGAGAATATTGGGAATAATGAGAATTAGAGGACGTTAATTATAATTAACGGGATTAGAGGAGAAATGACGACCTTGCCCTTGGGGGCTGTTAAGAAGTGAGATAGGCTTGGGGGCATTTTGGTCTTTTGACCAAGGGTTATACTTAACTAGGGAAGGTTGTAGAAAGCTTAAGCAAAATAGAGCCATTTTCCTTCCTCTCTCACGATCATCATTATCCTTCTCCTTCTTTTGAAATTTTGAAGCAAGTTTGAGGATTCAAACTTGGAGATTGAAGCTTGAGGTCCTAGGCTAGTGTTCAGCCATTGAAGAGGATTCAATTCGAGTTTAAGGTAAGGTTTTAGTTCAATTTTTTAGTTCTTTGCTCTGTTTTTGTGTTAGTTTTGAGAGTGGAGTTTTGATCATAGGAATGGGAATTTGATGAGGTTTTGAATGGTTTAAAGCTTATGTTTTGTTGAGTATATGATGGATAAGTTGTGGTAATAATTGGGAACTTTGCTTTGTGGAATTGGAAGTGTTTTAGTAGGTTTTTTAAATGAGTTCGAAGAGGAAAAACAAGGGTTTTTGGTTGGGTTTCAGGTGGGGTTGCGACTCTATTCTAGAGCGCCACGACCCAAGCTTGATGAAGATGAAGGGTGGTGTTGAAGGGTCGTAGGGCCACGGCATGGGGGAAGGCTGGCTGTGGCACGTGCTGATGGTAGGGAGGTTGGCGCCTCTGTTTGGGAGGCAGGCCACAACATGGTGGAGTAGGGTTGCGACCTTTTGTGGCATTTTGGCCAGAATTGTGATTTCAGTGTGGGAATCCAAACCTTAGGCCTCAGGATCATTCCTACTACCCGGTTTAGTAGGATTCGATGTCCCAAAGGATAGGTCTTAGTCCGGGAACCTTTTGTTGCTCATTTTCATTGATGGGAATTATGCTTGGTTATGACTAAGTGACCGCTAAGGAACTAAAAGACTAATCGTTCACAAGGGTCATTCTTTTATTATTCCACGCTCGAACCAGAGGTAAGAAAACTACACCCAGCATGTGACATGCATGGTTTTTTATGTAGCATGTGGAATGCTCTATTTGTATATCTGGAATGCATAATAAATGCTTAACAAGTTGCTTATCTGTGAATGGCACTTGACCTATGAGTCAGGAATCGGCAATGGTGTCAGTATTGACTGTGAAGTTGTGACTCATTAGTCAAGTTCAGCAGTAGTACTGAGCACTGGTCGTGTGGTATTGACTTATGAGTCAAGAACGATATTAGCATGTTTAATGCAAGCCAAAAAGATTATATATAATTGTCATAACCATGCAATGCTTGGCTGACCTTAAGTTCGATGAAAATAAAAGCACTTGTCTAGTCTAATGGCTAGCTACTTAGAGTCAGGGCCAGAAGGCCCAGGTGACTGCATCGTCACATGGCAATGGGTGCGGAGCCCAAGTTCGTGATTTACTCATCAGCCACTTATCTGATTCAAGTTTGTGACTCCATAGTCACTCATCTAGTTTAAGTTCGTGACTTACTCATCAATCACTCATCTGATTAGGGCTACAAGCCCCAACATGGTTACTAGAATCTTGAAGTGATATTCACTTATCTGTTTAGGGCTACAAGCCGAGTATGATTATCATAATCATCATTTGATATTGTATACATGCAATAATGAGTTTTCTTGCTGAGCCTTGGCTCACGGGTGCTATGTGATGTAGGTAAAGGGAAAGAAAAGCTTACCCAGCCTTGAGTGGAGAGCTTGAGCTTAGGTGGCGATGTGTACATATGCAGTCGCTTGACCACCATGGCCAAGGTGGTTCGATGAGTGCATCTCCATCCCTCACTAAGAAGAAAGCTCGGAAGAGTACCTTGTCTCATCCCATCCACATTGATGATTCCATCACCACGAGCAAAGCCGTGGTCATTCCGGACCTTGAAGCCCCCAAATTTCTGACTGAACCTCCTTCTTCGGCGGCTCCGCTCGCCTCTGTCCCAGGGTCTTCCAAAAGAGGCCGAGCTTCTCCATCAGAGGATGTCTCTGATCATGGTCGTGATTCTGCCAAAGCCCATTCTGATTCCTCAGAGTCACCTGACGTGCTTGCACCCAAGAAGAAAAGCAAGGGTTGGTTCCAGGTCTCTTCTTCTCGAAAATCTCCTCGTTCCAAAGGGACTGGTCCTTCTGATTCTACGCCAAAGGCTTCATCTCCTGTTGGTTCCACTCCTCGTTCCAAGTTTAGGTCAAAGGTAAAGAAAATTCCTCCACCTTGTTCTTCTTCTGAAACTGACCCTTCTTCAGATTGTGTACCCTCTGATGAAGATCCCCTTGAAGACGACCCCTTTCTTGAGGAAAATGTTGACTCAGAAGATGAATCTGACCCATCAGAGGACCCCCCTGTTTCACCAAAGGGCAAGAAACCAATGAAAATTCCTGAGATTCGCACCAAGTCTCCTTTGGGTCCCAAAGTCTCTCCAGGTTCTTCCTTTAAGGCTCACTCTCTGAATTTTTGTTTCAATGACAATGAGAAAAATATGAAGCATTATGTGCATCGTGATTTTATTTGTGAGAAAAAATTTTCATTCTCGGCCCATAGAGTGTTTGGGGTCATAAAAAATATTGAGGATCGAGGGTGGTTAGGTTCTTTAACCGGGCTGGATGGTTTTGTTCCTAGAGTTGTCCAAGAATTCTATGCCAATCTCAATGATGATCTGTTTGATAGGAAGTCTTTTATGTTTGGACAAGTTTATGTCCGAGGAAATTGGTATTTGTTCAATGCTGCTGAAAATTACCAAGGTTCTTAATTTGCCTCCTTCTGTTGATAATGTTGTTGTTGAGTTTAACAAAGATAAGGTGCTTTCGGAGTTGGGAGGACAAAATATGGTGTGGGAACCTCACTCAGTCCTTAAAGTAACAGATCTTACTCATTACTATGCTGTGCTTCACAAATTTGCCACCTCCAACTGGATTCCCACTACTCATACCTCCACCATTACCTTTGACACGGCCTTCTTTCTGTACAAAGTTGGAACTGGTCTCGGTGTTGATCTTGCCTCTCTCATTTTTGACCAGATCACTGCCTTAGGGAATGCCAAAAAGAAAGGTCAATATTTGGTGTTTCCCCATTTGATTTACAAGTTGCTTGATTCTCAAAAGCCTCTTCGCTTGGAATATGAGATCTTGACTCCTCCTAGTGCCGGAGCAGACTACAAACTCAAAAAGGAACCATCATCTGTTAAAGCAACTAAAGGGATTGCTCTCAAGGCTGGCGATGCTGATTCTGTTGCTGCTGAACTCGCTGGTGTCAAGGCCACCCTGGAATCTATTCAAACAGAAGTGATCAGCCTCAAGAGTTGTCTATCAACCATGGTGTCTCACTTTGCAGCCGGTCCTTCCCACTGAGTCCATTTAGTTTTATTTTGCTTTTTTCTTTGTTTTAATAAATTGTAAAAGAACGCTTTCTTAGTGTCTTTTTGTTTTTGGGTTACTCCTTTGGCTTCTTGCTAGACAACAAGGGGGAGTAATTGTGGTTTATTTTTGATCAGTTTATACTGTTTTTAAGTTACATTTGAATTGCTTTTCGCAGGGGGAGTCATGCTATTATTTTTTGATCTTTGTTACATTTGTGATAATTTTCGCAGGGGGAGCATTCCATTGCTATTTTGCTATTTTGCTATTTGCTCTAACTTGTCTTGTCTTGCGGGATTCTTTTTTTCAAAATAAACTCTTAAAATATTCTTGTCTATCAAGTTGCCAAAGGGGGAGATTGTAAAATCCTTTTTTGGCTAAACTTTAATTTAGACAAAATATTTTAATTGTTTAAAGAAAAATCAGTAGCAAATCTCCTTGTTGATATTCGGTTTTATTAGCAATATTCTCAGCTGATTTTGTAATGTGAAAATATCTCTAAATGTGAATATATTTGTTACCTTATTTATCTCAAATAATCAATTTTTGGTAAAAATATATTGTGCAAATATCTTGAGATTATTTTCAGGGATTATATAGGATTATGGTTATCCTGGAAATAAAGAAGGAGTCGAATATGAACTTGGTCAAGAAAAATGACCATGTTCGTTCTGCCAGATCAAACGGATCACGTTGCTGACTCATCAGTTTCATTTTCTGTCATCACAGAATCCATCTGGCTGGCTGTTTTCCTAAATCAAAGGAATTCGCAAATTGATTTCAAAGATTCCAGAAAATCATGGCCTTGGACGTTTTCCCTTCCTACAAATACCTTGCCAAGGCCTTTGGATTGATCATCTCTTCCATTTTGAATATTTGTAATCGATATGCTATTTTGAAGAGTGTGTTTATTTGTAGAGATTAAGTTTGTTCATCTTAATCTTTGTGAGAGTGCTGAGTGTACTTGTGGATATCTATCTAGTCCATTGTAAACAGATAGTGTCTATTGTGAACGTGTTCATAAGGATCTTCGGGAGAGGATTCGATCTAAGTCTCACTTCGGGAGGAAGTGTGCACTCGCTGTTCTTTGAAGGGAGTTCAAGAGAATCAAGGTTTCATCAAACCAGATTCGTAGAGAAGAGTACAACAAGATTGCGGCAATAGTTTAAGAGGGAGTCTTACATTGTTTAAGTCAATGCTTTTTGTACACTTTGTTTCTTTACTAATTGGTTTATTCTCTGGGCGTGGCCCCAAGGAGTAGGATATCCGAAAGAGTTTCTGAACCTTGTAAAAATTCGCTGTGTTCTTTAATTTTTGCACTGTTTTATTTTTGTGTTCAGTTCTGTCGTGACAAGTTCGAATTCTGTCCCGACAGAATTGCTTTCAATGTAAACATCTAATTACCATTCCGCATTTTAATTAATACATTGTTTAATTAATCTGGTAATTATTAAAAACGGAATTTCAAATTCTATAAATAAAACTAAACAAAAACTCATATCTAATATATATATATATATATTCCTCACCACGTTTCCTTATTTACTTATTGGGTGCGTAAAGATTGCTAACAATGTTTTATCACCAATGATAAAACATACAAGATGAGAAACAATTTTGAACTCAATTTACTATTTTTACCTATTTATAATAAGGAGTTTTTTTTTTTTTTTTTTTAAATAAGAAAACATACAATCTTAACTAAAATTTACCTTAAACAAGTATAATTGCAAAAAATAAATCCTGAATAAATGAGTATTTCATTTTGCGATGTATCATTTCAAATGTATGCAAATGAGCATAAACATGATTAAAAAAATGTAGAAGGTTTTTCTATAATTGATGAATTTTATTAAAATAGAATTATTTACCTTCAAATTTTTTTATTTATTAAGTGTGTTGTTATTAGTACTCTCGTAATTAATTTGTAAATTTATTTATTTTTTATAAATTTACACAAATATTAAAAAAATATATGTTTTGACATACACTAGTATGTTTTAACACATATAGCACATCACTAGTATAAAATAGGTTATTAGCATTATTAAAAAAATTTACATTGTTGATACCGTTTTCCGTCAACTTGAGAACATAAGAGTATGAATTCAATAATAGAGATATGATAAAATAAATAACACTATATTTTATAATGGTTCGGCCCCAAAAAGATGATCTACATCCATTTAGTCATTTTTATTGATATTAAAGCTTGAAAAACTATAGTTTTCAGCGACCGGTTGTTCTACAGTCCTCATTTACTCTTACATTACATAAGGATTGTTTTACAATAATGGAGTTTCAGCTTTATGAATTGTCTCATCTATTTTTATCTCATCTCTTCTTATTTATGATGAGAAGTATAGGGTTACATTTAAATCATGGGCCTGAGCTATTGGGCTTGGCCCGTTAATAATAAATTACAATTACACAAATATATTCGTATTTTTATAAATAGCAACTATGTCACATGTTGCTTATTCTGTTAGCGCATATAGCATGTCTTGAACGAACAAGCATAAACCAATCTTTGTGCATGACCAAATGTCTCTGTCAGCGGATTACAACTTTCTTGGGCGAACATGAGTTGAAGAATATGGCTAGGTGACCAAACCCCTTCTGTAAGCGTTTGGTGGTTTACTTTGTGTTTTGTGTGAACAAGAATACAATTAGTCAAGGCTCTACGATCAGACATCTCTGTTCGCGTCTTGCAGGCATTCATGAACGAATAAGAACATGAGTGTATTACTAGGCGACCAGAATCCTCCTGTTAGCGTGTGATGACTTGCCTTGTGCGAGCAGAGGTAAAATAACATTTATTGTTCAAACAAAGGTATAAAAACCTCTCTTGTGCGAACAGAGGTAGAATAATCTCTCTTGTGCGAACAGAAATAGAAGAACTTGCATGTTAGCACATGATTACTTCATATAAGCCAACATGCACACTATCCTTGCATGTTAGAGCTGCATGCCATGCTTGTGAGAACAAGCATGCTATAAAATCTGGTCATATTTCCTTTGAAGGAAATAACTAGCATGTCCGAGATCATTATAATTGCTATTATCTGACACATCATCATGCCCAAAAAATAAGTATAACACATATATATATATTTACAAACATAAAATTTGAATATGTTATAAATTTACAACTAATTTAGTTTTTAATGTGATATTTTTTAATTTTATATGATTTATTATTATATAATGTTTAAATTTTTTTGTTACTAAACATATTATAGAGATTTATTAAGGAAAGTTTTATTTTAAAATATGGGTGCAAAAAGATGTTTCTTAATTTATTCACAAATGGGTGTTTTTTTCACTAAATGAAAATGAAGATTTTATTATTTTCTTCTTGAATTCTCCTTTCAATACCTGGAAGTTATGAATGATAACGATCTTGCTGCATTTTATAATTCTCTTGCCCTTGATGATGAAGAGGTGGATGAGTTTTGTGATGTGGTTGATCCAACGCTTCTTATTGAAGGAGCCGATTCTATTGCGAAAACGATTGTTGGCAGGGTGATTACCACCAAGTCGGTTGATCGTGATAACTTGATCTATGCTGTGAATATCTTTTGGAAAATTCTTGGGACGTATACTGTGGAATCTCGAGGAAAGATTACGTTTCTTTTTCGTTTTGAACTGGTTACGGATCGTAATCGAGTCCCAGAAGGGGGCCCTTGGATTTTCGACAATTGTTTATTGGCTTTGAAGGAGCCAGATGAGTTTCTGGATCCAACTGAGATGGACTTTGATGTGGCTCCTTTTTGGGTTCAAATCCATAAGGTGCCAGTATTTTGTATGTCTAAGGCATGAGGTTTTGAACTTGGGAAATCGGTTGGGGATGTGCGGGAGGTGATGTATGGAACGGGATGGCTGTGTGTTGGTTCTTTCTTGAGGGTTAGAATTGGTGTGGCCATTAAAAAACCTCTGCCTCGGGTGATTAAGCATCGTTTTGCACTGGATAAACCGATTCTTATTTTTCCGCTTCGGTACGAAAGGCTACCGAAACTGTGTTATTACTGTGGTATCTTAGGACATCCCATGAATGAATGTCTTCTTAAACCTACGGGTGTTGGTGAGAAAAATCAATTAAAGTATGGGGACTAGATTCGTATTCCATTCCCGAATAAGATCATCGGTTCAGTGTCTAAAAAAGCTCGTAGCTGAGACCATGGGAGTTCGTTGACTAGTTCGGGTGGTGCGACGGGGAAGGTTTTGGTGAAGGTGGGTGGTTCGAAGGCTGTGGCCTCGCCGTTCGGTGGTGCTCCATCTCCGGCGGTACCACCGTTATCTGATGGAAATCGAAAAGGGAAAGTTGTGGCTATTAAAGAAAATATTAATTGGCACCTTATTTTTGGAATGTTTATTAAAGATACAATGCCTTTTGATGATATTTTGGAGAACTCTACCGCATCTTTGCCTTGTAATGGGGCTAAAAATGTGGAAATTTCAAATTTAGTTATTCACTCCCAAGATTTGAGTAGACCCATATTTTCAAATAATTTATTATTTAATTATGGGGATGTTGACATAATACGTGTATCAAAGATTGGGAAGGAAGCTAAGTCTAATACAAGTTTTGGAGTTGTGGGGCCCTCAAGTGTTAGTGATGATGTGGTTAATGATAAGAAAGGCTTGCACGTGAGCCTTAAAGGGGATGGGTTTAGTGAGTCACGTGAGAGTCATCTTCCTCATTTTGAAGGTGCCACTCTCCACGTCCATGCCATGCATAATATTGATAATTCTCACGTACATCCCGTGGCCAAGGAAACTACTAATTTTGATCCAATCACTGATGGAGGTAAGGCTATTTTACCTTCGTCTTCTCAATCGTCTAGGAAGAAAAAACTTAAAGTCTCCTTTGTTGGAAAAATAGGTGCTCTCGACGTTAAGTCGAAAAGCCCAAAAAGGGTGTATAAGCGGGGTTTAAAGGAGCTGCTTGCTCCTTTGTTGGTGGCTCCGGAGTGTTTGCATGATGAGGTGATAAGCTCTTCTTCGTCTACTCTTCTACCGGCTTTGGTTGGGAATGACGATCCTCTTAATAGAACGGTGGACCCTATTGTGCAGGGCCATCGTGCATTATGAATTGCCTCTGTTGGAACGTCCAAGGGTTGGGGAATGACTGGACGTTCCAAATTTTGCATTCCTATGTGAAAGATTTCTTGCCTGATGTTGTCTTTCTTTCCGAGACCCTCGTCACTCATTCGGTCCTTGAGATTATGCGTGTTCGACTTGGTTTCGTGGGGAAATTAGTGGTGGATAAGGTTGGTCGTAGTGGTGGTTTATGTTTATTTTGGTCGTCTAATGTAGAGGTGGTTTTGAAAGGTTACTCTAGAAGCCATATCGATGTCATGGTTGGCTCTCACAACAACCGGTGGTGGAGGTTTATTGGGTTTTATGGGCAACCTGACGTTTCTTTGAGGTCGTTATTTTGGCGGTTGCTTGAAAGGTTATCGGAGGACTTTTTTGGTCCATGGTTGGTTGGTGGTGATATGAATGAGATCCTTCATGGGCATGAGAAGGATGGGGGCCTTCCTCAGGCTTAGTTTCTTATGGATCATTTTCGGAAGTCTCTTGCTACTTCAGGCCTTTCTGATATGGGTTTTGAAGGGGCTCGTTTTACTTGGTGTAATCGCCACAAAGATGGAACGTTTACTCAAGAGCGGTTGGACCGTATGATTTGTAATAAAAATTGGTATGATTATGTTGGCGCGGTTCTTCGCCAATAGGTAATTAAGAAAATAAGAGGAAGGGATTAGTACTTAACAGTGAACCGAAATAGATGAATGATCTTTAAAATGGACTGGTGACACGATTACGTTTTTTAGGTGGTTCAAAGGTTAAAATCCTTCTACTCCACCAGCCAATATTATTGCTAGATGCCTGGTATTCTTTACAGGGTATTTCCTTACACAATAGAATCCAACCCTTTGCAACTCCCAGGGTCTCCAGATTTATAGGAGAGGGCACCGGGGAGTTGGTAAGGGGGGTCATCCCGTGACCTTCTTACCTATCATGTCACTTCTGTGACATTCATGATTAATTCCTAAAACCTGACACATGAAGTGTGGTCTAATCAATAGGTAAGGGGGATAATGGGCCGCACGGCCCAACCCAGTCGTAGGTACTTGAATACGCACGTTCATGCTACGTGTCCGAGAAGTCAGGGATATATCAGACATCACGTGTCTGATATATGCACGTTTACCTTGCGTGGTTGACTTTATAAGAGGTCATAGCTTCCAACTCCAGCTCGTACCACGAGCTGGATGTCTACTCGACCTGTGGCCTTCACAGACCTGACTCGGTCCTTAAGTAATCTTGGCAAACCTCTTGATATCCCCGAGCTAGGGAGGTAGGACCTGACGATAACAACTCCAGTCATGGGGGATCCACGTGGCTGAGATATAATTAGGCCATATCTCAGCTCGCTAATAGCTCGTTGGAAAATTAGGGCGTACAGATTATTTCCCTAATTCTTTTGTTTCTCACTTAAAGCTTTGGGGGTCTGATCATCTACCGTTGCTAACACGAATTCTTTTGGCTAATGAGAAGCGAACAGTTCCTCGTGTTAAAGCTCGTTTTCATTTCGAAATGGCTTGGGCAAGCGAGGATCAATGTTGTGATATTGTGACTAGTAAGTGGGGTTCATCCTTCGCTAGTACTATTGAAGGGGTGCAGCACAAGATTGGTGAGGTCTCAAGTGTTCTTAAAGACTGGAATGTTTCCACTTTTAAGAAAACTCGAGGGGATATTAAGAAGAAAAAAAATGAGTTGCAAAAAATGGATTTATCCTTAACTTCTTCTTCTTGTGCAGATTATTTTGAGAAAGAAAAGGAGTTGGATGTGTTGGTATACAAAGATGAGAAATATTGGGCTTTTCGGGCGAAGGACTCCTGGCTTAGGCTTGGAGATAAAAACTCATCCCTATTTCATTAGAGTGCTTCTCATCGTAAGCGAAAAAATGCGATTGGTGGGATTTATGATAGTAGCATGAACTGGGTGGAGGAACCTAGTGGTATTACTTCCGTCTTCGAAGATTATTTTGGGACGTTGTTTACCTCTCATTTACCCTCGTCGATGGTTATGGATAGAGTATTGTCTTCTGTCCTGAATCGTGTCTCTCCTGAGGTGCAAGCTACTCTGATGTGTCCTTTTATTGAAGCTGATGTGCGTATTGCCCTCTTTCAGATGCATCCTAACAAAAGTCCAGGCAAGGATGGCATGGGGGCTGGTTTTTATCAGAAATTTTGGGGTACGGTCGGGCAAGATGTTTGTGTAGCATGCCTCGAGTTCATTGTTGATTCTGGTACGTTGACAAGTATAAATGAAACTATCATTACATTAATTCCGAAAGTGAAGAGTCCTACTCGTACTAGTGACTTCCGTCCTATTAGTTTGTGTAATGTTCTTTACAAAATTATTGCCAAGATGATCACTAATAGATTCAAGGAAGTGCTCAATGATGTGATTTATGAAGAACAGAGCGCTTTCATTCCTGGCCGCCTTATTTCAGATAATGTTATGATTGGTTTTGAGTGTCTCAAAGCAGTGAAGCGACATAAGAAAGGTAAAAATGGGTATCTTGCTTTCAAGGTTGACATGGCTAAGGCGTATGATAGGGTAGACTGGGTCTTCTTGCGTGGTATGATGGTGTGTTTGGGGTTTCCTAGTGGGTGGATTGCTTTGATTATGAGATGTGTTACAACGGTGTCTTTTGCTATAAATGTTAATGGGGATGTTTTTGGCCATATTGTTCCTACTCGAGGTTTGCGACAAGGTGACCCACTCTCACCTTTTCTCTTCTTGATTTGTGTTGAAGGCCTTTCCTCTATTATCAAACAAGAGCTTCAGTTGAACACTATTTCAGGGCTTGTGTATGGTCGGCATGGCCTAGTGATCTCTCATCTTCTCTTTGCTGATGATAGTTTTTTCTTCTTGGAAGCTACTATTGAGAGTTGTACTAGATTTAAAGAGATCCTCATGTTTTATGAAGATGCTTTGGGTCAACTGGTTAATTTAACCAAGTCGGCAGTGTAACATCCCATATATTCCTAATGTGGCTTAGTGCCTGGATTAGGGAGCCGGGAGGCAATAATTGAGTTATTATGTGAATTATATTTTAATATAATTATACTTGCATGGTAGAGATATTAATATGTGTATATGGGCACGTTTCTTATAAGAAGGGTATTTTAGTAATTTGACCCGTTTGGGGTATAAATGCAAATATGTGTTTGTGTGATTGAGACCACATTATTATGTGGATATATTTGGGTTACTCGACGAGAGGCGATCCCGATGAGCAAGTTAGCGGAAAAGTCACAACGGGGTCTTAATACCCGGCTCGGGGAGAGCTTGGGGGTATTTTAGTAATTTAGTACATTACTAGGAATTAGTGGGTAATGGGAATTTATTGGTAACCGTGTGAGAATATTGGAAGTAGCGGGAGTTATAGGATGTAAATTGTGGATAGCGGGATTTGAGGCAAAGGATAAAATTGCCCTTGTGAACACTTGATGAATAAGCTAAGGGCAAGGGGCAAAATGGTCATTTTCTCTTCAGGTGTAATGTAGGTGAGCTGGGAATGTTTGAGAAGGCTAAGGAAATTAAAGGAAAACACAGCAGCAACTCTCCCTTTCTCTCTCCCACGTTCTCTTTATGCACCATGGAAGCTTGAGGTTTTTTTTTGGGAAATTGAAGATTAAAGCCTAGGAATCAAGGTGTTAGGCTTGGGGAAATCAGAGGTTTAACTCAAGTGGTTCAACTCAGCTGAGGTTTACGCTAAGGGCTTGAATCGGGGATCGTACTCAAAGGGCCATCACTAGTAACTCGCATACGGACCGAAGGTAAAAAAACTACACATGTTATGTGAATGCATGGTTAGAGCTTAGCCAATGTGGTGAATATAGAGATGAATAAAGCTTTGACTTTGTTAATGAACATGATTATAATTATGTTTGCGAATATTTGATTAGGTACACTGTAATGCGCATAATTATGATTATGCCTATCACTGTCGTTTGAATGTATTATAATGCATTGTAATTGTTGTTAAGTATGCTGTATGAAACATGTGATTGTCTGCCGTGACCATGAAGCTTGATTTATAAACTAGAGATTTACTAGGATGTTAAGTGAGGATCAACTTATTAGTTGAGAGTATATTGGACTATGGGAGACTCGCCTTATAAGTTGAGAGTCCCAAGGCTTCAACTTATAAGTTGAAGGCACGTGGTGGCTTGACTTATAAGTCAAGGGCTTTAAGAACTTAGTTTATAAGCTAAGATTGGCATAGTGCACGTGGAATGCAGGCCACCATGGCTGGGCCACCCTGGGAGTGCGACATGCACTTGACTGGCTCGGATGCCAACAACTTGAAAGAAAGTGCGACACGCACATGTGTGACTCCATGGTTACCAGTTTGCTTAATGAACACACCAGTTTCAGTTATAACTGCTTGATAGGCATTTTGTTCTGTGAACTGTTAAATATGTTTTCTTGCTGAGTCTTCTGGCTCACAGGTGCTTTGTGGTGCAGGTAAAGGTAAAGAGAAGCTTAACCAGCCATGAGTCGAAGGGCAATGGTAGTGATATGTACATATGCAGTCCGCTCGACCACCACGACCGAGATGCTCAAGGGAACTAGGGTTAAACCCAGCTTTTGCCACCTAGGTCGGCTTATTGTGTAACTTGAGTATTGTAATTAACTTTTAAACTGATGTTTTTGGGGATCCCCTGTAAAGAACATGTTTTTAATTTAATGAAAATACGTTTGAGTTTATCAAAAATTTTTAGTAACTAAACCTTTAGTGGCTTAATCACACATTTAGTCCAAATGACTTGTTTAGCAAGTCCAGCACTGGTTTTAAACACGCTTGGTAATGGACCTTAATTAGCAGGGCGTTACAGGCAGTTTTCTTTAGCCCCCGCATGCATGCTCAAGACTGTGTTGGTTTGGCTCATATTTTGGGGGTTCCTTTGGTCACTTGTCATGATAAATATTTGGGGTTGCCTTGCTTTGCTGGTAAAAGTAAAGGTGGTCTCTTTCAGTCTATTAAGGATAAAATTTGGAACAAATTATTTGGTTGGAAGTCCAAACTTTTTTCTTCAGGGGGGCGAGACGTGTTGTTAAAGTCTGTTATCCAAGCGATTCCTACTTATGCAATGAGTCTCTTTCGATTGCGTGTTGGTATTGTGAATGAAATTCATAGTATGTGTGCTCGTTTTTGGTGGGGAGGTGATCCGGATAAAAGGAAAATGCATTGGTGTACATGGCCCCATCTTTGTTGGCACAAATCGGATGGAGGTATGGGCTTTCGTGATATGTTTCTCTTTAACCAAGCTCTTCTTGCTAAACAAGTGGCTAGACTTTATAATTTTCCTGATTCGTTAGCTGCTAAGGTTATGAAAGGATTTTATTATCCTAACAGTTCTATCTTGAATGTGGAATTCTCTAAAAGAGCGTCTTTTCTCTGGAAGAGCTTGCTTTAGGGTCGTGACTTGTGGAAAGTTGGGGCAAGATGGCTTGTGGGAAGTGGTGATACTATTAGCATTATGGAGGATGCTTGGATTCCTAAAGATCATGTTGGTCGTGCTTATTCTTTTTGTGGTGGAATGGAGTACAATCGGGTTAGTGATCTAAAGAATGAGAGGGGGGCGTGGAATGTTCCTCTCATTGAGGAATTATTTAAGTAAGTGGAAGCTAAGGCGGTATTGTCTATTCCCTCTTCCTCTTTTGTGCGCCCGGATCGCCTTATTTGGCACTCTACGGAGTCTGGTCATTATACTGTCAAAAGCGGGTATTGGAGTGAGGTCAAACGGTTGGCTTTAGGCCAAGCCTCTTCTTCCTCAGGCCAATCTCCCTAGTGGAAATTTATGTGGGCGTTGTCTCTCCCTCCGAAGGTAAAAATTTTGTTTGGAAAGCGGCGCTTAATTTTTTACCTACTTATTCTAATTTGACGAGACATGGGCTCTCTTCTCCATCGGTTTGCCCTATTTGTTGCCAAAACAATGAAACCACGCTCCATGCTCTTTGGATGTGTCCTTCTCTTAAGAAAATCCGGTGTGCGTGGCTTTTAAAAGGGTTGGATCGTTTGGGAGGTGCTTCATCTTTCTATGAAGTGCTTATTGGGTGTATGGATATTCTTGGGAAGAATGAGATGGAGGAATTTTTGGTTCTTTGTTGGAGGGTTTGGTATAGAAGGAATCAATCTGTGCATGACTACAAGCTCCTTGATGATGACTTGGTGGGTTCTTGAGCGCTGAACTATCTGTGGCGCTATCAAGATGCTCAACAACCTTCTCGGAGTGACCATGCTGACAGTTCCCCCTCCTCGCTGAGTGTTCCAATTAATGAGACTCTGTTTGCTACAGATGAGGTGAGTTTATTTGTGGATGCTGGTGTGAATGCGATTCTTGGTTCTGTTGGATTAGGCACTGTCGTGTATGATCAGTTGGGAGTGGTGAGATGCTCTTCGGCCATGCCTTTGAAGGCCTCCACTGCCCCGCATGTGGCTGAAGCTTCTGCTATTCTCCAAGGTATGCTTCTTTGTATTCGACTTGGCTTCCTTAAGATACGTATCAACTTAGATTGCCTCCGTGTTTGTCAAAGCATTCGGAGGCGCTGTCGTGTATGATCAGTTGGGAGTGGTGAGATGCTCTTCGGCCATGCCTTTGAAGGCCTCCACTGCCCCGCATGTGGCTGAAGCTTCTGCTATTCTCCAAGGCATGCTTCTTTGTATTCGACTTGGTTTCCTTAAGATACATATCAACTTAGATTGCCTCCGTATTTGTCAAAGCATTCGGAGCAAAGATCCTAACCAATCCGAATTTGGAATCATGCTTCAAGATATTTTCCATGTGTGGAACTCTTTTTCTTCTATTTCCATTTTCCATTGTAATAGGACTAATAACTCTATTGTTCATTCTCTTGCAAAACTTGCTTTATTTTTGGAGGATTCAAAAGTTTGGTGGCCAGGGCTACCTATTTGTCTTTAGCCTTAAAACTTTTGTCTTTGATGTAATGTTGCTTACCCTGGTCTTAGTGCCTAATGAAATCTTATGATTTTTCTTTTAAAAAAAGTGAAGATTCTTAGAAGGCTATTTAAAAATATATATGAGAAAAGAAAAAAATAGGGGTGAATACACGACTACCTTTTAATTAATTACATGTTTATTTTTATCTTCATTAAAAGTATAAAGAAAGATTATACTGCTTTTAATTACAATACTAATTTACACTCATCTAGTCAATACAAAATCATTACTCTTTGGTGTTGTTTGGTAATAATTAAAAAAATAGTTTTTGATTTGATTAATTAAAAATTTAAAAATTAAACATAAAATAGTGTTTGTTTACTTTATTTTTATTTATTATTTTTTTTAATTTTAAACAAAATTTATTAAATTTTGAAAATAGAAAATTTTCACTTTCAAATTTTTTTTAAACCATTTTCAAATTTTAGTTACTTTTTTTTTCTTCTCTTCTTCAAATCAACACCTCATTTTATATTGTTAAACAAAAAATAAAAATAAAAGTTATCAAATGCATTTATTATTTTTTATTTTTAAAAACAAAAAACAAAAATAGCTACCAAACATATTTTTGTTTTTTAAAAATAAAGAAACAAAAATAAAATTAATATTTTCATTTTTGTGTTTAAAAAATTCAAAAACAAAAATTTTACCAAACACAACCTTTATTAATCAAATAAGTATAGAAACATTATAAATTTGGTTTTCAAGTTATTTTTTAGTAATTAATATGACCAAAATTAATTAAAATCTAAATTTAAAATTAAAAACATTTGAATAATTTTAATTAATTGTAAACTTTAATTAATTTTTTCATTTCTTTTAATTATTTATTTATTTGAAATAATAATAATTTTAATTTTTTTTTCTCAAAATCAACTATTTTAAGCATCTCATCATTTCGTTGAATTTCCTTAAAAAAATAAAATGAATTATTTTCTTAGGTTTTCAAAAATTAATAAAAAATAATTAACAAAAAATTTAAATTTTTAGAAAAAGTATATTAAAAATATAAGAAGAAAAAAAAATATTAATTTTAAAATTTTTTGAGCTTTATGATATTTAAAACTATTTATATGCATATTTTTAAATTTTAATTTTAATTTTTAGAAAATTAATATTAAAATTTAATTTTAAATATAAATATTTTAGTCCTAATAAAAATAAATTTGATTAAAATTGTGCTTAATAATAATTTTATACTCATATGTAGCAAATGGATAGTAGTATTTAGATAATATAACTTCAAGATTTGTATTCAATACATAACTATCCACATGCTGAAACTAACTTTTGTCAACATCGGCATTGACAAAAATATGCCAACACTGTAGTTGTTCATGGGAAAGACTACGATGTTGACAGTGTTTTGTCAACACCGGTGTTGATAAAAGTTGGTTTCAGCATTAGTTATAAATTCCAACTTCTTACTATCACAATGTATATTGTAGTTATTTATAACTTCCTACAAATTTTCTAGAAATTCTGAATAATTTATGGTGCCGAAAACAATGTTCAAACCGTTGAATTTTATAATCATGTTTTTTTTCGAGTGCACATGTGTATCAAGCTGTTTTAACATTGTTTTTAACACAATAAATTATTCGGAATTTTTTGAAACTTTGTGAGATGTTCTAAATGACTACAATATACACTGTCATAATAGAAAATTAGAATTTATTGTTAGGAACGAGTTTCCTAATGCGTAGCGGAAAGGTGGTGAGTTGGCCCAGTGTACAACAAAAATTTTGTAACAATATTGTTACTACTTTTAAATATGTGGATCCATTAATATACATACATCAATCTTAAGCAATAATATCAAACATATCTCTTGATGCCTATCAAGTGTTATTGCTATCTTTTCGTAATTTGAACGAACTTCATATTCAAACTGCTCCTAAGTACTTACAACAAAATCTTCCACAACGTTCTCTACACCCAAGAAGTGTGTGGGCACTTAGAGAATAAATGATAGTTAATTTCTGATTTTACTTGATGTACTCAACACATGAGATCAAGAGAATATGCCTGAGATTGTTTCTTTATCTTTTTTAGGGAAAGATAGAAAAATATCGTTCTCTTTTCTTCAGAGCGAATAAAATTCTATATTGAGTATATTAGTTTCTATTTTATGATAAATCTAACTTAAATAGAACTATTCAAATTTAAAAAATAAATCTGTAACTAATTTATAATTTATCTTTTAATTAATTAATTATCTTATTAATGAAAATATCCAAAAATTAACTTTTGAATTTTCCATTAATTAATTAATTAAATAAATAAAATTGAAAAATCTATCACCGAAAAACTTAGGGATATTTCAATAATTATTTAATTATTTATTCAAACTACCTTATATAAAAATCCAACAAGCCGATAATTAATTCAAATCTGAATTAATTATCTTTTTAACTAATTATCAAATATAATTAATTATTTTAATAAATATCAATCTTTTAAATTCAAATCTAATTTGAACTTATCAAATTATTATCTCCCAGTCAAATAAAGATATTTAATTAATTCTACCAATTAATTAAAATCAATTTAAATTAAATAATAATTTCGAAATTAAATATTTAATTTATTATAATTTCAAAAATTATAATTAATTATTTAATATAATTTCGAAAATAAATTTAATTAGTTAATATAATTTCGAAAATTACATAATAATTAAGTATTAATTAATTTTGTTAATTAAAACTAATTTGTAATTAATTAATTAATCACTATTATCATATAATTTCATATTTGGCCAGAATAATAAATTTCTTCTTAAATATGTCTTTCAACCATTTTTTCATTTATATCAACTCTTGCCTTGAATAATATTGATAGAGCCGCACTGGGGACCTATAGACTTATAATTTCAAACTCTAATAATTTTGAGATTATTGATTAATCTCCTTGATTAAATAATCTTAATTTATTAATCTCATAATTACTCTATTATAAATATGAGATTGCACTATTGTAATTATAGACATTTCATTTACTGAGTACTTTATAAAATAAAGCGTCAATTGATATAATAATTACATACAAATTAACCCTCTAATAATGGTTCATAATTAACTGGGAATAAAATTATTGTTTTACCCTTTTAATTATATCTTGTTTCCTTAAGTACCATTGACTTTACTAGTGAATGTTAATTCATAACTAAATTATGAATTTGAGCTTAATAACCTTTCAGTCATAAAAGTCAACTCTTAAGAGAACCATTATTAAATCTCTTACGAGAAGGTATAGATTCAATATCGGTATACTATGTCTCAGCCATTTACATTAATGAGTTCCAAAAACAAAAGTTTATAGCCTGATCATTTTGACAGACACTAACGAGTGAATTAAAGAACTCATATAACATAAACATGAGTTCATAGTAACTTCAGAATTAAGATCTATTTGTATATGATCATCAGTTGATATATTTAATTAATACTTCGAAACGGTATTTAACTAAGTATTAATAAACATATTTGGTCAAATTCTATATATTCTCTAATATATAAAGTACATCCACTAAAGTGTTCTACTACATTAGTAATCCGGATCTAGATCACATTTATTCATAATGTTAGTGGACCGTATTTGCAGTAATTAATCTAAAGATTTCATAACTTTATTTTACTGCGAACTATTTAAGTTCATTTGTCTCAAACACAATCTTCCTGTACCATTACATGGTTGAGATCACATATATGAACTTATGAATTTTTCTAATATTTACTTAATATTATCATAGAATTATATAGTCCATAAAATATATGCATAACAAATTTTATTTATTTATTTATTTCTTAAAACAATGTCTACTACATATGATTTCAGGACACAATTTCCAATATTTATGACTATTGACATGTCGAAACAAACTTTTATAAATACCGATATTGACAAAAAACTGGCAACATTGTAGTCATTCCATATATATGTTAAGTCATAAAAAATAAAGTTTTTTTTCTTATTAAAAAAATTAGAGCCAATAGGATTTTTTTTCTGCTATTTGCTAACGGAGGTAACAACACTATATTCATAATTTTTTAGACAAAATACACACCACATCTATAAAATTTGAGAAATATTGGAGGGTATTTGACTCTTTAACTAAAAAAAACTATTTTTCTGTTTTTAAAACTTAAAAATTATTTTATGAAAACAAGTAGAGGTGTTTGACATAATTTTCAGAAAATAAATTTTAAAAATAAAGTTACAAAAAATATAAAATTTTGAGAACAAAAAAAAATTGTTTTTAGTTGTTCTCAATTTTTTTTCTCACATCACATTATTAATTATTATTATCACACATCACTTTCTCTCTCATTATTTTATCTCTCATCACTTGCTCTTTCATCACTTTTGATTTCCTTATTTTCTCTCTCATCACTTCCTATATAATCATTTTCTCTCTCATTTTTTTCTTATATTAATTTTTCTCTTATCAATTTTTCTTCCTCAAAATGTCTATCCTTACATTCTATCTCCTTATTTTTCATCAATTTTTCTTTCACATTACTTTATCTCATTATTTAATACAAAATTTTAAAAGATTTTTATTTTTGTAAATAGTTTTAATAATTTTTATTTAAGATTTAAAAAAAAGAAAACTAAAAATTATTTTTAGAAAACATTAACAAAAAAATTCGTTGTTTTTTTAAAACTACAAAAACTGTGTTCTGTTCTCATTTCTGAAAGCATAATTTTGAAAAGAAAAAAAACAAAAAATAATATCAAACCACCGTTGATTTTTCAAAAGAGTTTATTGGTTTCCTAAAAAAAATATAGGTTACCATGTACAACATTTTACCTAAATGGAGTGTTTACTATTACAACCTTAAATAATAATAATAATTTTTTTTAAAAATGGAACAACATTAAATAATTTAAAAGTGTTGAAATGCTATATTTTAGCATTTTGTCAAATTTTAGGCTCTTAAAATTGTGTTAAAATAACAAGTTTAGTATATCAATAAATACAATTTTTTTTTAATTTTAATTTATTTCATTTTTTTAATAATTAGAGATCTCAGTCACACAAACCTATTTATTAAAGCAGTGTTTTTCTTTTGGCAATTATGGTAGAAGTAGTCGAATTCGGCGGATCTACGGCAAAAGGAATGGTGTTAATTAGATGGTATTATTATTCAAAATGTGTAATTAATACTATAGAGACGTTGTTTCTTTTTTCTTAATGAAATGTTTAATTTGAATAATAGAAGAACGGGTAAGAATAGATTAGATTATTTGAAGTCATTAAGTTGAGTATATTGTATTAAATGTGAGCTTTAAAATCCCGCCAGTTCCGTGATATGGTTTTTAATGCTATTGTTACTATTTTTAGTCCTCTATTTCCTTTAATTTTTGGATGCTTTTTCCTACTCGCATTGTCCGAGTGTAACAAACAGCTAACTTAAAGTCTAAAATTAAATAATGGCATATTTTTAGCTTAACACTATGTTTGGTTGGAGGGAGAAGATAATAGATGGAGAGGAGAGGAGAGGAGAGGGGAGGATGGAGAAAGGTGAGGAGAGATTGTCAATGCTCTTATTTAGTAAAAGGGATTGAAAGAAGGAAATGATAGATGAGAAGATAGTAAATCCTCCTTAATCTCCCATTTAGAAATTTTCTATTAATGGGAAGATTCATACTCGTCATTATAATTATGTTCTCTTAAATTATTATTAAAAATTAATCATAACACTAAATAAATAATTTCATAAATATATATTTATGTATCTCATATCAAACACCATAAAAATATTATTACTTTCTTTTTTGTATTCTATATTTTTCATTTACTCTTCATCTGTGGTACCAAACATAGCATATAAATTAGATCAAATAACCTTTTGTCAGTCATGATGATTATGTTTTATCTCGTTGATCTAATACATATATTTTGACAAAAAAAAATGGTTTGTATGAAATAGAACATTTATGTAATACAATCCAATGTTATGTCAATTCAAATATACACATTACAATTTGATCTACTAAACTTATTTAATTTCTTACACCAAAAGCTATAACAATAAATTTATATAAGTTACACAATTATATATAAGAGCATTTATGATCTACTAAATATTTTGTACTTATTCAATTTAAGAATTAGTACAAAATGATTTTTGATACTTTCTAACAAAATATCTAATATATCACAAGAAAAAGTTACAGATATTCTGTAAAATAGCATTTGAAAATATATTTTTTTTACTAAATGTCGCATTTATTTATTTATTAAAAAGAAAAAATAGCGCGTGAACTTAGTTTATGTAGGAAGCGCGTAGAACATAAGGAGTATAATTATTTAAAAGAAAAAAAGAGGAAAAAAATAAGGGTGGATCTAGGTTCCATCATTCATACATTTCATAAAGCGCGTGAAAGTGGGTCCCTCCAATCGATCACTCGAAAGGCGAGAGTTGCGGAACCAGTAAACTGGTCTTAGCTTTTGCTTTTTCCCAATACCTGACTCACTTTCCTTTTTTTTCTTTTTATAGGTTCAATTTTCTTAATTTTTTTTCTATTTGATTGAATAATCTCTGTTGCTTCAACTCCTTAAAAACATTTTAAATTTGAACGTGATCACATTTGCATAGGTCGCGGCAACTTCATTATACTTTTTCAAATGGGCCATGATTTATTATTTGGTATATATCCACTTCTTTTTTAAAATAAAGACTTGATCGATTCCAATAAAAAAAAAAATTATTTATGTTTATTTCACTGTTTTTTTTTTATGTATATTTTCTATATTACTAATAAAAGAAATGCTACAGCCAAACCAGAGGGAATTAACAAAGGTTATGTTTTGTAAATTTTTGGTTTTGAATTTTTTAAATACAGAAATGGAAATATAATTTTATTTTTATTTCTTTATTTTAAAAAAATAAAAATATGTTTAGTAACTATTTTTGTTTTTAAAAACAAAAAATAATAAATCAATTTTATTTTTATTTTTTATTTAACAATATGAGATGTGTTGATTTGAAGAAGAGAAGAAAAAAAAAACGGAAAAGTCGAAAACAGTTTAAAAAAATTTTGAAAGTGAAAAAATTCTACTTTCAAAATTTAATAAATTTTAATAAATAATAAATACAAATAGATTTAACAAATACATTTTATGTTTAATTGTCAAATTTTTAATTAATTAAATAAAAAACTATTTTTAAGTGTTACCAAATAGCACCAAAGTGTTCTTTACATTATTTTCTTACAACTAAACCTTTAAATTTCTTTATTTTAAATTTTTTTGATAATATTTATTGAAGAAGGTATACATGCTAATCTATATCTATATATTTATATAAAGGAAAGCATCAAAAACATGATGTGACACTCTACAAATTTTCTAAATTACTTTATCTATTTTTTTATTTTTTCTCATTTTTTTATTCAACATTTCTAATAAAATATATTTTTATTCTACTTTTCTATTTTATTTTATTTTAGTTTCTAAATATCTATCTATATAATAATAGGCATATATAAATATATATTTAAATTTACTTAAAAATATAAGTACAACACAATTATATAAAATAAAATATATTTTGATCCATTTTATTTTAGTCAAATATTATTTATGAAAATTCAATACTAACTCTTTGTTTAACAAATTTTTAATAATTTATTATAACATTTTAAAAATAAAGGGTCCAAATAAGTAAACACGAAGTTCATAAATTAATTTTTTAAAATAAAAGGTTTAAACATGTAATTGAATACATAAAACACAAGGTTTGAAATTTAATTTTTTTAAATAAATGGTCTAAACAGGTAATCAAATACACGTGGTTCAAATAATCTATTTATATATACCAATTTTTAACATTTTGACAAAATATGAGATCCAAAAGTTAATTTTTTAAAAATAAATGATTAAAATGGATGATCAGCTAAAATAGAAGATTCAAAATAGTGTGAATCCTTACACAAAACATATATTATATATAATTTATTTTTTATAAATAATTTTTAACCTTTTGAATACATACACGACCCAAATGTTAATTTTTATAAATAAAATGTTAAAACGGGTAGTTAGTTGAAATATCGTATTCAAATAATCGATCAATCTATTCACATTTTTAACTTTTTAAGAAAGCATGAGATCTAAAACATAATTTTTATAAATAAAATGTAATCAGCTAAAATAACTTTGTGCGAAGCACAATTATATTTTCTAATTCGTAATAAACTCAGAAAATTACTTTAAAACTACTACGAATTTAAAGTGCAAAATTATATATAAGAAAATACTTATGCAACTAATAATTATTTTGACTAACATTATCAAATCATAAATTGTAATTAATGTTCCAAAATAGAAACCAATTAACTCCTATATTTCCTAACCTCATCAATAATTGGATCTTCAGTTTATGATATTTAGTAACTAATGCTATAAATAGTTTTTGACTAATAATATTGGAGAAGATAAAATTATATAACTAATGCTATGTGCACACATTTTTTACATTAAAAACAAAATGTGATCGGGCATAAAAATAGTTGACCAGATAAATTTATATGATTTTACAATACATGATGTGTTTGTAATCATCCCTTTCTTATAAAAAAAAAATGATGTGTTACCCTTAATGAAAATAGTATAATTTGTGTTAAGCCATCTCCAATAAATAATGCTGTCAAATTTAGCACAAATAAAGAGTAAATCTTATATTTGGCACAATTGGGTATAAGTGCAAATTAAAATATATATATATATATAAAACTATAATAAATATTCATTTGGCAAAAGTGTAAATAAAAAATGTCATTAATTGCTATAGGAAATTTAACATATGCTATATATGTAGTATGTGTTAAATTGTCTAATTTTGCACTCCATTAAAAATGTTCTTACACATACCATATATTGTTGATGAGTAAACTAATCAGAAATGTGTGTTGATGGTAAAATCTCGTCAACGAAATTAGATCGGAAAACTCAAAGGTAAGTCAAGTGATGTTTATATAAGAACTGAGAATAAACTTTAAGGAAAAGTAAACACAGATAAATGATGGAGCAAGTCTTGGTATATTTCTCAATAGCCTCTGCTTACAATGAATTTTCCAACCCCTTCTCATGTGGGAGAGGGGTCCCTTTTATAGTAGGCTCTGATGGCCTGGGATACATGGTGGTCCAGGAGACCAAATGGTACATAAGTACTCTGTCAGGAGAGTGGTTTCAGAAGCTGAGGTCTTGCATCCAGTACAGGGGCAGGCGTCAGGAGGATGTCTCCACTACTTGTCCGTACCCATGTCAGTGGAGTGGGGACAGACATAGTGGCGCAGGTGGTAGTGGTGTCGACTCTGACTCCTGGCCGTAGACGTACGGGCCATAACTCTTATTCCAGCATTTCCACTCCCCCACTGGTACGGGTGTCCGTACTTCGACATACAGGGTCTTAAGGGCCGTACCCATTACTAGATCGTACATGAATGTTCCATTCGACTCGTACCCGAACCTCTAAGCATTGGGGTCTTCAAGGCATAGGGAATGGGACACTTGGTGCATGCAGTGGTCGTGACGTGAGGCGAGGCTCTCGGGTCCTTGGGCATGGGATGCCTGAAGCACCCCGAGGTCACTCCTGAGCATGGGTGATGGGCATGTGGCCTCAACAGATGTCTAAGGGTGCAAGGCGAGACACCTTCCTCGCGAGCCCCTTGTGGACATGGCTCCCTTGGCGTGTCATCCCACTCGAGTGGCCACCTGGTGGCGTGGCTCCCATGCCACTCAGACTTTGAAGTCCATGGCATGGCTCATATTCCTTCGCGAGACCTCCTTGGGAGGCCTGTTGATGGCGTGGCGCGCGCAGGATGCGGGTCCTCGCATGGTGTTGGGCGCGCGCGGGACACGTGGCCTCGCCTGGTGCTGGGCGCATGCGAGGCAGGGGGCCTCACCTGGTGCTGGCGCGCGCGAGGGTGTGGCCTCACCTGGTGCTGGCGCGCGCGAGGGGGTGGCCTCGCCTGGTGCTGGTGCGCGCGAAGGGGTGGCCTCGCCTGATGCTGGGCGCGCGCGTGGAAAAGGGCCTCGCCTGGTGCTGGCGCGCGCGAGGGGGTGGCCTCGCCTGGTGCTGGCGCGCGCAAGGCCATCAGGGCTGCCGCGCGAGAGGCAACAGTGGCTCGGGGTCACCCCAACCCAGCCATATTTTTGGGCGTTTATGGGGCCTAAGCATACACTTTGAGTCTTTTATGGGCATGGAATATTGAGCATCCACAAAGGCCACACTTCATGGCTCACTAAGTGATGCTTCCCTTGGGACAATCTCTCAGTTTCCCAAGACTTATAGGTCTGAGCCTGATAATGTGACTAAGTGATCTTTAGCCTTGTATTTTCACCATGTACTGGGGATTTTTTTCTTGGTGGATTTTTGGCATCCACAATGTGATTTTAATACAAATACATATTTATAAAAAATGGTAAAAAACAATAGAAAGAAAACAGGTTAATTACAAACAACACGGTACGGTTGTACGTCCTGAAATTCAGCACGAGTCTTTTAGACAGCTCGGATACAGCTGGCTAGCCAAGAACTATAATAGATGATCCATAAATTCATATTTCCTCTGTAAAGACAGCGCGATTTCCCAGGTAAATAGCACGAGTTGATGTACACAAAGCAATAGACATGAGCTGATAACACCTATGAAGCATAGCATCCAAGACACGAGCTGACGCTACACTCAGCTCGGGGTATTCTGAAGATGTGCCATTTCCCTAGATCTTTATAAACCTGGATACATTATGTAGACGTGCGTGGACAGGCATTACATGTCCACAAATTCCTGAAATCCCGGACACATAATATAATCGTGCATAATCAGACATCACATGTCCGGTTATCCCTGATGACCCATGATCAGTTTTACCTAATGATTAGAATATACCTTAATATAAATTGTAATATTCATCATTAGTGTGAGACAGATCACACGAGGGATTTAGATTCACGTGATGACCCCAATGCCCCTCCAGGAAATTTCTCTATAAATACTAAGACCTTGGATGGGGAGAGGGGTAGTGGTTTTTCTCTATAATGCAAAAACTTTGTCAAAATTGAGAGAGAGATAAACAATAATAACACAGACTCGGGACTAGGGGGATTTTAACCTCCGAACCACGTAAAAAGGAACGAGTGTTCTTGATATTTCGTTTCTAGTGTTTTTAAGTATCATTTTCTTATTACGATTTACCATTAAGCACTAATCGATCCCAACTATTTTCGTAAATTCACTGTTGGTGAAAAACCGCGTCAATAGATTGGTGCTTTCATTGAGAGCTGCAGATTAGTGCTATTGTGAAAGATTCATATCAAAGTTCATCATGGTGGTTACTCGATTGAGACATGGTAATGAGACAGATCAACCTGGTGGGCAGAAGGCTCACCATACTGCTGTTTCCGATGAACAAAACCCTGAGATCCAACAACGGTCGGGAAAACAACCGATGGGCCACGACGACACAGGGAGTTCAGCGTCATTGCCGCCGAACCCGAACCTGAACCCAAACCCGGATTACTTGACTGCGATAGAGTTGGAAAACATACAGTTAAGGAGCCGTTTAGCCAAAGCAAACAAACAAAACGAGGAGGTTCTGGCTCGGCTACCCCTTCTGGCAACCGACGTTAACGTCAGAAAGAGGCAAGGTGGAACTCATAAGTCCCACCGGGATAGTCGACCCAGACCAAGTCAGTCGGTTAGAACCTCGACCCCGAGTTCTACGCCCATGGTGCCAGATCACCAAGAAATCCTGTTTGATGGCTTTCCCACGGATCATCGGCAAATCAGCCGGTCGGTTAGGACCTCGACTCCAAATTCAGTAACATCGTCGAATGCACCTGGAAATGCCCATAGCAACCCACGAAGAAGGTCTAGGGAAAACTCGCAAAGACGGCATGTTCCAGCCGACCTCCTTGTGCCACAATCAGATCGCTAGACACAAAGAGTAAGAAATGGCGGAGCAGAGCGATCGCAGGATAATTTGGTCCGTCTTGACGGGACAAGAATCGCCTCGCCAGTTAGGCATCCCCCGTCGCCCATAAGGCATCCTACACCACCTTGTTCTGCGCGAAACGTTCCTACCTATGGGGACAGCAGGAGAAATCCTCCTCCCGCTGCCCCTGCGTATGCCTCACGGGCACACACTAATATCCTAGATCCTCATCCTCAACCGCAAGCTCTAAGTTTCTCTAATGGAAGTTATTGGACTGAGGGTCGTCGAAGTGGTAGGTCCGGCACAGATTTGAGAAATTAGCTGAGTTCGGTTCAGAGCCCTCGAGTCGATCCATAGACTAATCTACAAGATCGCCTGCATTCGCAAAGGAGAAATCTAGCTCGCGATGGAGTCAGTGGCACTCACCACGAGAGAGGTCCTTCTGAAGTACGTGATAACGGGAATGTCCCACCCAACCAAGCTCGAACTTGGAGGGACAATAACCCGCCAAACGCGTACGACCGAATGGGAGCTGTTGAACAACCCCAGGGAACCAAGGACCAAACCCTCGAGAGGTTAGCCCAGATAGAGGAGCTGATGAAAAGACTCCTATCAGAGAAGGAAAAAGACGAATATGACTTAGGGGATGAGCTCGAACTTTTCGACCCTAACATCATAGCAACAACATACTCGCCGAGTTTCAAGATGCCCCATTTGTCAAAATTTGATGGAGATGGAGATCCGTCCGACCACTTGGGAATTTTCAACACCTTGATGATGGCCCACAATATTGGACCCGAGCTGAGGTGCCTAGTATTCCCCTCGACTCTGGTCGGGCCAGCTAGACAATGGTTCAAGCAGTACAAGAAACATTCTATTAGTTCGTGGAAGAGTTTCTCCGCTGATTCAAGAGGGCATTCCGAGCTTCTCAGGCGGCTCGCATCAAGGCGAACTCCTTTGCAAATGTAAAGCAGCATCCCGGAGAGCCTCTGAAAGCATATCTGAGTAGGTTCACCAATATTGGTGCGCGAGCTAGAGACGCGAACGAAATTTTTAGGCTCATGGTGATGAGAACAGGAATTCTTATTGGGGGCGACCTATGGAAGGAAATCCAAAGAAAGGGGGTCAACACTGTGGATGAGTTCCTGAACAGGGCTCAAAGGTGGATCAACTTGGAAGAGGCACGAGCTTTGGTCGCAGGAACCAGCCAAGTCCCTTCCCAGCCCGTTGGAGCGGTAACGAATGTTGCAGCTACAGCTCAAACCGTTACCCAGAATAACCAAGGGGGAGGTAGCAAGAGGAAAATAAATAGTGAGGGCGGCCATAGCGGTTCGTAGAAAAACAAGCCTGTGGAGAAGTTCAAGCTGATCTACGCGACTTATGCCGACCTCACAGATACTAGAGAGCGTATCTTCTTGGCGAATTCTGCCCGCCTTCCGTGGAAAAAGCCAGAGTCGATAAAGAATCAAAGGGCGAAGAGAGATCCTTCGAAATTTTGTCGATTCCACAATGACACTAGTCACAACACTGATGATCGCAGACACTTAAAGGATGAGATCGAGACGCTCATCAGGTTCGGACCATTGGCTCAGTATGCCCGGAATCGAATAACTCCCAGTCAACTCGCTGGACAAAACATTCCATCAGCTCCATAGGCCCCAGCGAATCAAACCGGAGCTCAAGTGAATTAGGATACCCCTCCTCCGATAACAGGGGGAGAGATAACAACCATATCTGGATGCCCTCATCTGGCAGGCACGAACAGAGGTGCCCAGAAGAGGTATATCAATGAGCTGAGGTCTCACAACGGAGTTGAGTTTGTCCCGGAGCAGCGTTTATCTAAGCAACAACGATTGGAGAAACAACCAATCAGTTTTACTGAAGAAGAAGCTAGCCATGTCCAATTCCCGCATAACGATCCTCTAGTCATAACCATCCACCTCACCAATCGGAGAGTTAGGAGGACACTAGTGGATAATGGAAGCTTTGTGAACCTACTATTTAGGTCCACACTAGAAAAAATGGGATTGTCTGTGACCGAGCTGAAGGCAACCTCCATGATGCTGTATGGGTTTTTTGGTGAGGGATCGGCAGCTATCGGAACAATCGAGTTAGTAATAACCTTGGGTGAAGGACCACGAACTGTTTCCAAGCTTTTTGAGTTTGTGGTCGTCGATTGTCCGACCGCGGACAATGCAATCTTGGGTCGACCTACGTTGATGGCATTCGAAGCCATAACATCTGTCCGTCACCTTGTGATAAAGTTCCCCTCATCTGTGGGAATATGCACTGTCCAAGGCGATCAACTTGCTGCCAGGGAATGCTATAGCATTTCCATGAAGGGAAAATCACAACCCGGGCAGCAAACGATGGCCATACAGGATGAGGGCGAGGAATCACAGGAAGTAAGGACTACTCCTGGAATGGAAGAACCTCGGCAAGCTAGTGGCAGGGATATTACCTCAAGTGATGATATTGATCTGCAAGTAGGTGAAGATAAATCTGAGCTTCGAGCTATTGAAGAGCTCGAAGAAGTAAACATCGATCCAAGAAATACTTCGAGAGTCGTTAAGCTCGGGAAAAATCTTGGCGATGAGAGGAAGGCGGAGTTGATAATTTTTTTACAAGGGAATCTAGATGTTTTCGCCTAGTCTCATGAAGACATGGTAGGGATAAGCCCGAGTGTGATCATGCATACCATGAACTTGGATAAAAATGTGCCTGCGAAATCCCAGAAACAGAGATGTTTGGGTACAACCCGAGCTGAGGCCCTGGAAGAAGAAGTAGCTCGACTTTTAAAATGCGGGTTTATTCATGAGGCTAAATATCCGATCTGGGTCGCAAATCCTGTCCTGGTCCCAAAGCCAAATGGAAAGTGGCGGACCTGCATCGATTTATTTGACCTAAACAAAGCTTTTCCCAAGGATTGCTTCCCATTGCCAAGAATTGATCAGTTGGTTGATGCCACCGCAGGGCACGAGCTCATGTCCTTCATGGATGCGTATTCTGGGTACAACCATACCGTGATGAACCCCATGGACCAGGAGCATACTAGCTTTATGACTCCAACGAATGTTTATTGTTATAAAGTTATGCCCTTCGGGCTGAAGAACGCAGGGGCTACCTACCAGCGATTGGTCAACAGAATGTTCGCTGATCAAATCGGAATAAACATGGAAGTGTATGTTGATGATATGCTGGTCAAATCTAATATTGGCGATAACCATGTTCCCAATCTGAAGGAATGTTTTGAGATCTTAAGAAGATATAACATGAGGTTGAATCCCCAGAAGTGTACCTTCGGAGTGGCATCAGGAAAGTTTTTGGGATTCATAGTCAATACTAGAGGGATAGAGGCAAACCCCAAAAAAATCAGATCATTATTAGAAATGCCTTCGCCCAGGTCGCGTAAGGATGTCCAGAGTCTGACTAGAAGAGTGGCAGCCCTTAATCGGTTCATTTTTAAGTCCACTGACAAGTGTTTGCCATTCCATAATCCGCTCTGAGGAAATAAGAAGATTGAATGGACTGAGGAGTGCGTACATGCATTTCTCGATCTAAAAACACATTTGGCTGAGCCACTAGTATTGTCTAAACCGGCGGCGGAGGAGCCTCTTTTCCTTTATTTGGCTGTTATGGAAAATGCAGCCAGTGTCGTGCTGGTCCGAGAAGAGGACCGGGTTCAAAAATCAATATATTATATAAGCAAAAGACTTCTCGGAGCTGAATCGTGATATCCCTTAATGGAAAAGGTGGCATTCTGCCTTATTCTAGCCTCCAGGAGCTTAGGCCATACTTCTAGTCCCATTCAATCCACATCATGACCGACCAACCTTTAAGGCAGGTATTGCAGAAACCTGAAGCATTGGGGCATCTCTTAAAATGGGGCATCGAACTCAGCCAGTTCGAAATATGGTACATACCAAGGACTATGATTAAAAGTCAAGCCCTGGCTAATTTCATGGCTGAGTGCACTGGGTTTCAAGAGGATCTGTTGAGAGAACCGGTACAGGCATTGTGGAGAATATTCGTGGATGGTTCATCTAACGAGAACAAGTCCAAAGCTGGGATCATATTGATCTCTCCGAAAGGCCATCGGTTCCACTCCGCGCTAGGGTTCGGGTTTGAGGCATCCAACAACGAAGCCAAATATGAAGCTTTATTAGCCAAGCTTAGAGTGGCAAAGGAGTTGAAGGCCAGGGCCATCTAGTGCTATAGCGATTCCCAGCTCGTGGTAAACCAGGTGTAAGGGGAATACCAAGCGCGGGGGGCCAATATGGCGGCTTACCTAGCCAAAGTGAAGAAAGAGCTTTCAAAATTTGAGTATGGCATAGTCGAGCAGATCCCTCGCGAGCAGAATGCCAACACTGATGCTTTGGCGAGACTCGCTATCTCCAAGGAAGCCAAGACTCTGAGCATAGTACCGGTGGAATTCTTGGAGAGCCCAAGTGTGGCAGGAAGCATGATGGAGGTCGAGATGATCAACACCAGGCCGACCTGGATGACTCCCATAATAGAGTATCTTACAACAAGGAAGTTTCCTGATGAACGAAAAGAAGCGAGGAGGATACTCTATCAAGCTCCAAGGTATACAATCGTGGATGGAGCGTTGTACCGACATGGCCATTCCTTGCCTCTTCTACGATGTGTTCTGCCAGAGGAGGCCAAAACTATTTTACAGGAGGTGCATGAAGGCTTTTGTGGGGATCGTGCTGGGGGGCAAAACTTGGCCTTAAAAATATTAAGGCAGGGATATTATTGGCCCACTTTATCAAAGGGTTCCATCTCCTATGTCCGAAAGTGCGACAAATGCCAGCAGTTCACCGCAGTCGCCCGAGCTCCACCAGTCGAGTTGAAAATGATCTCATCCCCATGGACATTCGCAGTATGGGGAATCGATTTAATAGGAGCTCTGCCCACGGGAAAATGAGGAGTTCGCTATACGATAATGGCCATTGATTATTGCACGAAGTGGGCAGAAACCGAGCCCCTGGCAACAATCACCTCAAAAAGAGTCCTCGACTTTGTAGTCAAGAGTATTGTGTGCTGATTTGGACTGCCCAAGAAGATTGTATCGAATAATGGAACTCAGTTCGATAGCGATCTCTTCATCGAGTTCTATGAAAGGCATGACATAATTAAAAGTTTCTCTTCGGTTGCCAACCCGCAAGCCAATGGAAGGTCAAGGCCATGAATAAGACCCTAAAAGCAAGCCTTAAGAAGCGGTTAGGCGAGGCCAAGGGAGTCTGGCCTGATCAGCTCCCACAGGTACTATGGGCGTACTGGAACTCCCACCGAACTTCTATGGGGCACACCCTTTTCTCCTTGACTTTCAGAAGTAAGGCCGTCCTTCCCATCGAAACGAAGATAGCCACACACAGACTTCAGAACTTCAACCAAGAGCGGAATGATGGATTGCTCAGTGCGTCTCTCGACCTAATTGATGAAAAACGAGAGGATTCGCAGCTACAGCTCGTGCATTACCAGCGAAAAATCACTCATTATTTTAATTCAAAGGTCATGAGGCGTATCTTTGGTTTGGGCGACCTGGTACTCCGAAGGGTCTTTTTGGAAAGCAAGGACCCCAAAGACGGTGCCTTGGGTCCAAGTTGGGAAGGGCACTATCAAATAGTGGAGGTCGTACATGAGGGAACCTTCAAATTAGCTCAACTTAATGGAGAAACAGTCCCACAGATCTAGAATGTTATGCACCTAAAGAAGTATTAGCAATGATGATACCACCCGTCTATGTAAGGCTTAGTTATAAAAGCCGTTTAATTTAAGAAATAAAAGAATCATTGTATATTTCTTATCTTTCATATAGTTTCATCTATGTATTAGTTCGTGTGATAGCGTTTGTCCAAAGCAACCAAGAAAGTTCACTTTCTGATTACTTGGGGGGCATATAACCCGAGAAGGATTAAAACTTGGAAGCTAGAGAAATTGATTAACCGAGGTTTTCTTTTGGGATAACACGAGGTGTCAACAAATCTAACACGAACTAAGTTTTAAATCATAAAAAATCCTAGATATAACCAGGTACAAAAATATCCTGGATACAACCAGGTCTGAAACTTGGAAGTTAGTAAAATTGATTAACCAGTGTTTTTTCTAAAAAACGCTATCCCGATCTAAAAGTTATTTCCTAAGATTTTGAATGTACAAGTTGTTTACCGAGTTTTTCGGAAACGAATAACTAACAGAATAATAAAAAGATGAGAACCGTAGAAATACTGAAATGTAACTAAACAAACAGTGTTTTTACGTGGTTCAGGCGTTAACAAGCCCTAGTCCACGAGTCGATGTTATTATACTTGGAAAAGATTACAGTAAGATGGCTGGTGCATAAGAACTTCCCCCACTCACAATGTTTCTCTCGGGTTCTCTTAAAGAAGATGAAGCTAGAGAGATTTTGGTAGAATCCTCTTCTCTCTCTCCCCCCTCTTCTTGTAAAAGGAAGGAGTCTTTATAGCTAGGGTTTCGGATCAGGGTTTTTCTCTACGTACATGAGTCTTAATTACACCAGCCATAAATAGGGGATACAATTACTATCGTCGCATGGCTACCAGACTCTATGTGGGTATATTTACGTGAAAGTATGGGGAACACACAAAGTCAGCCGTCTTTTCCGAGTTGTCAGCGGAACAGTAGGCGAAAAGGTACCCTTAGGCGTGCTGGGATGTGTGCGGCTTTGACCTGACGGGCGTGTCAGGCGGGATCCTGTGTCAGACGGATATCATTCCAAGTATGCCTTCTCCCGGACTCGACTGTTCGGTCTTGTTCTGTGCGGGGCACGGAACTGTTTCCGCGGAGACCACTCGAAGAGCCTCTCCTGGAAGGGGCCTCCCCGAGGGGTATCCTTCGGGAGTCCGGGAGAGTTGACGAGTTTCCGTGTTGTGCTTGTTTGGAAGAGTAATCCGGATACTAGACAGGAGAGGCGAAGCCTTTCTGTCCATCCGCTAGCTCTGGTCACCCTCCGTGAAAGACATCGATAATTCTGCTTCCCCGAGGTCATCAATCTAAACGCTATCCGGAAATCTGGATAACATTTACCCCCCAAGGTCGCGGAGCTTTGAGAGATCCGGGAGCTTGTACAATCGGTTTCTTAGATTAGGCGAGGGGGCACCTTCTGTGTTCCCGGAAGGGTTCCTTTTTCCCGCCTGAGTATAAGTATGAAAGAGAAAAAGGAATTTCTTTTGTTTGAGATCAAGTACTCAAGTGCGGCAAGGATCACGTGTCATTCTAGGAATGGTTCTGCGACCGAGACGTGTGCGTGAGGCGACTGGTTGAGGATGCGTGCGTCAGTCATCTGACTATTTGACGGTTTTTAATGGTACTCAGGGCCCGAGGTGGTGTAATGATGGGAAATAAATATTTTATTCCCATCCGAGGAGTCATAAATAGGATCGTCGCTTCCTCCAGCCGTTGGATCTGACGCACATGGAATGGGAAGATCGGGACCGTCCACTCGAGGAATTCGAAACGGCTTCTTCCCTGCTATAAAAACGAGGGAAAGGACCTTTCTTCCTCTTTACGCTTTCAGATTCTCCATCTTTAGGATTTTCAGATTTCCAAACCTCCGAACTCTCAGGCTTCCCAGCTTACGTTCCTCCGAACTTGCCATTTCTTTTGGTAAGTATCTGGAAACTTTTCTTTTTGATTTGGCAGTGGGTTTATTCCCCGAAGTTCCTGGTTTGAATCGCCGTTCATCTTTGCAGCTTTTACTTCTCGCGATCGTGCTGTGCAGTGATCCAGTTACTCCTTCAACCTCTACCTACCCGAATATCAGTAAGTATTTCTACTTTGCTCTTTCCTCCCAAACCTTAGGTTGTTGGTAGTTGTTAGAGTAGAGGTTTCTGCCATTATTGCTTATGTGCATGTGTGAATAGGGCTTTGGTAGGCATGTGATTGATTGTGAGTCGATAAGTAGCCTTTTCTGCGTGTTTTGGCGATTTGCGTTTGGAAAGTCGTCCCTTGTTTTGCTGTTTTAGGGCATAAGCATGAACGCCTTTAGGGTGTCTTTCTCTGGAAAAACACTTCTTTTGGTGGGCTTAGGCTCGGGGTCTGAGTCTGGTTCCTTGCTGTCCTTCGGGTGGCATGGTGCCAATCCCTCGGCAAGCTTGGTGGGAGCCTCTCCAAGCAGTTTTCGGGGAGGGTCTCCCCGACGCCTTTGATACCACTAGGGTATGACAAGGGTGCTGACTGCTCAGAGTGTTTTCTTCTTTCTTTTCTTTTGTCCAGTGACGAACATCTCGAAGGAACAACTCCTTGCTGCGGGGGAGGCTAAATCTGCCCAAGAGAAGGGCTCTCCTATCGCTGGTGGAAAGGGGAAAGGAAAGGCGAAAGCGGTCGCGGCTAGCCCACCAACCTACAATAGTTCCATCTGGGAGATGGACCAAAAACCGAACCTTTTCAGGAATTATGGCATGCTGGAGCTGTATTCCTCTGAGGCAGGCCTGAAGAACATCCCAGGTCTGATGTGGCACCGTCTGTCGGTGCTGGGCGAGTCAGCTAGCCAGAGCCACGAGGGCTTTGGTGCCTGGAGCTGGGCACATATAGTGTGCGGAGCGCACTTGCCCCTAAGGAGTTACTTCGCCAATTTCTGTGTGAAGGTGGGGATTGCCCCCTTCCAGTTAATTCCTCCCAGCTACAAGCTCTTAGCGGGGTGGTTCATCTTTTGCAAGTCCCGGAGACTGGAAGCTCCTACCCCGGAGGAGGTGCTGTACTTTTATGGGTTGAAGTCTCAGCCTATGAGGGGTCACTCAGACAAGGTGGGGTTTTACAGGCTAGAAAGGCACCCGGATGTGATGTGCCCCACTTGTCATACCGCGAGGGTTCCAGACCTCCGGGAATACTGGTTCCTGACGACTGGCTTCCCGCTGAAGAGGGTGCCAGCTCTATCTTTGGACTTCAAAATCCCTGGTAAGTGTTTCCTCTTTTCCTTTTCAACTTTGTTTCTTTGTATTTGATTTGCCTTTTGGGAGGATCTCTAACGCTTGTATTTGATTTTTGCAGAAGTCGTTCCGCGGTCACCTCGCTGCGCGGAGATGATAAGGAGGTCCAAGTTCTACGAAGGGCTTTCTGAGGAAGAGTTGAGAGTGGAGGGACTTGTGACCTCCGAATCGTTGAGGGAGTATGGGTTACTCGCCTCCTTCCAAAATATCGAGCCAGTAAGTGGTAGGGGGCAGACTCAGGTGTCGGCTGACATCCGGGAGCAGATTGCCCTGGAGCTGTCTAAGGTGATCACCCAAGCCGCTCGGGACGAAAATACTCTATCTCCTAGTTGGGCGGAGAGGTTCCCCGACCCCCAGCCGGAGGGAGAGGAGATCGAGGCTCGCCACGCCGCGGCTTACCCTAATGAAGGGGCTCCGGGGGCTAGTTCCTCCGGGAGAGGTAAGACTAGTTTTCGATTGATCCACACCCCCAGCCTGTCTGAAGTTACCCAAACATCTCAGATGGGGTTTGATCCTCGTTTCCTTAGGCTAGATCCGCGTAGGATACCTTTCGACAGGTACTGTGATAGGGTAGATGAGCTCCTCTGGTGTCTGAGTGATGGTAGTCTGCCAGAAGGTGTCACCATGGTTGACCCTTCTTCTCTCAGCATGTTCTTCCCGGACTTCAAGGAGTACGGGAGCTTCCTGGAGCAGGAAGCGATGTTTTGTTTTGCTCGGGGAAGGCCATCCACGTTTCTCGTGCATGGTCGTCCCTTTCAAACTTTTCTTTTTCTTGTTTCTTGTTCCCTGCTGGCGGGCTTGCTTGTACTTTTATGTTGCTGATTGTCTTGTCTTCCGCTTATCTTCTTTCTCATTTCTTGTTGGTTCGTTAACCTTGCTTTGTACGTTTCTTGCAGAGTATCCCGAAGCCAAGATGTTGGGGAGGGTTACTTTGCTTATTAAGAAGGCTGCCACCAGCCAAGACCCGCCCACGGGAAAAGGAAGGAAGACCAAGGCTGGTAGGGGAGGTAAGGCTGCTTCCCCCAAGAAGACAAGCGGCGAGGCGCAAGCGTCTCCGAGGGTAGAGAAGTCCCCTGCTAAAGGGCCTTCCGAGACTATGATGGTCTCGAGTAGCAGTAGCGACGGGGAAGGGCTTGTGTTCCCCGTGAGGACAACTGGGGTGAGCAAGCGTCCCGGAGAAGATGCTGAGGGTGCTAAGAACAAACGCCTTAGACACTCTTCTCCCGGTCGAAGGCAACAACAACAGCAACGACAGCAATCACAACTACAACAACAGCAGCAACAGGAACAAGAGACACAATCACCAACGCCGCAGCAGCAGCAACAGCAACATCCAAACCAGCAGCAGCAACAAGGGCAATTACTTCTGCTACCGCAGCAGCAAAAGCAACAGACCGGGGCCTTAATACCCCGGCTGCCTCCTCCTCCAGCCCAAAGGGGGGCCACCCTTCCGGGGTCTCCGTCTTCTCAGACAACCAATCTTCCCCTGCCTGGCCTGAAGTTCCACTTTCCGCGGAAGCCGACCAGTTTTCCCGCTGCCCTCCTGGAGGGTGTAAGACGGGCCGATAGCTTTTTGAAGAGGCGGCTAGAGGCGGAGAAGGCCGTTACTCAGGGAAGGGCAGATAACTTGTCTGCCGTGAAGAGGGCTGAGCTGGCCGAGGGGGTGAGATCTCCTCACCCGGCCGGAGCGGTTCTGGATGGTCCAGCCTTGGAGAAGAGGCTGGTGCCTAGGCTCGGACGTGCATTGGCGCCGTTCGGAGCTGAGATGATGGAGGACATGGCCCTGAGCTTATGCGAGCTCAATTCTGAGAAATGGGCCATCAGCAGCAGCAAGGATCCGCTGTTGCTGACACACGCTGTGAAGCAGCAACTGTCCGGGGTAAGCCGTCAGTTTTTTTTTTTTTTTTTTTTGGGACCACCTGTCTTTTGGTCCTGCTTTAGCTCACTCTGTTGTCTTTCCTTGCAGGCCTCTATGATCGCGGAACGCTCGTTCCGGGAGGTTGGTGCAGCTCTGGTTCAGCTGGAGGAGAGCCAACTGGCTCGCCAGGCCTTGGAAGCGGAGAAACAGAAACTGACCCAACAGGCCTTGGGGGCTTCGGAGAAGATTGATCAGGCCCGGCGCACGGCTGAAGAAGAGGCGGAGAAGAAATATCTTGCCAAATATCAAGAGTACCGGGCCAAGGCAGAGAATGAGTTTAGACAGCGGTCGGATGGAATTAAGACCGAAAACTCCAAGCTCCGGGAAGAGCTGTCCCAAGCCAAGGTGGAGAAAGATACCCTGGAAGCCCGCTTGCAATCAAAGAACGATCTCCTCCTTAAGCGGCAAGAGGAATATTCCAGTCTTCAGAGTAAGCTGCACGACGAGGAGCAACTTCATAAGAGGAGCAGGGATCTCGTGTCTATGCTTCAGTTGGGGCTCGCCGAGAAGGATAAAGAGATCGGGGCTTTGCAATTCACTGCCAGGGGGCATGTGACCGAGAAGCAATCTGTGCTGAACCAAAATAGGGAGCAGCGCAAGGCGATTGATTCTCTTAAGGGGGAGCGGGATGCCTCCAAGGCCGAAATGGAAAAATTGAGGGCCCAACTAATTGTCGCGGAAGAACAGCTGGCAACCTCCGAGGCGGAGCGGTTGAAGGAGAAGGAGGATGCTGAGGTGATACTGAACAGAACTATTAATATATCGCATGTGGTCCTCATGCATCAACTCTGGAAAGTGAACCCGGAGGTGTTAGGCTATCTGGGAGATGATGCCGAAGCCATGAGGGAGAAGCTACTCGTGTGGGATCAGGGCCCAGAGGCGTACGTCCAAACTTATAACATTGACGAACGTGCTGAAGCTCCTGAGGCGGGAGATCCCGGAGAGGCGGGGACCTCTGAACCTTCTCATGACCAAATCCCTCCTTCCAATGAACCGACTCCGCCAGCCTCAGCTGAAACAGATGCCCCCGAAGCTGCGGTCGTGGACGCTGTAGTTACCCCCAATGCTTGAAGGGGTTTTATCTTTAATTGTTTTTCATTTTGAGTTTTTTATTGCGGACAATTTTGCCATAATCATAACATTCTCCTTTCTTTTTCTGCCGAGTTCTTTATTTATCTTTGCGCTTAGGGTAGACATTTATACGGTAGAAACTGTTGTAGGGGCGTATGGGGTTTTGGTTCCAACGGCCAAAACTTATGCACTTCCCAGTTGAAGCTTTAACGGATGATGTCTCTCCCCATGTAGTTTCTAGGTTACGAAGGTTTTCTGGTTCCAACGGCCAGGCTCCTTTCACCGTACTTTATCTTTCCTGAGGCAAATAGCCAATCCCGGGACTTGTAGTTATACTGTTCGCTGGGATTGCTAAGGTGAGTCGTTCTATTGTTTGGAACGGGAGTTCTTTTGGTGAGCGTCGCTAGACTTAAGGTTAGATCTTTGCGAAGCAAAACTAACTGTTGTTGCGAACCTCATGGTGGCTGGCTTCAGGGACCTGGCATGGAGCCCTGCGAGGCTAGATCCGCGCGAAGCAGAGCTTTAGAGCGCTCGCGGATCTTGCCATCTTTTGCCTTGCGGGATCCGGAGCTAGAGCATGCGAAGCAAAGCTTTACAGCGCTCGCGGATCTTGCCATCTTTTGTCTTGCGGGACCCGGAGCTGGAGCTTGCGAAGCAAAGCTCTTCAGCGCTCGCGGATCTTGCCATCTTTTCTCTTGCGGGACCCGGAGCTGGAGCTTGCAAAGCAAAGCTCTTCAGCGCTCGCGGATCTTGCCATCTTTCGCCTTACGGGACCCGGAGCTGGAGCTTGCGAAGCAAAGCTCTACAGAGCTCGCGGAGAATTCTGCAAAGGACTTGTCAAGGAGCTGGGCTACACAAGAGATAATTCTCATGATACATAATGGCAGGCATTTCTGTGGCAATTTTCACTTAAGCACATAATGCACATATGACACGTAATGCAAGCATGTTCATGGCAACAAATAAACCTAAGCTTAACAATTAGAGCAAAACAATTTAAAAACTTCAAACACAATGCTAGCACATAAGTGGTGTTTTGTTCAAGGGGCGTATGGCTAAGCCTTAGCCATGTATACCCCCCAAGTGAGCGTGGGGTCCGGACGTCTCCGGACCGCGTGGTCACTTGTTAAAACGCAGCTTTGAACATAGGGATAAAAAGTGCAGTAAAAGCGGAGTGAATCCCGCTGTGTTTCATTAAAATAGCCTGCTAGGCGTTAGTTTTTCAACAGGGAGGATTATTTCCACATTTTTCACTTTTGTTATTTTCACCAAGGACTTCCGACTGGATGGTCCGGGGCCTACTGGTAGTAACGGCGGAGGTGCTCCGCGTTCCAGGCGCGCGGGACTTTAGATCCGTCGAGTCTCTTTAAGTGATACGTCCCATGGCCCACTTTTTCTTGGACTTCGTAGGGGCCTTCCCAGTTGGGTCCGAGGACTCCTACTCCCGGATCCTGCGTAGCAGGAAATACTCTCCGTAGGACAAGGTCCCCAACTTCGAATGCACGGCTCTGGACTCTCGTGTTAAAGTGTCGGGCTATCTTGCCTTGGTACATTTTTAGTTGGACCTACGACTGCTCCCGGAGCTCTTCGATCATGTCTAAGGACTCCTGGAGGAGGGCATGGTTCCGGGTAGGATCGTAGGTGTCTTGCCTGTGAGAGGGGATCATAGCTTCTACTGGGATGACGGCCTCGCAACCGAAGGTCATGGAATAAGGCGTGTGCCCCGTCGAAGTTCTCTCTGTTGTGCGATAAGCCCAAAGTACTCGCGGAAGTTCTTCCGGCCAGTGAGCCTTGCATGCTTGGAGTTTTTTCTTCAACGTGGTCTTTAATATTTTGTTTACAGCTTCCACTTGTCCATTAGCCTGGGGTCTGGCGACTGCGGAAAAGCTTTTGATAATTCCATGCGAAGCACAGAAGTTCGTGAAGTGTTCACTGTCAAACTGCTTTCCGTTGTCGGACACAATTTTCCGTGGAAGCCCAAAACGACACACTATATTCCTGATGACAAAATCCAGTGCTTTTTTAGATGTGACCGTGTTCATAGGTTCAGCTTCAGCCCATTTGGTGAAGTAGTCTACCGCGACTATGGCGTACTTCACTCCACCCTTTCCAGTGGGGAGGGAACCTACTAGGTCAATGCCCCAAACGGCGAACGGCCAGGGGCTGGTCATTAGGGTAATTTCCGTAGGCGGCGCTCGCGGAACCTTGGCGTACCTCTGGCACTGCTCACACTTCCTGACATAATCCACACAATCCTTCTTCATGGTGGGCCAGAAGTATCCTTGTCGAAGGATTTTTTTGGAGAGGCTCAGCCCGGAGGTATGATCGCCACAGAAGCCTCCGTGAATCTCATGGATGATGGTGCTGACTTCGGTTCCGGCAACACACCTAAGGAAGGGTATGGACAACCCCCTGCGGTAAAGCTTTCCATCCATAACCACGTATCGGGGAGCTTGATACTGGAGCTTCCTTGCGTCAACTTTATCGGTGGGGAGTTCTCCGATGGTGAGAAATCTGAGGATGGGTCCTATCCAGGAGTGGGAATGGTCGATGATGGCGTTTATCCTTCGCGTCTCAGTACTGGGGGCTTCTAAGTGCCCGATGGGGACTAAGCCATACTGTTCAATCTCCGGGTCCGTTGCAAGCTTGGCCAGCGTGTCCGCAAGTGAGTTCTGGTCCCGGGGGACCTGGTGGATGTTGTAGCCTTTGAAATGCTGCAGTAGGTCGCGGGAGAGAGACACGTAGGCAGCCATCCTTTCGCCTTTCGTCTGGTATTCCCCGGATATTTGGTTTACCACAAGTAGGGAGTCGCTGTACACTTCGATTTTTTGGGCTCCGACTTCTCTGGCCAGTCGTAACCCAGCTAACATGGCTTCGTGTTCTGCCTCGTTGTTGGATGCTGGGAATGCGAAACGGATGGCGCTTTGGAGCTGATGCCCTTGGGGAGATATTAGGATAACCCCCGCTCCAGCTCCTTTTTCATTTGAGGCTCCGTCTACGTAGACCTTCCAGGTGGGAAGTTCCGGGACAGGATCTTCTGGGAGGTCATTCATTCCCGAGCACTCCACAATAAAGTCCGCGAGAGCTTGACCTTTTATGGAAACACGCGGTTGGTAGTGGACGTCGAACTGGCTTAGTTCCATAGCCCACTTAAGCAATCTGCCAGAAGACTCGGGCTTCTGCAGGACTTGTCGGAGAGGGTGGTTGGTGAGTACTTTGATGGTGTGCGCCTGGAAATATGGCCTCAGCTTCCGTGAAGCGATCAGCAAGCAGAGGGAGAGTTTCTCGATCATCGAATATCTGGACTCGGCGTCCAATAACCTCTTGCTTACGTAATACACAGGGAGCTGGATACGGCCATCTTCCCGGACGAGAGCGGCACTTACTGCGTGCTCAGTCACAGCTAGGTATAAGAACAACACCTCTCCTTCGACCGGCTTGGACAGAATGGGGGCTCGGGTTAGATGTTCTTTGAGGTGTTGGAAGGCCGCTTCGCATTCGGGGGTCCACTCGAACTTCTTGTTCCCTCGCAGAACATTGAAGAAGGGGATACACTTGTCGGTGGCCTTGGATACGAAGCGACTGAGAGCAGCTATCCTTCCGGTGACGCTTTGGACATCCTTATGCTTCCGGGGGGAAGGCATATCTATGAACGCCTTTATTTTCTCAGGGTTGGCTTCCACGCCGCGGGAGCTGACAATAAAACCGAGGAACTTCCCAGACGAGACCCCGAAAGTACATTTCTTTGGATTTAGTAGATAAAAAGAAAAAAATCAAGGAAAAGACAGATAAAAAAGTAGATATTGGAATTATAAATAAATTGTCTCGAGGAAAAATAATCTCGCACCGGGCCAACACGGAAAATGTTTACAAATAATAATAATAATAATAAGGTGAACAAAGACAGAAGAAAATTAAGACCCTCCAGGGCGCTCTGAGGACGTCACCTCCTCGATCTCCTCCTCGCCAGTGGTGGAGGCCTCCCCAGTCTCGGACTCCTCTTGTTGAATCCGAGCCTTGAACTTCTCAAGGTAGGGATCCCACACTTCAGAGGCCAGGAAGGAGAAGTTGCCATCCTGGTTGAAGGCCAAGCAATGGTACAACATGCCCTCCATGGAGGTTAGCAAGGCCGCCTTCTCCTCCTTGACAGCAGTCTCGGCCTCCAATTGCTTGGCTTTGGCCTCTGCGAGCTCAATTTGTAGAGCAGCCAAGGCGGCCTTTGTAGCCTGCTCACCCTCTTGAGATGCTGCAAGAGCAGCCTTGGCATCCAGCTTGCCTTGTTGAGCAGTTATAAGGGCAGTCTAGGCGGCAGTCAAGGCCATTTGAGCAGCCTGGAGCTCGGCCCGAAGCTCGTCATTCTTAGCCCTGGCCTGAGCTATGCTGCGGTGCTGAGCCAAGACCGCATGCAAAAAGTAAAGAAGCAAGTTAGACACACACTGGGATAAAATCAAAAGAGTATGGTTGGCTAAGGAAAATTGGCTTATTGTAAGGTTCATCCCCAGCGCGGACTCCATAACGTTCTCTGGGATCCTCTTCTTGATCACCCTCAGGTCCTTCGGATTGGCCTTGTAAAAATGTTCCACCGTATGGTTAGCCATCTCGTAGAGAGTCCCCTAAAAGGTATCGGGGGTCTTCTTCAGATCCTGGGCATTGACTAGAATACATACGGAGGCAGTGGGGACTATAGGCGCTGGGGGATCAGCTTGTGCTGCCTGATCTCGAGCAGAGGCAAGTGGAAATCGGGGAGGAGGTGGAGGCGGACCCTTCTTCTCTTGAGCAGCGGGAGCTGTTGAGCTCTGGCCTTTCCCCTTAGCCGGGGATTCGGAGGTCGTTCCTGCTGCAGGTGGCACCTTCTTTGATGTAAGCTGAAGTTTCTTTACAAGTGGCCCCGAGCTAGATTTTCCATCCTAGAAAATTGTGCGGATATCAGGAACCCCTTGTTGTGCCATCTCCTCGCCTGAAAAAGAGTGGGAAGAACGTTAATATACATACAAAGTCATCAGTTTACATAAAATGTATATACGATATGACGAAAAGTCCTGCCCTCCGAGCTAGAGGAGGAGTCTATTACCACGACCCCCTGCCTCGGAACCGCTATAGGAGAAGGGGAGCCTAAGTCTACAATTTCTTGGATTAGGGGAGGTTCAGGCTCAGGTTCTATCTCGGGGCTGGACTCCTCTACGTATTGCCTAAGTCCAGGGGCAAGGATACCCTGGTGCAGGGAGGCCCACGACCTAAGGTTGGTTCCATACTCTTCAAAAAAGACTGACCTAAAGGATAGGGTGTTGTCTACAACTACGGTGCCCCTGGGATGGCCCATGTTGTGACGATCCACGCACTGAAGTAGGGTTATGTTATGGTTGGGTTCATTAAGGTGACGATGTACGAGCTGGTTTGGGTTAAACCTAACTAGCCTAAGGTCGGCGATAACCCTATCGAAGTCCCTAAAAGGGTATGGGTTACCTTGGCTGGAGGGGCAGGCTGCTGCCCCCGATGAAGCTCGCTCTACATCAGGGTCCCGAGCAGCCTCGGGAGCTCACCTCTTCTGCACTAGAGGTACCTCATCCTCTTCTTGCTCTTCGCCTTCATCAGCCTCTGCCCCCCCTTCGGGGATAGGCGGGAGCTCACGAACTATCGGGATGTTAGCCCGTGTTCTTCTCAAGGCCAGAGTTTGGCCCTCAGTAATTAATTTACACGCCAACATTGTGTCGTCGGACACGAGCTGGCGGTAATCCTTCTCGCTAGGCGGAAGCCTCGACAGAGTATCATATTGACCCCCGAGGGTCACAGATTTGGCCGTCCTCGCAAAAATGGTTGTACGAAGATACTACTCGGTTAGTATACACGTGAGAGATAGCTCTAGATATAAAGGGAATAATTTCACGAGCTAAGAGAGAAAAGAAAACTTACGAGGATGATTGAAGTAGCGATGTTCGCAGTTGCAAAACCCATTCGACATAAAGAATTGATCTTTATAGTCGTTGGGATGGCTGGGCAGCTCGATGACTGTGGGCGAGTTAGGGAATCAGGTCAAGTAATAAAACCCATCACCTCGCCCTCGTTGATCCGGGTTGGCCTTGAGGCAGAAAAAGTAGAGAATGTCTGCGGGGGTGGGGACCTCCCACTCGTTCTTCAGGAAAAGGTACTTCAACCCCGCCAGCAGTCGGTACGAGTTCGGGGGGAGCTAAAACGGCGCCAACTTCACGTAATTATGGAAGTCAGCAAAATATTGATCGAGGGGAAGGAAGACCATTGCCTTTAGGTGCTCATCACTCTAGGCTGCAAAGTCATCTTGGAGTGGTGTGTAGCTCGATTCCCCTTCAATTGGAGGCCGAGCAATGAGGACGCCAGTCTTGACCTCAATATTGTGGGACAACATTATCTTGTTGACCCTTCCTTGGGTCGTGATCTTGGAGACTATTTCTCTAGCTCGAAAAAGGCATCAGGTCCGACCACGACCTCCTCCTCCACCACGGGGCCGAACTGAGGGACAGGGGATTCAGAGGCGACCTCTTTCCCCTTGTTGGCTCGTTGAGACGATGGGCCAGCTGCACTCTTTTTGGGAACGCTTTTTGTTGACCGCATTTTTGGCCAACGACGTGAGAACGTCAAAAACGATAAACCTTCAAGAGAGTTTAAACGACACAGACAGTTTAATCAAGAAAAGTAAATAACACACAAGATTTTATAGTGGTTCAGCCCCGTTCAGTCGGTAATAGCCTAATCCACTTAGAGATTTTATTACTTTATCTACACTCAAGATCAGATGAACCAGTGTCAACTGAGTTTCTTCAGTGTAAATTTTCAGGAATACAAAAAGGGTTCTCTCTCAAGGAAAACGCACTTTCTCTCTCTAGAACTCAGACCAAATCTCAAATTGCCAAAAAATCCTTTTCTGATCCCATCAACCCTCTATTTATAGGCTTGGGATCCTAAACTGATATCCCCTAGAATCAGGATATTTTATTATATTTATTACATTTAAATTAAAAAAAACATTCAAAATGTAACAAAACCCCCAATTTGTGGGAAGAAGGAGAGATTCCCGCGTGTGCAAAGACCGGTTCTTGTTGAAGTCGTTTCTGGGAATCTTGACTTAGTCCTCCTCTATCTGGTCGACCCATATCTCCTACTGACCACTCATGCAAGTGCTAGTCGGATACATGCATGCTGGACATATGCAAGTGCTGGTAGGACAAGCATTTGCTGGTCGGACATGTGCATGGTGGTAGGACATGTGCATGCTGGTAGGACATGCACTTCTTTCCTCTAACATGGCATTCTCCTCTAGCATGCCATGTCTCTCCTCTAACATGGCACTCTCCACTAGCATGCCATGTCTCTCGTCTAACATGGCACTCTCCTCTAGCATGCCATTTCTTTATTTGGACAACCATGCACTTGCTGGACATATGCATAAAGACCACATTCTTGGGGTCTCCTCGGACCAAGGTCCCTTGCGCTCTCCTCAGACCACTCTCTTGGGTTCTCCTAGGACCAAGGTCCCTTGGGGTCTCCTCAGACCAAGGCCCCTTGGGCTTTCCTCGGACCACTCTCTTGGGTTCTCCTCGAACCAAGGTCCCTTGGGCTCTCCTCGGACCAAGGTCCGACCTCACCTTGGCCTTTCATCGGACCAAGGTCCGACCGGGCACTTGGACTGCTCCTCGAATGTACTTGGCTTGGATGTGACACTCTCAAGCAGTCAAAACTCTTCATCAGTCTACCGGGTCACTTTATCACAACTCTGAGGAGTCAGTGTATTTATTGACTATTTAATGTGTCTTTTACGGACCATGTACTGCCATTTGTCACCTCTATTGCCACTTCATCAATCTCCATTTTTGGGGATAACACTTTTCTTGGGTACCATTAGATCGCCTGACAAACAAGAATGATGGAACACTTAGTAGGCGACCCAGAATTGTTATAAAAGCAAGAAAGCACGAAGGAAGGTTGAGGCTTTTAACGCACAAGCTGAGGTAATCTCAGCCCACGGTGTGATGCCACGCGCTACCTACGCTACGCGCCTAGGTTTCCCAGTAGGCCCCTGATGTTTAGGGATCCGTGTGTCAGAAAATCAGGCCACTACTCTCCTTGGGGAGCGGTTTAGAGCAAAACCACCCAAGAAAAGTAACCCCTAAGCAACCTGATTTCGAACCCTAAAAAACTTCTCATCTTCTATATCATGAATGGGTATTTCCTAAAATTCACCATAAATTGCCCTGAAATTACCCAGTTTTATGAATATCACAGTTCTAGAGATATTTTAAGACCTACTCAGTAAACCTAAGTCGAAGCCTATGTGCCAAAAACATTTGGAGTACAACCTAATATTGACTATGATGAAGTGTGGATGAACATGATAAAAGAAAAGAAACACAGAAACCAGTAAAGGAAAAATTTCTTCAAAACCAAAAGACTTACAGTGTGTTCTCCAAATAAAGAAGTAGACTTTGCAGGGGTGAGTTCCTGGAAGACTCCTGAGTAACTGGGCTTTTGAGGGTTTTTGCAACATATTTTCTGGTTTTTTCTGAGAAGGAAGAAGGGTTAGGAAATGCAGAAGAGAGAAGATGTAGAAAGATTTCGAATGAAAGGTGGTGAATCTTGGAAATTGCCAGCCTTATTTATACGTAAAAGGCATAAAACGACGTGGACCTTCCGATCAAACTAGTGCAAGATCCGAGGATAGTATTTCGAAAGATGAAACAGCGACAAAAAGTTGGCCTAGCCATTAATGCAATCCCCGAAATCCGAACAGACGCCAATCGCGGCGTTCCACGTGTCTAGTACTCAAGTAATGGGCAAACCTGGATAATCGCGATAGAAGTTTAAAAGTCCCCGCCGTTTAAGTAAAAAATTGACATCATAGAACATGAGCTGGGACTTGGGGGGAAAATGTACGTCCTGAAATTCAGCACGAGTCTTTTAGACAGCTCGGATACAGCTAGCTAGCAAAGAACTGTAATAGATGATCCACAAGTTCATATTTCCTCTGTAAAGACAGCGCGATTCCCCAGGTAAATAGCACGAGCTGATGTACACAAAGCAATAGACACGAGCTGATAACACCTATGAAGCATAGCATCCAAGACACGAGCTGACGTTACACTCAGCTCGGGGTATTCTGAAGATCTGCCATTTCCCTGGATATTTATAAACCTGGATACGTTATGTAGACGTGCGTGGACAGGCATTACATGTCCACAAATCCCTGAAATCCCGGACACATAATATAATCGTGCATGATCAAACATCACATGTCCGGTTATCCCTGATGACCCATGATCAATTTTACCTAATGTTGACGCCGTTTTTCGTCTACAGTGAAACAAGAGCACGAAAACAACAATTGGTTATGGCCAAAAGAAATACGATAACACAAATGAGATTTTTTACGTGGTTCAGCAGTTAACTTTGCCTAGTCCACGAGTCTTTGTTATTAAACTTAAGATGATCTCTGAAAATTCTTCAAGAATGAATTCTCCAGAGTTTTCTCTGAAGATCACAAAAATTCGGTCCTTTACAATGGTGCATGACTTCTCTATTTATAGAGAAGATTTCATAATGCTATCCCACATATTTCGGGAAGTTATTCTGTATATGCAAATAAATTTAATGGCATTAAAAGCCTGCAATCCTATATACAAGGAAACGTCCCCTGAAGATCAGGGGGTGTATAACTGAACAATTAATATCCCTTGATTATAGGGGATTTACAGCAATGCAGACCGCGTCTCTCCAAAATGACTTACTGGAATATTCAAAGTTATCAATCTACATTGTCAATGCTGTTCCCACCCAGGTCTCTTACTAACTTTCGAGCTATGACATCTCCCGGAGATCACGATACTTCGAGCTCATACTTATGTCAGGCTCGGAGCCCCTGATCCGAGGCCATCTGAGAACAGACGTGATTTGATATCTGTCTTTCGAGCTTGTAATGATTTCGAGGCTACCATCTTCGCGGCTGCCCGCAGCTTGTATATCCGGTGCCTAGCTTGTGGACACGTGTTCCAGGCATTACGAGCCCATTCCTAAGGAATCCTGCTTTCGAGATCACAATTCTTAAGGCTCGAAATCTGGGTGTAACACCTAATGATTAGACCATACCTTAATATAATTTGTAATATTCATCATTAGTGTGAGATAGGTCACATGAAGGATTTAGATTCACGTGATGACCCCAATGCCCCTCCAGGGAATTTCTCTATAAATACTAAGACCTTGGATGGGGAGAGGGGTAGTGGTTTTTCTCTGTAATGCAAAAACTCTGTCAAAATTGAGAGAGAGATAAACAATAATAACACAGACTGGTGGACTAGGGTGATTTTAACCTCTGAACCACGTAAAAAGGAATGAGTGTTCCTGATATTTCGTTTCTAGTGTTTTTAAGTATCATTTTCTTATTACGGTTTACCATTAAGCACTAATCGATCCCAGCTATTTTCGTAAATTCACTGTTGGTGAAAAACCGCATCAACAATGGTTATATAAAATAATTACAAATTTATAGTATTAACTTTGAGGCTCTCTCACTTGTTAACACACCTACACAATTATGCATTATTTGACGCCTTGAAGTCAAATCTTAAGGCAGAATGAAATCTGCTCCCTGCGGGGGTAACAAAAATGACCCCTGCCCCCGATCCATTTTCATTAGATGAGCCGTCGACGTAAAGCTTCCACAGCTCGTGGGCCGGGGTTATAACCTCATCGTTGGCCATGCCAGTACATTCCACTATAAAGTCCCCCAATGCCTGTGCCCTAATGGTCGTCCTCGGGTGGTAGGTGATCTCGAACTGTCCGAGCTCAACCGCCCATTTAAGAAGTCGACCTGAAGCCTCCGGTTTAGACGAGACTTGCCTAAGTGGTTTATCAGTCAACACATGGATGGGGTGCGCCTGAAAGTAGGGTCAAAGTTTACGAGATGAATGAATTAAGCTGAGAGCCAGCTTCTCCATCAAGGGGTATCTCGACTCTGCCCCCAGTAACCTTTTGCTGATGTAATAGACGGGTCTCTGTACCTTCTCTTCTTCTCGTACGAGCACTGCACTTATTGCGTGTTCGATGGTGGAAAGGTATAGGTACAGTACTTCTCCCGTAACAGGTTTTGATAAGATGGGGGGTTCTGCGAGGTGCTTTTTAAGCTCCTGGAAAGCCAGCTCACACTCCTCCGTCCATTCAAATTTCTTACCTCCCCTCAAAAGGTTGAAAAACGGAAGACAACAGTCCGTAGATTTTGATATGAACCTGCTTAGGGCCGCCATCCTGCCGGTCAAACTTTGGACATCCTTGTGTCTTCGAGATGAGGGCATGTCAATCAGGGCCTGGATCTTGTCGGGGTTGGCTTCTATTCCACGAGCGTTCACAATAAAGCCCAGGAATTTTCTTGAAGATACCCCGAAAGTGCACTTCTGAGGATTTAGTTTCATGTTATAATTTCGGAGCATGCTAAAGCACTCTTCGAGGTCATCAACATGGTTATTGTTAAGTTGAGACTTGACAAGCATGTCGTCAACATAAACTTCCATGTTGTTCCTTATTTGTTCTGAAAACATCATATTCACGAGCCGCTGGTATGTGGCCCCAGCATTTTTGAGCCCGAATGGCATGACATTATAGCAGTATAGCCCCTTATTCGTTATGAAGCTCGTATGTTCCTGGTCGGGGGCATGCATGGGAATCTGGTTATATCCAGAATAGGCATCCATGAATGACATCAGTCCATGCCCCGCCGTGGCATCCACGAGCTGGTCAATCCTCGGTAATGGAAAACAGTCCTTCAGGTAAGCTTTGTTGAGGTCTGAATAGTCAATATAGGTCCGCCACGTCCCATTAGGTTTTGGGACCAACACCGGATTGGCTACCCAGTCAGGGTAAAAAGCATCCTTAATGAATCGGTTTGCTTTTAACCTGTCGACCTCCTCCTTCAGTGCCTTCTTTCTGTCGTCATCCAGCTGTCTTCGCTTTTGTTGCTTCGGAGGGAAGCTTTTGTCTATATTTAGTGCGTGGCTTGCTATATTCGGACTTATCCCTACCATGTCCGAATGTGACCATGTGAAGACGTTATGGTTTTTCTTTAAAAAGCAGATTAGTTGCTATTTTGTCTCTTCTTGGAGGTGTTTTCCAATCTTTACCTTTTTTAAAGGATCTGACTCCTCGAGCTGAATCTCTTCGAGTTCTTCTAAGGGTTCGAGGTCAACTTTCTCTTCAACCCTTGGATCGATCTCTTCATCAATCTCTAAGACCGTCCCATCTTTACTTTGAATAATGACGAGTGTTTGTGCGCTCGTCTGTTTCTTTCCTCTTAAGGAAATGTTGTAGCACTCCCTTCCAGCTAACTGATCTCCCTTCAACGTCCCGACGCCACTAGGGGTTAGGAACTTAATGGCCAGATGCCTTACGGACGAGATTGCCCCCAGCCCAACCAGGGCGGGTCTCCCGAGCAGCACGTTGTAGGCCGAAGGCAGGTCTACTACCACGAACTCCATCATCTTGGTCGCCGAGACTAGGTAGTCTCCCAAGGTCACAGGGAATTTGATGGACCCCATGCAGGCGGTCCCTTCTCCTGAAAAGCCGTATAATGTAGTCACACATGCTTTCAGGTCGCGAAGGGAGAGTCCCATCTTTTCAAGGGTTGTTTTATAGAGAATGTTAACTGAGCTCCCATTGTCTTTGAGAACTCGGTGGACTCTTTTATTTGCCAGCTGGAGAGTGATGACCAGCGGATCATGGTGAGGAAACTGAACATGGGACGCGTCTTCCTCAGTGAAGGTTATTGGTTGGGATTCAATCCTTTGACTTCTTGGAGCTCTAGGTTCGGGTTCATAGGGAGACCCGTCCCCAGTCTTCAGCTCGTTAACGTATCTCTTTTGGGCATTTCTGCCCATGCCCGCGAGATGAGGCCCTCCCGAGATGGTTATTACGTCTTCTCCATCTATCGGTGGGGGCCTATCCTCTTCCCTAGCTCGGGAATTATTGTTTTGTGTGGGCTGCGACGCGGCTGCTCTCTGACTCATGGTCGCTTGATTAGTACTCTGGTTCTTGACATATTGTCTGAAGTAACCCCTCGAGATCAATCCTTCAATCTCGTCTTTCAGCTGTCGACATTCATCAGTAGTATGCCCGGTGTCTCTGTGAAATCAGCAATATTTGCTGGAGTCCCTCTTGGACTTCTGATTTCTCATAGGGTCCGGACACCTGAAGGGGACCTGGTTTTCATTAGCCAGGTATATGTTTTCCCGAGACTCGTTGAGCTCGGTGTACACTCTGTACACGGAGAAATATCTTTCCCCCTTATTTTTCTTTCCTCCTTCGGCCTCGGGGTTACTCCCTTCGTTCTTTTTTCTCTTGGAAGGGTTTTCCGCGGCAGGCTTTGAAGCTGTTGGGTTCACCGAGGTTGAGGTAAAGTTTACGTTTATCATTGTAGTTGCGGGCTGGGAAGTCACATTAAGTGTCGACCTCGCTTCCTCTACATTGACAAACCTCTGTGCCCGTTTGTTAAACTCGGTTAGGGACCTCACAGGTTTCCTCTGCATGTCTTCCCAGAGAGCACTCCCTGGCATAACTCCAGCTTGGACAACCATTAGGTGACCGCTGTCATCCACGTTCCGAGCTCGGGCAACTTCCAAGTTGAACCTTGTAAGGTAACTTTTCAATGTTTCTCCTGGCTGCTGTCGAACGTTAGTCAGGGTTGACGCCTCAGGTCTAACTCCCATCATGGCTCTGAACTGCTTCTTGAAGTCTTTAGACAGCTGTTCCCAAGAAGTTATTAAGTGTCTTTTATATTTTTCAAACCAGCTTTTGGATGGTCCTGTCAATGATGCTGGAAATAACATGCATCTAAGCTCGTAACCCACATTGCTTGCTCCCATTATGGTGTTGAACGTACTCAAATGGATGTATGGGTCAGACTTTCCCTCAAACGTTGGGACGTGAGGGATCCAAAATCCGTAGGGAAATGGAGTGTTGGAAATATGGGGAGCAAACGGTTCAAGCTCCTCATCAGAATCTTCATATCGATCCTGACCTTGCTCGTTTTTCAAAAGCCTAAAGGTCTTTTCCAACTGATCAATTCTTTCCTGGATTGGGTTCGCGAAGGGTCTTGTCTGGAATTGGCTTTCGTCGATCACAATTCCAGGTTTGCGCCTCCGCAGGGGGTCTTTACGTCTATTCAAGCGATCCCTCAGGTCCGGGTTTATCGGGTTAACATTACCCCGAATTTGATTCAAGTGTTCTCGTAGGTCGGAGCGATTCCTGCGGCTTCTAGTATTCTTTTGACCTCGATCATGCATTCTGACCGATCTGGTATCTCCAGAGTCGTCACTAGGAAAACTTGTCGCATGGTTATTTCGAGATGGGTCTTTTCCATGCCGCCTCGTTTCCACCATGCGAGACCGAGATGTTTGACTTCTTTCAGATAGGGCACCTCTCCGCTCCTGGAAAGCTTCCCTGTTTCCTTGTCTCCTCCCCGCACGCCTTTCGTCCTGATCTCGAACTGGTTGAGCATTCCTGCGAGGGGGTGAAGGATATCTTATAGGTAATGGAGGGAACCGTATGGGTGACGGTGGCTGCCACCCATTTCGCGGCCTAGATGGTCCGGAGTTTGCCCGAGATGGGTTGGTTGCATTTGGTGCGCTCCCAGGGACTTGAGTTCGAGCCTCTGCAGGGACTTGGTTGTTCTCAGTTCCCGCAGCTACTTCCACAGGTGGATTAACTGGGGCCCTAGCCCGGGTACTTCTCTGGGGCCTAGAGGGGGCTGACTGATCTGCTGGTGCAGGAGGTTGTTCCGGCCTTCTTGTGGCAGCATTCTTCCGTGGACGCCCACGGGGTCTGCGGGGAGGAACATGCACGTCCCTCGGAGGAGGGGCTTGGTTTTTCGCGCGGAGGCGGGGGCTGAGCCGCCTGCGCCTCGGCGGCTATCCTTGCCAACTTCTCATTCCGCTTATTGGCTTCTACCAACTGCTGTTTCAACTGCCGGTTCTCAAGTTCCACAATGGGAACATATCGCTCAGGATTGTAATACATATCCTCGTCTCTTGGTGGTGCGGGTGGTCCCCGAGAATCGGAGGATCCACTTCTCTCTTCAACATCTGGGTTTTCCATTGGCTGTTTCCCAGGACGTCTCGGATAATTTTCTGCAGGAGCATTCTGATCATTAGCGGCCATAACTTGTTCAGGGACTGAATGCTTAAGGCTCTCAATGAAAGCACCAAACTGTTGACGCCGTTTTTCGTCTACAGTGAAATAAGAGCACGAAAACAACAATTGGTTATGGCCAAAAGAAATATGATAACACAAATGAGATTTTTTACGTGGTTCAGTAGTTAACTCTGCCTAGTCCACGAGTCTTTGTTATTAAACTTAAGATGATCTCTGAAAATTCTTCAAGAATGAATTCTCCAAAGTTTTCTCTGAAGATCACAAAAATTCGGTCCTTCACAATGGTGCATGACTTCTCTATTTATAGAGAAGATTTCATAATGCTATCCCACATATTTCGGGAAGTTATTCTGTATATGCAAATAAATTTAATGACATTAAAAGCCTGCAATCCTATATACAAGGAAACTTCCCCTGAAGATCAGGGGGCGTATAACTGAACAATTAATATCCCTTGATTATAGGGGATTTACAGCAATCAATGTTGTCTACAAAAATGTAAACCATTGTTACAAAAATAAAATAAAATTAGTAACGAATTATTCTGTAAATGTTGTCTACAAAAATGTAAAATTTGTTTAAAAATCTATAAAACTTAGTTATATATTTGTAAATGTTGTTTACAAAAATATTTTTATGTAACTGGTTTACGCATCTATAACACATGTTTATGAATTTGTAACGACTATTAACAAAAAAAAGTTGTATTTCAGTGCTACTCCGCATTTATACTTTTTTCCTTCCATGTTTTTCATAAAAACTCCGTATTTTTGTAATCTACTGTATTTTTCATATATTTTTAAAATGTTAATGTATTTTTGTGAATTTCCATTAATAATCCAATTATAGTGGTTCGGTCTACTTATTTGTGATATGAGAGATTGTTTTGCTTGTCCTTAATAGAATTTGGGTATAACATATTTATATAAACTAGTACTATTACAAATAGGAAAATTTGCGACGAAAATTATTAAGCAGTTTGAAAAGTTACACTTAACTCACTAAGTAAATTTTTTAGCGGCAATAGTCAATAAATAGGCTGAAAGGTTGCACTTAAACCATTAAATAGATTTTTTGGTGGCAAAAGTTAGAAAGTAATTTGAAATATTACACTTAAGTCACTAAGTAATTTTTTAGTTGCAAAAATCATATTTTATACTAATTTTATCTAAATTTTAATTAATTAATAAAAACATAAAAATATATAATTCTAACACTGAAACATTATTTGAAATTTATTTTACAAATAAAAAAAAAATAAAAGTCATGACATGACATGAAAAATGATTTAATTTTAAATAAAATAAATTTTAATTCAATTTAAGTTGTATTATTTATAAATTTTAATTTAACTAATAGTGAATAATATTTTTATATTAGAAATTTTTAAATCATTTTTTATTTTTAAAAGAGATCCATTAATTATATTGATGTTATGAATATATATTTTTAGACATTTTATTATTAATTAAATTAAGATAAATTTTGTGTAAAATGTGATTTTTGCAACAAAAATAACTACTTAGTGACTTAAGTGCAACATTTTAGATTACTTACTGACTTTTGTTGCCAAAAAAACTATTTAATGACTTAAGTGAAACATTTCAAACAACTTCCTGACTTTTTCCTCCAAAAAAACTACTTAGTGATTTAAGTGCAATCTTTTGAACTACTTAATGATTTTTGTCGCAAATTTTCCTTACAAATACGCCTTAAAAACACTAATTTAACATATTTTTATAAAATTAAACCACATTATTTTCATGAGTATTTTAAAATATGCCACATGCATTTTGTGGGTGTTGACTATTTTTTTTGCTATCAACCTAATCTAAGAACTTAATAGAAACTAGAAGAAAATAACATAGAGATTTTACGTGGTTCAGGCTGTAAAAGAGCCCTAGTCCACAGGTCTTTGATATTAGTGAGTTTGAAACTTGTTTGGGCAAGCTTCAATGGAGTCTCAAGCGACGTATATATTGCTCTGAGTTTACAATGCTTAACTAGCCAAAATTCTGAACCCTTTTACATGGAGATCCCCCAACCCTATTTATAGAGGCCTGGGTCATTAATACCCTTAATGAAAACTAATACGACATTCCCCATTATTTGGGGAGTAAACTGTTAATTAATTACATAGGGATGCACTAACAAAGACCATGGGCCCATGCGGATTGCACAGGGCCGTTTTATAGAAAGCTGCCTACCAACTTCATGGGAAACATGTATCTGACCATGTTAGGATACGGTGCACGTTCACCCATGTCAAGCGGCCTTGTGGGAAATACCGATTGTCAAGGGTATGAACTCGACACCATTAATCGAGGCTCACAAAAAGTTGTCAGACGATCTGGTGGGCCATGGTTGCTGCAACTGACACCTGGCAGCTACTCGAGGTCCGAGGACAAGAATCCTAGACCTGAGAGATTGGCGAATGAAGAGAGCGAGGACCATTTGAGATCCTTAGGGCGTGACCTCACTGGGAGACACCTATACCTTGGAGATGGGTCACGGGACGTGGGCTCATCTGGAGACATCCTCGCCTTAAGGACAAACCTCGGGGCGTGGGCTCATCTGGAGACATCCTTGCCTCAAGGACAGACCTCGGGGTGTGGCCTCACTTGGAGACATCCACGACTTGGAGATTGGCACAGGACGTGGCCTCACCTGGATACATCCTCGACTCGAGGACAGACCTCGGGGCGTGGCCTCACTTGGAGACATTCATGACCGACCAAATCATAATACGTAACCTTACTAACGTTCGAGGAGCTTAATTACTCCTCTAATGAGTGACACGTGTCCTCTGGTGAAAACATAGACAACATTTGCCCCCCAAGTCTTCACCTGTCTTCGGACAATGGAGACTTACACTGAGAGGAGTAATTCGAAAGGTCTTCGGGGGGAGATGCTTGGGCTCTTCATGGCGTCACTCCTGGGAAAGGCAGTGCCATGTGTCGACTCCCACTGTTGGGCCCATCAATCTGTGCCAATAATGAGAAGTTCATTCCACTACCCAAAATGTCTAATCCGTACCCTACGTGTCATTTCACTCCATATCCGAGGCGTCTTTTTCCCATGCTAAAGATCACGATTCACACCTCTTGGGTTCTGACCGCTAGATCACTCTCGAGTGCCTATGTTGTAGGTAATCAAAGGTCAGGGTGGAGCTGCTTCCACACCAAGTTGTTCAAGTATAAAACCTCAACAACCGCCTCTCATAAATCACTTTTAGTTTTCGAAATTCAAAACCTCAAAACTCTCAAACCCTCTTTTCTTCTTCACCCCACTGTTTCCCAACTTTTCCCCATTTTTTGAGTTCTCAGCGCTCTGGGCGATTGGAGAGAAAGATCATACTTCTGGTAAGGTGGCAACCAGCTTTTCAGAGTCCGGACTCGCTTTACCACGTACAAGCTCTTTGTCTCGGGTAAGTTTCACTTCTGTCTCCTGTTTGGTTTTGTGTTAATTGTCGAATTCTGCTGAAGGTTTTAGTTGCATGCTTAGGGTTCTAAATTATTGGCACTTCAGAGGTCATTTTGACATCTTTTAGCTCTTTTTGGGCACATTTTGACGTTAAAAATGGTCTAAATGGTCCCCCACGCTCTGTACGCGATATTTCGCATTTCTGGACATTCGACCGAAATCGGGAAAATTCCCAGATTCTGGTGATGTTCATAGTTTCCGATGGTGCTCTACAGCAACCATCCTTTTGTAACGCCCTAAACTCTAGGGACCGTTACGGTGTGCCTTATAAACAGTGTTAAACTCGCTAGTCGAGTTATTTGGCCAAAATCGTGTAACTAAGTATGATTAGCAGTTTAGGGATTAAAAATTTCGGTTAAGATATAACATTTCACTAAAATGTTTACTGTATACATTGGGATCCCAAAAATATAATTTAGAGGTCTATTACAAGAAAATATTTACAACCAGCCGATCTAAGTGGCAAAACAAGATTTAACCCTAGTTCCTCTTTCAACCCTCGGCCATGGCGGTCGAGCAGCCGCATATGTACACATCGTCACCTAAGCTCTCCAACTCAAGGATGGCCCAACTTTCTTTTGCCTTTACCTGCACCACATAGCACCCGTGAGCCAAAGCCCAACAAGAAAACTCAATATGCTCATGAACAGTCATATCATGACATTAAATCATAAGGCACACGCCTAGCAAATATAGCCCTATTCAAGCAGGCAAATAAGTTCATGTAATGATGAATATACAACATTAACCGATGATCATAATAATCATCCTGGGCTTTTAGCCCCAAATAGAAGAGTGACAGTTGTAATAGTCACTAAGGTTGGTTCCATTCCCATTAGCCATGTGACGTAGGGTCACTGGGGCTTTGTAGATAAGTGATCATTTCACTAGCTTAAACAAGATAGGTGTTCGATGAACTAGTCACCAATATAGCCTATCGCATGACCATAGAGTCACAACCATGGGATTCCGCTCCCTAGCCATGTGACAAACAGTCACCTAGGCCTTTGGCCCTGGCTCTGAGTAACTAGTCCTAGACTAGTCAAGCACTTATAATTTTCATCAACCTTAGGGTCGGTCCAGCATTAATGCTCCTAGAGTCATTCAACGCTGATATCTATTAGATCTAATCTTTTATCGGCCTTGCGTTCATGATGCTTATGCCATTTCCGGCTCTTAGGCCAGTAATATGCGACCAGTGTTGTACCTGACTAGTCAGTGCCATACACAAGTAAGTAATGCTACCAAACATATATCATATGTCAAATATCTGAATATAAGGCATTCATCATGCTTACTTAACAATTGCTAGCATAATTAGGATCATGCATAAACACAGAGTCTCAAGCTCTGAACAATCTCATATTCAATATTCATAGCATGCCCTAATCACATGTTTCTCGTGCAACACATGCATCACATTTAATCACTTGACATGCCTAAAAAATAACCATGCATGCCACATTTAAACATCTAACATGCATCAAGAATAACCATGCATGTCATATATAAACATCCAAAATGCATCAAGAATAACCATGCATGTCATATATATAGGGTGCAGTTTTCTTACCTCTGGTCCAAGCACATGTTACCAATAAACGAGCCACAAGCACGATCCTGATTCCAAGCCCCTAGTGATAATCTAGTCACATCCATAATATAAAACCTCATCAAAATGAGTAAATAAATACTCTTGGACCAAGTCCTAGCCTCCGAGACGTCGAATCCTGCCAAACCGGGTAGTAAGATCGATCCCGAGGCCTAACCGGGTACCAAACTGGCTAATAAGCTTCTAATCTTCCCTAGGATCGCTATGCCTCGATCCTTGCCTGAATCTGAGTCCTAGAACTCAAGTTTCCTTCGAAAATGCGATCGGGAGACGAATATGGAACTTAGAGAAAGAGAGAGAGAACGTTCTTTTTATTTCTTAAAATGTTACTTCAAGCTTAAGTAGCCTTAAACAAATCCTAACGCTCGGGGTCCCGAAAACACCCTCGGGGACAAAATAGTCAAAACCTCCAGAATTTCCCCCTGATCTTACTAACTCCCAATTTATCACCAAATATTGATTCCCATTACCCAATAACCCGGTAATGCTCTAAATACCCCTTAACTCACTCCGAGTAAAGAACAAATCCCGTTGTGACTTTCCCACTAGCTTACCTCCTAGGATCGTCTCATGCTGGGTAACCCTGGCATAACCAAATAATAATAAAGCACCACACACACATATCACATATATGCCAAATATGCCTGAAATGGCCAAAATAGGAAAATCACCCAATTAATCAGAAATGGTTTCACATGCATATTTAATACACCTAAACATGCATATTATCATTTAATAACATAATAAATCAATTATGGCCCTCCCAGCCTCCTAATCAAGGTCTTAAACCTTATTAGGAAATTTGGGGCATTACACCTTTGGTCTCGAAGACACCTCAGTCCCTTAGAAATTCTCTTTTCCCTCTTCCCGAGCAATAATCTTAGGGGTTATCATTTTTGGCCTATTTTTCTTCGAGTCATAACGCTAACTTCTTGGTTTTCTATTTCAGATGTCCGAGGAGCTTCAACAATTACACGAGCAGACATTCTACGCGTTTGACGCCGAGATAATAGAGATGGCCTGAGAGGAAGGGAGACTTCTCGAGAAGAGGAAACGAGTGGCAGAAAGTAGCCAAGCTCTCATGATAAGGGAAGGCCATCCCCCGGCGACGAAGAGACCCCTTCGGCATGACCTCTCTGACGAAGAGGAGAACATGGGCCCCCTACTGTCGGACAAGACCTACACTGCTGTGGGCTTCGAGGCCGAGGTAGTCCCCAGCAAGCTCAAACACCGACTATGGAGAGGATCACAACCCACCATCGGGTGGACACCACTGCCATGTGGGTGCCCCTATCTTAAGAGGACGAGAGGGCGCATGAGAGCATCCACGGCCTCGGGGTCAGGAGCGTGTCTCATCTTCAAGTTGGTGCAGCTTTGCCATTGCACCAGTATTATGTCAACTTTTTAAAGTTCGTCAGCATAGCTCCATTCCAACTATCCCTGAACGGATATCGAATGTTGGCCGAGCTGTACGCTTTGTACAAGAGGCAGAACTGGCCTGCTCAATCCCCAACTGAAATATTGTATGTCTACAGCTTCCAACCATGCCCGAGGAGGGAAGAATGGGATGAATATTATACTCTGATGAAGCATACGTACTCGGGGATGAAGTATAAGGCTCTAAGCGACAATGAGAACCACGTGAGGGACTACAATGACCACTTCTTCTAAGCAAGTGGCTTCCCTACGCTGACCAACCCGTCTCTCCTCCTAGACTTTGCCAGGGTTGGTAAGTGTTACTTCTCGGGTTATTCAATTTATTAGTCCTCCACCTATATTTGCCTTCTAATCTCGACCGTTTCCTCAGGTCCATTCCGCCAAACACCTTTTGTTGATGCCTACAATGAAAGGCTTAAGAAAATGAATGTACTACCCAAGGAAGAGATGAACCTCGGCTTCCTCGTCACGGAGGCATATCTTCGACAATACGACGTGCTTTGAGAGGATCAAAGGAAAAACACAGTGGTCCTTACTAGCTTCCATGACTCGAAGAAGTCACTTCACGAGGTGAGGCTCCACATGCAGTACATTGCGGCGAAGGCTCAATACGAGTACGAGCAGTGTCTCCGCGAAGAGCATACAGAGAACGTACTCGCGATCCAAGTCACCGTGGAGGCGAAAGAAGACGCGGAGCTTGAAATCGAGCTCGAGGCCGGAATTGAATCATCCTTCGTGCCTCAAAGTAAATCCCCAATAGTTGTTTACTACGCCTATCATGTAGGGGAGGGAACTAATCCCAACCACTCCTTATTCTTGCCATCACTCCTTGAGTGTGGGAAAATCTCGGGGCACCCTTAGACCGAAGAGGAGTTCAAGGACTATCAAGACCCCATTGACGCCTTTCTCCATCATTCGAAGAGGAGGAAAAGCCCCCAAGGGTCCGTGCCCCTGGACGAGGTGACAATCATGCACGCGATATGGTTTTGTCAATACGACACCAACATGACACAAGAGATGGGTCGACTCATCCGTGAGTTTGCCCATTCTATTCTTCATCCAGAGGAGCCTTATTTTGGTGGGGCTCCCGATGAGATTTCTTTTGTGCCTTGCATGCATGTTTTTTTTTATTGGTAACTTCATTTCTTTTCCTTCGAAGACTAACCATATCTGTTTCTTTGTACAGAAAGCATGGCCTTGTCTGACTTGGTCAGGCATAGGCGACAGAGCCCTCTCGAATAGACACTTGAGAGGCGTCGACCTCGTAGCTCTTTCCCCTGACGTCTATGCCTTTGGCTCTGATAGTCACTCCCCCACCTCTGGCGGCACCTGTAGTCTCAGAAGCAACTCCGTTGGCCACTCCTCTAATGCCAACGGTTACCGAAAAGGTCATTAACCTCGAGGTTTCCCCTCCTCGAGAAGAGGAGCCCTCTTGGAAGTGAAAGGAAATCTCTTCTAGGGTGTCTGGTTGTCCTTCAGTCAGGGCACCTCACCTAGTGGTGCTCCCCAACCATTTTGAGGGAGAAGACCTAGAAAAGCACAGTTGGATGGTTAAGTACTTCAATGCCTGTCTCGATGAGGGAAATGAGGATTTCAAAGTCCTCTTAGAGTACCTACGGGAAGACAGACTGTAGGTCCAGTTGCCCCTCCTAGCCGCGAAGAGCTGGAGCCTCTACACGCGGGGAGAGTCAGAGAAAGGACGACCCGAATCACTGCAGAGCTACTTCAGGGATTGGCGAGGTCCCTGTGTTATATGCCTTTCTGTAGTTTCACCCACTGTGGCAATGGAAACGAGATCTCGCTGATAACTGCCAGTCGCCACATCTCCTTGAGAGTATGGCTTAAAAATCCCTAACTCCTTTATTTTTATTTCAGTTCTTCATCAAGCTAACAAATATTATTTTAGTGCAGAATGCGACCTATAATCAACGGCTTGGGGACATCGTAACCATGAGGTCCTTCGAGCTAAAGGAGCTTTAAGAGAAGATGGCACAACTGAAGGAGATTGCGGTCCCGTTGGCATAACACTCACTGCTTCAAAAGGACTTGGAGGATCTCAAGGTCCGTGCCTTAGAGTTGGAGACTCGGCTAGCCATGGAGCAGTTGAAGCTGTCATCTCTCGAGGACACTTCAACGAAGCTGCTAGAAGATGCCGCGGGTCAAACCCGGTCCATGGAGGAGGCAAAAAACAAGATGTCGGTGGAGTTCACTGCTATTTGAGAAGAACTACGCCTAAGCCGCGAGGAGTCCTCAACTCATGCCGCTGAGCTAACCAGAGTCCAGGAGGAGGCCGCTAAGACTAAAGAAGAGGTTGGACATGCCGCCTTTCGCGTTGAGACCCTCGCTCGGGAGAAGGATAGGCTCTGACTTCGAGCAGAGTAGCTAGAGAGGGATCTCCATGTGATGGCAGATGACACCCTTTTTGTGGCAATAGTGTAACTCCCTACTCCCCTAGAGTCGTTACCATGTGATTTTAAAATGTGCCATTAGCTCGTTAATCGAGGTGTTAGACCAAAAATGTAGTTAATTAAAATGAAGACTCATTTAAATAAGATTTTGGTATAAAAGGTTGGACATTCATTTAAATCATGAAAATGTTACATTGAGATCCCAAAATACTGTTTAGAAACATATTTACAAACCAAAAGGTTACTTTACAGTCGACCAAAGCGACAGAATCAAACATTTATAACCGCTCCTCAAAATACCCTAGCCGTCGCGGCCAGGTAGGCCAAACATGTACGCACCGCTCCATGCCCTCCAATTCATGGTTGATCGACCTTTTCCATGCTCTTACTTGCACCACAGAGCACTGGTGAGCCGAGGTCGAGCAAGAGAACTTCAAAGCACAACATACAATAATTCATTTCAACAAATACATACTTAATCAAGACAGCAAACAGTTACAAGTTCCTATTAGAATGCACAACAACACAGTAGTATAACAACACAATAGCACAATGGCATAACAGCCTAATAGTACAGTAGCATAGAAATACAGTAACACAGCAGCAACCTCCGTTGATCGGGGTGCATTATCAGGCACCAAGTCCGTGGTCTTAACTAAATGGGTGTGCACAACACCTTTAGAAAGTCTCACCCTGGCAGCCTGCATTCAGCATGCTTAACGTCGATCCTGGCCCTTTGCCGCTCCCGGCTCTAGCCGCTTCCAGCTCTTGCCGCTCCCAGCTCTTGCCGCTTTCGACTCTTGCCGCTTCCGGCTCTTGCCGTTTCCGAATCTTGCCATCAGTCACAATCATATGTATGACATAATAGCTACAAACAATACATTCATCACTACACACCACATAACTCTATGGGCACAAACTGTTCTCTTACCTTGTGTCCCGAGCTAGCAACCCAAAGCGATCCCGAGCATGCTCCCAATCCCTAGCCTGGGATGTAAAACCTAGTAACGATGTAAAGATAAATAGACATCAATCAAGCCCTAACCAATTAAGGACTTTAGATTAAAATACTAGCCTTTGGGACCTCGAATTCTACTAAATCGGGTAGTAGAATCCTTCCCGATCCTTAAGATTTGGGTCCCCAAGCTTAAAACCTTCATTTTACCAACATTTCCTATTTGAGCCGCGACGTGCCTCAAGTCAGAGAGCTCTGGCTCTCTTCAAGGGGGTACTGGCCGCGACGTGCCTTAGCCTACACCGTCACGGCGCCTGGGCAAAAATCCAAGGCCCCCAACCCTCCTAGTTCATGCGGGCCGCGGCTTGGACGTGCGAACCCAATTTTTCCCAGCATTTTCAGATTAAAAACTCCCAAAAATCAACCCAAACATGTTCTAAGGCCAGAATTAAGTCTAAAATTCTCAGCAACACAGCCTAGGCTTCATTTACACCCCAAAAATGGAATCAAAACTTAATCACAACCCAGAATTCTAACCTTGAGTTTGAAAAACTCAATATCCTAAAAACCAACCATGAAATTCCTAAAAGGAGTCTGAAACTTACCTCCAGTGAGTGATTATGATTCCCAAGCTATGCCTAATCAAAGCTATGCTCTTCCAAATCCTCAAATTCAAGCTTCTAGCCTTCAATTATTAAGCCAACTTCTCCAAAAATGATGCCTCCCCATCCAAGACTCAAGGGAGAGGAGAAACACGAGAGAGAGAGGAAAGAAAAGAGCTACTGAGTGTTTGTTTCTACGCTTATTTGAAAGCTTCCTCTAGAGTCTACAACCATCCAAGTCTATCTAAGGTTGGAAGGGAAAAAGACTATAACACCCCTAGCCTCTATCTTAGTTCTTTAATGCCTCAAAGGGAAAGATCATCATTGACCACATTTCCCGCTAAACCTCGAGTAGCCCTATAAATTCTCAATTAATCATGACATACCCAAATAATTACTAAATAATTACATGTTACCCGTTCAACCCCAAATGCACACTGCATTCCCAAAATACCCCTTTGTTCACTCCGAGCCGGGTATTAGACCCCGTTGTGACTATTCCGCTAATCCGCTCACTGGGACTGTCTCGGATCACACATCACAAATATATCCCCATAACACTGGGGACTCACTTACAATACATATATAATTACATTTATGCCCTCAACGGGCCCAAATTACAAACATGCCCCTATTTATAGGAATGGGCCCACATGCACATTTAATACACATTAACATGCATGTCTAATCAAATTACCACACAAGTCATTTATGCCATACAATCATCCGTTTAACCCATAATCACACATATAATTCCAATAAGGCCCTCTAGGCACAGTAATCAAGGCACTCAGCCTTAATGACGAATTTGGGACGTTACAACTATCCTCTCCTTATTAAAATTTTGTCCTCGAAATTTACTCAACATCTCAGTCTACTAATTCCACAAACCTGACTATAACTCCTGGGTCATGTACTTTACCTTGCCATTTTTGTGTAATGTCTTCATAAAAATGATAGTCTTGATTTGTAAGACTTTATCTCTTAATCCAGAATTTGCAATGGCTTTTCCTTACACTATAAGTTTCACTAAATTTCCAAGGTCTCCTCTCCCAATCAGGGGTTGTACTCGTGACACCTTTCTTCAACATTGGCTCCAGTAACTCCTTGCGAGCCTCTAGCCATGTTGGGGTAAGGCCAATCTGAAGGCATCTGTCCTAATCCCTATTAGTGTCTCATAAATATATATCAAATCTAGAGTCAAACTCCTCTTTCCTTTCCGAACCATCTTATCCTTGTTAGTTCATAATACCCGAAGAACACAAAGTCCTCAATCTTGGAACTCCACGTTCCCATATCTAGATTTGCAAACTCTCATGTCCTTCTAATAACGCAGACACTCCTGCTCTAACGATCCTTAATAATTTCAATGGTCCTCTGAGCCATTCCTGAACTAGGATTTTTCCAGTCCCTGGGTTCATTTTCCGAAATAAGCACTTCTCGTTCCCTGTCTCACAATATCCTACATAAAGCCACTCTATGACCTTTTTTTCCAGAACCTGGGAATCTATGGGTCTCAATCTGACACTATTGACTTCGATGTCCAGTGGAGACGTACAGTCTCCTTTCGTACATGCTCCCTCGTTTGATACCCCACTCACACAATTATAGTGTGTTAACCCAAATAGGTCAAGTCACAACTTTTGCATCCACTCATCTTATTTGCAATCCAAGGTGGTCCACCCCTAGGGTCCATAATCATATCCCTCCATACTAACTCCAGGATACACTAGAGTCATAGTAACCCTTCTGGCTCCTGATTATCATATCTTGTTTACTAAACGACTAGGTTGTGCGCCTCCCAATATAAAAATTGTAGTCTTAACACCCATTCAACTTCCTGGATACAATAACTGTAAGGGGTAACCTAAGGTTCATCCCGCATCTTCCCCCAATGCCAGCATCCTTCAGATCATTCATTTGATCTGCATATCTTAACCCGTTTATTCCAAAGTGGTAGGATTCTTAACCATTCCTACAAGATCTTCTTTCTGTGTTTCATTGTTTATTCATAGAAATATATCCACCAATTATCAATTACAGGTTCCAAACCAATCCCGATCATTATTTCAGTCTAACCGTGCTTACCAACACTACTGTCAACTCGAAATTCTAGGTAGAACATCCAAATCCCATGCAGAGCATCTATGTTCTTATTCCTCTTTCCATCATGAAGCATGAAAAACCTCCGTTTTTAGTGTACACACGGGCGCATCCTAACTTATAACACACTGCACCGTAATTCCACACTTTAAGCAAGGACAGTGTCCTTCGCATCGTTCTCCTATACTAGTCCATTATGTACAAACTCTAATAGCATGGCGTATGAATCAATCTTCATTCTAACTTCTGAAAATCCGATGCATAACTATCCATTCAGACCAGTTGTAGGTTCTTATGTTACTTTAGTCAAGGTATGGCTGTCCTCGAAGATGCTTCAAGTAGTAGCTGATGTGTCTTAATAATCTCACTGTGCTTCTCATCCCTAAGGCGTTCCTTTAGCAATTTCCTTACGGTCCCCATCTTAACTACCTTACACATGATCTCATCACTTCATATAACATGACCTTGAATATCCTCCAGAGAAATCGAAACTTATCCCTTTTGGAATCTTACCTGTAACTCTGCTTCCTTAGCCTTGGTACTATGAATGAAGTTGTCATTCGCGTTTTGCTTCTAACTGGGAGTAGTCTGAAACATCCTTGATCAATATGAATATGACTTGTCCATACCATCCCTGTATTCTCTGCTTATCGAACTTACCTAGGCCGCTGAAGCATTGGTCAGTTTAAAAGCCTTCACTGATAAACCATCACATCCTACTTAGTGGAAGAAGCAATTCTTGAAATGTCTGTTGCCTTGATCTTCAGCTGGTAATAACCAGATTGAGTGTCAATTCTTGAGACCATTGTCCTACCCTCACAACCGGGCAATGAATCCTTTATTCTTGGAAAATGGTGTTGGCATATCCCATAATGAGATGTCCTGTTTGATCAACCCTTAAGTCAAATACTTCTTCAACTGAACATTTAATTTTCTCTGTTGAGCTAGTGTCATTCTTCATGATGTCCCTGATGTCGATCCTGTCCCTGCCTTAATCCTGTTACACACTCATTCCCTTGACGAGACAACAATCCCCGCGAATCCTCGTAACCCATCTGAAACTTCACTGGCCGATCCAGTTTCCATCTGGTCTAACTGATATAACCTTAGTGGTATCTTCCTCAACAGCTAGGCACCCTGTAACTGCAACCGGGTCATTTCCTTTAATCTTAGAAGTCACCATCTTATCTTACATTCCATGGTTGTCCCTTATTTGACAGACAAATCCACACTCAGGATCACCTTGAATTCCTCATAAAACTAGCTCAATCAATTACTACCATTTTTTTCCTAGGTAGACGCTAAAATCTCAAGCCTCATGGCGTGACAACCATGTAGCGAGTGCCACATATCGATGTCTCTCCTAAGAGGTACGTAGCACCAAACTCAATCAACTCAATTTACAAAAAGGAACAAGAACTAGAAGCCAACCGGTCACCTCCGAGGGGCTAGCCTCGGGCTCTAACCGTATTGAGCCGGTCACTTGAACTGGGGTAGAGCTATCTGTACTCTTTGGTCCTCCCGCCTTTGACTTCGAGCAACCCCTCTTGATGTGCCCCACTATTCCACACAGAAGACATGCCTTCGATCAAAATTCCCCCAGATAGCATCTCCTCCACCTGGTGCATACTGGATAACTTCTCCAAACCTCATTGCCATCCTAGCGGCCACCCTGAATACTATGAACCCTTATGTCAAGACTAGGAGTAATAGAACTATCAGGGGTCTTTCTTTCCTAGTTACTGGGCCTCCTCCCCTACCTAATCCCACAAATGTGGATACCATTGTCTGATCTTTTCGCCCAACGACACTCTCCCTCCATGTCTTGTCTCCTACATCCTCTATAACAAGGGTCATCCCTACTACCCAAGCGTAGGTAAAAATCTCATATAGTGGAGCGATCCTAACACATTGGGCCATCCTAGGGTTCACTCCTCGAGTGAATCGCTCTTTCCAGGCCACATCCGTTGGTACCAAATCAAACATGAATTTGGTCAATCTACGAAGCTCACTGACATACTCTGCCACTGTCTTGCTACTCTAAACCGAGTTCATAAACTCATTGGTCTTCGCAATTCAAATTGCATCACAGTAATGGCTCTTATTGAACCATTGTCTGAATTCCTCCCAACCCATCACGATAACATTCCGGTTCTGGCATATGACTTCCCACCATGTTCGAGCATCCTTCCGCAACATCTACGTGGTACAAGCCATTCTATCATTGCCTTTTGCTAGTATATAACCAAGGATAGAGCTAACCATGCCCATCCACTATCCAACTCTGAACAGGTCTAAACCTCCCTCAGAAACTAGAGGATAACACTTCTGGAATCTTTCATATAGTAATTCCCATCTGTTTCCACCCTCAGGTTAAATAGTAACTGGTGCCATTGTTGCCAACATACACAGGGCAGCGTTCTCTGATAGAACCTGTTGTCTCAACCACTTAATACTTTCCTCTTGTCTTTACGATCTTGCTTGCATAACAACAAACACCTGCCGCCAATCCCAGGGCCGACGGATGATTTTGGTCTCAACTGTCATCATTAACACTGCTTGATCCTGTTGACTGCCTTGGATACAAAACTTCCAAATCTATCTTAGCCAAAAATCTAGCCTACCATCCCTGATACTCTTATCTAGCAATATACCATTAGCAAGGCCAAACAACATAGTAGCCATATACAATGTATACCAGGACGCAAATCCGCAATGCTCATGCATCAATCATCAAATCTCATTTCCACAAAACACATACATATTCATCATGCTCCCTATTCTAGCAGATAAGACAACTTAGATAAGAAGTTAAACAAATATTGCATTTAATACCAACTAACCTTGAGTCGAGCTTGTCTCTGGCAGTGAGCGTACATGTTCGGTCAATCTCCAGGAACCATAAACATTGGCACGCTCTGATATCGAGTTGTAATGCCCTACTCCCTTAGAGTCGTCACCATGTGATTTTAAAATGTGCAATTAACTCGTTAATTGAGGTGTTAGACCAAAAGTGTGGTTAATTAAAATGAACACTCATTTAAATAATATTTTTGTATAATAGGTTGGGCATTCATTTAAATCATGAAAATGTTACATTGGGATCCCAAAATACTGTTTAGAAACATATTTACAAACCAAAATGTTACTTTACAATTGACCTAAGCGACAAAATCAAACATTTATAATCGCTCATCAAAATACCCCAGCTGTGGTGGCCAGGTAGGCCAAACATGTATGCACCACTCCATGCCCTCCAACTCATGGTTGATCGACCTTTTCCTTGCCCTTACCTGCACCACAAAGCACCCGTGAGCCGAGGTCGAGCAAGAGAACTTCAAAGCATAACATACAATAATTTATTTCAACAAACACATGCTTAATCAAAACAACAAACAGTTACAAGTTCCTATTGGAATGCACTACATCACAACAATATAACAACACAATGGAATAACAACCTAATACTACATTAGCATAGCAGTACAGTAAAACAACAGCGGCCTCCGCCTATCGGGGTGCGTTATCAAGCACCAAGTCTGCGGTCTTAACTGAATGAGTGTGTACAACACCCTTAGAGGGTCTTGCCCTGGCAGAATGCATTCAGGATGCTTAACATCGATCCTAGCCTTTTTCCGCTCTCGGCTCTTGTTGCTTCCGGCTCTTGCCACTCCCGACTCTTGCCGCTTCTGGATCTTGCCAATTCTGGCTCTTGCCATCAGCCACAATCATATGTATGACATAACAACTATAAGTAATACATACATTGCTACACACCACATAGCTCTACAGGCACAAATAGTTCTCTTACCTTGTGTCCCGAGCTGACAACCCAAAGCGATCCCGAGCCTGGGTGGTAAAACCTAGTCACAACGTAATGATAAATAGACATCCATCAAGCCATAACCAATTAAGGACATCAGATTAAAATACTAGCCTTTGGGACCTCGAATTCTACTAAACCGGGTAGTAGAATCCTTTCTGAGCCTTAAGATTTGGGTCCCTGAGCTTAAAACCTTCATTTGACCAACATTTCCTATTTGAGCCATGACCCAACCCATTAGGGTCGCGACGCGCCTCAAGTCAGAGACTCCTGGCTCTTTTCATGGGGACACGGGTTGCAGTGTGCCTCAGCCTGCGCCGCCACGGTGCCTGAAGAACAGGGTCGCGGCTCGGACCTTTGAACCTAGTTTTTCCCAGCATTTTCAGATTCCAAAACTCCCCAAAATCAACCCAAGCATGTTCTAAGGCTAGAATTAAGTCTAAAATTCTCAGGAACACAACCTAGGCTTCATTTACACCCCAAAAACTGAATCAAAACTTAATCACAACCCATAATTCTAACCTTGAGTTTGAGAAACTCAATATCCTAAATACCAAACATGAAATTCCTAAAACAGAGTCTGACACTTACCTCCAGTGAGTGATTACGATTCCCAAGCTATGCCTAATACCACCTATGCTCTTCCAAATCCTCAAATTCAAGCTTTTAGCCTTCAATTCTTAAGCCAACTTCTCCAAAAATGATGCCTCCCCATCCAAGGTTGAAGGGAGAGGAGAGACACGAGAGAGATCGAGGAAAGAAAAGAGCCACTGAGTGTTTGTTTCTACACTTATCTGAAAGGTTCCTCTAGAGTCTACAACCATCCAAGTCTATCTAAGGTTAGGGGAAAAAGACTAAAACAACCCAAGCCTCTATCTTAGTTCTTTAATGCCTCTAAGGGCAAGATCGTCATTTACAATATTTCCCGCTAAACCTCGAGTAGCCCTATAAATTCCTAATTAATCCTGACATCCCCAAATAATTACTAAATAATTACCGGTTACCCGTTCAACCCCCAATGCACACCGCATTCCCAAAATACCCCTTAGCTCACCCCGAGCCGAGTATTAGACCCCGTTGTGACTAATATGCTAATCTGCTCACTAGGACCGTCTCGGATCACACATCACAAATATATTCCCATAACACTAGGGTTTCACTCACAATACATATATAATTACATTTATGCCCTCAACGAGCCAAAATTACAAACATGCCCCTATTTATAGGAATGGGCCCACGTGCACATTTAATACACATACACATGCATGTCTAATCACATTAGCACACAAGTCATTTATGTCACACAATCACCCGTATAACCTATAATCACACATATAATTCTAATTAGGTTGTCCAGGCACAGTAATCAAGGCACTCAGCCTTAATGACAAATTCGGGATGTTACAAACAAGGACATGGATTTGTCATTCATGGAGGAACCCAATATGCGGATGATGCTCAAGGAGCATCTTCGGGCTGAGGAGGTGAAAGCAGCCCAGGAAAAGGTGGCCTCATTCCTAAGGTGGATCTTGTCATTGAGATGGTGGCGGAACTTCCTCTGGGCGAGGGCTCGAAGTGACTTGACTTTTTTCTTTTCTTTGATTAAGTAGGCTTGCATGCCTTTTTTGTTTGTTGGGGTGTAAATAATTAAGTGCTTGAGCCCCCAATCCCAATTGTAAATACCTTTTAACCTCTATGCAGCTTGCATTACTTTTCTTACCGTTACTGCTTTTTTATTAATATGCTAACACTTCATAATTATGCAATTTGGTCTTATTAATTTGGTTGGGTTTTCACGTTCTCAACGTAACGTAATCCTAAGCCTCTGAGACTTAGGTCTTGCATTTGACTCTTAGTGACTGGAGTCTTTATCGACTTCTCTTAGTACTTGGATAGTTTTAGGCACTTAGTGTTGTCCCCTAGGCCTGTAGTCCTCGGGATTAACTTTTAGTGATATGTCAAGTGGTAACACTTAACGCAGTTCTATATCCCTGAGTCCCAACAACTCGAGGCTTAGGTCACCCATTATACTTAGATCTTAAAGATCTTCCTTTTAGTGTTTAGACACTTCGGGAGTTTAGTGTTGTCTCATAAGCGTGAAGTCCTCGGGATTAACTTTAATGCCTTGTCAAGTGGAACACTTGATGATCCTACGCTCTCAAGTCTCAATAACTCGGGCTTTAGGAGGTCTATTACACTACAGGGTTCTAAGGTTCCTATATCAGAATGACGCTTAGGGCATTTAGTGTTGCTTCCTAGGCTCGTCATCCTCGAAAGTAACTTTAACGCCATCTGGACTCCTCGAAAGCCAATCACTCAGGCTCTGGGAGGTCAAATGTATTGAGATAATCGTGCCTCGGATAAAACTTTCCTAGGGATGCCATTTTAGGCCTTCCACCCTGCCCCTGAGTACAGTTACTCGGACCTTTGCCACGTGGAGTCGTGAACTCATTATCCGCGAGCTCTAATTCCCCAGATCATACAACCAAGTTTCACATCCTTAGGCCAGGCCCCACGATGTTAGATTTCCATTCACACCTAAATTCAACACTCGAGTCAGTTGGATTTCTCATCGCCGTAGTGCGCCCTAGTACAAATGACTCGGGACTCCATTCACATCTTGAGGAATGGGACCTGGTTTTCATTCCTCGAGTGCGTGTGGTCCTCGGGAGAATACCTTAGGTCTATCCTCGCATTACTTGGATTTTTCCGATGCTAGAAATTTTCCCATGTCTTATCGCTTGGGATTCCCATGACACTTAGGTTGCTTTGCTCATCGACTAGCTTAGCTTACCAGGTCATTGACTCCAGTGCTTGGATTAACCTTACAGTGCTTGAGTTTTGGCAACTCGAGGCTTCGAGCTTGAGTGCATATGACTCGAGCTTTTGTTCGCATCTCGAGATATAGAAACTCGGTCACAGCTCCTTGGGAGGTAACCCAAGTTCGCTCTCGCGCTACTAGGGTTTTTTAGTCTTTGAAGTCCCGTGACACTAGGCCTACTTCACTCATGACAAGCTTAGTTTCCTAGGTCATTGAGTCCAAATACAGATGACTCAGGTTTCGTTCACATCTCGAGATCTAGAAACTTGGCCACAGCTCCTCGGGAGGTAACCCAAACTTCGCTTTCACGCTACTAAGATTTTTAAGTCATGGAATTCCCCAGACTTTGCTTGGTTGACTAGATTTTCTATTCTTTGGGTATTGAAACAAGGCTTACTCTGCTCATTACGAGCTTAGTCTCCTAGGTCATCCTCTGCGAGACACTATACTTTGTGAGGCTGCTGCCCTTCTCCATGCCCCCCAAGTGATCGGAGACTAGTCTGCGTTCACTTGTCAAGGCCAGCGAGTGGATGCTCTACAAGTAGTACAAATAGAATAAAAAGAAGAACTAAAATATAAGCAGATTCTTTTAAATTCTCTATCGTGTTTTGTCTTCACGGTTTCCATTACTGGTGCCCGGAGGCTACAAAATGATTATAGAATTTAACAAAGACATAACTCACATCACTAGTAATACTAGCGGAGATGCTCGATATTACAGCCGTGGTGTAATGCCCTACTACCCTAGAGTTGTTACCATGTGATTTTAAAATGTGTCATTAGCTCGCTAATTGAGGTATTAGATCAAAAAGTGTGGTTAGTTAAAATGAAGGTTCATTTAAACAAGATTTTGAAATAAAATGGTTAGACATTCATTCACATCATGAAAGTGTTACATTGGGAACCCAAAATACTGTTTAGAAACATATTTACAACTCAAAAGTTACTTTACAGTCGACCTAAGTGACAAAATCAAACATTTATAACACGCTCCTCAAAATACCCCAGCTGTGGCAGCTAGGTAGGCCAAACATGTATGTACTGCTCCATGCCCTGCAACTCATGGTTGATCGACCTTTTCCTTTGTCCTTACCTGCACCATGTATGCACTGCTCCATGCCCTCCTAAGCCCTTAAATTTGAGTTCTTAAGCTTACAACCCTAATTTGGCTAAAAACACCTATTTGCACCGCGACGCACTCAATTAGAGCCGTGACGCCCCCATAATTAGAGCCACGACCCTCTACAAGTCAGAGATCCCAGCCCTCAATTTCTCTGGGCACGCATCGCAGCGCGCCCTGCCTGCTGACACTGCCCTAGTTCCCTTGGGCTTTCTGCCCTTGCCTTTGCCTCTGCACTTACTTTCAATGGGGGTCCTGCTTGGTGCAGTTGACTGGGCTAGAGCCATAGTTATAGCACTGAACACAGGCTGAAAGGCACTGTGTTCAGTAGGCGTGACTCCATATCCCTTCGGAGCGGCACTGAAGCCAGCTGGAGGCATGACACTAAAGCCAACTAATTGGACAGCCTGGCTGAATAGTGGGGTAGTCACCACACTCTACTGGACGAGAGGAAGGGGGGTACTAGGTCCCTGGAGCCATTGGGCTTGGACCTAACAGAGTAGGGAAAGCGACAGGTCCGCCAAACACCTCATTCTGGGCATCCTCCCAGTTTATGTACTCTTGTGCTCGATAAATGAAGTCGTCAAGCCTGCGGCATCCTCTACGCTGGAGGTCATCCCACAAAGGAGATCCTGGCCGAATGCCTGCCTGCAAGGTGTAACGTCCCAATTTCCCTAATAAGGCTTAATGCCTTGATTAGGGGGCCAGGAGGGCAATAATTGATTTAATTATGTATTACATGATTATATGCATGATTATATGAATTATGGGAGTTATATTATAATATGACTACATTGGCATGTTTAGGTGTATTAAGCATGCATGTGGGCCCGTTTCTTATTAGAAGGGCATTTTCGTAATTTTGGCTTATTGAGGGCATATTTGAATATATATATGTGTTTTATGATTGAGACCATATTATTATGTGAATATATTTGAGTTATTTGGCATGAGGCGATCCTAGGGCGCAAGTTAGCATTTTAGTCATAACAGGGTCAAATACTCGGCTCGGGGTGAGCCAATGGGTATTTTGGTAAGCTAGTACATTGTCGGGATTTACCGGGTAATGGGAAATTATTTGAGGATATTGGAGGTGACAAGGAAATTATGAGGCGTTAATTGAGATTAGCGGGAAATATGGAAAATGACGATATTGCCCTTGAGGGCATTAGAAAGCAAGAACATAAGCAATGGGCATTTTAGTCTTTGAGCCAAGGAAGTGACTTAGTCCTTAGATTGCTTCAGGGGTAGGAAACCAAAGAGGAACACAACACTTAGCTCTCTCTTAGCTCACTCGTTCTCTCTCTCTCTCTCCCTGAGCTTGGTTGGAAATTTCTTTTGAGAAGATTAACTTGGGAATTGAAGGTTTGGAGCTAAGGTTGGATTAAGTTCATCTCAATGGTCGTAATTCTCAGTTGAGGTAAGCCCTAAACCTTTTTTTTTTTTTGCTGAATTTTGGTTTGGTTTTAGAGTACTTTTGAGTTTTGAACTCAAGGCTTGAATTTTGTATTTGGTGCATAGTTTGTTAAGTTTAAGGATGGGTTTTGATAATTACAGTGTACTGATGATGTTTTGGGACTCAATTATGGGTTTTATACTACTTTGGGGGTGAATTTTGAGGGAATTGGCTCAGAGAAATTGTTTGAAAAACTAGGTTCGTAGGGCCGCGCCGTGACCTTGTTCTTGGGGCGTCGCGACCCTCATGAACTTAAAGGCTAGGGAAATTCTCTGAACTGCCATGGCGCTGCGACATGTGTCCAGTGAAAATAGGGGTGAGCTATTTGACTTGTAGAGAGCCACGACACTTAGTGAGGGGCGTTGTGGATCAAACTAGGGATATTGGCCAGGTTAGGTTTCGGGTGGAGGGAACTCGAACCTAAGGGCTCGGGAAGGGTTCTACTACGTAGTTTAGTAGAATTCAAGGTCCTAGTGGCTAGGACTTAGTTTGGAAGACTTTATTTGCTCGATATTGATGGATATCACTTATTATGGTAATGACTAGGGTACCGTTAGGGCTCGAGACTGGATCGTGCTCGGGTGTCGTTGTTAATTAGCTTGTGTTTAGACCAGAGGTAAGAAAACTGCACCCAATACATGATATATGTGAATAGGGCATGACCCGATTGTTAAATATGGATACGATTTGGGCTCTGGCCCCTGTGAATGAGCATGATTATAATTATGCCTGCGATTGTTTGATTAAGCATGCTTGAATGCTCTGTATCTGGATAATTGTTAAATGATGCGTGCTTGTCTACATTGACTGATTGAAAAGGCTTGACATATAAGTCAAGGACGACAATAGCCCGCTTAGTGCTAGTCGGAAGCATTGATTTATAAGTCAAGGGTGGCTATAGCACGTGGAGCGCAGGCCGATGTGGTTAGGCGTAATCAGGAGGGTGGTGTATGCTTGACCGACTCTATGGTCGTTTGGAAAATAAAGCGCTAGGTACACTGGGCCAGATCTAAGGCTGGTTATACAGAGGATAGGGTAATGGGCCCCGGGGTGACATTATATCCCATATCCTAGGGCAATGGGCCCTAGTGTGACTTTATAGTCATTTATTTAGGGCAGCAACCCCAATGTGACTCTATGGTCACGTATTTAGGGCAACGGGCCCCGGTGTGACATTGTAGTCACTTATCTGAATAGAATGAATGCAAGAGTAGGGTTATTACTACTAGGCATCCTAGTTATGATTCTGTAATATGCTCTTAACTGCTTATGAGCATGTTTAAGTTTTCTTGCTGAGCCTTGGCCCACGGGTGCTTTGTGGTGCAGGTACGGGGAAATGGAAGTTTGATCAACCATGAGTTTGAGAGCTTCGGTGGCGACGTGTACATATGCGGCTGCTCGACCATCACGACCGAGGTTTTTCAAAGGAACTAGGGCTATATCCTATTCTGTCGCTTAGGTTGGCTTATTGTAACTTTTGCGTTGTAAATAACCTTTTCAATGTTTATTTTGGGATCCCATGTACGAACGTAAACATTTTAATTCCTTCTTACCAAAAATTTTAACCCTACACCGCTAATCACGTTTAGTTACACATTTATGGCCAAGAGACTCATTTAGAGTGTCTGACGCTATTTAAAACACGCAGTGTAACGGTCTTGGAAATGCAGGGCGTTACAACTTGGTATCAGAGCGTGCCAAGGTTAAGGGTTTCTGAAGACTAGCTGGGCATGCACACTCACCACTAAAGACAAGCTTGACTTAGGGTTTGGTAACTATTTATGTGGTTAGGTGTTTAACTGCTTAAATAGGATAAAAATGTCTTATCTGTCTGCCTTATTAGGGAGCATGAGATATTCTGATAGGGCTTGGCCCTTGAATGTTGTGTGTATGCTAAAGATGTGCTTATTAGCGCTATTATTG